>NC_140528.1:78932088-80137088 GCF_057382185.1 Mchenga conophoros | reverse complement strand
TAAAAAGAAAATTCCTTCTTGCATAATTTGCATAATACTTTATGTCGGTTGACTGTTCCGTCTTGTTATTTCTTTAATACTCAAATTTCCATTGAGAGGGCCAATGTGCGTTTATCATCTTCCATATTGAGTTGATTGGTTCAGCTGCCCATCACTACCAGATCAGCTGCCCATTTGCGCATGTGCAAAGGTAACTCTATTTGGACAAACTACCCGAAATGCATTGACAGAAACATTTTAGGGATTTTGAGTCATTCTGCACTCCAGATGCGTTAATTGCGCTAAAAAAAAAGTATCACATTGACCGTGATGGCAGATGAATTTGCATTAACATGTTAATTTTCACAGCACTAATTATTTCCTTTTGGTTTTGCCTTAAGGCTATTATTAATTCTGTCCTTCCCTGAATTCAGAGTGAGTTCTCTTGTGCCTTTAGTTGGGTTCTTTGTTATTTTAACAGTTTAAAATTAGTTGTCTCTTGTGTCTTCCTTTAAGCTTTTTTTTTTTTTTTTTTTGCCTGTCCCGTTTGGCTCTTTTGCCATCAGAATTGTTGTCTAAAGGCAAAGAAAGATGCCCAACGGATTTACTTTACCGGATTTACTTCCTTTAAGCTTGACTTCATCCCCTGTGATTGTCTTGATTACTGTCACCTATGTCTCATTACCCTCCTGTTTCTAGTTAAAGTGTATATATAGTCCTGTGCTTCTCCTTAGACTTGTCTGTAGTCTTTATCTTCCTCTGTTTGCTCTTAGTTTTGCCTGTTTCCCTGCAAAGACCTTAAAGTTCTGCTTGTATTCGGATTTGGCTGTAGGCATTGCATTCAACCTAATAAAGGTTCACCTTTTTGTTTAAAATCCTGTATTTTGGTCCTCTACCCATCAGCTTGTGATAGTGCCAGTTAATGTATTTTAATAACATGCTTTTAAACCCAAGAAAGAATACACCTGGTAGCATTTCAAATTTCAAGTCTCTTTGCTGATTAGCTGTTTGCTATTAGTAGTATAAAATTGGACCAAAGCTAAACCTTGTGCTTTATTTTACCTCTAGATTTATATCAACTTATAGAAATTCTAATAAACTTTGATCTTCTCTGACCAAGTGCTAACATTATAACAAGATGAGTGGGCTAGTGGAAGATCACTGCACCTCCACTTGTATCTTGCATCTCCATGTGCACCAGATCAGGATCCACATCCACACCAGATACAGACCTGGAACACAGAAGACAATCATGTCAGATGTAGATCAGACTTCAAGCTTAAAACCACATATGACTAGTCCAAGCAACACAACAGTAAAGCACAGTCAATACAATATGTTTTTTTAATAATAACAATTTGTCACTTTAATGTTTTTAGAATTTTACTTCTATATTTCCCTTTTTTACATTTTCTAATTTTAATATTGGAGCAAGACAGAAAATATGGAGAAATAAAACATGGAACAAATGGCATGACCGCACAAATTCGCTGCATTCTGTCAAATGATGTGTGTTTTAGATGTTCACATAACATGGTGAACCCAGGAAAACGTTTTTATTCATGACTCAAACCTGTTAGGGTGGTGGATGGATGTAAATGTAGAAACATTTAAGTTTGAGTGTATCATTTTAATCTTTTAAATTCAAAATCAAAGGTTAAGAAATGCTTTCCACTGTTTTTATGGAATTACCAATGTTATATGTCTAAGTTTGCAGGGGAAGACCATCTAGAACTAAACCATTCAATCATAATTTTAGACAACTTGTACACGTTGATTTCTACGCTAATTTTATTTTAGCCAATCCAGACAAAGCCCCTCCCACTACCCTGAATTCGATAGGCAGAAAATGTATGGCTGGATGGATAATATGTTATAATGTACAGTCACTGTCCACAACCCCTTTTTTCACTGGTCAGCACTTCCTGGAAAATGCACTTATCCTAACTCATGTTAACGTAGTATACTTTAAAACCATCAAAATGTTCATATGCTCCTTTTTAAAAGCACACGGATGTATACAAAAGTGCATTTGCTCTGTCTGCCCTTCAGTGAGTGGTAAACTAAACAGTTCATCTGAGTAGAACTGCATAATGTAGTCTGTAAAATATCCCCCTGGCCAGTAAAGACACAGTGGAGATTTAAAACCTTGTTACTTTTCCTATAAAGAGATTTTACAAGCAATTAGCAGACTGTGAGGGGAAGGGGAAGCAAGGTAGGAAAAGAGTTATGAGGGGTAAGGAATATCAGTCATATTGTAGGTAAAGAGAGAGCTCATAGAGGACGCTTCAGAAAAAACACTACCCACGTGAAACAGTTTACTTAAAAAATCTTATGTATTACTTTAAATAAGTTACACATTAATAAGTAATAAATAAGTCACATTTCTTTCAGCATTAGAATAATTATCACTCACTGCTTGTTTTTCATTGCTGGGATGATACACATACGTCTCATACTCTATACATGGTGCAGGTAAAATATATATTTCTTATTAAAAACATTATTAAAAGTATTCTAAAAATTATTTGGTCGTACTAAATGCAAATGACATTTCAAAATTTTGCCAATGGTACGTTATTGTTTGTGCAATACATAAAACTTAACTTGATTGAATGGAATAAAGTGGTCATTAATAGCCAATTCAAAATCAAGTCTATTATCCAGAAAGTCTTTTCTGTTTAACAAAAACAGCTGCCAACAAATGTGGTTCATCTACAAAACCAAGTTTGCTTCTGGGCTCAGTCCAGTTACTGCTAGTCAGATGTCTATGGAATGGGTTATACACCCATCGTACAAATATAAGAGGTCACCACAATTTAAACAGTGGATGATGAAAAGCGACTGCAGAAACAAGAAGAAGAGAACTCATTATCCATCTGTTAGCCTGATATCAGAAAGAATGTTCAGCTTGTTAAGGGGCATATGAAGGAATGACTGGCAGCAGAGACTATGATGAAATGTCAGTGATGTATAGTGATTTATACCAATGACAGTTAAACTTTTCTAATAGAGCGACTGAAGTGAGCACAGCTTAGAGTAGGGGGTCCATTTCAGCTTATCACAGCGGTAAAGAGAATATAGGAGAACTACTTATGTAAGCCTTAGAATGGGACTAGGGACCAGCTATCAGCTACAAAACAGCACGTCCATATTTACCTTCAGTATGGTATTGTGTCCACTTTAACAGATTTCTTTTTAAAGACTGACTTTTACCCTGGACAGCAGAGTATCCAAGAAAGGAGGGACAGAGCGCAATAACATGGAATAACATGTCCAGAAGCAGAATCAAACCTGGATCTCTGGAGTAGCCTTTCAGCATATAGTTCACCTGTTTAATCCACTCTAATAGATTTCCATTGGCATGTACCTCAATGTAATTTATTTTGCGTTGACACTAATGCACAGCAATGCCGAAATACTCCTTTTGCCAGGTTTTAGGATGTTCCTCTTCTTGTTAGTCGCCAATCAGGCTTTAAGCAAACACTGGGCATTTGAAATGTCCTTATCAATAGCTAAATCTTTGTCTGCCTGACATTTGCAGTTTTCTTTTCTTTTCTTTTCTTTTTAACTTTCTGTATTTATTTTTACTGTATATATACTTTAAGGTTCTGGACCTGATCAAGAGTCTTGCTGCTTGTTCCCATCTATTAGAAAACCCATGAGCAAACGTCCCATGTCCTCCTTGACCCATCTTGGAAACTTGCATGTTTCTTTGGATAGAAGTGTCAGCTCCAAGCATGCAATGTGAATTCAGACTGAAGGTGAATTTGCACTTTGAGAAATGTTACCCCTCGGCCATCTAGTGAATGATTTCAATGGACTGAATGGCTTTAATGGAATCTTCTACCACTGCCGTGCAGATGACACCCAGTGACACTTTTCTGTCAAGCCCAAAACCTTGACAGCCTCTTGACATTGTTGTACCCAAACTGTGGAACAGCCTTCCTCAGACTATTAAAACAGCAGATTCTGTTATTTGTTTTAAAACAACTGCTGAAAACTCATTTTTTATAGGTTAGTGTTTCCTTAATCTTTTCACCTTCATTTTTTGGCCATAGTTTGCAACCATGCATGCATGTATGTGTGTATGATGGAACAAAAGAGCATGTCTGTTTTTGTGTCTGTATGTTCAAACATGTACACTTATCTCCTGTACATATATATCTCTGTTTTGAAAAGTGCTATACAAATAAATTCTTCTTCTTCTTCTCGTTATTATTATTATTATACAAGCTGTTTTCTTCACCTATTCTTAAACATTTTACTTTTGTTTTTAGTTGTCAGCCTTGCAATGTCAGTTTAATTTCAATAAACAGCTTTTTCATTTTATTGAGAATGACAAACAAAACGTTTACAACCTAGCATCACAAAAACAAGGTCCACTGGAACACATTTAGCTAGACCAGCCTAAAGGCAGATTGATTTTAATGTGATATTTTTTGTGTGATTTATGTGCACTTGCAGGAAGACTTCTGGTCTCTGCTATTCCTGTTACAGCTGATATGACTGGCTAAATTCAGATCCCAAAACTCTAACAACATGCATTTACAGTGTGTATGTATGTAAAACCTTAGCCACATATATAAACTTTTGAATGGAGGACCACAATCTTTATGATATTAGTGGTATGGAGCTCAGTTTCCTATAATCAATAGTTATATAGAAAACAAAAACGAAACAAAACAAATCAAATAAACTAAAAAAATAAAACCACCAAAACAATTCTTGGTATTTAGTTAAACATAGACAATTCACAGGCAGTCACACAGACAGACAAAATTGCACAGGAACCATTTATTGGAAAAACAATAGTCAGTAAAGTCAGTAATTCATCCATTCCATATAGACAATTAGGACCAAGCTTTGTAAAGATCAAAGTAAAAGTTTTGTAAAGACCAACTGAAGCAATAGGCCACTGGCTATATGATGGCACTTGGCGAGGGGTATTAAGTCAAGCGGTCAGCAATTTTTGCCAGTTTAATCTGCTCTTATATTGTATGGTTAAATGGTCACTCTGTTTTCCAGGTGTTTCTGAGTAAATATTGGATGGGTAGCCAATATTTAAAGGTTAAGATTTTGGAGCCATTTTTCATGGTTTCCAAAATATGAATTTTGAAAACAAGTCCATAACTTTTAATCTTGTGCCACTATTAAGTCAAAACCAAATGTTATTCACAGAAAAACAAAAAAAAATGTTTAATCCACAAGTTACAGTAAGAATTACATAATATAGCTCTCATTGCAGGGGTCTAAAACCCAGAGCCAACTCTTACTTGAGTATGTAACTTAAGTCTAAAAAAGGAAGCACTTAGGGTGTTTCTCTTCCTATATGGCACCCTTCCACAATCTCTCAATTTTTACATTGCAGAGAGGATGATTTGTGAGTTAGCACTGGTGGTATAAATCATAGTTGCTTGGGTGTGTGAACCAGCTCATTTAATATTTGCAAAGAGAGGACAGGAACTCCTTCAGAAATGCCTTTCTGACCTTTAAAAGATGGGAAAGAGGGACTCAATAGTATTTGAATGCTGCACATTTGAACTTATAATTTTACAATAATGCCTATTTTACATGAATGAGTAACATGAAGCTTAATTCAAATGGGAGAAAATGGTAAAAGAAAACAGATGAATAGAAGAATGAAAAAGGAGATAAAATATGAAGACTAGAGTTAGGAGGAGACATACTGGAAGATATATGATCGTGAAAGCTGTGAAATATTACATGTGACAATAAGAGCCATTTACTTTCTTCTGCTTTCTGTTTCTCTCTGGGATGAGATGCCAGCCTTATTATAAAACACTCTGCAGTAATTTCCCACAATTTTGACCCCTGTGCATTACAACCAACGTGAGCATTGAAAGGATAGGAAACACCTGACCTCGAAAAGATTCCTATCCAAGCAGGTTTTTCAGGTTTGCTTCTGAGCAAAGTTTCTTTTTTTTTTTTAAAGTATATTGCCTCACATCAGCTCTACCAATCTATTGAAGGTTGTTTACCTTGGTTAACTTTAATAGATTAATGATTGTTAAGATAGAAATCCACAGTTTTCATGCAAAATGCAATGCATAGTTGTACTTGGGATGTAAATTACCCCTCTCGTCTAAGTTGTTGCATTTGCTAAAAAGTTTGTTTTATCCCTGGTGGGAGTCATTTTCACATATTTATTAACTCTTAAAAGAAAAATCTGCTGCTCTTAGTAAATGAAACAGGATGCCTCCTTCCTGCCATCTGGAGATTTATGTATAAAAGACAATGGTGCTTTGCAGGAAAACCGAAAAATCTACCATCACAGCAACCTCTCTCTCTCTACCTCTTGGTGTGTTTGCTTGTTGCTCTGTGTATATGTGTCTGCTTACTCCACGTTACCTTAGGGGGGCAGGATCCTCCTGGGATCTCAGCCCTCGCCCTGATGTGCCTCAAGCAATCAAGCACCTGTGAATCAGCTGGCAATCAGCTGACTGCTATTTAAACTGGGACCTGACCTTCAGTCTCTGTCTGAGTGTTGTCCAACTGTCGTAGTGATTGCCTTGCCCATCTGTAAGTCTCTTTCATTATTGTTAGCACAAAGATTTCAAATGTTAGCTGTGGTTACCTGTGGAGAGTGTTTTGCATGGCTGAGAGAAGAGATTCTGTCCTGGGAACACTGGAGATCAGATGCTGGATTTTGTAAATACAAGACTTTTGAACTAAGAACTGCTGAAAGACTTTATAAATAGCACAACTCTCCTGCACTGTAAATAAAGCCACTGCAATGTCATTGATTTCATAATAAATAATAAAGCTGGTCAAATAATGCCAGTGAAAGCCATTTAAAACTATTTATATTGTTCTATGAGAGAGAGCGAGAGAGAGAGAAACACACACACACACACCTGGTCTTGCCCCCCTCTCTCCACCACTTGGCAATGGCCAATTTTTTTTTTTTTTATGTTTGTGTAATGTTAATCCACCAATGTTGTTGGTTGTTCAAGCTCTTTAAATGAAATTATATTATTAATGTTAGAATATAATTTTGTTGTTTTTCATTCATATTTTGTTTCATTTTCATCAAATTTAATGTTTTACAATATAAAACAGAAGAAAATTTTAAAGCATATTAATTTTCTTTGATTAAGTTGGCAAATTACTGAAAATTTTCTGAACAGAACATTTTGTGCTTGAATGCTTGATTAATTTCTGATAAATCCAGTCTGCCAGCTCAAATGTGGGTATAAAATGTGAATTCAGTTTGAAATTCCTCCTCATTTTAAAATGGGAACATGCAGAGAGCTCTTTGAAAAGGGAATAGTCTACATTGAAGCACTTTGTGATGCTGTGATGGTCTTTGAGACAAATAGAGCAAGACTTCAAGTGTTCTCACAGTGTGGTCAAGTGTGCTTTGGAGTCTGGCCCTTACAGAATGCACCAAGGAAGAGGAAGAAATGAAAGCTGACTGAAGCAGATCTCAGGCACCTTAAGACTTTAAGTAGTATAGACAGAAGGAGGACCACTGCTGCTTCAGGCAGCAAAAAAGGTAAATGTTTTTAGATCATATTATAAGAAAGTCTCCAGACTGACCATAAGCAAATGACTGAATGAACAAGGCTGAAGGGAAACTTAACTTCTAAGAAGCCATTATCTGTGCAATGTCACAAATTGCACAGATTGCAAACATCCACAAAAATTTTGATGCTAGCATAATATAATGAACAAAAAATTCTAGCAAATCACCTTGGTTCATCAAGATGTAGACTGAAATGGATTGCTCATGGGTTTATATACCAACAAGAGAATGACCCAAAACATATTTCAAAACTGTGCACAAACTATGTGAAAAAGGAATCTAGAGAACTAGAACTGTTGGACTGGCCAAGTCTAAGTCCAAACTTGAAAAATATTGAGCAGATTTGAGATTTGGTGGATTCGAAGACAGGTTGGACAAAAGTTCCATTGGGAAACTTTGTGGGACAAACCAAAAACTATTTGTTTTTGACAGATTTTTAAAATATGTATTTTCCTGTTTTTATGACAGGTGGTTATCTATCCATCCAGCACATAACAGCAGGGTGCAAGATGCTAGCAAGCAGGGCATACATGGAACGCCATAACCAAGTGATTTGGATAGTATACAGGAACACCTGTGCCAGGTATAGCAAGGATGTTCCAAAGTCAAAACGGGATTTGCATTCTCAACGACCAAGGTAAGTTTCTGTGGAACTTCCAGATACAGACGGAAAAACCGGACATGGTAGTGGTGGACAATCAGAGGAAGACAGTAATAGTGATAGATGTAGCGATACCGAATGACAGCAACATCAAGAAGAAGGAACACGAGAAGTTGGAGAAGTACTAAGGGCTCAGAGAAGAGCTCGAGAAGATGTGGAGGGCAAAGGTAACAGTGGTCCCAGTGGTAAACGGGACCCCAAGCTGGGCAAGTGGCTCCAGCAGATCCAGGAACAACTGAGATCTCTGTCTAGAAGAGCAAAGTCCTACACTGTAAAAAAAATCCTAATATAAAAGTATTTTACTGTGTATTTTACAGTTTTGTTCTGTTCTTCTAGAATATCATTAAATTTACATAAATGGACTGTGATTTCACATTTTAAATGTAAATTAACGTAAAATCACTGTAATGTAATAAAACATAATTTTCTTGTTGTCTAAATGTATCTGTCTGTACATATATGCATATTTAGATTGTTAAAATACATTCACAAATGTATCATGATTTCACAAATATTTGTCCGTTATTTGAAAGATTGAACTGTTAAATTCAAATGTAATGCTATGGAAAAATATATAAAATCATCATTGATCACAATCTTTTTCTACAGAATACAGAGTAAGTATGTATCTGTCAAGGTAAACAGGATAAGGTTCATCACAATCACCATCTTATGTTGGCATATTTAAATTATACATAAACTGATGTGGATGTCATTTCTTCTTCAACTGAAGGGCAAAATATAAAATTAAGGGAACAATTGTAATAATTCATATACTTAACGTTTTCTAATCTAGTATTTGACTTCTGTGGAGCAGCTGTAGCCCATTAGAGTTAGTGAGTTTTAAAAATGTTAGTAAGTGGAATTTTTTACGAAGCCCCATCTTCTCATTTTTATACTAATGTAACCCCCAGTTCTACGCTTAGTGAGTATTACTACTTTCAAAGAGACCTTTCTATTCTGGCGCCATAGGTTCTTATTGGATTGTGTATAATTTAAAACCTGAAATGAATGAAATTCTCATGGACTCAAACAAAGGACATGTCTTTGTGCTTGTCCTGTTAGGTCACTCTGTAGCATTTGATACTGTTGTTCACAATATTTTTCAACATAAATTTAGATTAAACTGTTAATCTCTGTTAAAATTGTTAAAGAAAATACATTCCAATGGTTTAAATTGTATGTACCTGATAGATTTTGTTCATGTAAGCTGATAGTCTTCTCCACAAAGTTTGTCATGGAGTTCCACAGGGTTCTGTGCTGGGATCCATACTTTTTTATATTATACATGCGTCCCTTAGAGAATATTATCAGAAAACACTGCATACATTTTTATTGCTACGTAGATAATACCCAGTATGATTCATTTTCGAAGCCAGATGACACAAGTCATATACTTTGGCTACTGGCATATTTTAAAGACATAAGGATGTCCCATAATTTCCTTCCAATATTCAGACAAAACTGAGGTTATTATATGTTTAATTGCATTCTGAATCTGGTTGGCATTACCATACCAGGATAAGTCATATATAATGCACATTAAATTTACATAAATGGACTGTGATTTCACATTTTAAATGTAAATTAACGTAAAATCACTGTAATGTAATAAAACATAATTTTCTTGTTGTCTAAATGTATCTGTCTGTACATATATGCATATTTAGATTGTTAAAATACATTCACAAATGTATCATGATTTCACAAATATTTGTCCGTTATTTGAAAGATTGAACTGTTAAATTCAAATGTAATGCTATGGAAAAATATATAAAATCATCATTGATCACAATCTTTTTCTACAGAATACAGAGTAAGTATGTATGCACATTATGACTAATGTGCATATTAAACAATTATGTAGAACTTGTTTCTTTCTTCTGCACGATATCTCTGTCTTATATCTGCATTCATTATTTTTATGCTGGACTATTGTTTTTTATCGTTATCAGGTCATTCTTAAAGTTCACTAAGCCCCCAGTTAATCCAAAATGCTGTTGCCAGAGTACTGACAGGGATGATAAAGCGAGTTCATTCTTGTCCAATATTAGCTTCTCTTCAGCGGCACCCAGTTAAATCCTTCAAATAGAGCCTTCAACTTTCAGCAGGCCTCCTTCCTGTGGAACCAGCTTCCAGTTTGTTTTCATGAGACATACAGCCTCTCTACTTTTAAGAAAACTTTCCTTTTTGATAAAGCTAACAGTTAAGGCTAGACATATGACCCGTTATGTAGCTATAGGATCAAAGTCCTAAGAGACTTGATGCGATGAACTAAGCAGTTCTTCACCATTCAGCTCTCACTCTCCCCACATATTTATATACCAGTGGAGCCATATAACTACTTTTTAACTTTTTTTGATAGATAACCTGGCATTCCCTGAGCCCTGGCTCTGCCAGAGGTTGTCCTTTCTACAACTGCAAACTTGTCTAGGGGTTGCTTGATTGTTGAGGTTTTCTCCAGAATAATGTAGGCTTCTTACCTTACAATGTGACTGTTATTGTGATTTGGTACTAAATTGAACTTAAGTGAACTGAAATAACCTTAAGCAGTTCAAATTTTCTTTTCGTCTGTGTTTATTATAGCCTTCAACACCCATCTCAAAGTAAATTCAAAATAAAGTCCTTGTACTTGTATTTTCATTCCTCTCTTCCTTAACTTATCGGGATCCTTGCAAAACACTGACATATGTTCAAGAACCAGTATTAATCATCTTTGCATAAAGAAACAGAAAATTTTCTGTTTGGTTGCAACCTTAATTCTCACAGTTTCTAAAACTATATATCAGTGAAGAAGTTATCAGAGGCCTGTAGAGCAAACCTAGAGACTGAGTCAGGCAAGTGTGGTACTGTCAGGTTTATCCTTTGGTTTTCAGGGTAAACACAAAGGTTATCTTCTTAATGGGTACACCGCCATGGTAAGATATGCTGCAGGCCTAATATGCTCTGGTGCATGTTATCCTTTAGAAAAGACACGAACATATACAAAACCACAACATAATTACCAATCAGTTCTTTCCAACAAAATCCCTAGAACTTCAGTATTTAGGTAGTAGAAAGGAGTGTAGTTCTAGAGATAGTATTTTTCTTTATCTGACAAGCATCAATAAGAAATGGAGATTCTTAGGGAACAACGGCATTCCCTTCTTTTTAAATCACACATTCTTATGTACCAACTTGCAGATGTATTATCTGTTTAACATCTTTCAATATTTTTAATATAGTCTCTTCATTTGTAAATTATACTGCTTTGCTGCAAGTAGACTAGTCCGTGTCTATGATTAATCAAATTGCACAGTTTTATGTGACCAGACTCATAAAAAGAAGAATCTGGGTTGACTGATCCACCTTCAGTTACTGATGTTGCTGTTGTTTGAATAAGTGACTCGAAATAAGAAAAAGATATCCTGGGTATCATGAACTTGCTTAGTAATGCTGGCCCCAGCTGTGATACAAACACAGCTGCATTCTTGGCATCTTATCCATCAAATGTTATAAAATTAAGTTAGACTGACCAGAAAACTCTGTCCTTTGTCACTCTCTCCTGCAGTAATGTCCACTTGCGGCCCAGATCTGCTGAAGCAAAGAGCTGGACAAAAAAAACAAAAACCCCCACACAATTAGACAGAAAAAAGCACAATTTCCATGTAGCATAATGTATCTCCAGATTATTGCCAGCTGTTTATTTTACAATGGAGGTCACTATAGAAAATTATTCATCCAATCAATTTACTACATTTCATACATTAAAACTGAGCTCACATATTAATCATAACAGGTTTGGCAGCCGTGTGTGTCAGCGTGACAAGGTGTGTGCATTGAGTGTGTATTAGCTGACACACACACACACAAACAACACTTGCACCTTCTCATTCTGCTCAGCTCCTGCCTATCTCACTCATGGTCATCGGAAAATAAATGTAATCAGTGACAACAAGCTAATCCTAAAGCACATTCTTTTGTCGCTGTGAAAAAGAGAAATGAAGGTTGACCTTGATGTAAATATGTGTCTGCCCTCACAAACCGTAATTTGAAAATGATCCTCACATCATTCTCCAGCTAAATGATTTTTTTTGTTCTGTTTGAATGGATTCCTCATTTCCATCTGCAGCCTGCCCATATGGAACAGATTAAAACCTAATTGAATTTCTTGCTTAATTATGTGTAAATTATTGAAGTGGAGGAGGAGTTGAGCCAATTCAAGCTTATTAACTATTCAAACTTATGTCTCACCTACTTAAATATCTTGAGCTTCATTTCCATTTTGGTTTTCAGGGTCTTTTTATTTAAGCCCAAACACCACTTTTTACATTGGGTTTTAATTACTTAATTAAATGTACAGCACTTTGTGTCAGCTGTGGTTGTTTTAAAGTGCTTTATAAATAAAGTTGATGATGATGATGATGTTAATTCAGTCGGTGCAAAAAATAAGGACTTTGATGAATACAAGTAGTTGTTTGGTGGTTTGTGCAACAAAACAAAATGAAATTACATTTTGTTGATCTTGATAGATTGTTAAAGTGTTAATTTATTAGTTTTTAAAAAGGTATTATCCAAAAAAATGAATTCATAATATACAGATAAGTACAAAGACTGTGGCAGATAAACTAAACTAAACCATACTGATACCATATGAAAACAAACTGCCCTTTAATTCAATATTTTTAGTGTATGATTGGTGAATTACCCAGGTGTGGTGGTAGACAACAACGTGAAATATAGCTGCGCTGTCTCCAAAAGTACCTGGATGATTACCTGGATGAATACCTTACCTGTATGATTGAGTATGCATCAAGACATAGCTGTGCTGTTTCCACATAGGCGACTATAGTCAGCTAACATAATAACATAAAATAAAATACTTTGCTCTCTACGACAAAAATATCGCTATCTGCACTTTGGGCTTCCGACCTTTGTATATCACTGCCAGATCAGATATACTACCTTTGCACTACCTTTGTGTTATCACCATATCAGCTGTTAACATTAGCTTTGCTCAGAATTGGCCATTCCACATGTGTCCCCAAGTGATACATCTTTAAATTCCTTGGCTCTGCTTTGATCCCCTAACTAAAGCTACTGCTATAAAACAGTCAAATGCAGTGAGATGAACATCTCTCATTGCTTATTAATAAATCTGTTGATTGAGTGTTTCTAACCTACATGAGAAAGCAGCATTTTTGACCAACACTATTTTCATCTTGCAGGTTCTCTACACTGCTGCAGGCTTGAATGTCTTATCCACTGAATCATCTCATCTCTCGGCAAAAAGACATAAGTAATTCATTGGACAGCAATACGATGCCCTGGCTTTCGTGTTGGCTCAGACTGGAGTGACATGTTACAACTATGAAAGCAATTAACTTAAGCAGGATTAAAAACAACATAAAAAGCCATGCAGCTGAATTATTATGTGCTCTACAAGTGTGCATTGACGGTCATTAACCAGCACCTCAGGATCCTCCATCATAGTTTAATTGTTTCTGTCTACTGTTAGTGCTTTTAATGATAGTGAAACTAAAAATATATATAATGAAAAGGTTTTACATAAAATCGATATTAATCTATATTAATTGCACATGAAGTGAAATGTTTGTCTTTATATGCCTGTTTTGTTTTAATTTGGGTGATTATGGGTTTTGCTGTTCAAAATTAAAAAGTATGTGAGATAATGGATTATCTCGACTTAATATTTCCTTCTAAATTTGAGTAAATTATGTGTGTATCTCAGTCTAGTCGAGTGCAAGCAACTACATTCGAGGCTGCTGACTTGACAATTGTCCAGATGACCTTCACTGGGCAATCCACAAGGACAGTAAGCCCCATAAGGTCATTGCTGAATGTCTAGTCATTCGCTGAGTGCTGCATAGAATGTATGGAAAATTGGAACGCTTTGAAAGGATGAGTGGGGTAGGGAGAGGTGGACAAGAAACAGGGATAACTGCAGCCATTAGATGTTTGCTGAGAAAAGTCAGTGCAAGATCTGACAGCAACGTAATAAATATACATATTTAAACTTTTACCTTAAAAATAAAATTTAAAGCAAAAGTTTTACATTCAGATTTCTATATACAAATAGATTTGTGGGTTATTTATAATTAAAAACATTGTTTTATGATATACGTTTTTATTTCTTCTTAGAACTTGCCAAAGGGTTTCCAACTAGAAGCCAAGTGTGACTACACTTACTATATCGTCACTGTGTTTGGATATGGTTATTGTTTAATTCATTTCACTTTAATTCAAGAATTACAGAACAGCATTACTGTGGTATGAAAAAACAACATATGACGTTTTTTTTCTGAGTTTAGTCGTAAATCTTGAGATATAATGCGCTGCTGCACGACAAAAGATTTGGTAACGTAACACCAACGATAACTCCTTGTGCATTTATTTCAGCTACAGAATCAAAAGTTTCTTTTATGTTTGTGTCTACAACCCACCCTGCCCTCCTTGCAATAGGCCAGCAGCTTGTCTTCTTCCTTGGGGTGGAAGATGAGCGTGTCAGGTGTGAAGTCGATGGACTGCCGCTGGAAGGAGGAACCTTCATCTGTGCTGATAAACAGCATTTGATCTCGTTCATTTATAGAGGAACCCACCAGAATTACCTGTAAGAGATGATAGAGAGAACAGCGAAGAAGAAAAGAAAGAAAAAGAAGAAAAAAGAAGGTCACAGGTGATACGGTCCAAAGCATCCTGCAACATATTTGGTGCTAAGTCAGCAGTCTGTTGAAAATATCCTCCTCATATCAGTACTTGTCCATGTTAATTCACCTGCATGCACTGAAAACCTGATAAATATGAATGCATTCACTTCCATGCATGCACATTCATTCAAGGCCATCCTCTGGAACAGAAAAACTTTCCATCAACCTTACAGGCGGCTTAAACCATGGCAACACTCTATTGATTATCTATTCAGACTTTTATAGCTCATAAAGTGAAAACATTAAATACAGGGGACACCAGGAACTGCCAACCCACCAATCACAATTATGTCCCAGACACTTGCAATAAGTGTCTCAATAGGGGAAATCGATAGGAACTAATGAACCAGTCATGTTCATTAACAGTGCGTGAGAGGTGGGAAGCTATCCCATGAGGGTTTTTGGTTGTTTACAGCAACTCCTTATAAAAAGTGTCCTCAGTCAGAGAAATGCAATAAAGTAACTAGCTGTATTGTTACTTAACAAATGTTTCAGCAAAGATTAATGGATGCAAACTAGAGATATAATTTTAATGAAAGGGATATTCAACATGTAATGGCTATTTAAAAAAATAAGTATTATGTGTGGGCAGAAACAATTGAGCAAACAAATAAATCAACTCATAGGAAATTGTCAAGGTACTTCCAATGCTTTTAATTCTTATTTTAAGACTGCATGCTTTTGTCCACGTACAAAGAAAGAAAAAAATCCCTTTTTAATGCCTATATTCCTCCTTCACTTCCAAAATAACCTTAATATTCAACCTTGCCGAAAGCAATTTGTATTCAATGGTATATTTAATAGTGTTTTCAAAGGTTACAGTAGCTCCTTCTAGAGGGAGTTCAGTACTTTAGTATTAGAAAAGAAAAGCTTCATATTTGTATGCTTATACTTGGGTAAATTTATTACACAAACCTGTAATAAATGCCTCTTACACAGCATGTTTGGCTCATCAAAGCGGGGAAAGCACAGTTTTAATAATGTTCACTTCAGTGTCCCAGTAGGCCAAGAAACTTATGGGTTATCTGCCTGATCTGGATTTCTTTCAGGGCCTTGTGTTACAGAAGATACTTTTAGTAATTTTTGAATAACCAGTCCATCGATCTCTTTGGTCAAAAATCAGTCACACCTGCTGGAGAGCATCCACACACTTGATGCTTTGACAACTAGACCTAAACTCAGAAATCGAATGGTTCCTTTAAATCGCCAGAAAACAAAAAACAGCAGGAAGGATGGGTTTTTTTCAGCAGGAAGCCAAAAACCCCCCAAAAAGATCAAATAAAATAAAAAAGTATACTGTACAAGTTTAAAGCTCTTTAGGGCAGTGATTACACAAAATCTTGAGAGAGTACTTGAGAGATTTCTGTCTCCCTATCAAAGCAGGTAGGGAATAACCTGGAAATTTCAGGTTACATATTTGCTTCTAGAAGAGCATTGCTCATGTTCACAGAAATCTACTCCAGTAGTATTTCCTCTTTGTCCTTGCTGTCGATCTTTTCTTTTATTATCCTTTAATCCAACCTCTGTTTTGTTTTTATCTAAAGAAACACAAAGCTGGTGTAAAACCAGTGGCTATGTCCATCTTTTATACTGTCCGTTTCTAGAAAAAGAAAAAAATCATTACTACTTTTATAGCTAAACTAACACTGTGCTATTTTATTTTTTGTCCATATTTAATGTGTTCAGTGATTTGTATTATGTATGCCTATTTTCTGAACACATTTCTGGCAAATCTTCACCTGTCATTTCTTTTTATAGTCATCAGAACAGCTTCAATATCACAAAAGCCCTTACCCTAAACCTATAACTTCTTGATGCATGCTCAACTTTTCTCCCACAAAAACGCTAGGTCCGGATGAACAGAATCAACTTTTGGAGACTAAACCTATAACCATAACCTAATTGTAAACCTGACGCTAAAACTTGAGGGGACTGAGATTTTGGTCCCCTTCAGGGCTGTTGGTCCCCAGAAAAATGTCTAAACAGGTACACACGCACACACACACAACCCCTATTAGGATTCTCATCATGACTTCAATTAAGGAGTGTGTGTAGAATAACACATCTTTCTGGGTTGATACTTGAGAACTGTGTGTGAGTTGGGTGTAACTTCCGTTAGCACCACAGTCAATTAAAAGCTTGGTGTTTGTTTTGCAGGCAGAGCATGGTCAACAAGGAAGAGGAGTAGAATGATGATGTTAGAACAGCAGGAAAGAAGACTTTATTTCTTATAATACAGTTAATTTAGAAAATGTCAGCTGGGATTTGCTCAGTGTATTTGTTGTTTACAGCTAAAAAGCTCCACTGAAAAGCTCAAGTTCACCCTGTGGATGTAGGAAGTCAGCAAACAATTACTATCCTTAATTTCTACCAAAATGACCACTCCCAATCTCATATTTACATGTGTTTACAAAGTCTTTTGGCTTCTATGGTATAAAGCCTGATGACAGCTGTTTTGGCACACACTTTTGCCTCATGTCCCTGTGGGGCAGGTCCATCAATCGGTCAGCCCTCCTGTGCCAACATGTCATCATTTAAAGGATATCACTCGGTTTAACCTAGTTAAGCTAAGACAAACACTGAACATCCTCAGGACACACACGTACACAGTCCCACCTCGCATATTTCTCCTGTTTTGGCTTCCCTTCATTGGCTTCCTGTTAAATCCAGAATTGAATTCAAAATCCTGCTCCTCACATACAAGGTCTTAAATAATCAGGCCCCATCTTATCTTAATGACCTTGTAGTACCATATCACCCTATTAGAGCGCTCCGCTCTCGCTCTGCAGGCCTACTTGTTGTTCCTAGAGTATTTAAAAGTAGAATGGGAGGGAGAGCCTTCAGTTTTCAGGCCCCTCTTCTGTGGAACCAGCTTCCAGTTTGGATTCGGGAGACAGACACTATCTCTACTTTTAAGATTAGGCTTAAAACTTTCCTTTTTTCTAAAGCATATAGTTAGGGCTGGACCAGGTGACCCTGAATCCTCCCTTTGTTATGCTGCAATAGATGTAGGCTGCCGGGGGATTCCCATGATGCATTGAGTTTTTCCTTTCCAGTCACCTTTCTCACTCACTATGTATTAATAGACCTCTCTGCATTGAATCATATCTGTTATTAACCTCTGTCTCTCTTCCACAGCATGTCTTTATCCTGTCTTCCTTCTCTCACCCCAACCGGTCGCAGCAGATGGCCGCCCCTCCCTGAGCCTGGTTCTGCCGGAGGTTTCTTCCTGTTAAAAGGGAGTTTTTCCTTCCCACTGTCGCCAAAGTGCTTGCTCATAGGGGGTCATATGATTGTTGGGTTTTTCTCTGTATCTATGAAGCGCCTTGAGGCGACTTTTGTTGTGATTTGGCGCTATATAAATAAAATTGAATTGAATTGAATTGAATTGAATATAGACATCATATCAACAAATGGAGACAAATGAGATGACAAATGCTTGAAAAAGAAGCATAAAGGTGCACCGGATCTTATGAATATGATTGTGTCAGTTGGTGAAGTTGCATAATCTCACCCAAAACAACCTGAAACTCGCTACTCAGAGGTACTGAGTACTATAAGCTTAGCAAAAAACAAAAAAAAGTTACAAATAAATAAACAATAAAAATCTGTACTACCACAAAGGTCATGCTCTTGATGTGTTTGCATTTGTAACTAGATTTCTGTAGTTTTAGCGACAGTGAAACACAGATCATCATGCAACGAAGCTAAACACAATTATACTTTTAGATAGTATTTTTAATTATTCGTTTTTTATGAAATGCTTTTCATTCAGTCTTTAAATTTGTTTGCTTGCTTTGTCACAATGTCCACTACTAAGCCTATGGAAGCTTTTGACTAACCTTGATGCCATCAGATTATCTTTTTTTTTTGTCATCAGAGATTTAAATGAAAACACACTGTTTAACTGAAAGTATCTGTTTGCACAGGAGGTGTGGGCTGTTAGTAGTCAGGCTGAGGAGGGGAAATGCTGCTCAATTGCATCATGGGACTAGAAACAGAATGAGAGCGTTTTTGAAATCTAGTAGGAGACACACACAGCGCTTTGAGTGCTCAGACAGAGTAGAAAAGCGCTATATAAGAACAAGTCCATTTACCATTACCATTTACACACTGAGGACTCCAAGTTGAGATATTTCTAAGCTTAAAGTGTATTACTAAATCACTTGAGAAATCTTTGCAGTTCCATTTGATTGTACTGGTCTTTTTGAGACCTTAGGTGAAAGGAGTTTAAAATTAAATTCAAAACCTTAGCCAAAAAAATAAACCTTTTCTATTCTATGCACTATTGTGAGTTGTGCATTTTATGTGGTACTTAAACGTCTTGTAACCCCTCCATATTCATGCATTGTTCCCTTATTGGGTTTCAACCTGGGAAACTCAAAATGGGACAAAATTGCTAAAACGAATCTTAAAATTGTTTTATCTTTTATTATTCACCACAGAAACCACAGAAAATAATGTAGGAGTTTGTAAAAGATGAGTGTGCCACTGATGCACTCATCCTCATGGCGCAGTAACCTGACTTACCAACAAGTGGCAGTCTTGTCAAACTGTAGGCTCGGAGGAATGCCTTCAAATCTTTACAGAGTTGAAACTGAGCTTGACTAACCAACTGACAGATAAGAAGGTGAACTTTTCAGTGAGGCTTCAAAAAAATGGGATCGGGGGAGGGCAGACAGACAATTCCTTTCGCACAAGTTATGATCCTCCACAATCAAAGGACTTTGATACATTCTTCCTTCATAACGATTTCCTCCGAGTAATAGCTCAAGCTTAGCAAAGCACAGTGCTCCTATTGTGCATGGCAGATAAAAGCAGACTCTAAACTTCCTGTGTCTGCTGTGGAGACTTCTGGGGTGTGACACATTAAGGGGACTTATAGGAACAAAACTCAGCTCTTTTTAATCTGCAAAACGGCTTACGTAATCTATGCGATGTTTGATAATCTTTCGATCACAGTTGCTCAGATTATAGAGCTGATACTCTCTGATGTGTGTCAACAATGATCAGTTCCTGCTGTCAATTATAAAGCAGCACAATCTTCTTGGCAGCTTAAAACAGCTTATAAAAGAGTGCTGGTGTGCAGTTGGAACATGAACAACATGAAGGTCTATGCCCAGAGAAGAATGAGAATGTGCATTTGTTTTGCATGACACATCTTTGAACAGCTGAAGGGTTTTATGGCTGCAGGCTGATATGGCTGATGAAAACCTCAAGTCTTGAGAATGGAGAAAGCTTTTGCACGATACAAGCACACCGGCACAAATGCACACCTATGCAAATGAATTGTGTACTTACTGTACATGTGCACAGAAAAATGAGAGAAGTCGATGAAGGATACCGTTTGAATTGTTATTTTGCAAATATTATTTGTGAAAGTAATAAATCAATGAAGAACTCCACGCCATGTTCAAGGTAATTATCTCAAAAATAGCTTTCAGTAGTCTTGTTATCCTTATATTCAGCCTGCTATCTATAATTCACAATACATTTTTGTTTCTCGTAACTTTGTTATGAACTCGTAGGAAAGATTCAATGGCCTGCCATGTAGCCATGTTTTGGAAAACTGTAAGTGAACCTTCCCAGATTTCAGCAATGAGTGACAGACAGATATAAAAGAAGATAAACCTAATTAGTTAGGACCTAGTCGTATAAATCAGAATGTTTCTTTGTTATTGACATCTGGGTCAACACACATAAACATACCCATACACAGGCATACTAGTGCAGTTCCTGGTACAGTTCCTTTCCACTCAATTACATATATAAATTGCTTGAGTTCTAGCTTCCACTGGGAGAGAGGGCCCCATGTGACCACAGCTTACTGAGCCATGGTCTGTTAGGAAGACCTGGGAGGGGAACGCAGCATGGGAGGCAAGAGGATATCACCAGACAGCATAACAAGTTTCAGAAGATGCTCAGTTAGTCCCTCCCTTTAGTCTTGTTGTGGTTATTAAACTAAACAAGGATGGATGGAAGTTTTGATCAGACAACCACCTTTTATTTATGACATGAGTCTCCCTCGTGCCCTACCTGAAGTACTGCACATCTCTGTTGTACCATCTTAGTTTAAGATTTGTTTGCAGTGTATTTCAGGATTGTTTCATATCACCAATGAAACAAATCCTCTTCAGGTAGTTCTTGTCATATCAAAATATAGTCATGCTATTTGGACAGAGTGTGAAATCAAGGTCATCTTGCTGAAGTGGTTTGCATAAGGACCAAACAGCCATTTCATTTGAATGAATTAGCAGGGCATATAGTGCCTGAATACCTATAATAATGTTCTTTTTGTGGAGGATTAGGACAAAGAATATGAGAGGCTCATTTTAAAGCCTAGAGTAGTTTGAAAGTTTGAGAGTATTGTATGTCTGTTTGATCATTTCGAACATTTTTAACTTTCTAGAAGACTGAAAAAGCAATGTTACCTTAAAAAACTGTTTTTGACTCCAATCTCAGTAACTCAGCAACAAGCTATGAAATGACCTTGAGTTGAGACTGTTTTGCCCGAGGTCAAGATTGTAGCATCAAACTCCACTTCTGTCTAAACCCAATAACAACTATGACATTTCTTATTGAGTTAGAGGAGCAAAAACGATTTTTATGATACTATTTGGTCTTATATTCACTTTTATAATATCTTCCACTGTGGTAATTCCACTAGTTTAAGTGTGGTTTCAACTTTGTCAATATTTTCAATCAATCCTCAAGCAGGTTAATCCATAATGTTGAATGGATATTGGATCACTTCAATATTCATTCCCAGTACAATCAGTTTCAAATTTAAAGACTTAGCAAAAGCCTCTTGCTCAGAAGCCAGTCTTGACTCTTTCCAGCATTTTTGTCCCTGCACTTCTCTAAGGTGAGGTGAGAAGTGGTTAGAATGGGGAATCAGAAAGCCAAACATGAACAACACATTGTCAGAGGTGTCAGAGATAGAGGTGTGAGAGGTCTGGCAGTGTGTTTTTTGGCCAGCTTTGCGACAGTGTGACAGTCCGACAGTCCATTAGCTTCCTCCCAGGCAGCTCCATTTGTGTTACAATGGAGGTGACCAGTTTCAGCAAAGTCCCACATCTTGGCTTGAGTTTAGATGAAAACACACACACACACACACACACACACACACACACACACACACACACACACACACACACACACACACACACACTGAGGGTGTGGAAAATCACCAGTCTGAGAGGACCAGTAGTTGAAGAGCATGAAGTTCAAATGCATATTCTTTATACCAAACTTTACAACCTAATGCACTGAAAAAATAATATTGAGAGGCTGGCAGGGGCTGTAAATGTGACAGGAAACACACCCACGTTTTTTTTTAATACAGTGACAAATAATGTGATTAAAGTAATGCATTAGTAAGTAATGCATTACTTTAATCACAATACATTTTTTAGTAACGCAGTAATGTAACGTGTTTTTGCTGAACACTAGCCCTATCTTCAGTCCTTTTCAGTTCATGTGCTGGAGGGAGGACAGTGGTGCAACAGTCTACATCTTTTAAGTGGAGTGGAGATGAACATTACTTTTATTTTTATTGTGCAAAAACATCTGTACAGTCTCAAGCTAATGCAAAGCTATCCAAGAACCCAGAATGATGTTAAAGTTAAGTGTATGCTAACACTAGCCAAGCAGCTTGCCCTACTCTTCAGCAGCTAACAAAGATAGTAATGAGTAGTCATGCTGGGAACATTGTAGCCTCCATTTCTCTCTGTACATGATTCAAGAGCAGAATAACTGTGGCGATCACTTTGAAGTCTCCTTGGGCTTTTTCAGCTGTGTTGTGTTGGTGGTTTTGTATGTCTGTCCTCTGTCCAATGCAGGGATGTGCATTGGTGTGTGGAACAAGTAAAGTGTACTATAGTAATTTCTTTCCAGTGATGACCTGAACACTGGTGATAATTAGTAAAAGAGACATCAGATTTATATTAATTGATTTTCTCATCATGCAAATGTACTTAAAGTCTACTGTCTCATGCTACAGTTTGTAATGCTAGTCCTTGTGAGTTCAGCATACAGACACTTGAACCTGTTGCTGCAGGTTCCAGTTAGGGTGCTGACCCACCAACTCACAGTATTGGTGGGTCAGACAAGAACAAGGACTACCGTCTGAAGCTGCTGTCCAACACTGTGGATTCCCAGTCTGTCAGATTCATGATGCAGGTCAATACTGATTTTACTCCTTATGGGGAGTTGATTTATGATTTTACTTATGGGGTGGCTGTGGCTCAGGTGGTAGAGCAGATCAGCTACCGACTGGAAGGTTGGTGGTTCGATCCTTGGCTTCCCCAGTCTGCATGCCAAGTACTCTTGGGCAAGATACTAACCCCAAGTTGCTCTCCGATGCATCCACTGGAGTGTGAATGTGTGTGAATGCTTAGATTGCACTTAAGTACAGTTCCTTCTGTACATTGTATGAGTGGGTGTGAACGAGGCATGTTGTATACAGCACTTTGAATGCTCCGGGAGAGTAGAAAAGCAGAAGAAGCAGTTCTTTTCCATTTAACCCACATTTGCTCATAATTTATGTATATTTCTCTCTATTCATTCATTGATGCAGACATGCATTAATATATAAAAATATTTTTAAAAAAGAAGTTTTAGAGACAAGCTTACTGTCATATATACCATAATTCATGGATGTTAACACAGTTAAAACTATGTTTCTATTTGATTTGATCAATGTGTACTTTATCAGTGTGCCCACCTAAGAAAACATTTGATCCACTCACTGCTGGCTTAAATAACCACTGTTTATACTTTATAATACTGTCTATTTAATTATGTGCAAACTGTGTGAAATGCACACCAAAAGTTTAAACTGACATGACGTGAGATGTAATTTTCATGCAGAACCAGGTGTAATCCTACCTCTAACCATTTTAAAAAGATTTTTTGAAATGGCTGTCAAAGATACATTTTTTTAATTGCTCAGCTTTGCTTGCTTGTTGTCATGTCATTAAATAATATTTCACAATTAAAACGAAAAAGAAAGTGGCAATTCCAGTAAGTGTGTGGTAACTCTGAGATTGACACGGGTAGATACAGTGCAGAATGATGTGGGTTTGTTTCGTGTGGGGCCTGTCCCAGATTCAGCCCTGTAGCTTCTCCCTCCATTTGAAGCCTCCCAGAGCACAGAGATTGGGACTGACATAGGCCTTGATATACTCTTCTCCCTTTTTGTGTGATTTTTTTTTCTTTTTTCTGTTCTACAGCAGCTTTTGCTAGCAGGGCTGGACTGGGACAAAAAACTTTGACTAGAGACCGGCCCACCAGGTATTATAGGAAAAATCATAAAGCCTTTGAATGAAAACAAACACTGTTGTGACAGTGATGTACACTGTTTTGATGGTATATGTATGATTTCTATACGTTGTACATCAGATAAAAACTTTGGTTGTAAGATTCAGATAATTATTTAATAAAAGCTAGATATTTTAAATGAGAATAAGAAAGAAAAGTATGTCTTTGCTGTTGTTTAGCACGACAAACGCTGGTTTCCTCTTTGTGGCGCAAAGTGGGATAAACAAACACGAGAGAAAAGCCGATCAGCTGATCATTGATCAGTTTCACGATTGACTGAGAGAAGAAGAGACAGCTGACAACGTAAAGACAGAGAAAAACTCCAGCTTTGTGTCTTTTTCTAGCTGAAGCACGGGACAAACTGCGTTCCTTTTCAGCCTCAATACGAAACGCGTAATATTTTCTCTGAATAAGGGACGATTCCGTTTTTTAGGGGTCGGTTGGCAACTCTACTAACTAACCTTATCAATAAAATAAAGTTCACTATCAGTAACATAGCACCCACCCAGCTGTAGAAACTCAAATTCAAATTCAAATTCAAATTTTATTTGTCACGTACACAGTCATACACAGTACGATATGTAGTGAAATGCTTGGACAACTGCTCGTGACTCCGTCATGCTAGCTAGTACGCAGTACGAGTTATTGTAACTGACGGCAAAAAGTCAGCACAACGAAAATAAACTCCACCTAAACTTGGTTTATATCTGACCCAGATAGACTGCAGGCCATAACTTCTTACCTGAAGTTCAGCTCACCTGACACTCGGACTGGCGGCTGCCTCGGGTCTCTCCTCCTGCCTCACCTTTCCCTCATCCACCTGGCCTCTTGTGGCAGCTCCGCCATAGCCACCAAACAACTGAGTTATTTTTACACATCTGCCAGAATCAGGCCAATCCACCACCTTTCATTGTTTATACTGTTATAAAAATAAATAAATAAAAAAAATCATCGGCCCATAAAAACGAAAAATCACCTTGCCCGGTATGCCCGATGGCCAGTCCAGCTATGTTTGCTAGTATGAATATGTCTGAAAATTTACCTACAAATTAGATGCATAATAGGTGTGAATCATTAGTTTGGCAAAACAATAGGCAAAGACTCAGTATTCTGCCTCCTACTCCCTCATAGCCATCATTGTCTCAGAATACAGGATCTATATTTGCCTTTATCTTTGTACAGCTCTGAAGTGAACACATATTATCTAAAAAACATTTAAATAGGCTGACTCCAGCAACTGAATCTTAAAGCAAGAGAGAAACTTCAGTGTTGGGCATGGAAACAGTAGTTTCACATCCTTCAAATCCCCACTCAAGACCAATATAATATCATTCAAGGTTTTGTAGACAACATACAAGACATTTTCATTTGGTCAAATTATAGGTAGACTGTGTAAAATCTCATCAACAGATGTCAGGAGATTGCAGATTCCAGTCATATGAATTGTGTTTTCTTAGTTCTCCCAATTGAAGACATAATCCTAGCAGCACTGGCTGCTGTACTACAAACAACTCTGGCGACCTTCATCTGTAATGAGTGTAGGATGTCAGCCTGTTGTTTAACTCAGCTGGTGTCCATGTGTATTTACTCTGGAGTGAGCTGTACAACTTAATGAAAGCAGTCTGATATGAGTTGATGAGTCAGCGAAGCTCACTTCTGTCCGATGGCGGCGATACTGAGGGGAATTGTTGAGGATATATATTATATAACCTGCATGGATACATTTATTCCTTCAATTTGCAAAAAGTCCCCCTTCATAAAGGATTTCAAACATGACTAATTGCTTTATAATGGTTTACTCATTCTTTATCAATCAGTTATCAAAGAACAAGTTCTGCATTGGCAGATTGAGGTAAATCCCTGACATTTATCATTTTCCTTCAGAAACTCACTTCAGACTACATCAGAGTGAAAAAAGAAGCCTAACTTAAAAAGGCATTCATTGTTAGAAATTTTAACTGATTTGAAAACACCATTGTCTCAGCGCCATTACATTTCTCTTCTTTTTATATTTTCTCTGACTGCATGATGCTCTTTTTACCTCAGCTGTTTCCTGTCTTTCTATGTAATTTTCCTCCTCACTTTTGGATTCGTGTACCTTTAGTGTTCTCCCAGTATCGCCTTCTTCTCCCTGACTCACTGTTGATGATAGACAGCAGGTCTAAGCTCTCCATTAGAAGTTGGAGACAATGATCAAACCTCAGGAAAGCTCTCTCTCCTTTTTTAATTACATTCCTCTGTCAAGTAAAAAGAAGAAAAGAGAGCGAGAGGGAGGAGAGGAACCTCTGAGCAATTATTCTAGACTTAATTACATAAAGTGAAAAAACTCCTTCCTGCCTGAAGCTGTGAGAGAGAGAGAGGTCTTCACTGTATTCCACACCTGAAAGACTTCTGTTACTGATGACTGCCATTCAGATGCCAACCACCTACACACGCATAGAGTCCTGTCAAAAGTATTTTCCTGATTTCTTCATTTTTTGCATTTTTGTTACACTTTAAATATTTCATATCATCAAACAACTTGTAATATTAGAAGCTATTTTACAAGAATTGGCCTAATGTGATTTAGCCCAAAATGTAATAACTACTTGTTCCACATTACTTTTTCACATAGGGCCAGGTAGGTCTGGATATCTTTTTTTTTAATTAATAACAAATGAATAATAAATGATATCATTATTTAAAAACTGCATTTTGTATTGACTAATTTTTGTCTAATGATAACATTTGTTCGATAATCTGAAAGACGTGTGACAACTACTCAAGAAAATACAAAAATATCAGGAGAGGGGCAAAATACTTTTTCATAGCACTAAATGTATTCATCTCCATGACAACTCTAGTCTGACACAGGGAAATAATATTATATTGCCACAGGAATAAATAGAAGACAATGACCTCAAAATGAGAAAAAATATTTATAGGCAGGAGATATATGTGATTGTCAGTATATGGAAACATCCAACCTCAAATATGTAAAAAATATAACTGATCATTAAAACTGATTCAAATGGCCAAAGTTAATTGAACTAAGTTTACATTTAATATGATAAAATGCTAAACAAGTCTATGTTTTGTTAGGTTGAAGTATTATTGTATTATTGTACAACAATACAATTGTAGTATTGTATTATTAAAGTCCAATTAAGCACTTTAATTATGACTGAGTGTGTTCTCATAGATGGTCACACAAAATAAGTGAACTGAATGCTGGTTGCTTGTGTAAACTGATACATAGAAGGGCTGCAACATCTGAATCTCACCAAAAGAACTTAGAGTTATGTTTCTTTTTCAAACAGAAGTAACTGAAAAACATTTTCAGTGATAATTATGGACAGGTGCAGTAGTGTGGTTTTCTGCAGCTGCCTTGGTTTCCTCTCACTTCAAAAGGTTATTTGGCGATTCTAAATTGGCCATGAGGGTGGGCGTGAGATGGATAATATAAAGCAGAAGATGAATCAAGTGAATGGTCATTGGTATTTTTGGCCATACAAGCAAAATAAAATAAAGTAAATAAAGGTGAAAGATTAAGGGAAAGCTAACCTATTAAAATAAGTTTTCAGCAGATGTTTAAAACTGTTTAAAATAACAGAATCACCTGATTGATTGAGGAAGGCTGTTCCACAGGGTGCTACAGCCTCACGAGCACGATCACCTCTAGTTTTAAAATCAGAGCGACAGTCAGTTAGGAGACCCTGGTTAGAAAATCAGAAACAGACTGCATGAATAAGGTCTCAGAAGCTCTGCTATATAAGCAGGGAACTGTTCATGTAGAGCCTTATATGTCAATAATAATAGAATTTTATAGAATAAAAAAGTAAAATAATAAAGTGTATTCTGAATTTCAATGGAATGAAACATGTCAGCACACTCTCAACTGTAACGGGGTAAAAAGGTCACCCGCAACCTCTCTTCCAGCTTATTCTTCCTTACAACCATCAAGAATTGGAGGCGGTGCTGAGCCTTTTCCACCACAGATGTTGTATTAGCTAACCAACGACCCTCAGAGATATGACTCCATCATAAGTTGATGTGGAGAGGGGTTGGGCTAACTCTGTGCCTCCATGATGACATTTTGGTTTGTTTGGTATTGAGAGTAAGGTTTTTACACAATGCTGCCAGCCACTGCCCCTCATTCCTATAGATACTCCAGTTAAGAGCCCCAATAAATTGGTGCCATTCACAAATTTTATTTTTGCATTGAATTAATGAATGGCAGCATGGTGGCACGGTGGGTAGCACTGTTGCTGCACAGCATGCTCTGGGTACTCCGGCTTCCTCGTACAGTCTAAAGACTTGCAGTTAGTGGGGATAGGTTAATTAATCAATCCAAATTGCCCATAGGTGTGAATGCGGGACTGAATGTGAGTGCGAATGGTCGTCTGTCTCTGTGTGTTAGCCCTGCGACAGACTGGTGACCTGTCCAGGGTGTACATAAGAAGTGAACTTTGAGTAATTTCTGAGCCACTGCTTTGTTAGAAACTATTACACAGAGCGGCCAAAGCACTTGGCAAAGCAGACCTGGCTAAAACGATCCTTTTCGCATGCGGAATAAATCATTTCCATATGGTTTAATTAAATCCTTGAGTACATCGAATAAAATGTCAGATTTAGCTGTTTCTCTGCTTAAAATACAATATCATATGAATACATACTGCACGCAGAAATACAATATACATGTTTTAAACTTTGAAAACATTCGGAGCAGATTATAACTATTACATTACTGTTTGCTGCTTTTCAACCATCAAGCCATTCAACAGTTTTGATTGTTTCCATATAAGAAAACTGGACTCTTTGGCACCGCTATAGATAGAAAATGATCAACTCAGTCATTTAACCATTTTCTTGCTTCCTATTTCTAGTATTGTGGAATGTTTTCTAGAATTTCTGTTTAAAACCACACTGATAAAAACAGTTTTTCTATGATCAATTAATACAATCTAAAAAAAACTGCTGTAATCTGCTCAAGGTTCAGACTAGAGCCTGTCCCAGGACACTTTCGGCAAAAAGTGGCATGAAAAGCTTCTATGTCTATCACAAAGTAATGCAGCCACAAGAAATAATTCTGCTCTCTATTTTTCATTACTGCAATCATTTGCGAACACAGCAAGACCTGTGACAAGATTGAAAGAGGGCATCTCATTTCCAGTTTCAGTTGGTTCGTCTTGAAAAGTTAGTTTTGAAAACAGTTTTCTGTAGTAATTTTTGTAGGATGTGTTAATGTAAGTCCTGGAGACTCAAGACTTTAGCTGAGAGACAACTTAAAGCCGGACATCTCCACCAGGTTAAACTGTGAAATTGCTCCCTTTATTTACTAATATTAAAATGATAATGTGAAAACATTGCCTTATGAACTTAAAATGCATCTACTTTGCATTTTCTCTAAAGAAAAATTGTCATATATATATATATATATTTCAACAGCATGTTATTGATGTTTGCTTCCAGGCAGCAGTGTTAAATTTTCCAACTTGCTTTTGAAATAAGCTACTGTCATTGATCACACACTACCTAATTTGAAGTGTGCATCTACTGAAACAAGGTGCCAGCAGCAGCATTAGAGTACAATAGTTGTGACACAGCATTCTATTCAATGACACAACATAAGTCAAATATAAGCACAAAAGTAGACTAACTAGTCTTGATGCATTCTCAATCATCCAGGAAAGTAAATCTCCAAAAAGTTGATTCTGTTCATCTGGACGTAGCGTTTTGTGGGAGAAACGTTTTGTCACTCACTCAGTCAAGTGACTTCTTCAGTCTCAGCTGACTGCAGGTTTCCCCAAATCTTATAAACAGTAAATTTGCACAATGACAGAGTAACATAGTGTACGCTGTTAAGTGCCCGGAGTATTGCCAGGATTTATACATCAGGGAAACCAAACAACCTCTGGCAAAGCGGATGGCACAACACAGAAGAGCCACCTCGTCGGGCCAGGACTCTGCAGTCTATTTACACCTACAGGCCAGTGGACACTCTTTCAATGATGAGGATGTACACATCCTGGACAGGGAGGAACGCTGGTTTGAGCGCGGAGTCAAGGAGGCCATTTACGCGAAAAGGGAAAGACCATCTCTGAATCGAGGAGGGGGCCTAAGAGTACATCTTTCGCCGTCTTACAATGCTGTGATTGCAGCCATTCCCCAACTCTCTGTGAATGGTACTCATGGCCATTGATCAGTCATCTTTGATCAGTGGGTATTGGTCAGTGGTTGTTGATCAATGGTCATGAGAATTTGCATAATTATGAATAAAGAACTGACCTCCCAGCCCAGGGCTGGTTTCAGTCATTATGCAAATTTACTGTTTATAAGATTTGGGGAAACCTGCAGTCAGCTGAGACTGAAGAAGTCACTTGGATGAGTGACAAAACGTTTCTCCCACAAAACGCTACGACCAGATGAACAGAATCAACTTTTGGAGATAGACTAACTAGTGTTTTCCCTGAAGATTTTAAGTAAAAATAGTTATTATTATTATTGTTAAAGGGTTAAGCAGTCATTTTGTAAAGTACAAAAAATAATAAAATAGTCCAAAAAAATGTATTTCAACTTTCTGCTAAAGCAACAGTTCTAAAAAAAATCCTCCACCCTTCATGATTGTCAACTTATAGTAAATAGTTGAAGCAATAGACTGTTGGAGTAGTCACAGCAGAGATGTAATCTGGTCCAGTTCATCTTGTTAAAATGTAAAAGCCCAGACCTCCTTCTCCCCATCCTGCTCCTCCAGCTTGTCCAAGGGAACAGGGCACAGCACAAAAAAGGGACACGGACCCATCTTCCTGCAGGCCCACCACTCGCAGGAGGTGTGCATTGTAAGCCGGACGGCGGCTCTGGCGGACCAATCCCCCGGCTACCAAGACTGTATTTTATTTTACTTTAATTTATTTTGGTTAAGTAATGGTTAGGTAATACTCTCTGCTTGCCTTTTCATAAAACTAACCACTTGCCACTGCACTAAACATGAAACAAAGGAACACGAATAATAAGATAATCATAAATAAATACAAAAAATAAAAATACAATTCCTAAAATATATAAACTATGGAGAAAAAACATTTAAAAATCAAATTTAAATATATTAAATAAGAACATAATGAATCCAAGGGATCATGACAATAACAGTGTGAACTAAGTCATTATTGCAAAGAGGGGTTAAGGATTATATTGCTGCTGAGGGACACATAAAAAACAAGAAATGCCCCAGGTGCATTAAATGCAAACACTGGAGTGATAACAGAGAGCTGTATGAAGGGGGGGGAAAGGTTACCAAGTCAGTTTTGGGTATTGACATTAAAAGTGGCCAGTTTGTCAGCTGCTGCACCACTGAGGTCAACTGGCTAACCATCACCGCCTGGAACTGCCACAAACACTTAGGATTGTGTCCAGAACAGAGGGTTAGACACACTCACCGAGAAAACAACAGAAAGGGTTGCCTTGACCTTGCAACCTTGTGGTGGCAGCAGTAGAAAATATTACAGAGCAGCACAACTTTGGAAAGTGACTATCAGGTAGTAATATGGAGATTAAGAAAAACTTGTTATAAAGACCATAGAGAAGAGATGTAACTACCTGAGACTTGATTCTCGATTCATTGTATTCTTGAATGCTGACGTCAGTGAGCTGGAATCCACACGTGGTTAAGTTATGCAAGCTCTACAGAATATTTATGCCTTTTTGGTGAGGGTGCAAAGGCCAAGCATGTACACGTTGCAATCAATAAATTTCTTTCAATTTTTTTTAAATTCAGCATGTAGATATTCCTGTTCTGTGGTCATTGCTGTAATAAATTATTTGCATCTTTTATAATTTAGGACATTGTCAGTAGATCACCCACAGACATTTTCACTCCAATTGGCGCATGTTTGCAATTGCGACAACACGCTTATTAGCCACACTTGGTAAATCTCTAGCTATAAACCCTAGCAGTGCTCAGGAGAACTAAAGTTTAATGATCACTCTCTGTGGGCAGATCACTTCTTTTTATAATCAAGTGAACTTTGATGCCGACCTCAAGATTAATTTACTAATTAGCTTGATTGATGCTAGAGAAGCAGAAAAGATTCAGTTACAAAGATGAAGGGAGATGAATGGAAGCCGAAAGACCGAGAGACAGCCGATAGGTTACAGCAGACAGACCTCTGCACTGCCCTGACCGACACAATTAAAAACATTATGCTGCCAAGACCCTCTCACGCGACACACACACTAGTCTGCCAGACCTGCCCTGACAGCTTCGCCTGGCAAAATTCAATTACCACTTATCACCAGTGACAGGGGGCATCACTCTGACTGGCATACATATATTCCTGGTGCTGGACACACAAGAGAAGTGTAGCTTGGTGAAAGCAGGGTCAGTAAATCACAACATGGCAATGTACAGCACAGAGTGGAATAACAGTCAACACAGTGGTAAATGAAGTAACACAACAATGACTTCTGAATATTCTGAATATCATTTTAGTACACGTTTGCCAAGGCCTAAATAACTTTCCTCAGAACTGGATGACAGTTATGTTCAGGTTTAGACGTGTGTAAGGTGTGGCCCTTTTGAACACTCTTGAATGCATGGTTAGTTAAAAACCTGGGAGACTGTTACAGAAGCCAAGTTATTACAGCCATTCATAAACACCTACCAACAAGGACTCAAGGTAGTCTATGTGTATGCCAGTGCTTCCTGGCAACATAGACTTTATCTTTGTGGGCTACCCACATATATTTGCAGCCATATAGTATAATTTTCTATTTATTGTTCTTTTTCCCCCTCACCTCAGTAATGGACACTTTACTTTCAGTTGCTGCTAACCGGCTGGATCTGTCCTTTCTTGTGCTTTCCAACATAAAGGCTGATCAGGTCACTGTTGTGCTAATCTCCAATGCCTCCCATCACACAGACTCCAACTGCACCATTGTGGATGGTGACAGAAGTCCACTGAAGATCCAGCTCTCATGGCACATAATATATTGATGCCTACTTATAGGTGTCTTTTAGTGGTGATATCGACTGGTGAGTGGGTTTGATTTTAGAGACTTAAAAAGTCTGGCTTGGGAGGTTGAAAAGGTGATGATGGGTTGTTGTTGTGTTTCATTTGCTGCAGAAGTCAGGTGGTGAAGCTGGGAGTGACATCACTCAGAGATCATCACTGCTACGTTGGGCAGAAAAGACCTTCTGGATCTCAAGGGAATAAAAAAGTAGAGTTTAAAGTATAGTAATAGTATTTCTTAATAATACAACTCAAGACGTTTTCAGTGTGATGTCATTAAATCTGGTTCAATTTGTCCTGTTGAAGACTGAAAGACGCTGCATTTATTTTTGCTTTCTTTCCTATTTTTTTCTTTGTGTGTGTGTGTGTGTGTGTGTAGGGGGTAGTTTCTGCTTGTATTTCTGTAAAAGTCACCACACACCAGTGGGCACTCCTCCACAGAAAGAGCCCTTGGTAAACCACTAAATATGCAAATATTCCCTGCTGAGGAGGCTGGTATCGTGAATTATCCATATTTGCATCATATTTCTATCACCATCCATCACTTATTGCTACATTCTAAGATGAAGCATAAGTTCAGTCAACTGTGCTCTCTGCATAAATTTGAAAGCAAAGCAAAAAAAAAAACCCCAAAACAAAACAATAAGCAGGTGTGTGAGTTTTTTGTAATAAATACCTAGTTTTGCTAAAAGGTTAAATTGCAGTGGCTGAAGGTTTTCCAAAGCAGTTAATTTTGTAAGAACCTCAACAATATCTCAGCTACTTAAAGTACAAATTGCTCTTTTCTACCACAAGGTCAATTATCCATGCTATAAGAGCTCTCAGGATGAAATGGCCACAGCTCTCAATAAGTGGAGTACTCTTGTGGTCACCTGACGTGTTTTAACAGGGTGGAAAGTACACAGTAGGTTCTGAGCTTTAAATTCAATCTGATCTCAACCCGTGAGTTAGCGAAATGGACCCGAAATGTGCTTAAACAAGAACACAAGGGCGGATAATGATCTTAATTGCTGGAGAGAGGTTTGATACCATATGCGTGGGAACAAAAACCCATTAGCTCAATTATTTCACAACAGTGTTGCAGGGCACTTGCGTGGTGGAGATAATTGATTTGAACAGATATGGAGTATTTAATTGACAGTGTTTTGGGAAATTTGACAAGAACTGTTTTTTAAAAGAGAAAATAAGTGATTTCACAGCAGAATCAAGACATTTATTTTATGTGATTTACCCCCTTTAGACAGCTGAAACACAAGGGGAAAAGTGCACTAAGAAGTGCAAGGCATCCACTGAACACTTTATTCCAGGAAGAGCCCCAGATATTTTACTATCATTGCTTTCCATGCTTTCACTTTTCTCTCCTCCTTTCAATGCTCCTTTTTCCTTAATAAACACTTAATAACCCAACTAAACCTAACTTAAGCACTTAAAAAGGAAACATCACAATGCCCTTTCCCCTAAATCTGCTTTACATAAGCAGTAGCAGTACAATGCTCACATCAAGCAGCGCTTGTTACCAAGCTTAAATTCTTGGCCCTGATCACTCAGGGCAGCAATCTCCTTGTTCCCCTTCTGATTGCACTGGGCACCGGGCTGAATGTTCATACCTCAACATCCAAGGAAGAGCTTTAGAATTTTTTTGTTGAATTAATTGTAATTGTTAGGTTCTCAAAATAAACCTTAGACTCCAACGTTAGAACAGGCTTCCCCCCGCGGTGTGCCATGTAATAAATACTCACAAACAAACTGGTGGCTGTTGCAACTTATATCTAAAAATCTATAGTTTCAAAACACACGACGCTCAGCTAAAAACACTTCACACGAGTTGAGTTTCCTGAGATTTACAGAATTTACAGAAAATGCACTATTTTGGAATATATATCGTTATCGGGGTGTGAATTCAATTCAATTCAATTTTATTTATATAGCGCCAAATCACAACAAAAGTCGCCTCAAGGCACTTCATAGATACAGAGAAAAACCCAACAATCATATGACCCCCTATGAGCAAGCACTTTGGCGACAGTGGGAAGGAAAAACTCCCTTTTAACAGGAAGAAACCTCCGGCAGAACCAGGCTCAGGGAGGGGCGGCCATCTGCTGCGACCGGTTGGGGTGAGAGAAGGAAGACAGGATAAAGACATGCTGTGGAAGAGAGACAGAGGTTAATAACAGATATGATTCAATGCAGAGAGGTCTATTAATACATAGTGAGTGAGAAAGGTGACTGGAAAGGAAAAACTCAATGCATCATGGGAATCCCCCGGCAGCCTACATCTATTGCAGCATAACTAAGGGAGGATTCAGGGTCACCTGGTCCAGCCCTAACTATATGCTTTAGAAAAAAGGAAAGTTTTAAGCCTAATCTTAAAAGTAGAGATAGTGTCTGTCTCCCGAATCCAAACTGGAAGCTGGTTCCACAGAAGAGGGGCCTGAAAACTGAAGGCTCTCCCTCCCATTCTACTTTTAAATACTCTAGGAACAACAAGTAGGCCTGCAGAGCGAGAGCGGAGCGCTCTAATAGGGTGATATGGTACTACAAGGTCATTAAGATAAGATGGGGCCTGATTATTTAAGACCTTGTATGTGAGGAGCAGGATTTTGAATTCAATTCTGGATTTAACAGGAAGCCAATGAAGGGAAGCCAAAACAGGAGAAATATGCTCTCTCTTTCTAGTCCCTGTCAGGACTCTTGCTGCAGCATTTTGGATTAGCTGAAGGCTTTTCAGTGAGTTTTTTGGACATCCTGATAATAATGAATTACAGTAGTCCAGCCTGGAAGTAATAAATGCATGAACTAGTTTTTCAGCGTCACTCTGAGACAGGATATTTCTAATTTTAGAGATGTTGCGCAAATGGAAGAAAGCAGTCTTACATATTTGTTTAATATGTGCGTTGAAGGACATGTCCTGGTCAAAAATGACTCCAAGGTTCCTCACCGCGTTACTGGAGGCCAAGGTAATGCCATCCAGAGGAAGAATCTGGTTAGATACCATATTTCTAAGATTTTCAGGGCCGAGTACAATAACCTCAGTTTTATCTGAATTAAGAAGCAGAAAGTTAGCGGCCATCCAGGTCTTTATGTCTTTAAGACATTCCTGCAGTTTAACTAATTGGTGTGTGTTATCTGGCTTCATGGACAGATAGAGCTGGGTGTCATCTGCATAGCAGTGAAAATGTATGCTATGTCTTCTAATGATGCTGCCTAAGGGAAGCATGTATAATGTAAACAGAATTGGTCCTAGCACTGAACCCTGTGGAACTCCATAATTAACCTCAGTGTGTGAAGAGGACTCTCCATTTACATGCACAAACTGGAGTCTATTAGATAGATATGATACAAACCACTGCAGCGCAGTACTTGTAATACCTACAGCATGTTCTAATCGCTCTAATAGGATATTATGATCAACAGTATCGAACGCTGCACTGAGGTCTAGCAGGACAAGCACAGAGATGAGTCCACTGTCAGAGGCCATAAGAAGATCATTTGTAACCTTCACTAAAGCTGTTTCTGTGCTGTGCTGAGCTCTGAAACCTGACTGAAACTCTTCAAATAAACCATTCCTCTGCAGATGATCTGTTAGCTGTTTGACAACTACTCTTTCAAGGATTTTTGATATGAAAGGAAGGTTGGAGATTGGCCTATAATTAGCTAAGACTGCTGGGTCTAGAGATGGCTTTTTGAGTAAAGGTTTAACTACAGCCAGCTTGAAGGCCTGTGGTACATAGCCGATTATTAGAGATAGGTTGATCATATTTAAGATCGAAGAATTAATTAATGGCAGGACTTCTTTGAGCAGTTTTGTAGGAATGGGGTCTAAAAGACACGTTGATGGTTTGGAGGAAGTAATTATTGAAGTTAACTCAGAAAGATCAATTGGAGAAAAAGAGTCTAACTTAATATCAATGGTACTAAGAGTAGCTGTAGATAATATTACATCTGTGGGATGATTATTGGTAATTTTTTCTCTAATGATAAAAATTTTATTTGTGAAGAAGTTCATGAAGTCATTACTAGTTAACGTTAAAGGGATGGTTGGCTCAAAAGAGCTCTGACTTTTTGTCAGCCTGGCTACAGTGCTGAAGAGAAACCTAGGGTTGTTCTTATTTTCTTCAATCAGTGACGAATAGTAAGATGTTCTGGCTTTGCGGAGGGCTTTCTTATAAAGCAGCAAACTATTTCTCCAGGCTAAATGATGATCCTCTAGATTTGTGACACGCCATTTCCTCTCCAGATTACGAGTCATCTGCTTTAGGGTACGTGTTTCAGAATTATACCACGGAGTCAGGTACTTCTGATTTGAGGCCTTAGTTTTCACAGGAGCTACAATATCCAGAGTCGTACGTAGTGAGGAGGTGAAATTATTAACAAGATAATCGACCTCTGTTGGGGTAGCGTTCAGATAGCTGCTTTGCTCTGTGTTGGTACAGGGCATTGGAGATGATAACAGTGGGTGGATTATATTCTTAAACTTAGTTACAGTGCTTTCAGAAAGACATCTACTTTGATAAAGTCTACTCTTCACCGCTGTGTAATCAATTATTGTAAAAGTAAATGTTATCAGGAAATGATCAGACAGGAGAGGGTTTTCAGGAAACACTGTTAAATGTTCAGGTTCGATGCCATATGTTAAAACAAGATCTAGAGTGTGATTAAAGTGGTGGGTGGGTTCTTTTACATTTTGAGAGAAACCAATTGAGTCTAATAACAGATTAAATGCCATGTTGAGGCTGTCATTTTTAGCATCTACATGGATGTTAAAATCACCCACAATAATTATTTTATCTGAGCTCAGAACTAAATTAGATATAAAGTCTGAGAAATCAGACAGAAACTCTGTGTAAGGCCCAGGTGGACGATAGATGATAACAAGTAAGACTGGTTTCTGAGTTTCACAGCTGGGGTGGACGAGGCTAAGCATCAGGCTTTCAAATGAATTAAAAGTCTGTCTTGGTCTTTCATTAATTAATAGGCTGGTGTGAAAAATTGCTGCCACACCGCCCCCTCGGCCTGTGCTTCGAGATTTCTGGTAGTTAGAATGGCTCGGGGGTGTTGATTCATTTAAACTAACATAATCATCCTGCTGCAACCAGGTTTCTGTAAGGCAGAGTAAATCAATTTGTTGATCAATTATTAAGTCATGTACTAACAGAGACTTGGAGGAGAGAGACCTAATATTTAATAATCCACATTTCACTGTTTTACTCTTTGGTTCAGATGTGGATACTGTATTGTTCTTTCTTTGTGATTGTTTATGTTTAAGTTGTTTGTTGCTGGTTTTTAGTTTGTTTTTTGTCTTTTTGGAAGCTGACACAGTCTCTATGGAGATGGGTTTTTGGGGGGGTAGCAGGAGGGGTAGCAGGAGGAGAGAAGCTGCAGAGAAGCGTGTAAGACTGCAACTCTGCTTCCTGGTCCCAACTCTGGATAGTCATATTTTGGGGGGTTTAATAAATTTGTCCATATTTCTAGAAATGAGAGCTGCTCCATCCAAAGTGGGATGGATGCCGTCTCTCCTAACAAGACCAGGTTTCCTCCAGAAGGTTTGCCAATTATCTATGAAGCCCACATCGTTTCTGGGACACCACTCAGACAGCCAGCAGTGTGAAATATCTTATATCAGGATATGAGATCCTGGTGATATCGCACAGCCCTAGTAGTATAAGCAGTGTGTTGGTCAATGGTAATTATCATCTGTTAAAACATCTTGTGAGGTTCCAACGGTGTGTAAGGACAGGCACCATGAGAACACCAGGGTAGTCCAGGACATGTTGCAAAGACAACTCACTTGACAATAAATAGTGTAAAAGTGTTTTTGGTTTTTTTAATTGAATGTGCTGAAAGGAAAATGAATAATGTAAAGCAGAACAGCTTTCTTCATATTAGTAAATAATAAGATTTATTGGATCACTGGAGCGTTTGCAGCATGCATTTCCATTTCTGTTCAAATCTTCACAATTAATAGGACATTCTGCTATTTTTCTCTTTGCATACATCTATATGCTTTTTCCCCTCAACAGGCTGAAATAAAAAGGATAAAGGCATGCAAAATGCACTATCCTGACAGCTTCTGGAAAATATTCCACATACTCTTCACCTCAGTTTATACCATTATTTCTAATATCCTGAACAGACTGGAACTTAGAATCGATTTTATGAATAAGCAGTTGGAAAAAGTGAGCTTGACATCCTGTAGAGTAAATTTAACAGGCAGCAAAGAAGCAGCTGGTCAGGTCTATCTAACTGTGCAGTTTACTTTCTTTTAAAATTTCCAAAAAGTTTAGACGAGGAGGCATATCTGCACATACCACAGTTATTAAATAAAATAAGACAGAATGTTAGATTTCCAAGGTTTTGCTTTCACTCTCTGGCAGGATACACTGTAAATAAAAAAACAAACAAAAAAAAAAGGAAAAGAGAAAGAAAATACATAACTTCTTGCAAAAAACAAAAATCATGGATTTGCTACAAAGCCATTTATTATTATGGGTTATGGTCTAAGGTAGCATTTTACAAACCTATAAATGTCAACTGCTCTCCAGAGTACACCTCTGTAAAAGAGGAAAAGTAGCCTCATATTTAATTGCAAACAAGCAGAACTAACATTTTATTATGTACAGTATACCTGTTCAAATCTAAAAGCAGGTTGTATGGCCCTTCATATTGTGTTGGATGAAGTTTCATTGCTGAAATAAAAAAGAAAACTAAACAAAAAATAACCAGGACTAAAAACTGAAAGGACTCTCAGACTGTCTGTAGGAAGACATAATGAATAAGAAGATGTGCAGAATCCTAACCACACAATATGACCACATTTGTAGTAAGCATTTTGCCACAGATAAGTCAAGTGTGCATATGTTAGTTTAAGATGAAGATATTGCTGTAAGTTAAGTGTTTGGAGAGTATAAAACATGTGCTATATTAACACAGTCTGGGAGAGTGCAGCGGATTGCTACCACAGTTTCCACAACCTTTCTTACAGCTAACTCAAAACGGTGTGGTAAATACGTAAATCTCTTGTGGTAAAATGATATCTCTTGCAAAATCTAATATGTTTAGACAGCTAAATGCATTTTGTTAGCACTTCAGATCTCAGCTGGATGTTTTCACCTCCAGTGCTGTGGTTTTTAAAGGATTAGGGCAGAGCAGGAGCGCTCTGCCTTCATGGTTGATGACAGAAAAATCTTGGTTGCCGGTAACTCATCTGCACTGGTTTGATGAAACACACGGAGGGTTGATCTGAATCAGTGTGCTTGCATGCTAGCAAAGCATGTGGAATGAAGAGACGAAAATGAAGATGAAAAATATGCTTCTTGTTGCAGTCACGCCACAAGCTGTTACTGAGCTATACTGTAGACTGAGGTATTGATTCAGACTTCATTAAGCTGTAAAGGAGACAGATCTGGTAAAAACACATCTGAAATCTGTCAACTGTAGGCTTTGATGCAGTTAATAAATGTGGGGTTTTTTTTTTTTGCATGTTGAAAAACTGTTAACCCAGGGTACAGAAACAAAATAAAAGACAAGAGATCTTTTTTTAGCAGTTGACATACCACTGAAGAGAAACCAGATCTATATGAATATGAACCAAAGTGCATTGGAGAAGGCTATGACAGTGAGAAGATGGAGATTCATTCCCAGCCACAAATGGCCTGTATTAAGAGGTGTATCAGTAAGGAAAGGGTGGCTTGGTTGGGACATTAATGTCTGCAGGAGTGCAAAAATAAACACAGACAGGAAGAGAACTGACCAAGCATTTAGGAAACCATCCCTTCATAGAAAAACCACAAAACATCTTCCACTGAGAATCTGGTACATGTGTATAGATGTGCTGCAATCTGTGGGCATTAAGACATTATAAGAAGATATTTCACCCCTCTGTCCAATAGAAGAACTTCAGTTTTAAGACAGAAGTATCTTAAAACTGCTAACTACTGCGGCTCTCTTCTCTTGTTAACTCAACTCCAGCAATTTAGCTCTGCCACACAAAAAAAAATATCCCAAAACCACTGCTGAAGTGAGTAGTGACCAAATACCAGCTACATTGGGCTCAAATACCACTGTTTACATAAATACAAGCATTCTTGCTGAAAGCAATTGCAGACTTTCCCCATTAAAAATAATTTCTTTTCAGTAAGCAGAGACTCTGATGTGCTCAGTGAGTGTTTGGTGACTAATCTTCACTTGGGAAGACAAATTATTTCCAAAATTTCCATTGAAAGACTGGAATTTTAGCCAAAGTAAGATTAGTCATCATCGGTTTGTCTGTCAAAGTTAAACATGTCCCTTGAGGACTATGTACTGTAAATGAACTGGTTCTTATATAGGACTTTTCTACTGTGCTGGAACACTGAAAACATATCATGAAACCATTCATGAAAATTCACACTCTGATGACTGCATCAGAGAGCACACATGGACAGAATATAGAAATATATGGAAATAAACTTTTACTTTAAACAGTGTACAGTACATAGTTTTCTAGAGTAAATATAGTTGGACAGTAACGTGTAAACACTGAATTTTGTAAATTCCACTTCTCTTTGATTTGCCACAATCAAACAAAACACACACATACACACATTCTCATTTTGATATCTTAGTGAGGACATCTAATTTGCATTATGCTTTCCCTAGCCCAGGGGTCCCCAACTCCCGGGCCTCGGACCGGTACCGGTCAGTGAGTCGTTTGGTACTGGGCCGCGAGAGCTGAGGCTCAGGTGTGCAATGTATAGTTTTCAGGGTTTTTATCGGTTTTCAGCGTTATTTTGTTATCGTTTTTATCGTTTACTCGATTTTCCTGGGTCTTTTCACATGTGTTATGAAAATGTTTTTCTTTTTTTCGGTACCAGTACTAGTTTTATTTTGTTGTATTTATCCGCGACACCTTAAAGGCCAGTCCATGAAAATATTGTCGGGCATAAACCGGTCCGGGCATAAATGTTTGGGGACCGCTGCCCTAGCCGATTACCCTAACCCTAGGCAATACAAATGAATGCTTAACCCTTACCCTGAACCTAACGGTTGATCTGATATCCTCGTGTTGGTGTTGTTCCCAGATCATCATACTAAATGTTGTTCCAGGATCAACATGGCAAGTGACCAATCAGAATGTTGTGACGTCATACTTTTGCGACTTCGGGAAAAACCAGCGTAAAACAAAAAACTGTACTAAAGCTGCGTGAAACCGCCTCTGTCCGCCGATCAACGGACCCTGACCCTAACCCTAACCGTAACCCTTTAATAAACGGTAAGCAGAATTGATATTGTCCTTGCAACATTGGAATTTCATAAATGCACGAATGGCTTGGCGCACAAAAGAATAACGTCACAACAATGTGATTGGTCACTTGTAATGTTGAACCTGGAACAACATTTTCATGATGGTCTGGGAACAACACCAACACGAGGATATCAGATCATCCTGAACCTAACTATAACCCAATTGTAACTCTGACACTAAAACCACATTTTGAGTGTCAAAAATGCCTTCGAACTCGTGAGGACAGGCACTTTTATCCTCATAAGTGACTGTTGGTCCCCAACAAAGATGTCTAAACATTTTTTCACTTTGAGTGACTATAAAAATGCTACATAATCATCTGGTCTGGTCCATTTATCTCCCTCTTTTCACCAACTGTCATTTAAATGCCTCTGAGTGACTTTTTGCCAGGTGAGAGTGAGCACAGCCTACAACATTTTTTAGCTCATCTTTGTTTACCAAACTTTGTTTTAACCAACCACCTTTTTGCAGTTCTTATTTGTTATGTGTCATCGGCAACTCTGACATGAGTCACTGACCACACTGCTGAAATCCAAAGTTTGGATGGCATGCTGTCTTCACTCCTTCCTTTTCTTAGTACCACTTTTTGGCTGTGGTTTATTTGGTAATTAATAATTCGCTACACTGATGGACTACTAATAGGATCAAAGAGAAAGAAATTGGTGCATAGTTAATGGTTAACAGATTGGCAGTCATTTTCGACAAATGACAGAGAGGCAAAGAGCAAGGTTAGGATACAAGTTTTTCCATCATGCTCTACTGGCATCAAGATTTTAATTTATAAATTCAAGAGGAAAATGTATACTGTATTAGATTTTAGTTCACAAGATAGAGCTATGACGTAAACATACAGTGGAACATTTGGTAATTTGGAGGGGTGCTGCTACCTTCTGAGCCTCAGGGCATTTCCCCAGCACTGTCAGGGGATGTCATACATTTCATTTATGAACAGTTATTATTAAATTAATTACAGTTATAAGGAGCAGATTCATGTAAATTTGTTTATGACAGACATTGAGGAGTTCATATCCTCAAACAGTGTAAGCCAGGCTAATATTTGTCTGGTCTTGACTGCAGCCACAAAGGTGAAATTCTGCAGTATTGCTGTTGCGACTACTCCTGCTCCTGACCGTATTTAACCTATCATTGTTGTTTTCCTTGTCCTGCTCTTCTCACTCAATGACTTTGAGCTGCATTTCTCCTTCTGCAACTGGCCTGTGAGCCACCCATGCCATGTTACCAGTTCAAACCTCTGGACAACGAGACAAAAAACTGTTTTTTCTGGGCCAGTTAAAGCAAAAGTAGCCTGGCTGAGAATAAATTGAAGCTATGAGCAGATGTGAGAGATAAAAGAACAATGCACCTTTGCCTTAAAGTTTAAATTTAGATGCTGAAGTGACTGCATGCAACAGTAAGTCAAGACTTAAAAGATCAGAATTATTAGAAATATCTGCAGAAACTGGGCTTTCCAGTAAAGACCCTGTTGAGACCGAACAATAAAATTCAAATTTTTCTTTCCTCCACACGTAGAACTTTACAAGAACAGGCTTGCTGCAAGACCATCAGTGTATGAAACGCTCCTCCACAGACCTCCACATGTGCTTGCACTCTAATCTGGCACACTCTGATAAAACACTCCATTTTGCCAGGTTTTATCCAGCAGCAGACAAAAACTCCTGGCATCACTATGAGGCAGCCAGACAAAGAGGAGAGCGAGTGGGAGTCAATGAAGTGATATTTAGTCTGGGTGTTTGTTTTGTGTTGGCTCTGACCGGAGCTCGGATGACTTACTGGAACCCAACCACACAGTGAGTTTATTACAAAGGTGAAGGGACAGTATGAGGGAAAGAGAGGTAAAGTGAGAGGGCGAAGGAGACAGAGACAGACTGGTAACACTTTATAATAAGAATGTCAGACCTAATCAGAATTCATACACTGACCTATGCTAAATTAACACAGCTCTCGATCGCTGTTACTGCATGCAAAAGTAGATAAGTGTCTATTTATATAACGACGTGTATAGCACAAAGAATATATACTGTGAAAAATGCCTTTCTGCTTTATTGATGGTGTGGCACAAATTAACAATCATGTATCATCCATCAAAAAGTATCAGTTGACTTAAATGGATTTTTCCTGTGCAGGGCAGATCATTAAAAATATGAAAAAAGAGATTTCTTACAATTTCTTGTGATTGGTAAATGGTCCGAACTCTAAACAAAGCAATATCAACGTTTTCACCTTATTGCAGATTCAGGCAAAATAAGATAAAAAACAACAACAACAAGCCCTACAACCTATTAGGTTGTTTATAGGAAACTGTAGGTTATGATTTCTAAGACTGCGAACAAGAATTGGTATGCACAAGTATGCATGAACAGCCTATGGTCCATTCTGTTGCTAGCCAACAGCAGCTCCTTGGAAACGCTTGCCACACAACTTTAGGCTGTCATCATGCCTTATGCTGAAGACTTTTTCTTTCCCTTCAATATACACACAACAAAACTGCATCAGGATGTTGACCAGTGCTTAATATTCCAGGTAAAACTAAAACACAGGGAATGGTTGCAGAATTAGAAATCGAGGGATTATGGGAAATGTTAATTCATAGCCATATGTATGTATATTTATATAAAACCTTTATTTCTAAATATTATTCTGGTACCATTTTCTTGCCAATTTAAGTTGTTGAAACCCATGAAATGAATATGATTGATTTCTGTTATTAATTGATTAAAAACTGATGTGCCAAAGTAAATAAAACACAAAATGTGTAGAGAAAACTTGTGGCTACAACCTCATGCTGCCAGAAAGAATTATTCTCTTTCATTTAGTGTGATACAGGATCTTAATGCTACTGCACTGTCACCCAGTTGTGCAATAAAGTTTGGATGTTAGATTTATGGTATGGTTTGTTGCCATCACATTTCTGTTTCATTAGTATGAGTTGTTCTAAGTCTGTAGGATGCAGTATCAGTATCTGATCTACCCTGTGTGTGGGCTCCTGGCATGTGGGTGCTGTGGCTTTGAAAAGTGCTGTTCCTTGCAAGACTACTGTGTTAATATTCATGCTTCTTAGAGCATGTATGAGACCTTTGAAAGTTAGTGTGCTGAATTGATAACCTCTAAAACACAGGAGAAATGAAAATCTTGAAAATCCAAGCTAAAAAACACCATTCATTTAATCTAACTGTCATCCAACTGTACGTATACAGTACGTAGAATTTACATACACTCTTTATTGGTATAAATCTCATCATAATTTTGGGCTTTTGATTATTTTTTTAACTATTATTTTTCCAGGGTGCGACAACCTCAGGCAAAATAATACATTTTAAAAACAAAACGTAGGTGCACAAATTTGAATTCATTTTAGGTTTTCTCTAATCCAGAAAAGATCTAAATTATACATCCATCCATCCATCCATCCATTCGCTACCGCTTATCCTTTTCAGGGTCGCGGGGGGCGCTAGAGCCAATCCCAGCCGTCATGGGGCGAGAGGCAGGGTACACCCTGGAGAGGTCGCCAGTCTGTCGCAGGGCTAACACACAAGGACAGACAACCATTCGCACTCACATTCACTCGCACATTCACACCTAATGGCAATTCGGATTATCCAATTAACCTATCCCCACAAACTGCATGTCTTTGGACGGTGGGCGGAAGCCGGAGTACCCAGAGGGAACCCACGCAGACACGGGGAGAACATGCAAACTCCACACAGAAAGACCCCGGCCTGATGGTAGAATTGAACTCAGGACCTTCTTGCTGTACGGCAACAGTGCTAACCACGGTGCCACCCTCCTAAATTATACATACATGCTCAAATGTTTCAACAGATTCACTTTACAAGACATGCTGACATTTCAAAAATATACTTTAATGTGACTATGTCCAATACCTATAAACTTTTCAGTAATGATCAGAATTGACTACAACTGGTAGTTTCTCGTTGCCAAAATAAAAGGGAATTATTTGACTGCACTCGTTGAACTGACCACTTTGCTAAGGTCTGAAAAAAGACTCGAGCTGTCACTCTCAGTCAAGAAAATTGGTTTGGATATACACAAACAACCCATGAACCACCAGGGCTCAAGCCTACGAAGAACTGGAAACTGCTGGAACACCAGCGTCACTGACTCTTCTACATTCAGATTTAAATGTATCAACCAAGAAAAAAAACCTCTTGTTCCACAACTGACAGCTTAAAGCCTGAGATTTGCAGATACCCAAATGGGAAAGCCACAATGTTTTATGATCAGATGTAACAACGGCCCAACTGTTTGGCCACAAAGACAAGAGGACAGTTTTGAACAAAGGCAAAAATATTGCTGAGTCAAGGAGTTGATAGAAATAAAACAAATAAATATCTCATTGATGTGAATAGTTAACACATGCACATTTTAACAGGACCCCAAAGAACAGACACAAAGGCAGATGAAACTGTCAACTTGTTGTACTGTGACTCTCACATCTGAATTAACACAAACAAATGAAATAAATGAAAATGCTGAGGATATTTTTTAATAACAACACACAATATCTCAGAGGCTCACTGCTCCTTATTCTGTTATATGTTTTGCTGTAAGCAGGTGCCTTGTTGTTGTATTTTACTTTTGATAAACAGACAATTAGACCATACACTGATGCAGCTTCTACTTTCTAAAGGTTTGTGAGACAAGAATGGAAAACTGGAAGGCGATGGGAGGTAAAACTGACATCTCTGCTTTCCTTTCAAAGGGCACCAGTGCAGGCTTTCCAAAGTGGTTTTTCAGGACCATCTGTTTTTATTGACCCTTCATCCTTGACTTTGATAATGCTCCTCTGTCTCTCCTCTATATCTCCTGCTGCTGTTTCTCTATTTGTCCGCTTGTCCGGAATAATGAGGTAACAGTGACAATATTAAGACAGCAGACAAGCAAAGCTGCCAATGTGACCAAATTGCCTTTGCACTGCTAATTTTATTCACTCACAAGTTGCCCCATGGGAAAGGAGAATATCTGTAGCTTACTTCAACTTTTCCATTAGTAATCAGTTTGTGTCTCAGGCTCAGTGGCATCAAAGCTCAAAGCTATAGGTAGTGGCTGAGCAGGGGCTAATTTATGTATCCACTTCAAAGTCCAGGGTGTAATTAGGTTTAATGAACGTGGTTTCTAAACAAAAGGAGGAGAACGCAGAGCAGAGCAGTGTTGTCGGAGGGTGCCGTCAAAAAAGTTTGTGAACAATGAATGGATTTAAACCAAAAGGCTCGACACACTACAGCCTCACCGTTTAAGTCAAGCAATTCAGGATTACACTGCGAAAAATTATCTTTTTAATGATATCTTTAATCAATTCATTATACTTTAAAGGGACGGCATATTCAAAGAACAAAAAATTCTTGAATTCTTTCATTTCATTTATCACAGTTTGCTATAGACACTTCGGTCTACGTATTCTTGGTCTCCTTGAATGTGGAAAATATCATATAAATGCAAAGTTTACGATAGCAGTGCTTTTTTCATATATAACTAAAGTGGAAGTTTGTCTGAGCTCACCTAAATGTACATTTTGTAGACAAGGAGCAGGACTTGTGACATCACAGTTACATGAGAATGAAACCTGGTGGCAAATGCTAAATTACACAAGTGTTACATACAACACTGAGTTTGGTATATGTGACCAGAATAAGGCACGGCGGGACCACAGATCTTGAATTTGAGCCATCTTTATTCAGCACTTCTCACCACAACACACACCAACCCCTGAGTCCCCGTCTTTTAACATGGTGGGCGTGATTGCGGATGCCATCCGCACGGCACCGCAGACCACACCCCACCAAGTTTGGGTAGATTAACATTGTTTTAATAGAAAATAGATTGAACATCAAGTTTTCAATACATGTTATGTGTGGATTGCATTGTGTAATGACTTGTCCGTTTGTTTGGAAGCTCTTGTTTGCAGAGCTCTTATCTGGATTTTACAGAAATGTTTTTCTCTTGGCTGGGGAATAGATCTAAACGAAATCATTAGAACAAAGGACAGTTGTGCATTTTTATTTTAACAAAATGTAAAATATGCAAAACACTGTGCAAAATAAGAATGCACTGACATTTTTTTTCACATGTACATGCACTATAAAGTGAAAGCAACAAGTTTATGATGCCTTTCCGAGTTCTGTGAAAAGGTACCAGTGGAACAATATAAGGGAAGGTGAGCGTTTGAAAATCAATTTTCGGCAAAAACATTTCAGGAAACTGAAATGACATCAATGCGTTACTAATATTTCGAAGACTTACTAGATGTTTCTCTCCACCTACTACAGTGGTTCCCAAATGTTATGTTGAGATACACGGGTGTGACAACCATCACAATATGCAACTGTGAAGAATGAATTGTACTGGATTAGTACTTTTTACTGCATTTCAAAAGGTGGTACCATAAGCTACCAGTCTTATGATCTTTAGCTGAATAATCCTAACACAGCACCAAGGAAGCTAGATATGCACTTGGTAAATCAGCATCACTTCTGACAGAATTTAGCACTGGATCTGAACCAGAGGCTGCAAGACTGTTGGATTGTGTGAAATTACCCAATAAGGCATGTGGAATGGCAACACTTGAGGTGTCATGTTTGTTCAGATGCTGCAGAAGGTTTTTTCTGACCTAATACATGTAAGTTATCCCCCAGGATCATGTCTTAATTGAACTCAAGATAATGAAAGTTCTGAACTCAGTTTTTATTGATAAAGGATATAGAGGAGTTGGTATCTGTCTCAGTATTTCTAGTTCGTTGTTCTGTGACTTCTAGTTCTTAGGTTTTGTTCCTGTGTCTCTATGTTCAGTGTCAAGTCTGTGCCTCTGTGCCTGTTGTGTGCTTCCTGTTTTATTTCCATAGTCCCTGTCCAGTGTGCAGTGTGTCTGGTTTTGCTTCCCCTTGTCTGGTTAGCTCTGATTTCTCCCAGCTGTTTCCCTCCTGTCCCCCATTCCCTGATTGAGCAAGTGTAATTTAACCCCTGTGTTTTCCTTGCTCTTTGCTGTGTTGTACCCTCACTTTGCTGTGTGTTCTCTTATCGTGGTCCTGGTTGGTTTTCCTATCTCAGTTTCCTTAGTTTTTAGTTTCTTGAGTCCACTGTAGTTTCTATTTCATGTTTAAGGTTTATGATTTGTTTTGTAAAGTTAACTTCTTGAAAAGTGTTTCCAACGAATAAAGTTTTGAGTTTAAGTCCCGTGTCTGAGAGTCCTGCGTTTGGGTCCTGCCTCCTTCCTGCTACACAGCACTCGACACGACACATCTGTCACACACACTTTGTAAATAAGTTAACTCTAGCTTCCTCACACAGTCCAAAGGCAAGCACATGGAGTTAGGTTAACTGGAGATCTTAAACTGCACATAGGTGTGGCCCTGCAACAGGCTGGCGACCTGTGTGCGGCTCGATAGATGTATGGAACTAAGATTGTTCGTCAAATATGTTCACTGATTCTTTGCATATTTTACATTTTAGCTCAAACATATATAGCTGTAGTTTAGTGTGTTTCCAGTGCAAATCTAACAGGGTGCAGTCTCAGAAAAATTACATATTAGTAGAAGCTCATGGAGGAGGTGTTTTGAAATAGGAGTCTGGAGGTAAAATGGCCGGTTTCATAGAGAACCTGAACTAATGGGCTGCATACGGGGCTAGTAGATAGGAGGAAGCTGGGATAACAATAAGTTATCTAACACTATGCCAGAAGAGAAGAAAGAAATGAAACATTTTTTTCCCATTTCAGTCCTTTTGCTGTGCTTCCCAGGGCTATCACTACTGCTTTTTAAAATTTTCTACCATTTTATTTGTGGTTTAAGTCGGCTACACAGTTATATTTAGATCTGTTTTATGAAACTATTGCCACTGCATCACATTTTGTTGTCATCTCTATTGGCACTCAAAGAATCAAGGGAGCTGTACTATTTAACTCAGTGTACCAGAGGCAACAGGCAATGTGAACAAGTTCCCATACACCATATAAACAGTCTCAAAGCCCATTTAATCATCCCCGGGACTGCATGCCTCAGAATATGACTATAATAGACTGTGTACAATATTTTTCTGGTTTAGCTTTTCAATACCCTATAAGCAAAAAATAAATAGTATAAAAATAATAAATAAAACAGTGATTCTGACTGACTTGTGTATAACACTGTGTGCAGTGCGGCACATCCAAGCGTGGGCTAACACAATTAAAGCCTCTAGCACTCTGCCACAGTAAACAGTTGTTAGTGGATTACTGGGAATCAATAGCAAGTAGTCGTAAAAAAAAAACAAAAAAAAAACCCAGCATGCGTGTGAGAGGAAAACCTACAGGACTGCATCTAACTGCACTAGCATTATAAATAGCAACATACAGAAACAAAAATGGAAAAAGCCCTAGGTATTTTAAACAACAGGGCGTTTATTTGTTGTTGCTCCTCATCCCACCTCAGATGAGGAGCCTGGAGGAAAGCCACTTCTCTTTTGCCTCAAAAACAGCCAACTATGGTGGTTCTCAGATTAGAATTCCTTTTAGTGGTATTCTTTGGAGAACTTCCACGCACATCCAGCTAGTGGGAGACTCCAAAGTATGCCATGCCCAGCTCTTGCTATAGGGATAAGGGATAAGCGTCGGAAGGAACTGGAAAATCCTTCCTCAGAGAGGGATGCTCTGAATATCCTTCCTAACCTGCTGCGACCACAAACGGTCCTCATATGTATGAAAGAACGAAAATAAATGAGCATGCTTTTTGATGTGTTAAAAAAAAGCATGGATAGAGATAATTAAATTCTCTGCTGCAGTGGGTAGGTGGCCCCAAATTGGAAAAGTAACACAATCAGTCTTAGAGCCCCAACTCCTATTGTGTGATTTCATGTGGACTTTTTCTGAAGATTTCGTGTGCACTGGTTTTGGACCTTCTACCATTATAACAAGGCCTGCATGTGCTTTTTGTTTTGCACAAGCATTGTAGTTCATTCGAAAGATGTTTAGTGAATGGTTTGTATGGCTCACAGCCGCTATTTAGAACTATATAGAACTCTATAGATAATGACTTTGTGTCCTTATTTGAACGTAGCTGTGAAAGGAACTCGAGTCTCATCTCTAATTCAGGAATCACCAGCAGATTATTAAAAGTATGCTTTGTACAAACCCAAGCACTGTTGCATTTACGTGCTGTACTAGTAAGGCCTTATAAGTGCAGTGTGAATTGTGCATAGCGTGCTAGTAAAGCATTACTGTAATAGAGAGGGACGGCGGCTGTTTGTCGCAGGAAATGTTTGCGACAGGCTGCCAACTCTTGGCCTTAAGGCAATATCTTCTTTTTGTCTTTTACTTGCACCTTGCATGTACCTTGGAGGGCTTGTTTTGTTGATACTGTTCCAGTTACCTTAAGTCACAAAAAGCAATCCCATTTTCTTGAATTTATTTCAAAGTCAGGGTGAAGCTCCCGGCATCCAGACAGTTCATAAGACTTGAGTGCTTGGATGTGTTTTCACAGTGTTGGTTCTGCCGCTTTTTATGTCCAATCCAATAAAGGCACTTCAAGCTGCTCATGGCTACAGCCAATACTAGTCCAAAATGTTTTTCATCTGGACTTTGACAGTTTAGTCACTGTATAAAAGTATGAGGAACTGCCTTCTGCAAGGAGATAAAGGACCTACTACGATGCTCTCTCTCCTCGGTCTATTAGGAAAGAAAACTAAAATAAAAAACCGTCATTAAGACCTCTTAGCTGTAGGCCATATCAGGTTGCAGACGTGAGATTAAGTGGGTGCTCTTCATGTGCGACAAAACACTCACTCTGTGTGTGTGTGTGTTTGTGTGCGTGCTGCTTGGAGTCTTTTGTTACCCTCTCAGGCATGTTAGTAAGCTAAGCAGAGTGTAGTAAATTAGGTGAATGATGAGCGTGAACAGTTGCACTGTGCCACTTCTTTAATCAGTCTAATTATTATAATCACACTCAGACACTCTGCCAGTTTTGTTTGGCATTTTTTGTGGTCTATTGTTCTTTCTGTTATCGATTTTATTTTTGTACATTTTCTATTTGCTTCTTTTTCTTTTAAACTGACTTTGTATACCTTCTTCCAGATCTCATCTTTTCTTTGTATGCTTTTCTGTCTTTTTTTGTTCTGTCTCCTCTTCTGAGTCGTGTGCTTTTCTGTTCTTTTCTGTTCTTTTTTCCCACCGTGTGTCTTTTGCTAGCCTATGTTCTCTCCTCATGTCTTTGATTCCTCACCTCTCCTCTCTCATTATCTCCATCCCCATCTGTTTTCTTTCTCTCTTCTCACCTTCTTCTTCTTAAAACTTCTACTCTTCCGAACAATCTCCTGTCTTTTATCTTCTCTTCTCTTCTCATTTCCTCCTCTCATCTTTTGCACTATCCCATCTTCTTTCCTCCTCTTTCCTTTCTTTCATCTTTTGTCTTTCTCACCCTTTTTCCTTTCATTTCTCCTTTGTTCTTCTTTGTCTTCCCATTGCCCCTTGTCCACCCCCGCCCCTTTCTAACTCCTCTCATAAGTTCCTCTCGAAACCTGTCTGATTACCTCCGTGGGATCCATAAAGGGAATGGGGATGTGTGCTCAAGCTAATGATAATTAAATAGACTCATCATCAAACAGTCATTATGGCAGCTTGCCCCACCTGCCCTTGCTCAAAATGGCAGCTGACTGCCTGACACCAACCGTCTGTTGCAAATTTTAACAAAGAAGCACTCTTTCATCCTGCAAGTCTACTTTATTTGCACATGAAACTAGTGCACCGGGTCAGTTGCGTGTGGTAACTTTTACAGAAGGAGAGAAAATATAGCTTTATCAAAGAATGCTGTTTGAGATAAAAGAAAAGAGATTTCCTTACTTTGCTACATTTACATGTACAGTAAGCCATCTCATTTACAAATGTCACTGAACCCATTTGTTCTTTGGGCAGTAAATTACTGTGTCTCCTGTGTTATAAAGGGGTTTTGGAATTATGGTGAGAAAACGACTGATACTGATGGCAAATTTTGTAAATTCTGCTCTTTAAGTCAAAGTCTTGGCGTTAGAAAGCGGTGCTAAAACTAAATTTCTACTATGTTTATTAATGACATTTAAGCCCATTAATTCACCTAAACCATCTATTTGATACTTCTTTACCAAGAGAAAGTTTGAACCCAGCGGTGGGTTTCTCCCTTAAGTTGTTCAGCTAAGTCGAATAAACCTGCATGCTGTAAAAAAAAAAAAATCAAACCAATTACGCCAAATAAGTCTGCGCAATCAAGTCCATTCAATTAACTAGAAAAATACAGGTTGGAAGCCGTTGAGGAAGTTAAATTAAGCAATGGTTTTACTTTCATTAAACTGTAGGCAAAGCAGTGACAGTGTGTTAATTAATTTGCTTTCATGAATTATGGAATTATGTGCACGACTGAATGAAAACAAAAGTGGAAAGAATAGAAATAAGAGAAAATAAGAAAATGTCTTGCATGGGTTTAATTGCATTTGCATACACTATCATCATAAGTTTTATAGAAAGCTAAGCAGAAACTATACCCCTCCAATCAATCAATCAATCAATCAATCTGCAGCCATTCTTTACTGTAGAATTGTAAAATTTGGTCACTACTAAAGTTATCTTACTATTTACTATTAGCTGACTATCACAAGAAGCTGAAGAAGTTTTGGGAACCACTGATTTAACAAAAGTAGCAATAAATACTATGAAAATACCTCATTACACATGAATCTCCATCACTGCCAATTTCTACAGCAAGTATCAAAAATGAAAAGATTCATTCTACAGAAAAAATGTTTCTATGGATCAGTATTACTGCTGCAGACAACTGTTTAAAGTTGAGCTTGTTTGAAACACTATATATTCTGTTTAATCTACAGTAAAGCATTATATTCATAATTCATAGTTTTGTAGTGTCTGTTAATTCCACAGCAGATATTAATCAGCTTAGAAGTATTAAATATATATATATGTATATATATATATATATATATATATATATATATATATATATATATTTTTTTTTTTTTTTTTTTTTTTTAAAATCACAGCTGAATTAAAAGCCTTGATCACTGTGTGATGTGTTTAGTATCAGCAAAAGAACTGGTTAATATTTGGTACACCAAATGATTTTTAGGGCGATCGTGGCTCAAGAGTTGGGAGTTCGCCTTGTAATCGGAAGGTTGCCGGTTCGAGCCCCGGCTTGGACAGTCTCGGTCGTTGTGTCCTTGGGCAAGACACTTCACCCGTTGCCTACTGGTGGTGCTCAGAGGGCCCGGTGGCGCCAGTGTTCGAATTTGCTGAATCTCTCATTGGTCTCCATGTCAAAAGCCAGAGATTTTTCCACCGTCTACATAGGCAAACAACCAGCTCCAAGCTGCTTGCCTCTTAGCTTAAAAAGCCATTGTTAATGGGACACAGACACAACCATCAGAATCAAATACATATGTTATTGGCTTGATAATCAAGCAGCATTAATTCTGCTTCCAGAGACAACTAAAGCCGCAAAATGGCAGTGATGTAAAGGATGGATGCAAACAAGCACGACAGAGGCCGCTTACGGCCATACCACCCCAAGGACTTAACAGCTTAGAAAGAGTGCTTGTCTGAATGGGTGTAAATGAATTAGTTGTATAAAGCGCTTTGAGTGCTCAGAGTAGAAAAGCACTATATAAGAACCACTCATTTATGACAGAACATTGTTATAGTTAAAAGCAAAAATCTGCTTTACGTTGGTATTTTAATTTTTGTCTATTTTTAGATTCCACAACATACTCACTGCTAGCCCTCCTTCCCCTTGCTTGATGGAAAACTGTTCCCATAACCTTTTGTTCCCCTAGTCTTGATTTTTCAGGGTTTTTAAAAATCATTTTTCTCTTAACCATTATTCCTTTTATTTCTCAGACCTCATCACTTCCTTGTATTCCACCTCAGCGTCTCCTTGCCCTTTTCTTTCTTTATTATATTCCTCTACTCCTGCGCTTTCATTGTGATTTGGACTACAGATTAATAGACACCCGTGTTTTAATAAAGTCAGCCATGACCTCCTATCGGCCCCCTCCTATCTGCTGGACCTCAAGGCTTATTGGAGAATGTGAGACAAGGTTTGAAAAGAGACGGGTGGTGATGGTGTGGGGGTGTCATTGTCATCTTGGAGGATCGTGACGGCTGCATAATGGAAGGGGAGGGAGGGCAAACAGACCAGACAAGGAGAGCAGGATGTGGTGTGCAATATGCAGGTTGGACACTGTATCTGTGTCAGGGTCAGCTCTCATTACAGCGCTGACCATAAGATGGCAAGCTCTGACCGTGTGTCCGTGTCAGTGAGGATGTCATTCAGGGAGTATCTGACACCTGCAACAATGAAGTTAGATTGTTATTACAGAAGTGGGGGTGGGAATTATGAGGAGAACAGTGTGTTGTGGATTATAAAAACAACCCTATGGTATACACAAGCAGCTCACATGAGCCCACAATATCAAACCTTAACAGGCTCCATTCTTTACTGTTATTAGTGAACAAATGATTTCTAATAAGGGAACTACATCACATTTTCTCATCTCATTTCCTCCTCATGTGCTGCTCGCATGGCTTTCTACAAAAACAACACAAGGAAAAAGACAATAAATGTAGACCCAGAGATAATGGTGGCACCAGGAGAAAGCACAAAGATCATAACAAGATATGTAAAAAAAATCTAAAATATGTAAAGACTGTCCAACATTCACAAAGAGGTTTAGAATTCACCAAGAATATTGGTTCTGAATTTGCTGAGATTTCCATCGCAACAGTGTAGTTTATTCATAAAAGTGTCAGTGATAAAGGTCAGTGGTTCTTTACAGAGCAGGATATCATCTGACCCATTCCCACCTTGATGGGTTACAAAGTGGGGACGGTGTCAGCAAAACAAAAGAACTGACAAATAAAAAAATACATGGAGTGATAAATTCCCATTTCTATTGAAGCTCTGAGTCTGATGTTAACAGTACGAATCCACTGAGCCAATATCTCTTTAGTAATCAACCTAATAATCAGCCTTTGATGGCGGTAGTGGTGCAATTTCTTGAGAATATTTTCTTGGTGCAAATTTTGTTCTTAATATCAAACACTTCAAACAATCATAACGCGCAACCTCCTACATTGTTGTTATTCGTGGACGTCTCTCAATGGCTACAAATTAAAATTATATTTGTCACATACACAGTACAGCATGTTGTGAAATGCTTTTGTCCGAGCTGTGGACAGGCTGCAGACGTAGCCACACCATTCCAGTGCTTGGTTTTAGCATAAAATTCTTTTTAATCATATAAATACACCACACAGATCTATAACCAACCCTTTACCACAGAAGAGACACCAAAAAGGTTTAGAATCACTATCTACACAGCATCAAGCAATGCTTATACTGAAAACGCTAATGCTAGGTTGGCCATGAAAGAACTTTCTGCAGCCATTAACAAACACCAGAATAAACACCCCGAGGCTGCTTTTATTGTTGCTGGCGACTTCAACCACATCAACTTAAAGACAGTCCTCCCCAGATTCCACCAACATGTCTCCTGCCACACCAGAGGAGACAAGACTTTAGACCATGTGTATTCCAACCTGGCTGGAGCCTACAAAGCCACACCCCTCCCCCACATTGGACAATCGGACCATCTCTCCCTGTTCCTCACACCTAGGTATTCACCACTCATCCAACGTGTGAAACCTGCTGTGAGGACAATTAAAGTGTGGCCAGAGGGGACAGATGCAGTGCTCCAGGACAGATTTAAAAACACAGACTGGAATATGTTCACCCACACAGACCTGGACCAGTACGCCTCATCTGTACTGGATTACATCTCCGAAACCACAGACAGTGTCACCACCCAGAAACGGATCACCATGTACCCCAACCAGAAGCCTTGGATGAACCGGGATGTTCGTCTCCTCCCGAAGGCCCGCAACACCGCCTTTAGGTCAGGGGATGCACACGCCTACAGTACAGCCAGGGCTAATCTAAAGAAGGGCATCAAAAAAGCCAAACACCATTACAAAAAGAAGGTAGAAGAACACTTCCCCAACTCCAACCCCCGACGCATGTGGCAAGGACTCCAGACCATCACAGACTACAGGACCACCAAACCCTCCCCCGCATCCTCTGATGTCTCCTTCCTCAACGAGCTCAACAACTTTTATGCTCGTTTTGAGCGAGGGAACCCCACAACCACAACCAAAGCAGATGTGACGCCAGACCACCAACCTCTGACTCTCTCCCCCACCGATGTAGGAGCGGTGCTGAGCAGGATCAATGTCCACAAGGCTGCAGGTCCTGATGGCATCCCCGGGCGTGTTCTCAGAGCGTGTTCTGGGGAGCTTGCAGGAGTGCTCACAGACATATTCAACCTGTCCTTGGCCCACGCTGTGGTACCGGCCTGCTTCAAATCCACCTCCATCGTCCCGATACCCAAAAACTCCAACCCATCTTGCCTCAATGATTACCGCCCAGTAGCACTCACCCCCATCATCACTAAGTGCTTAGAGCAGCTGGTCCTAGCACACTTCAAATCCTGTCTCCCCCCCACCCTGGACCCCCACCAATTCGCATACCGCCAGAACAGGAGCACAGAGGATGCAGTCTCCATCGCACTGCACTCTGTCCTCTCATACCTGGACAACAACAACACCTACGCCAGAATGCTGTTTATAGACTTCAGTTCAGCATTCAATACAATCCACCCCTCACAACTCATCAGGAAACTGACAGACCTGGGCATCAGTTCCCTCATCTGCAAATGGTTACTGGACTTCCTGACCAACCGCCCCCAACATGTCCGGCTGGATAACCACTGCTCATCTACAATCACAATGAACACCGGTGTACCACAAGGCTGTGTGATGAGCCCTTTCCTCTACTCCCTCTTCACCCACGACTGCAGACCTGCTGATGGTTCCAACACCATCATTAAGTTTGCAGATGACACCACGGTGATTGGCCTCATCAGTGACAACGATGAGGCCGCCTACAGGGAGGAGGTGGATCGTCTGGCTGAGTGGTGCGACACAAACAACCTGCTGCTTAACACCGAGAAGACCAAGGAGCTCATCGACTACAGGAGGAATGCTGACCCACATCCACCCATCCACATTAAGGGGACGGCTGTGGAGCGTGTGAGCAGCTTCAAGTTCCTGGGAGTCCACATCTCCGAGGATCTCACCTGGACGACCAACTGCTCCAAGCTGGTCAAGAAGGCTCACCAGCGCCTCTTCTTCTTGAGGACTCTGAGGAAGAACCACCTGTCCTCAGACATCCTGGTGAACTTCTATTGTTGCACCATCGAGAGCATCCTGACTAGGGATGGGTACCGGTGTCCGGTGCCATGATGGCACCGGTTCTGACATAAACGGTAGTAACCAGACCAAAAAGCAGCGCACATTTCGGTGCTTTATTTCGGTGCTTTTTTTTCCTGAGCTGTGATACACTTCTAGCCAATCATTTTACGTTTCCGAGGATAGTAGGCGGGTCCAGGTACGTACGTTCTTTTAGAGCAGAGCTACAGATTAAAATGCCCAAGGCGAAGCGGTCAAAAGTCTGGCTGTACTTCACAGCAAAATATGCCAACTCAGCAGCCTGCAACAAGTGCTTTAAGCTGATACTGTGATACTGTCAAAGGAGGTAACACCTCAAATCCGATGAAACACCTGGCGATGCATAGCGTTTTTTTAAAAAGCCGAAAAATGCGCCGTATTTGATAGCTTGCTGCGAGACCTCACACCGAGCACATCTACCACGGGTGGGTTGCCTGTTATCGGACCCGGAGTTAGCAACATCCCCCAAAAACACGAAGAGGAGAGTCCTGGCCCCTAGCCCTGCCAGTGTAGTGATGTAGTGATGACGGATGATGATGGCAGCAGCAGCCGTTCTTCTCTGCGTGAGTAGCTTAATGTTGTTTGGGTGCAATTTACGTTGAGTAGGCTAACCACGTTATTACATTAATGCATGTAAGGTGAACTAGCAAACATCATCATAGCTACATGCGGCTGTCTTCTTGTTTGATGGCAGATACTCCCTTCACCCTGGCCAAAAAGGCTAAAATGACCAAAGAAAAAGAGGGAAACAGCTAAACATGAGAGGTTTTTGGACAAAGTTTGTGTTTTTTCCATTGTTTAAGCACTGCTTCCAGTCAAGAGTGATACCATATATGCCCCACAGCTGCAGAAAAGGCTAACATTGTTATCTTTTTACAAAAAAACAGCTGAACATGAGAGGTTTTTAGACCAATTTTGTGTTCTCCATTCTTTAAGCACCGGTTTGAGCACCGTTTAAGCACCGGCACCGTTTCAAAAGTACCGATTTGGCACCGGTATCGGATAAAACCTAAACGATACCCATCCCTAATCCTGACCAACTCTATAACAGTCTGGTACGGGAACTGCTCTGCCTCGGACCGGAAGGCGTTGCAGAGGGTCGTGAAAACTGCCCAGCGCATCGCCGGAGCACCACTTCCTGCCATAAAAGACATCTACAGGAAGCGGTGTCTGAAAAGGGCTGGGAAAATCATCAAAGACCCCAGTCACCCATCACATGGACTCTTCACCCTCCTGCCCTCTGGGAGGCGCTACAGGAGCCTCCGGACTAAGACCACCAGGTACCGGAACAGCTTCTTCCCCACAGCTGTCAGACTCCTGAACTCTGCCTCCTGACATCTGACCCACGTTAAACTCATGGACTGAACATACACACACCCACAATGGACAACTGTACCCTCAAACACACAATAATAACATGGACTGAACCACCACTCACAACCACTAGCACTTTATATAGCCTCTGTAGAATTATCCACATATCTCACTTATCTTAACTGCACTACTGTATAGCTCTGTGTAAATAATACATTCAATAATTTTTAATCCTACAACTGTTTACAACTTGCATAGTTCCCATTTCTGTATAGCTGTATATCTCAGATTTCTGTAAAGTTATTTATCTCATATTCTGTATAGTTTTTCATATTTATATCCTGTTCATATCCTGTACATAGCTTGTACTCACTACAGCCTGTACATACTTATAGTTATAGAATATTCACAACATACAGTACTTCATACCGTGTACATTATAACATACCATAATAGACCCATTTCTGTAATATACTTACATATCTATATTATTGCTATTATATATTGTAATATATCTATATCACTAAAGCACTTCTGGATGGATGCAAACTGCATTTCGTTGCCCTGTACCTGTGCATGTGCAATGACAATAAAGTTGAATTCTATTTTCTATTCTATTCTAAAAGGAAAAGGTTTGACATAGCTAACAGGATCATTAAGGTAATGTTAAAACCTAGTACAATTTGTACTAATACACCGTAAAATTAATAGTATTTTTTAATGTAGAATCTCCACAGCCTAAACTATTACATTATTTAAGTTAGTTGTTAGTAGCTGGTGTGTCACCTTTAAACAGAAGTTCACATTTACTACTAGGATGGCAATTTAATGGCAAAATGACATAGATGCTCCTCATCCTTGCTTTTATAGGAAACAACCAGCATACAAGCAGTCGACAATCTGCTTAGCCAGAGTTTCCTATTTCAAAGAGACACATCGTAGACAAGTTGCACTCACTGGTGCAGATGGGCTCAGATTAACTCCAACATGTTGCCAATCTGTCTGCATTTATAGCTTGGATGGAAATTATTGGCAAACCTTTCCAGATTTGACTGAGAGTGATTACAATGAGTCCATGTTGGACCACAGTTGTTTGGAGACAGGTTGCCTCCTGTCATCCCAGCATCTGTATGTGAGAGGCTGGAGGTAGAAATGAGTTTAGAATGAAGCAGCTTGGTAATAAAACATTTCTCAAATTAATAACAGATTTCTCATGGCATTTTTCCCACCTTGATTTCAGACTTGAACAGACTGTATCACTTATTTATTTCCTGTCAAAAAGAAAAACAAACCACCAACTTGCCGAATCAACTCCATGTTTCTTTTCATCTCCTTTTATCCACTCCCTCTTCTCGTGTCATTCATTCTCCTTCAACCAACATTTAGTCTATAAATACGAATTCCACTACATCTGTGTTGATCCCACAGTGAAGGCAATGTCAAGTTATCATTAAGTCACCCCTATATCCCAACACGCACACACACACACACACACACACAAAACAACAACAACAACCACTCTACCATCACAGCCTGCTGTTACTGATACTGCTTGTTTTCAACTAAACGGAACAGTAGGGGGTAGGTGGTGAGGCATCCATGTGGGTTCAGACAAACACTCACCTATGTCTGGGAGTAGATACACAAGCCGACACCTTGACACATACTTGAAAACAGAGGACACAAGTACATTTGCATAAACAGACACATGGACTAACCACTAGCTGCCAGAACAGAGCAAAACTACACATACAAGCTCATAGAATGCACACGAACACTGTGGGGAAATCACAGTGATCAAAGGAAGCATCCCATGGAGATTTCTTCAAAATGTGCATCAAGATGGCAGTCGGCTCCGCCTTCCTCTGATTGCAGTGAGCTCCTTAATGGCAGACCCGTTCTGCCATCCCCTTCAATGTTTTAAACCCCGGTCTACTTCACTCTATCATCCTCACCCTATTACTATGCTGTTAAAGATTTAAACTTGTGTTCAAAACCAGAGTGTGTGAGGGTAATGGTGAGGGATTTTAGGGGTCGGCATATGCAAGCAAATCTTCCAGGGTTATATTTGGAGACAGATGATTTGAATAATGCCAAGATGTGTCGGTGAGAAAGACATCCACACATTTTCAGCTAATGAAAAATCTAGAGGTATGTGACAGCGGGGAACATGCAAGAACTTATATGAGCATGGGCGGGACAGTGACTGGCGGCAACGCAAAGGGCTGTGTGTGACAGAACTATCTCACTGTTTGCTTGGGGGGCTTTTGATAATCAAATGATTTTTAAAAATGCATGAAGCGTGTAAATAAACATGTTTTCAGTTGCTTAAACTGCAGAGATTCTGTTAGAATTGCCATGACTACATCAGACCAGTGTTTCCCAAGATTATCTGGCTCCACCTGATTAGTACTCTTAGCGATCAGCGTGAGTAACGGGCAGAACAATTACATTCTCTTCCACTAGAGGGCAGTACAACTACCTGCTCTAATTTAATAGGTTGCCAACTGCCAGTAAAACGGAAGAAGATGAAGAAGGAATTACATAATAGTCATGCTGTTAGTGAGACAACGCAGTGCGTAATAGCAATAAATAAATATCTGAAAAGAAAAAGTAGTCAGTCTGACCTGGTCCCTGGAGAAAATTCCAACCCAGATAAAGGCCCAGCTTGAGTAGTGGTCAAAAGAATGCAAAAAAGGTATACTGGGGACAAACCGAGCCAAGTCCGCTATGCTTGGTGCGTGGAAAATCATCAGTCTGCTTTTTGTAACATTTTTGTTTGTTGGTGTGCCATGTGATTTTTCTAATGTCAAGTGTGTGCCGTGGAAAACACTGGATACGACTACCATGAATTTCAAAGTTCCACTATTCAGTATATCTATATAAACACTGACTACGCACAAAAGATTGATTTGTCCACATCTACTTAAGGAAAAAATGTCATGAAAATGCCCAAAAAAAATGTATGTCTTCTTAATTTACCATTTTGAGGTCTGCAGAAACATACTGGAATTTGGTAAATAGATTGGCAACAAAATTAGCAGGCTAATAAGGCCACAACAGCAAATTAATGCCACTATCTTATCTCAAACTTGATATACTAATCAAAAATGACTTTACTGATGGTAATCATTCCTTTCAAACATCCATAGGTACGAGTTAAAATACAAAAGTCAACAAACATTTGGTGCCTTGAATACATAGCTTGTAGTTGTTCTTAACAGATATTTTTTTATTTGTTTAAACACTGTGCAATCCAACAAAAACAAAAGTGTTAAACTCATAAAACATTAAACTGTGAACTTGAATTTGTCTTCCTGCAACAATAATTTACATTGAAATCCTTTCCCCTCAGGCATCAAGCAAAGACACCTACACTAGGCAACAACCTTTAATAAAATCAAAACTGATGTCAAGTTTTATATTTACTTCACAGCTATTTGGCTGTCACTTTCATATCAAGAGCAGTGAGTGTAGCAGTAGGTGACAGCTCTGTTACAGCGCTCCTGTAACAGATTGAGAATGTATTATATAACGGTGAAGGATAAATAAAGATCAAGTAGAAATAGAGAAAAAAAATCCTCATATTTCCATAAGCATTAAAGATTAGCTGTTAGCTTCTTCTGGTTGAAAAGATGCCCATGTGTATCGACAGGAGAAAAAAACAAACACACTATCTAAATGGATTTTTTAGAACTAAAATGAAACTCAATCTGAGAAGATTTTTTAAGCTTGCTGCTGTATATCTCTTTAGCCTGTTCACTAGTGGCTGGATCAACGTGATATACGATCATAAATATTTCTGTAAGAGATACAGATGATAAAAGAATGAAAATCTTTCAGTGTTTACTGCTTAGTTCAACTGACCCGCCAATCATTTATATGGGGATGTTTGCCTTCGGACACTGCTTACTCCATGTCTCCTAACCAAAGAGAAGATAAAATAACACTGTTCCATCAAGCTTAGCTAAAGCTATAAGGTGAGGAACTGAATCAGTTTGTAATTGCTCTTCCAAGTGGCAGGTACAATATACGTGATTGCTTCACCTAAAAAAAAAATGCATTAAAAACCACATTGTAACTCTGGTCTACTTCTTGTCCACACATATTGCAAACAAATTACAAAGGTGACAATCTCAAGTCATTTGTACTGACTCCTTTATTAGGCAGTTTTGTCGACTTTCACCATGACTCATGAGGCCAATATGCACATGGGAAATAAATCAAAGCACACTTATTCAAGTACCTGACTGTACCACTCTACAGCAGCATAATGCTCTTTAAAATATTGATTTTCATAGTTGAGATCATGTAATGAAATGAGTGCCTGCCAGCTGGAATTTCCTATTGAAGTCCCACTTTGTAAAAGGACTACAGACACGTCAGCAAACTCTTGGCAGAATGGCTACAAATCCATCACTGCTGACTGTTTATGTCAAGTTAAAATTCTTGTGAAAAGTCCATACTGTATCAGTGTTCCAGTTTCTGATGACACGATTAACTCAGTGTTAACTTAATTGGAAGAATGCATGAATTCTAACAGGTATAATGTGTTTTCCTGTTTAATGAGAAGTGTCATATTTGGCATAAGTATGTAACTGGTCTAGTTAATTACAGGAAAACAAAAATATAAAATATAGGTAAGGGGTAATGTCAGATAATGATAGAAGGCAAATATTTACCTATCATTAGTCATCTAGTCATCCTCAAACTTGTCAGGTGAAACAGATTGCAGTACTTCAGCATCATTGATTTACCCGTACAAGTTTATTCATCTTTCTTTGTAAACTTGCCCTGTGTGAACAATATTATTATAATTTTGAATACTTCTCCAGCCGCCTTCTTTTGGGAAGAAGAATACTTACTTTAATTACTTACTTTAATTAAGTATGTAACTTTTTCATTAGCTTAGAGATCAGACTGCACAAAACCCTTGGTGTTTCTCAGCAGTTCACGCACACAGTGCTCTGTAAGATCACAAATTAACTTTAACTTTTTTGGATATATGAGTTAGAATACTGAAATATCTTTCAAAATAATGCCAATAATCTAATTTACAGAGTGTTGAAGTAGGTCAGATAACCGTCCAAATTATTGTTACCCATCCCTTTGTTTTACATGCCTCATATGTCGAACAGAAAAAATATGTGTATGATATATGAATTATGCTTGTGGCACAATAATAGTAACCTCTCAGGGTCATATGCTAAAAAACATTTTTCTACTTAAACCTGCCACCCTATGAAACTAGGACTGGATCAACCATCAGAGCAATGCAGTTCTCCATTGTCCTTTTTAAAATATCATAAATTTGGCAGACTATATTTACTTAGTGAGCTGGCACAAGCTGTCATGACAGAAATACTTTAATAAAACATCATAATAAACTAGGCTTTCCCCAGATCAACACTACACCATAAATAAATGGTATTTACTGTTAATGACATTTTCAAATTCAGGCTCATCAACATATATACTAAAAGTTCCTGGTTGATGGATGTTGCTGAAAGTAAGCAGAGTACGTGTATCACATCCTGCATGCTTGAAACATCATGGATCACTTCATTTAAAGGGATTTGCAGAGATTAAGGCAACATCAGCGGAGAATAAGACGTTTATATATTTTACAGGCAGATGTGAACAAAATGACATGGTTTGTGTGCCGATATGCTAATTCAAATTATCCTCTGCTTGCCTGCTGTGAGGAGTACAATCATATTCGACACGCGTGTGAGTGAATCACAGGTTTGCAAACACACGCACACAAACACACCTCACCAGCTGCACTGATACACACAGAAACATGAACACAAATGCACAAACACGACTAAATTCATGTCATTTTTGCTGCACCTGTGTTGTTGTATCACAACAATAATTGAAATAACAAACAAAACCAGCACATTTTGACTTTTTGTTCTACAAAAGACGGCCACACAGCGGCAGATTGTAGCTCTATTTGCCTTGAGGAACTGGATATGTTCTAACACATTCTGAATGCTGCTCAAAGGGTGGTGATGTCATAAAATCTAGGTTTATCTGCAAGATAACAATTGATTGCAAGACATATGGACATTATCTGCTTTTTCCTTCATGTTCAGTCCAGTCCTTGTACCTGTACATTTTCAGAGGAATGACTGATTTTGCGTTTTAAGTCACTTAACACTGATCTATGAATCATTCAAGCTTAAAAAGCAACCAAACTCAAACTAGGACAAATAACTATTCATCACATGGCAGATACCTTAATTTAAACTGCGTCTTTTGGCACTTCATAACTAGCAAATATATAATTTTTACCAATTTCTTTAGTGACAAATGTTCACAATAACATAGAGAAGCATATCATAGTATTTTTGCACCAACAAGTTGATTCACAAAGGTCTATATGGTGTATCTGGACATCGTATGCAGTCTCTCTTTATATTCCAAACATTTTTGGTTTGAATCATTATCAATATATAGAGAGGAGGTCAGGAAAGAGCGAGTGTCTCCAGTCATCTGTAAAACATAATGTGAGGTCTGTCAAGGTTTGGGGCTACATTTTGGCCAGTGCTAAATTGCTGCACTAAGTTTTTAACTTAAACCAAGACATTAGTGGAGTTTTTTATATATGTCTTTATGCACGTTAATCCATAATAATATGGTGCTGCTAAATTACCAGAACTAAGACAGGTCAGCCGTTCTGTAAGGCACTTTTATAACATACATTACTGCATAGCTACAGAATATACTCACTGCTTTATTGTTTTGTTTGTGTGATGCACATGAAAGGATCTAACATGGCATTCACTTTTGAATCTATAGAATTATGGGGGGGCCGGGCGGCGCTGCTGCACTGGGCCCGGTCTGGATGGGCCTGGGCCCCCTTTCCCTGGCAGGTCGCGGAGTATGGGGGTGCCTACTGGGGTCAGCGGGGGAGCTGGCCCCAGGGAGAGGTCACTTGCCCCTCCCTTCCTTCCCTCCCCATCTCCAGCTGCCTCCCTCTTCCCGCTCCACCACAACCACCCACACATGCAGGGCCTTGGAGTAGGGGTATGTCACCAGGGTGCAGAGGAGGCTACCCCCCCCCCCCCCTCTGTCCCCTTCTGGCTGCCTCTGCCTCAATTTTATCCCACAACTTAGACATTCACATTACTCACACTCTCATTACACATACATATAGGATCTTGGGGGTGGGCACGATACACGGAGTCCAAAGTACCATCAGGGTGTACACCCCACCCCTGGCATCGTTGCCCACCTCTCAATTTTAAATACACGTAGACATTGAGGGCTAGCAGGAGGGACCATGCGCTTACCTGCTGCTCTCTGGCAGGTAGCTCCATGCCCTCCTGGGTTTTAAATGCACCTTAGAACACATATGCATCAACACTACAATGAGCGGGTGGAGGGAGGTTTGGAGTCTTCTCTCACCCCCGTTCTCTGCGACCTGCTGGAGCAGGGGGGCTAGGACTAGGAGGAGGAGTTGGCCGTCCGACTGCGGTCTGGAGTGTGGAGCCTTCCTGCTGCTGCGGAGTCGGGGCGGTCTGCCTCCCCCCACTGCAGGGAAAAGGGAAACACCACCTGGGTCTGGGTGCAGTTCCCCCCTCCAGGGGCGGGGGCACCTAGACCCGGTTTGTAGAGTACGCTTGGGGAGTGTGATCGTGTGTACAACGTCTCTTTATGTCTGTCTCCACGTTGGTTGAGTGTGGAGTAAGTGCATATGAGAGCATGAGGGGGGGAATGGATGTTTGTATCTGTGTGTGCCTGTATGTCTGTGTCTATATGTCAGGTTGGGTATCAGACGCCACCTCTCTGGGGACATCTCAGGCCCTCCAAGGTTTGGAGGCCTATCTCCCCCTACCACCACTTCCCCTGCCAGTGGCGGACCCCCTCAGACATCGGTGCGTTGGTGGTTCTTTGTGTCTGGGGATGGGCGTCCAGGTACACACCGGCTCACTCCTTGGCGGCCGCTTATCGGGGCCTGGAGCCTGGGGCTCGCTCGGGCCACTTCGGAGGTGGGGTGCCCCCGGCCTCTCGGCCTGGGGCTCGGTCACTCAGGCGCAGCTGGCTGCCGGTGGAGCTCACGGGCGCGTCACTGCAACTCCCCCTGGCTTCTGCTCCGCGGCTGCTGAGTGAGCCCTCATCTGGGACTCTCCTCAGCTCTTTCCGGGACAGTGGCGCAGCTGCCCCTCTGTTGGTCTTCCTTGGTCTCTTGTGTTCTGGGGGCCTCTGGATGTCTGGAGTTTTGATCTCCTCCACACCTGCTTCAAGCCCTGGAGGACGGGGCTGTGGCCCCCCCACACCCTCTAGCAGATTATTACATGAAGGAACCTTTTAAAAAAACAAAAAACAAGCGCGTCCATGCTCACAGGTGTACACACGGGTGATCACACCCACAAACTACACCCTTTTTGGCTCCTACCTCAAAGCACACTGTGTTCTGTTGATCTTATGTGCTGCACAATAATGTTTAACATTTAGTATTTACTGTCATATTCCCATATATCATTGTGATGTTGTTTATTCTATTACTCTTGTTCTCTTCTGCTTGCTTTCTTTTTTCTTTCTCAGCAGGTGATCCAGGTGATTGATATATGCATTTTTTTTTCTCTGCAAAAAAAAAAAAAAAAAACATGAGGTGCCAGGAAAACTAGATAGTAATAATAATAATAATAAAAAAACAGGGATAAACAATCAAAATAAAATTCTGTGACTGAAAAAAAAAAAAAAAAAAAAAAAAAAGAAGAATCTATAGAATTAATTGGTGTAATTATTAATTCACTAAGTCTCTAATAAACTAACAGCTGCAGTGCCTTTACATTCCTTATATTTTTCCAGGGTGGTATTTTTTCCACATTCTTCTTTGCTCTGTGCCTCTTTTCTCCTCCAATATAATTGCCCTAATTCGCTGGTGCATCTTCAGTCCTGGTGTAAAATGTCAGCAATTGATTACTGTGGTAACAGGTCACAGCCATGGTGAGTGGCTGAGATTGGATGAAAGAAACAGACATCGATCGGGAGCTAAACAGCAGCACTGTCGAGAGCAAAAAGCTATTATAGTTAATCTGGTTTTACACACATGATGGTCTAGAAAAAAAACTTAAAAAGGAGGAGAAGTTATATTAGAGTTCATAACTATTAATTCTTTAAAAATGAGCCTGTTTTTAAGTAGGATTCATAAACAGTATTTGTAGCTCAACAGCTAAATTGGTTATTTGTCAACAAAAAATATTTTGTTAAACTTTATGGAAGTTAAAACAGTTGAACTGTACTCAAAATAAGTTGATAAGCTATTTGTAAGCCCGACCTTCCAACAGGGCCTCCAGGGTTAAGCTCTGATAGCCAGTTTAACTTTGTAGTCATTTCAATCAGACTTATGACTATTTGTCAGCCTGTAAAATTTAATGAGGCAAGCTCCAAAGAATGTTCTAACAGACTGGTGTGAAAAATAAAAATATCAGAAGGAAATAAAAAGCTTAAATCTAAAAAAAATGTAAATAAAATAAGAGAATTCTAAATATTCTGATAGCAGGCGTCTCAATTTTAATTAGCAAACCCAGAGATAATTTTGTTGATTGCAGATGCTGAAAGAATTTTGTTTGTTAAGTAACAAATAAAATGCTCCAGGCAGCAGCTTATTACAAATCTGGCTAATTAAAATTAATTATGTCATTTAGCTAATGGCAATGATGCCTAAAATACTCTTATGCCTGTGCTGAGTGGAGATCAAATGAAACACCACTTTAAAACTTGCCATTTCTACATCTTTAATATATGAGAGACATATTGTTGACAAGTGACTTTTAAATGATTTAGCTGATTATTTTATATTGGTTTTATTGGTTACTATTTATTGGCATTACATTTTTCAAAATCTCAAATTTTAGATTTAACTGCTTATTTTCAGTTAAATAACAAAAGACTTCAAGCTTTAAAGTATCTTTTATGTCATTATTTTTATCAGATGTTCGAGGGTATTGACAGAACGTCTAGTTCTCTAACAATGCTGTTTTTTGTTGCAATTTTAGTAGTACCATAAATCACACTGACCTACTGTGCTCCATGTTTCAGAGATTAGTCACCTGCCAATGCTAGGTCTGTTAGTCTCCTGCCCATTTTTAACACATTTAAATTTGTCTGTGACAAAGTCTCAAGGTTTTTAAACACACAATCTTTAGAATAATTCATCTTTGGGTCAAAAAAGAGAAAGAAAAGACTTGCATTTAGCTAGGAGAAGGTAGCAATTTAGAAGTGGAGCTGAGAGAATGATTTATCCTCCTTTAGTGGGAAAACTGTAACAAAACGCTACTTGCTGGTAGAAACAAACTGCCCCCTGGGTTAGTAAGGGAATAGCAAAAACCCCTTGGCTCAACAAGGCTTTAATATAACAACTCTCCCTTTCTGTTGTCTCTTTTGGAGTGCAGCAGAGTGTTCAAGGGCAATGATGGTTGATTCACCCTCCTGTTCTGCTCTAGTTGGGATGTGGTCAGAACAGATAGGCAACAGATAAAGGACGAAGCTTGAAGAGAAGGGAAACAGTGGTGGAGATTGTGGCTTTCTCCTTGACTGACCTGATCTATCTGTGTTAAAGCAAAGGACGCCAAACGGGCCCTCCCAGAATGTGGGCCAAACACTGTTCTGTATGAATACTGCTGAGGTTTTCTGTCATAACCTCCAGTAGACCAACAGAGCAAAAGGGAAAGGACACTGAGGATTTAGTGGATGTGCTTGTGAAGAAAGAAAAGTGAATGAAAATGGGCAGAATTGATATCTGTTAATAAACTACTGTCTTACTGTCAGCAACAGCTTGCTAACTTTGATATAACCTACCACCAACCATTAACACCACAGCTTCTCTATAATGATCAAGCATGGGTGCACATATCACATTACAATTTATTTTGGATTTTCTCTAATCGATATAGGGTCAAACTATACATACATCCCCACTAATATTTGGTTAAATGACCCTGAGCGAGTTGCACATTGAGCAGAAACCTTTGGTAGCTATCAACATGATTCTGGCATAATTCTGGCTATGGATTCTGGCTATGATGATGCTTGGAGAGGACCATTCCAGAAGTTTCATGTTAGCCTGCCTTATACATTCCAAAATCAGTTTTGCTGGATCACTGTACTTTTGGAACACCCAATTGTGGCTAAGTTTCACATGTCTAGCTGCTGATTTTTAAGGTGAAGTTGAAGAATTTGGAGGTAGTCCTCCTTCCAAATCATTCCACTCAATTTGTGCAGTGTACTACTACCGCTGGCAGCAAAACATCCCCGCTTTAATCTCCATTGTCTGTGGTTCAGGAAAATGTGTGCGGTAGACAGGAGATGGGGGTTGGTGACTTTAGAGTGCCCTTTTGGTCTTACAGCAGGGAGCAAAATTTAAAAAAAAGCAAGACAGCAGTGGAGGATGGATGAGCAGTTGGACAGATAGATGGGGGGAGGGATGGAATGAAGGGCCGAACGAATGAAGGATTACCAGCTAAGCGTTCAAACACCTGCTGAGTATGTAATTGGTGGGGAGGAAAAAGCACAGCCTTTTGCCTCGTTCAAGTCTGCCTAGATCCACTCTGTTTCCACTGCTGTGTACTCTCATCAAACCTGTCCTCTGGGGGGGTTTATAGGTTTCTCAGTTGGGGCCAGACACATGGACCTTAAACTGCTCTAAAATTACAGGCACTCCTTTAAACTTACCTTTACAGACTTTGAGTCGTTCTCTCCTGTATTTTTGTTGTTGTCGTTGTTGTTTTTTAGCCTTCAGTGAATACCAGAGTACATGATGAAATATCTGGTGTTGTTTGCAAGGTTTTCTTCCACAGAAAAATTGAATTAATGTTCATATACCATTTCCTTCCACAGAAATGGGCTGTCGTGACCGGCTGTGTCTTGCACTGTGGAAATAACATAACCTAAGCTGGAAGCATTCCCTTATTTCTGACATGAGTTTGAATTATCGTTTTACATTTTAGTGTTATTATTATCATTAATGGTAGTAATAGTAGTAGTAGAAGTAGTAGTCCCCATAGTACTGCTAAAGAGATTTCTTGCAATCTGTAATACAATCTCAGTAAATAGTATTTTGGTCCTGTGATTTATGAAACATGGATGTCATTAGCACTCTGTTTTGAGGCCTCTTTAGCTTTTTTATTCTCTCTCTTTTTTAAAACATGATAGTTTTGCTTTATGTTTGTGAAAGAGACATATTTGAGACAGCATGTTTTGTTGCTTGATCAACAGGAAGAAAGAAAGGAGAAAAAGTGGTACACAGTCTTTGGAGAGATCTTTAACTCTGACTCGTAACAGCTACTTTAAAAGGCTGTAATGGACCATTTCTAGGCCCACCAAGAAAGACTCGTCCATGACAGCTCTAAAAGGATAAATAGTGAAATAGAATGGATGAAAGAGATATCCTTTATCTTCTTACTTTCCAAACAAATGTTAATTATGCTTCTGCGTCAGATCTATAACGTAACTTATGCCATAACTGGAACCCCATTTTAAACATAGGGGCCACCTTCTATGAAATGCAACTACATGTCGGGCTGGGCAGGCCTTGAATGATGGTACTTAGGCAGTTTGTAGGGTCAGTGGAAGCAAGATGGAATACATGTGTATGAATGACAGAGAGACAGATGGAAAGGGGGAGGAGTAGAGGAAGGGTGTGGGCAGATTTTACATAGGTAGAGTTTGAATACTTGGGGTCAACCATCCAAAGCGATGGACAGTGCACAAGCAAACGAAGAAGACAGTGCAAGGAGGGTGGGTTGGATGGAGTTGAGAATGAGGGGTGATTTATGCCAGAAGGATAGCAGCAAAAGTAAAAGGGAAGGTTTACAAGATGGCAGTGAGACCTGAGACAGAAGGCAGAGCTGGATGTGGTAGAAGAGAAGATATTCAGATTTTCATTGGAAGTGACCAGGAGAGGCAAGATTAGAAATGGTTTATCAAGAGGGGCAGATCAGCTTTGGAGACAAAGTTAAAAAAGCAAGGTTGAGGTGATGTGGACATGTGCAGAAGAGTGGATAAAGGATGTTGAAGATAGAGCTGACAGGCAGGAGGAAAAGAGAAAGACCACAGAGAAGATTCATAGATATAGTTCAGGACGATAGGCAGAGGTTTGTCTTGATGATTCTAGAGACAGGGTGACATGGAAGCAGATAATCTGCTATGGCAATACCAAATCGAAAAGAAGAAGAAGGAGAAGAAGCAGAAAGCTTTGTCAACTGTTGGAGCAGGTATTATGGATATGTCTGAAAAACCAGTATGTCTCTACACCTGGGATCAAATTCATAGATGTCCACTTATCATACAGGGCAACAAAGCCTAAAAGTAAAATAAAATTATGCACATGCACACTATCACACAGGTTTATTCCAACTAAACAAACAGCATTATTTGTTGTCCTGTGGTGAGCATTAGTATTCTCTGCAGCGCACACCGAGCAGGACACATCATCTGACAAATCCCCCTACACATTTCCGTCCCAGGAGGAGCTGGTGTCTAAATAAACATTACAACAGTCTCCATGGGGATTAGCCTAATGTGCAGCGATGTAGCACCAGTGATATGTCGCTTTAATTGTCCCCTAAATTAAACACGCAGCGGTTTATCTTCAAATCTCATAAATCTTATAATCCTTCCTCACTCTCCATTGCATTTTATCAATCAATGATGAAAAGCCCCCCTTAAATAATACTTCCTTCTTGTGAATTTTCAAAGAGCTCTCTTCTCCTGCTTGCACCTATGCTCTCAACTTGAGCTAGTTTGTAAGACAAAGTGTATCTGATCACAAGTTTGCACACATGCCATTTTTCATCAGTGGAGGTAATTTATTAGCCAATTAGGAATGATGAAAGCACACAGTTCTGGAGTCAGTGATTACTGCCTCAGTGTAATAATGAAATTTATCATTCTTACTGAAAAGCCGAGAGGAAATGTTTCCTCTCATAAGCTACAAAGAAAATGCTAGAGGCTGGTAGGGGGGAATTGAAGCGACAATTATAACCATTAATTCCTTTCCTCCTACCCTGTAGACAGTATAATATTCAGTCTACATCACCTCAAAGGCGTTTCCCTTGCTGGGGACATGTGGCCAGACACAGGACCAGGAAAACAAATGACTCACGATCAGGAAAACAAATGAGAATCCATTTGTGGGATTACTGATTAAAGGGCTCACCCTCATAGCTGGCAAAGATGTGAGGCCTCAGGGCCAGACTTTAGCCACTTCTTTACACTTTGTAACCAAGAAGATGTCCGGAAATTGGCAACAAAGGGCACCATAACCAGTGAACGATTGGGACAAGTTTCTGAAATATCAAGACAGGATGACACGATGAACACTGAAAAATTGCCTGTGTCATGGCCTTTTCCAGATAACTAAAATTGAGAGTCTGCCTGGTGTTACTATGACCAGAATGGAATGGTTATGATCCAACACGCTCTCATCCCAAAATGTTACATACTGACGCTATGTGACAAATCTGTGCTATGTTACGCTTCCGGGCACCCAAACCATCTGTATATTACACGTTCCGAGGCATGAGAGTGGGTTGGAATGAATCTATAAATGTAAGGTTATGGTTAAGGTTAGGCGTGGATAAGCTTAGGGTTTAGGTTCGGGTTAGGGCTGCAATAGAAAGCCACGAAGCAAATAACAAGGGAAGCGCATAGAAAGCCACGCTTAAATTAAGAATCCAGAGCACTCCATAAGGACGTGGAGGGGTACCTTTCACGTTAATGTGCACCTCAGGCCGTTACATGTTGTGAACTACAATACTCAGATCAGAACAACAGTTTCTTCAATGTGTTTTCTTTTATAAGATAAAGATTCTACAATAATACATAGAATATCCCAACAATCAGATGTCCCGCTATGAGGAAGCATTTGGCGACAGTGGGAAAATAAAAAGCAAAAATGAACTTCCTTTGAACAGGAAGAAATCTCGGACAGAACAAAGCTCCAAGGGCCATCTGCCATGGCCAGCTGAAGGAAGGGAGTCAGGCCAAAAGATAGACGATAAATAGAAGAGAGCTTAAAAGTTAATTTATTCTTACACCTTTGCCGCTATTACAAATTGGGGATATGGGGGTACCTCCGTTGAGAATAGGGATGGGTATCGTTTAGGTTTTATCCGATACCGGTGCAAAACCGGTACTTTGGAAACGGTGCCGGTGCTTAAACGGTGCTCAAACCGGTGCTTAAAGAATGGAGAACACAAAATTGGTCCAAAAACCTCTCATGTTCAGCTGTTTTTTTGTAAAAAGATAACAATGTGTGCCTTTTCTGCAGCTGTGGGGCATATATGGTATCACTCTTGGCTGGAAGCAGTGCTTAAACAATGGAAAAAACACAAACTTTGTCCAAAAACCTCTCATGTTTAACTGTTTTCCACTTTTTCTTTGGTCATTTTTTTGGCCAAGGTGAAGGGACTATCTGCCATCAAACAAGAAGACAGCTGCATGTAACTACGACGGTGTTTGCTAGTTCACCTTACATGCATTAATTTAATAACATGGTTAGCCTACTCAATGTAAATTACACACGAACAACATTAAGCTACTCACGCAGAGAAGAACGGCTGCTGCTGCATCATCATCCTCATCATTTCTGCTACACTGGCAGGGCTAGGGGCCAGGACTCTCCTCTTCGTGTTTTTGGGGATGTTGCTAAATCCGGGTCCGATAACAGGCACCACACCCGCAGTAGATGTGCTCGGTGTGAGGTCTCGCAGCAAGCTATCAAATACGGCGCATTTTTCGGCTTTTAAAAAAAACGCTATGCGTCGCCAGGTGTTTCATCGGATTTGAGGTGTTACCTCCTTTGCACAGTATCACCTTAAAGCACTTGTTGCAGGCTGCTGAGTTTGCATCTTTTGCTGTGAAGTACAGCCAGACTTTTGACCGCTTCGGCTTGGGCATTTTTAATCTGTAGCTCTGCTCTAAAAGAACGTACGTACCTGGACCCGCCTACTATCCTCGGAAACGTAAAATGATTGGCTAGAATTCAAAGTGTATCACAGCTCAGGAAAAAAAAGCACCGAAATAAAGCACCGAAATGTGCGCTGCTTTTCGGTCTGGTTACTACCGTTTTGTCAGAACCGGTGCCATCATGGCACCGGACACCAGTACCCATCCCTAGTTGAGAATTCTGAAAAATGAAGTACGATAAAGGTAGCAACATAGTATTTTTATACTGTACATCATTAATTGCATTTGCCACACAAATATCCACATTATTAGTTACGCAATATAATGTCATTGACATAACTGCGGTATCTGTAACTCTGTAACAGGCCCCAGGGCAGAGATTTTTTGGAGCCCTTGTACAGCATCTCTCTCTCTCTGTCACACACACACACACACACACACGCTTGCAAAAATAATAGCATATAGTAATAATTGACAGTATCAATAGCACCATGGACAATAACCACAGTCAGATGTAAGAGAAATGGATACATTTATCCAAGCGTGCGATATAGACTCACATTGTATTCTCCAATGAGGTTACAACAAGCTATTATGTTAAAGTAACATAAGACAAATGAAATGTCTATGTATGAAACCAAATACAGAAGCATTAACAACAGGTCCTCACAAACTGCCTGTGGTCACTATACCAAAAAGACACACTCGTTTATAAAATTCAACATTCAAGCAGCTTCTAGGTCAATTACACACGAAGATATTGCAGTATAGATACATATTTTCAACATATAATTGCCAACAATCTTTCAGTCCTTTGCATAAATACATCTTTATTTTTAGGTCTTCTGCTCAGCAAAGTCATTCACAAGACTGCTCAGATACTCACTCAGCTCTCTTCTCTCCTTCCTCATTTGAGCACCACTTTGCTGCTTTGGATTACTGAAAATAATTTAACATGCGGTGCAACAACGAAATACACTAAGAGAGATTTTCAGAAAAAAAAAGTTGCATGGTTTATGAACAAAAGGTTTGCAGCATTTTGCACAAATGACAAATGAGAGCAAGGTCAGGAAGTACAAGCAAAATATTTCCCAGCCTTGATCTTGATCTGCCATCAAGTCTTTTTTAAACAGTGGAGTATAAAATGATTGAGTGAATGTTTCCATAAAGAAAGTGTATAATGCATTAAAACAGTTAGGCTTTGGTTCACAAGATACGTAGAACCATGAATTAAAAATGTAGTGCAGGTCTTATTATCTGAAGTCAAACTTCTGGTGTATAAAAACTGTATATTCAGTATAAAGCTTTTTATGCATGCATTTCATATGCTTATTTTAGATACTCCAAATTTTCCATTTCTGCGTTTCAGATGCCATCTAGCTTACTTTGTTGTAATCATATTAATTTAAACATGTCAAAAGGAAAAAGCTCAGTTCAGTAGTACTACTGACCCACAACTGCAGGCCCAAACCCTGCCAGAACCTTTATCAAACTCTGGCATCTGCCATATTTATTTTTGACATCCAGGAATTTTCATGTTTTTCATGTTGCAGCATGAAATCAAACGCATATCAGCAGCTAAAAACATAAAGCAAAAAGATTTCCTTGAAACTCTTACCTGAGGAGAGTTGCAGAAGGTCAGGGACAGGGCAGACATGCAAGAAAGCAGAGAGAAGGGAAAGAAAATCATTAGTCAAAGGTCAAACTGTGTATGAAATCACCACAGGAGATGAAATCTTCCATTTAGAAGCCTCCCTGTGACTTTAACACAGCACCTGTCACCCCGGTAGGAATGAATAGTATTTAGTAGGCAGACACGCAGATGCTGAAGGGCCTCACTTGAGCCCAATGAGCCTTGCATCACGAGTCAGCCCGCCTCAGTCATTAGCCACTACTCCCATTTGTGAAAGGTCAATGAAGCAGCAATCCGTCCATCACGCATGATATTTTGCCACACGTCCTTCACAGGCAGCCAACTTGATAGAACCCAAGATTTCACTGTGTATTTAAGCTAATGTCTTAAGTGGTGAGAGTGTAGAAGCATTGAGACTTGAACAAGCATTTCCTCTGCATTTTTTCTGAACTCTCATATTCATACGGCCCCTGGGTAGAAGCAGCTATAAGCCAAAGAGAGGAGCATAACGCTATTCATCAGTGTAAGTGCTGAACACTCATTAGATGAAATGAGATGAGATACAAAGTGTATGAATGACTGGTGTGTATGCGTGTCTCGCTGTGAATCACTCTTCTTTTTTCTCTGCAGTCAAGCTGTTTCTATTTAGATTCCTCTGTTTTTTTCCTGACAGCTTCTTTGCCACAGAGGGATGATATGACAAGGCAGGATTGAGAGGATAGACTCCTAAAGAGGTATGTGTCAAACAAAGAGATATGGGAAAGGAAGATTTGCCAACAGAGGGATATTATTTAATAAAAAAGAAAGAAAGAAAGAAAGAAATGGGTTGGATATCTAGGCAAAAAGAGAATTGCCAGTGCTCACTCAGACTGACAAGTCTTCCACATGGAAAATGAAGTGGAAATGTCGTGACTCATACTCAGAATAACTCGGAGTCAAATCTCTATCTGTTCAGTTTGGTAACAAAACCTATCAGGAACATTGTTGGAAAACAGATCTTTTTAGTTCCACCAAATTTGAATGTAGAATACTTTGAAATATTATTTAAGGACTTAGAGGTTCAATAATACAATTACAATCTAAACAAAGCTAAATTCCAGCACTCTAGAGAAGACATTTGTATTCATATTTATTTCCATTATATTTGAGAAAGGGATAGAATATGGGGAAAATACTCACATATGGCATAACCTTTTGAGTCACAACCCTGGATTTGTACATACTTTCTCATTGCCACAATACATGTTCACCCCTCCTTTGAACTGGAAGGTTTTTTTCCCTATTATTTAATCAGACATGCCTAATACAGTTAGTATGAGGTTTACATTTACTCAGTTTTGTGTTCAAGCACTGTATAGAGAAATATAAAGCACATTGTAAAACCAGTTCATTAAATACAATATTGTTTACATGTGGTTCCTGTATAGATGAATACATTTGTTTTCTACTACCACACTTTTAAAAAGTTACATATTGAGTACTGGACTTAAATGTACAGCCGAGTGTGAAGTTGATGGGATGAGACTTAGTACCTCAAACTCAGGGGCCGTGGGTGTTGGTTAGAAATGGGTTAGGAATGAGTTACTTTTTCAAAATGCAAAGTTTAAATATTTCTCGATCTTGCTCATGAGTAGAGGAAACATGGAATGGGAGACTAACACATGGACTGGTGAAGCAGCTTCATCTATTATTCAAAAATGGCTCCGGTAGGCATTTTTGTTATCATTCTTTTGGTGTATTTGTTGACATAACAGCGGCATGGCAACAAACCCAAAAATGTGTATATAAAAAGAAGGAGGAAGCACTAAAAGTCCAATTGTTACTGGAACATTTTGATCCTACACATGGTCAAAGAATACATTTGTAAACAAGTTTTGATCCACATATTTGCTTTCTGCCACTGCATCACTGCTTCTAAATGCCAAAATATGCTGAAACATGATCTATCAGTAGTGCTCAGACTACCAGAGGATTCTAATGGCTAAAGCTTGATATTTAAACGAAGGACTTTGTTAGAGATTAAGCAACTTCATGGATATTTATTTTTAGCAATGTGTTTTGACTCCCAAACCCTTTCTCATCATTAAAGGAGTAATCCCCTTTGGTGTGTTTTGTTGATGTTAGGAAGTAGGCGGGGGGTCAAATGTAACAATCAAATGGCCTCCTAAATAAAAGAACTTCCAGCTCTTCTTTGAAACAACGTTTGTCTTAATATGTTTAATATTAAATAATAATATATTTTATTATTTGTTGTTTTTGGAAATTCTGTTACTGGTTGGTTTGAATACCAAACAAGTATTCCTAATATTCCTGACCAAGCATTAGTATGTCATGATGTGGGAGTAATACGAAAAACAAAGATACTGATAGAAGGGACATTAGTGAGTAGTAACAGTTTCATTTTACTGTAAGTTGTCATCCACACAATATTTAAAAGACTCAGTCAGATGTCATATGACAGTTATATAAATGGACATTTTTATGAAGCTAAAAAAATCGCTGGTGAAGGCAATAAGCCCCTGTTATTCACCCAGACTAAGTTCACTAGAAGTTCACCATCAGTAGTCGTCACCTCCCTCCATCATACTGCTCCATTTCCCCTGGTCACATAACCTCTCACTAACAGCCTCATCCGTTCTGAAATATTTAACAAAACACAGCCACCACTTGCCCTCAAAAAGCCAAATGAAAAAAATATGGTCGTCTTTAGACGCATTTTATATCACAGTCACACGACAAAGTTTATATTCAAAGGCTTAAAATGACAATAAAAATATAGCATGTCCTTCTAAGGTTATGCATTGTTAAATAGCTCTCTCAGTTTAAATAACTGAATCAACACGCCAAGTGCTTCCTCATAGGGATCATTTAATTTTTTTATTATTTGTATTACTCTGTATTATTGTAGGGTCTTTACATTACAATATAAAGCACCATGAGGCAACTGCTGTTGTGATTTGGCGCTATATACACTCAATTCAATTGAATTGACTCAACAACCAAAGCTAAAGCTTCTCAGACCTTGATATTGTCTGGTTTATGCTAAATGTGGACTGGGAAGATTAATTCAACGTGCAACATAAACATATTCTCTTCAAGATGAAGCAGCAGAAAACTGAGAACATGAATATTTCACCTGATCACTTCTCCCACATTCTGTCTTTGTGCTAAGTGAGAAAACCCAATAACACTGCTTGGAAACATGTGCTTGGGGAGTACACAGGCGTGGAGAATGTGTGTACCCAACAAACAGCTCATTAATCTCTGGCCTGCCAGCCACGAGGGCAAATAAATTTCCCTCATATGAGGTATCCTCAAGCGTTGCCTGTCAACACAAAAACACAACACGTATGAGGCATCTGTCCCTGCATCTTCATTGAATATACATCTGAGTCCCAAAGCTTCTGCTGATTCAAATAGAAACCACATTGATAGAAAATGACTCAAACCAGGCTTAGCTACCTACACCTCAGAAAAAAGAAACAGACAATGTAAAAAGTGATGCCGAACATACACATATTTATTTCATGACGCAATCATAATTTACTTAACATTTGCAGAATACTGAAAGGTAAGCAGGACCAGAGTCTGAGTTTGTAGGAGGGCTTAAGAGAGAAAGAGACGCACTGAAAATTCTTCATTCAGTTCAATCAATATTATAAATTTTTTGCAAGGTATAGATGCTCCTCCTTTTAGATGAGGTCAAAATAATGAGCTAAAGACTAACTACCTGAATTAAGAATGGATTACAATATGAAATAAGTATTTATAAATCCTCTATTAACACACTAACTTACAACTAGCTCATTTCATAATGTATGTGTATAAATGTAGTTCTAAAAACATTATTAAAAATACCACAAACCATTAACAGCTCCTAAATATCTTGTTTGTACTTGATGTAATTCTTTATTTCGAAATAGTTTTGTTTTTTTTGTTTTTTTCCGAAATAGTTAATCCAGCATTTATAAAGAAGAAAAATGCTGCCATTAAACATGTTATATATGAGCTTATTAAGGAAGACTAAACCATATATTTCTAAATGCCATGCTAAGGAGTTAGTAGCTTAGCTGATCCAGCGTGTGATGCAGAACAGCCCGGTGGCTTCTAGGCAGTTCTACTTTAATAAAAGCTTCATCTACCCAAATCCATCTTAAAGTATGTGACTCTGTCCAGCAGAGCAAAAGATTCAAATGGTTTGAGAATGAAAATTTAGTTTGTTCTTTGTGCTTTATTTCACCAGAAAGAAAAAAAAAGCTTTCTCAGGCCAGCATTAAAAGTCAATACAGAAGATCACTCTACCCTGGAGTAAGACAATGGCTATAAATTGGTTAGAAACCACCTCTAATGTTTCCAGTGGGCCCTGTGAAACCACAGCTAATGAATTCATGTTGATTTAATGAGCTATGGCCCAAGAGCTGAGCTGACTTTGCTAGATTAATGGGCACCTCAGCTAGCGCTAATGGCTAATAATTCTGCACACGGTAGTTGGCTTCTTTCTCTCAACAACTACCTGCTTCTTAGCCCATTCATCACAGCAGGGATCTCCATATGTGGAAACATATATGTAGCAGTTCATATAAACTAAATTATTAAATTAAATTTTTAATTTTCTTATCCAAAAAACAAAATAAAAAATAATTTCTTTGTGTTTTCCTCAAACTGCCTCATTGTCTATCTGACTTTAATGGCTAAGACTGGATTCCAAAGCAGGCAACTCTGTGGGAGGCCTAAAAGGCCTCAGAATTGCAGAGTTGGTTGTACATAGTTTTTGTAAATTAAAATGTGTTAGATACTTTCCACTACTTAAGTAAATTATTAACTCAGACTTTATTATTACTTAATGCTGTGGCTCATCTTTGCAGAAGAGCACTTAAGACCTTAAAGCTAAAGTGTCTTTTATTTCAACAGATTTCTCACTGTCAACAAATTCCATTAAAAGACAAGACACTGTAACATCTTAGCTGGTCTCTGCATAGTTTCCTTTTTATCCTACCATTTGTGGCACTTAAGGTACCAGTATACTTCATCATAAACGCAGTCTAACAGATACAATCCAATTTTTCTAAATCATTACATCGCAACCAAGGGACAATCTGCTTTGTCACTTCATAGTTATTGGCCAGGCCTGTGGAGGTCAGCACACAAGGAACAGGTAAAGTACAGGCAATAATACGAATAGCTTATGCCGAGACTCTGTGAAAATGTGTGCTTTCATCAGCTCAATCAGCTCAGAGGGAGCTGTTTGGTATAGGCAGAGCAAGCATCATTTTCTCAAACTTATCCAACTGAGGCTCACGGAGGAGGGCTGGAGTCTATCCCAGATGTCAAAGGGTGAGAGGTAAGGTGCACTCTGAATAGGTCATCAGCTAACACAGAGAGACAGACAACCATTCACACGCACATTCACACCTACTGCCAATTTAGAATCCTTAATTAACCTCGTGTGGATGTCTTCGGACTGTGTGAGGAAGCCAGAATACCTGGAATGAGCCCATGCAGGCACAGGGAGAACGTGCAAACTTCACACAGAAGGGCCTTAACAAGCTGGTGGATTAACACTCAGAACTCCTTGCTATGAGGTAACAGTGCTAACCACCACACTGCCATTCCTGAAATTCCTTTTTTTTCACATAAAACAGCAAATGAGCTATCTCAGGCTTTAGATACATAATGCTTGACAGTAGGATTAATAAATAGTTGGCTTGTATTTATTGGATATTCCTGCAAGAAGTAACATAGGTTTTTTTTTTAGATAATCTGCATTACCTTATAGATAAAGTTAATCAGCAAAAATGTTATAACAGTAACACTTTGCTTAAGCTTAGGGTTAGGATTGTAAATGATTAATGCGTCATTCTCAAATGGTGGTGGGCTCCCTCTAGTGGTACGTGGGAAGTCTCCCAAAAACATTTTATGTTTAAATAACATACCATATTCTGATTGAGGGATTGAAACGTACAGCCCTGTTATCACTTCCGACATAAAAGAAGACAGAAAACTAAACAGCAGTGAAGTTTGTAGGGTTACTGAAGTTGGGCTAGCTGGTATATAATGATGTGCTACATGGTGGCTAGCTACACAGCTATGGTTAGCATAACATAAACACAGGGTAGAGGGAGGGTGAACGCTAACTTGTTTCCATTTGATAAAAGCTAACGTGAGGGTTCCCGATGGTTAGGGACAAATGCAATCGCATGGCAGGATGCTGTAAACGGACCAAACTTCGGTCAGGAGAACAACTGCAATATAAGGTTAGTCATTAATACACTGCTGCATGGGCTGGGCTGTAGTTACATTGTAAGGTTTTAAAAACTGAGCTTTGAAATGAATAGTGGTAATAGAAAGTGAGAGAGGCCGACAGTGATCACTGACTGTTTTATGAGGTGGTACTCCTTGTGAAAAGTTTGAGAACCACTGGACATGCTACAGTGCCCATTCATTAACCTGCCTCCTTGTCTCTTCTGACTTGGAACTGTATGCGTCACATTGGATTTTGCATCAACACTGAACACTGAACTAATTTCTGTGTGTGGGATCACCCACTCAAGATATAGCTTCAAGAAATCCTATGTTGGAGTTTTAGTGCATATGTACTGTGTGAACTGGTCAACTGGTATGTGCACAGTGTTGTGAAGATGGGGCTTATGGAAGCCTCTTAACAAGTTGGTCTCAAAACCCACAGATGGAGCTGAAATATCATTACAGCAAGCTGCAGGTATAATTCAGCTGGAGCTCTGCGATCAAAAAACAAAGGAAAAAAAGTGTGCTCTGTGTTAGCACAGGTTGCATTGACAGAAATGTATCCCTCTCTTTGGTGAAATACAGCAACAAACAACAACAGTGAGCACAGAGGGAGAGAAATGTGAAATTGATAAAACAAACACTATTATCGCCTGCTTAGACGCAGCTATTCATTTTTCTTTCTATCGTCTGGCACCCACATTGAAACAAGGTTATTTGCAGCTTTAAAAAAGAACTAACAAAGGCAAAGCCTGCCATCAGCTAAAGGCAGGTGTGTTTCCTCTGATGATATGGCAACATCAAACCGATAGAGTCGGTAGCCTTTGTTTTAAAAGTAACTGGCAGAAACAGTGGCATGCACAATGGAAATTATGCCCACTATCTCCCTATTTCAAAAGAACGTTACATAAATGGGTAAAAAACAAGGTCAAAAAGAGGAGGAAGGCAGTAACCTGCCACTTCTACATCCTGCTAGAGTCCTACTTTGCGACGTTCACAAATAAAAACTTCAAAGCGATATCCCTTCACCTGTCTTTAAACATATCATCAAGTCCAGGTTGGCTTCAAACAATATGCAAAAAGAGGGCTCATATAATGAAGATACTGCTCTTAAACCAAATCCAATTCACCTTGCGCAAAGTTTATCTGAAGGAAAGGCAGATAATAAATTAGCTACAGAAGTGACATGACAGCTTCATCAGTTTGTGATGAGATCACATTTTTAATCATGTCCACTAATAAAACACCTTGAAAAGTGTGTTTCATTGCAAGAGTCAGAATGTGCAAATGAGGTGGAGGGTGTTATGATGAGTGTAATCAGCATTACAGAGCAATAAAGACTGTTGTATCAGATACTGGGTAATACAAAACAGCATCTATATTCATTCGCTAAATGCAGCATGAATTGAGGATAGAGCAGTAAAAACCTATTTGTGCTGCTTGTTTATAGCTTAGTATTAGTTTGACCTGTTTCACATGAAGGACATCAAAGCATTTACTATCATCTCTGTGTTCATTAAGACACTGATGCTAGGTTGGAAAACATTGCCAGTGCTGTTGATGACTTACTCGCCAAGCTGGGAGTTGTAGTGAGCTCATGCTAATGAAGACTTTGGAGGGTTTGATTAGTGCTGAATAATATTTAAAACCATTTTGTGCTGGTCTCTAATATGGGTTTGAAATGTTCGCACACCACAGCAGGTAATTTTGTTTTTATTCATTAAAACATGTACTGTGACGTCGCAGGTTGGAATGTGGCTAAATGTGTAACAAGTTTCAGAGAGGTCAGAGCAGCTTTACTCAAACCGTTTAGTAATTATCTTGTAAGATGAAAATGGATGACTAAATAATGTGTTGGTAATTGTGGTCACAATTTGACAGGATTGTGCTGTCTGGAATCGGACAGAGAAAGTGTTCACAAATAACTACTGTGGAATTTCACTGTTAGCTAGTGTATATATATATATATATATATATATATATATATATATATATATATATATATATACATGTATGTATGTATGTATGTATGTATGTGTGTGTGTGTGTAAATTCCCCTCTTGCCCCTGCGGGCAGCCTACACTTCAAGTTAGTCCACTCTTCAAGTCCTACCAGAGTCTTACCAGAGGCCTGGGAGCTTAAGGGTCCTGCACACACTTGAAACATGACAGAGTTAATAAACCCATCAGAAAGTGTTTACAGAGGTCATTTTCCTAGAGACTTAAAACGGAAAGTCTTTTTGCAAACACAAGGGTTGGCCAGAATGAAAGTTTAAGGTACTTGTGCACTGGCTTTACATTTCAAAGCCAAAGCTAGTACCGTCTGTGATAATGTCTACAGTTCCACACGCAGTGTTTTGAAGATTGTGACTCGGCTACAGCATCCTGTCATTTGTAGCATGTAGTCAAAACTGAAAATAGCTTGAAATAAAATAAATGAATTAAATATTTGTGGAATTGTTTGATTCCTATTATGTTTATAATAAAATATTTGAGACAAAGCTAATGTGCAATGAGAAATTAGCTAGTAATTAGCTTTGCAAAGGTTTTTAGCCTTTAGCTTTTTAGTTACTTGTTTTTTAGCAACTCAGGTACTATTAAAATCATCATCATCATCATCATTATCACTATTAACATTTTTTTTACATAGGTTGAGACCAAAAAGAGCTAGGACAAGAGTGACTATTCATACTTATGAAGAAGTTCAAATGACTGGTTATGGTGTTCTCATACAGCCAACCAGCTTTCATATGTTTTCTACTACCTGTAACAAAATAAAATAGTTGAATAGTAGGTTTAGTAAAATAAACCTGTCTGACGTGGATCAGGTTCATCTACAAAATATACAGATCCAAAGTAAATCTGAAGTCACATGTCTTTGAGTGGCATGATATGCTTTTTAATTCCAACTGAACCCGCACAATTTTGAAAAGCCTGTTGCCATTAGCAGCCCCTCTGCCAATCATCTTTAAGCATACCGTCAAATCCAATTAGCTTAAGAGTGTCCACCTGTCAATCAGTGCTGGCATGAAGGCTAACTGATGCGCTCCCAGCAGGGCAATGTTGTTAAATAGCTTCATCACATAGCACTGGATTATGAACTAAAGCTAAGGCTCAAAGGTTATTTCAATATTGAGGAGGTGCTCTTTCAAAATAGAGCCAAATAATATACAATGAAAAAGAGGATGACTGATGTTATAATCCTTCATGTTTGGAGAGTGATACACAGGGTGTTGATCTGACTGGAAAATTCAAACACAGGCAACCTGTTCAGCTTCACCCTTCACTTTCAGAGTGGCTTTTATAGATGTGTGTGCATCTGCCCATATGATCTCCCACACTGATATTCAGGCACCTTTAAACATATTTCAAATCATCTATGGATCTGTCATTTATTCTGAAATGGTGATAAGATACTGAGCTCTATGATAATCCCAGTAAATACATGCTGCAGTCTGTCCACCAGACAGACGCTTGACCACAGTCTGCACACATACACTCATCAAACATAATGGTTTCCCTGTCCCCTCTCTGTCTCCCTGTGTGGGACAGCGAAAGACAGCTTATCACACCCCCTTGCACTGTTGCATTTCTAAATACACATCCCGACAGTTTGACTTACATCTGCAAAGGGAGTTTCAGTTTTATGTGTGTGCGTCTGTGTGTCACATTACTCTCTCTCAGACACAAACGCACTGAAGTGCCACACTTGCGCACACTGTAGGATCATGCGCTCTCCTTTCAAGTAGCTTTGCCTCATCGCTTGCATGTTGAACAGAAGCTGCCACTGTTCTGTCATCTGTCAGGAGAAATCTACAGTCTTTTGATATATGAGAGAAGCATCAATCTGCATACGGAGAAGCTTTGCAATGTAATATGCACAAGCAATGCTCTGGTTTAACTTGCTATTGAACCACACATGGAAAATATTACATGGTGCATTGCAGCTGATAAACATTTCCACATTACCAGTCATCACGAAGAAGCTTTATTAATACTATACCACCCTAAAGATATTATTTCATTATGAGGAATCACATGTGATGCAGTCAGCTATGGTCATCATTATAGCGATGATCTTTAAACTGCCTTTTAACTCCTTTTAGTGTACATATATTGATTTACTGTACATGGCCATGCTCTGTCACCGCTGGTTTTCCCTCTTAGGATTTGGCAGTATTTGTTAGGAGTTTATTATATTCCTTTCCTATGAAATTCACTTTGCATAGCTGTGTGGTACGTTTATGTCCAGTGTGTAGCAGATGGTTCACAGGTGGGATAAAAAGTGCATGCATGTGGGAGGTTCATGCAAATGAGGCAGCACAAAGTGAGAAGTTGTTTGGTGCAAACTAGGTCATGTTGAGCCAAGACAATCTGCTGCCACTTTGTTGATTTTATCACTAAGAGAAAACTAAATGTTCCAAGCCACTGTGCAGCACTAACTGAATAATGTTTTATGTATGCAAATGGATTTAAATTGGCATAAAATTATGACTCAGGTAATTGAGTACATTGATCTGACTTTAGAAGTGCCACATTAAAGTTTGATGTTCTGTGCCGTTACCTTCATTACATGCTTCAAGATAACCACCCACCTCTACTCTGGTCACAGTGGTCTTAAACTTGGCATTCTATCATTTACTAGGATGGTAATTTCAGCCAAGTGGCGGAGGGCTTTCGCTTTGGTGGCCTCAGAATCTCATCTCTGATTTTTGCGGATGATGTGGTTCTGTTGGCTTCATTGGGTGAGGGCCTCCAGCTCGCACTGGAATGGTTCGCAGCCGAGTGTGAAGCAGCGGGAATGAGGATCAGCACCTCCAAATCTGAGGCCATGGTTCTCAGCCGGAAAAGGGTGGAGTGCCCACTCCGGGTCGGGGATGAGTTCCTGCCCCAAGTGGAGGAGTTCAAGTATCTCGGGGTCTTGTTCGCGAGTGATGGGAGAAGGGAGCCGGAGATCGACAGACGGATTGGAGCTGCAGCTGCAGTAATGCGGACGCTGCACCGGTCCGTCGTGGTGAAGAGGGAGCTGAGTGTAAAAGCGAAGCTCTCAATTTACCGATCGATCTACGTCCCTACCCTCACCTATGGCCACGAGCTGTGGGTAGTGACCGAAAGAACGAGATCGCGGATACAAGCAGCAGAAATGAGCTTCCTCCGAAGGGTGGCTGGCCTCTCCCTTAGAGATAGGGTGAGAAGTTCGGCCATCCGGGAGGGGCTCAGAGTAGAGCAGCTGCTGCTCCACATCGAAAGGAGCCAGCTGAGGTGGTTCGGGCATCTGACAAGGATGCCCCCTGGGCGCCTCCTGGGTGAGGTGTTCCAGGCATGTCCCACCGGGAGGAGGCCCCGGGACAGACCCAGGACACGCTGGAGAGATTATATCTCTCGGCTGGCCTGGGAACGCCTTGGTGTTCCCCCGGATAAGCTGGAGGAGGTGGCTGGGGAGAGGGAGGCCTGGGCCTCTTTGCTTAGGCTGCTGCCCCCACGACCCGGTCTCGGATAAGGCGGATGAAGATGGATGGATGGTAATTTCTTGATAATACATTTATTAATTGTGCATCACTGAAAATCCAGTCTGTCACATTTTGATGACAAAGGACATTTTAAACTTATGCTTCAGCAGGAAAACCCATCAGCTGATCAGAAACATTCAGTAATTAATGATCAATGATTGAAGTATATGATTAAACTAATATGACCTGGATGACTGAGAACCTTCACAGATATATGATTGGACATTGCTTTAGTCCAGAGGCAGAACAAAAAAGAAGAGAGTTTGGAGAACAGTAAGCACAATCAGAGTATATGATTATTTCCCTCTTCTCAGCCAGAGATCTGCCACCAGTTCCTTTTAAACGTGGTAATGGTAGGCAGTGTCTGCTCCTTGGGTTCAATTTGTGATTAAAAATGCCACTTTTAGATTAGGCCACTATGGCAACATGATGCTATACATTTACAAAGTTGTCAAAACTTTGGAAAATGTTCTACTTGATGCCACTTCACCAGTCCTTTAGAAAGGTTAATGGCTAAGTGCTGCACATGGGAGCAAAGAGACAGTTGCTTAAAGAGCTGTAAGAGCATTGCATAGTTTATTTATACATTTTTGCAGAAGAGCTTTCCTCATTTTATATTAAATTGTACAGCAACTATTTTAACTCAAATTCAAGCATATTTTCACTTTTCTATCCCTTCAGTTTCTCAGAAACTGTGAGACTGTACCCCTGTACCTCCGGGTGGCTTAGAAAACAAGAGCATAGGGAGGTGGGACTGTGTGAAGCAATTGGAGGGTCACACTGAGTTTTTCAGGACAGTGACATGTTTAGCTCTGAATCTGAACTCTCCTGGACAAAAACACGCACAACAATCAATAATTTAGAAGTGGCTTTTATGTCAGGCCTTCACTCTTCACTTCAGAGGATGTTGGGGATGGAGTAAGACTGATTTTAGAGGACAAAGCAAAGGATGAAAAAGACGTTGTGTCCAAACCGAAAAGACCTATAATAATATCAAAATATGCCATCCTCCATTGCTAATGTGGTTATAGTTAAATGCAATCAAAATACCAATACGCATGTAAGTGGGATCTTGCTGGTGTGGTAGACCGCTGCCTCTGTGAATCTTGTACCTGTGCTGCCATAATTAGTGCCTCTGTGCTGTCTTTCAGTACATCCTGGTAGGATTTCTGGATGTCAGCCACTTCCTCTATCTGCTGGTGAAATATATCATGCAGGCAGCTGTCTGTCCATGATGGTTCTTCTCCTCGCTCCTCTTCTTTCTCAGGTTTCTGCTGCCTGAGGTACTCACTGAGCACACGGTCAGTTGTGGCCATCTTCCTGTTGTACTCATGTATGTTTGTTGTCTTGTCTTGAACAGTGGAGCTGACACTCACCAGCCCTCAGCCCCCTTCTTTCTTTTTAGCGTACAGTCTCAGGGTGCTGGATTTAGAGTGAAACCCTCCCCATGCAAATCTCCTGCTTTGGCCAGATTATTATCCCATCTGAATACCCACACCAGCAGGGTATGGGTATTCAAAGCCTGCAATATATTTATGTATCTTGATAGGGTCAAAATATAGTGTGCAATCATGCGAATATGGCAACAGACGTTTTCTTCCAAGAAATTAGATTTTTTTAGTTGCCAATCAACCTTCCTACCCAAAATATCACGTACTGACTGGCGACAAAGAAAGCTTAAAAAAAATAGCAAATTGAGTTATGTTGTTAGGGAAATGGACTGGAGACATGATGGATATTGCAGGCTTATGGGCTATCTATCCAGAGGGTCATGCTGGGAGCTGTGATCAGTGATCAGAACATCATATAAACAAAACTAGTGCATAGCTCTACACAAGTACTGAACTAAAACAAGAAATGAGACAATTGATCACTCTGGAAGAAACTCGGGAACTGTAGCAGCAAGTAAGAATACAGAAAAGTGATAGTGGTGAGCATACAATTTTACAATCTGATCTCTGTAGCGGAGTCTAAACAGCAGCAGGAACAAAGGGCCTTCCCCAGTACTTCCTAATACATAGATATAGCAGCCTGCGGCTGAAGGTGCTGCACAGAACACACAAGTTGTCTTGCAGAGGTGGGAGGTGTTGCCCTTAATGGCCAGCAGTTTGGCAATCATCCCCCTCTCTCTCACCACCTCCACTGGTTACTGAAAACACCTCCTCCAGATAGAGCTGTCTCTTCCTGTCTGCTGCTGTGATAACACTGCCCCAGCAGACCACTTCAAAGTCGCTGACTGATGCCACCAGAGACTCACGAAACACTCCCCTCAGAAAATACCAGAGTGTGCTCTCTGTACTCTGTGCTTTTGAGGTGGGCACCACATCTCAGCCCACTCTGTTCTCTCCCTGAATAATTAGTGGTCCGGTTAGGGAATACCTTTCCATAATAATTGGACTTGAACTTTAGTTGGTTATGAAACGGAGGATGTCAATATGATACTGATACAATACAGATTATATAATATTATATAATTACCTCTATGGAGGTTATGCTTTTGGTACTTTTTACATTCATGTCATTCTGTCTGTAAACACAACAACTTCAAGAGTTTTGATTGAATTCTGACGAATGGGCCATGTAAACACTCAAATCTGCCTTTCATCCACCAAGGTCTGCAAGGTAAACTCAATGGTTTATTGGTCGAAACTATGATTCTTAAAAGTGTGGTGTGTACATATAGAAAGTGCTTGTTACATTTGACCTCTGACCTCTAAATTGACCAAACTCAAATAAGGTCAACTTTCATAAAATGCTTTTTTACTTTAAAACTATGCTTAAAATCCATTTCCTTTGTTTGTATTGGCAGCATTTAGGAAATTATACAGGCATGCAGTGACTCTAAATATCACCTTATAGTTTGCATCCAAATATCAGGCCACACTTAACCTCTGATCCCAGTTTTACATTTGGCAAATCTGCAACAAATCTGCAAACTTTTTAAAGTGCATTTAAAAAGAACAAGGAATACAAAAATGAATTTATACAAAATACAGTCAAATGTAATTAGTGCCAAGAGCTGCCTTGGTGGAGGCTTGGGTTGCTGTAGCTCAGAAAGTTGGTGGTTCAGTCCCTGGCTGCTCCAGTATCCTGGGGCAAGAACGCGAACCCCAAATTGTTATCCATCAGAGTGGGGTGGCTGTAGCTCAGGAGGTAGAGCAGGTCACTTACTGATCAGAAGGTTGGTGGTTTGATCCTTGGCTCCTCTAGTCTGCATGTCAAGTATCCTTGGGCAAGATACTAACCCCAAGTTGCTCTCTGATGCATCCATCGGAGTGTGAATGTAGTTAGAAAGCACTAAGTACAGAGAGAGTGCTTGTGAGAATGGGTGTGATTGGGTGAACGTGGCATGTTGTATGGAGCGCTTTGAGTACTCCGGGAGAGTAGAAAAGCGCTATATAAGAATCAGTCCATTTACCATGAATATTAGATAAAAAGCACTTAAACATAGGGGGAAATGAGGCAAGTTGTATAAAGTGCTTTATGATATGTCTTGTTTACCAGACGTATCATAAGTGTACGTAATTATTAGGTCGGGTAAAAATATTAATTTACCTTAGCTTTGAATTACAGTTTGAATATAGTTATTAATGAGTAAAGGAGTGATCTCATTGTTATTATTAAACGAAATTATATGAGCACCTGCCAATTCTACAGTTCTCATTCACATCACTGAAATGATTTCTCACCTTGTGTTTTTGTTGGCACAAGCTTCCGTTAGATTATTATAGACTGACAGGAATTCCCAAGAACAAAAAGGAACAGTGACGCCACCTCAGTTCCAGAGTACTCAGAAGCGGTTACGTGCCTTAAGGCGTACGGCTGTGCGTCTGTAGATTGGGTTTAATTGGGAAGCAGTGACCTTTTCTACTAGAGAAAACACACACAAACACGTTCGCACAAGCTGTATAAATTCACATTATTAGTTGGAGCAAGGCCCTATTGAGCTGGGAAAGGCACTGAGTCACAGCCTCATGATTCAACGACAAAATTAATTAAGAGGACAGATACTGCTGTGTGGCTAATTCATGATTCATGTTAATAAGCATATAGGGCAAATCCCCCCAATATGTCTCTTTTACTGACACGTTATAAGATGCAAGACCTCTACGAAATTATATTTAAATAAAAGTAAAATATTTGAATAAATAATTTAGGGTAGTTGTCATGGCTGCTTGTTATATCACCACATTATGATTACTTTCAATTTGAGACTAGATGAAAGAAGACCTTTCTGGGACAGTTAGTGACTGATGGTGGATTACTTCTTTGTCTGACAAATGCTGTGTTACATTTTTTCTAAAATCATGGCTCTAAAGCTGTTCTAAAGTTAAATAGCAACATTCAATTATAAACACTCTTATGAATGCAAATTAAAACTTTTACTCACTGTGAGTCACATGCTTCTACTACAGTGATTTATTTCCATTGCACTTTGATAGACTTTGTTATCGATATTATTACAAAAACTTTTCTACCTCAGCGAAGTGTGTTAACGTTTTTTTAAAGACATTTAAATGTTAATGGAAATTCACATAAAAACAGAAGGCAGGAAACAAACAGCACTGGAATGTTAACACAGCAAAATTACAGGGTAGGCACTAATGATCCCTCCATATGGTTAAGGGACCGAATAGATTCCTATAAGGAAACTATAATGCTACTTATGTAAATAATATCAACATAAATTGATCAATTTCATTTAAATGTACCATGTTTGATATTTTTTAATGTATCTAAAATTAGAGATGGACCGATCCGATATTACGTATCGGTATCGGTCCGATACTGACCTAAATTACTGGATCGGATATCGGAGAAAAATAAAAAATGTAATCCGATCCATTAAATATCACGAAAGCACCTCACAAAACTTGCAACACGCCGTAACTCACCTCAGAACGTTAGCAGTCGGAGCAGTATGCATCACGTGATAGAGCGGCTGTGGCATGCGGGACCTGTCGGTGGTCTGGATAGCATGTGGAGCTTCGCTAGCAACCTGGCATTTCATCTCCGACAAAGTTATCCCGAGAGAAGTAAAGCAAGTGTGTAAGTCCATCTCTGAATGTTTGTAAAGCATTCCTGCGTTAAGCTTACCAAGCGACTGCCTCTTCTTGCTGCTACTTCAATCATGAAACTGCTTAACGATCAGCTGATCGGCTTTTCTGTCGCGAGTCCGTCTCTCTAGTTTGCTTTTGGCCCACTTTGCACCAGAAAGAGGAAACCAGCGGCTGAACAACAGCAGCACGTTTAAGCTTGATCAGCTGTTGTTAGAATTTATTTAATATTACTTTCTACACCAGGATCTTTTTCTACGTAGCTGACGGCTGGTAACTGTGCAGGGGCGGATCTAGCAAAGTTTAGCCAGGGGGGCCGATAGGGCATTAACAGGGAAAAGGGGGCACAAAGACATACTTTTCTTTCTTATTCTCATTTAAAATGTCGAGCTTTTAATAAATAATTATCTGACACCCAAAGTTTTAATTTGATGCAAAATAAATAGAAGTCCATTACTGTATATAGTAACTATTAAGTCTAATATATATACCCTAGTAAGCTATAGTACTTTTTCCTTTGGGAAGGTACCATCTGTGCAGTCTGCAATTCTGTTGAAGAAAGATGTTGAATCTATTTAATATTTCTTGAAAAATAATTGATTTCTGTGCATTTTTTTTCACACTGCATCAAATTAAGGTTGATTACGGCGATTAAGCATCATGAGGTGGCGCGTGAGGGGTGGTTCCCTATTTTTTATTTATTTATTTTTGTTGTTGCTGGGAGTTGGAACCCTATTAGTTAGGTTGCTTAATATTTATGCTAAGTACTCTTTAAAATACCAGAATAGGGAGGATGGTGTAGGTTTAAGTTTATTAGATTGATCAGTATTGCTGAAATATGAAATATTTTTTTTTGCATACAGGTATAACAGAATAGCTTTAGTGTAGTTGTTGTTTTAAACTTGAGTATGAACTTATACAAAATGCAGCAAGATATTTAAAAAACAGTTTTGTTGATTAAAAAACACTATATCGGATTCATATCGGTATCGGCAGATATCCAAATTTATGATATCGGTATCGGTATCGGACATAAAAAAGTGGTATCGTGCCATCTCTATCTAAAATAATAACTAGCAAAGTATAATATGAAGAGCAGTCTCTTCAAGCCAGATATACAGTCACATAAAAAACAAACAAACATTAGAATATTCTGAATTGAACTCCGGACTTTCTTGCTGTGAGGCCACAGTGCTAAACACCGTGCCACTGTGCTGCTTTTCTTCTTCTTCTTTTTTTCTTTTTAACTGTAATTGCTCATATCACAAAAGGTTTGAGTAGCGTTTTAAAAACATGAGGTTTAAGCAAGCAGAATACTGCTTCAGTTTTATGACAAGTCCCTTTTGTTTATTTGAATAGCTCTTTGTATTTGAAGTTAGAGTCATGTAAATGTTAAAATATTTTTGATTTATATTACTTTTTTTTTTAAAAATGCAAAGAATTTTTCTCAGATAAACTCAATGACTGCAAGACCAACTCATAATGAGTTAAGAGTTGACATAGAATGAATTGTTCTTGAGTTTTGAATTTTTAATGGGATGTTAAAAAGATGGGCAGAAAATCCCATCCAGCATCTTTATGATATAGAAAGAAGAAATGACACCCACCTGGAACACAGTTGTGATTGTTTATAATGAGGATACAAAGTTATCCTAATTAACTTGATAGTTATATGTGCATTATATATGCTATACAGCCATTACAGTGAACATAGCCTCTCCCCCATTTGTCTTCCACTTTTTGTCATAGTCATTACCGACAGTAAGTACTGGAAATTCATTTACACACACACACGCACGCACGCACGCACGCACGCACACACACACACACACACACACACACACAAACAGCCACATTCATAACATTTACATATTCATAATATGAAAGCAAAGCTTTGTAATCATGCATTGCTTGCCAATGATGTTTACAACAGTGCAGACAGTCAGACATCATTACAGTCTAAATACTGTGAATTAAATTAAGCAAATGTGGTCGCCCAGCAAAATGGATTTTCAAATGAATGGTGGCTAATGAGCTGCAGTTCTGTTTAGTTAGTGGAGCGCTGAGCTGCTGTACCAACAGCAAATGTCTGCTTATGCACAAGCTGCTGATTCACTTGTTTATTCAGCAAGAAGGGTCATTTTATTTGATTTTTTAAGAAACACAGTGAAAAGTTAAGTTGTAAGAGCTACACAGCTAAAATAATTAACAGCAATATCTAACATCAACACTTGATTACCGGCCATACAGACCAAATGAGCCTCAAACAGCAAGACGATACTGAATTGATTTAGGGTCTGTTGTGTCATGATTTAAGAGAATGAATATGCTACTTCATATTTCAAACATACAAAGTACTGCTTTGATTTCAGGGCTCTAGACTAACTTTCTGCCACGGTTGCACCCTGAATTTACGCTTAATACCGCAGTTTTATATGTGCACCTTTTTTTTTCTTTTTTTTTTGGGGGGGGGGGGGGGGGGGATTGCTGTCTATACAGACAATATTGATTTGTAAATGATTAACTAACAGTCTTGTCAACAGAAAGTTCTTTATTTGGAGCACATTTTTACAAGAAAGATAAGTTACTGAAAAAGTGCTTGTGCTTAAAGTGCGTTGGCACTCTTTGGCAACATTGTAGACAATGTTAAACGTCATCATCACATTGGCCTCCTCTGACGACCTGTTTGCTGCTGCCTGCTGCTGAAAGGCAGTGGGGAGAGGGGACACTTGGGCAGTGCAATTATTGCAGCATATAATGTGTTTTCTGGATACACTGTGCTTTTTCAGCATTCAGAGATTGATGGCTCCATGTCAGACCACTGGCTATGAATTTGAGACGGATCAGGCCTTAACTTAACAAAATATTTATCAATAGTTCATCTTTTCTAATTACCCAGAGCTATATCCACTTCTGTCAGGCCTAGGCTACTCACCAGCATTGTCCGAGCACATTTAAGTTAAAAAAAAAAAAGACAGCGGCCGACAGCGCTGTAAACAACGGTAGACTGGTGGGTAATAAGCGAATGAATAATGCCGAAAACAGATTTGAGATGGGAAACTGTTCTTGAAGTAGACAGAGAGAGAGAGAGAGAGCTGTGCATGAAGTGTGATTTTATCGTGGTGGAAGCAAAACAGCTAAAGTAAGACGGAATAAATGACGACATTGATCAAATATGAAGCGTAGTTTGGATCTTCTTTTGCTGCTGGTTCAGTGAATTTTGGTTGGAGAGACAAAACCTGAAAATCAGATTCTAGCGCAAAAAAGACGTAAACACAAAGCGCGGACCAGCCGACGCATCAGAATCTGCGAGCTCTCGGCTTTCAGCCCCAAGGGCGTGTCTGTGTATGTGCCGTCGGGAGAAAGCTTATTCTGATGCGTCAGCGGGACCGCACTCTGTGTTTACGTCTTTGTGGAATCCGTTTACCTGCTCTCATTTACTGTTTGGTGGTTGTTGAAATAGTTTTGTGAGCTTTAACCTGAGATTCTGGTGTTTCTGACAAAATACATTTATATTTAAAAGTCGATTCAGGAGTTAATGAATCGATATAGCTTTATTCCAGCTACTCACGTCTCTCTTCCACCTGCACTTTCAAACGTATATACAAAGGACTAAGGGACAACTACAGGACCACAGGCAATCATAGAGGTCCCGCCCATGACTATCTCTGATTGGAACACACCATAGGGGCATGATGTGTGTCAGTTGTTGACCATACAGAGACTTTCAGAGTTGCCGAGACTTTTTTTTTTCTTCTAGTGGAACAGTCGCACCGGTGCAACCAAGGAATTTTTTTAGTCGCACCATCAAAAAATTTGGTTGCACTCTAGAGCCCTGGACTTTATATACACTACCGGTCAAAAGTTTTAGAACACCCCAATTTTTCAAGTTCTTTATTGAAAATGATGCAGTTTATTGTCTCATTGCACTCTGAAATGAAATCATAGTACAAATAAGCAATTGGAGTTAAAAAAGAAATCATGGAATCAATCAATGCCTTTGTACCATTTCAAGCTATTCACTGGACTTGAATGACTTGAATTGCAATAAATAACTGGAAAAATTGGGGTGTTCTAAAACTTTTGACCGATAGTGTATATGTATACCAACAGAGGGTCAATGAAAACCAATTTCTGAATGCAAAAGTAGAGGATTCAAAAATTTTCTTGAAGGAAAGTAATGTTTCTTAAGATTTACATAGGTTATTCAACATTTTGTTTGCTACAGCACAGAGAACAAGAAGATAAGTTAATTTCACGTTGGATGTTTCTGTGGCTCAGCAACTCATTTATCAATCCCCCAAACAATCTACCAAACCATTCAGCTCTGCTTATTTGTCCTCCAGCCTGAATAACAGACACCCCAAATTGAAGCCAGAATCTTCAGTTGCTTTTGATAAAGAGTTTGCCACACATGGGAGCACAAAGGCCGGCTGTCATTATGATGTAAACCCAAAACCTCGCAACATTCTCCACTCTCCCCCTCTTTCTGCCTTCTTTCACCTGCTTCTCTTTCCTTCTCATTTCCTTTCTCTCTAGCTCACCTCTGATCACCTTTCCCTAAATTTTGACACTGACTCAGAGGAATTAAGCTGGTTTAACGTGTGTCTGTCAAACTGACAGGGAATAAATAGGGTTTTTTTTAAGTGTCAGTGAAGAAGGCAAGGTCAAGATGTACGTCAGAGGACAGAACATCTGCTTTGCCCTGATTCCCATGAGTCTTCCTGCTGGCAAAGAGAAGCATCATGACAGCCGCAGCCAGAGGTTAAAGCACCAATTAGCTACAGTTAATGAAGCCTCATTAGCCTCTGATAAGTTACTCCCCCTCTTTTTCTCTCTCTCTTTCGCACCTCTCCATTAGTGCTCAGATATAAACTCTGACTGACCTCGCACAAGAAAAAGAAAGTGATATACAGGCATATAGAGAGACTGACCGACATTATTATTCCACAGGTTCACAATGCTGGGTGCACAGCTCATTTAAAACTTTAATCCGGAAAGATGTAATCTAAAAAATTGCAGTGAAACACTTATTTTCAACCTGGTAATAAGTTGCTCTTTCTGAAGGTGAAGCTCCTTGATTAGCAAAGACTTGTGAAGCCTTAAGCTTAATCTTAAGCATTGTCGCTGCCAGTATTTGGTTGTTTTGAACTCAAACGTTATGCCTACGACAGTGGACCATGTGTCATGGACACTGCCCCTCAAAAGTTGACAACTTGTCAGCAGAGTTTATGTTTAATTCCCCTTCTGGACAAAAAGTGGTGATTAATTTACAACATAAACTCAAATGAGCTAATTCCTATCAAGAAATATCATAAAAAGGTAAAACATCAAGTGAGTCAAGTGCTGTTTTACAATGGACTTACATACAACTGTATTTCTATTTGCATCTAGATGAGTTACCCCTCAGAGGTCATTAGAAAGAATGTAGACATAAGCAAACTGCACACTGGCTTCAGTCTTCAGACTCAACGTCCATCTTTTATATATAGTCTATGCCAGGGCTGCCCAATCCCAGTCCTCAAGAGCTACTATCCTGCAGCTTTTAGATGCATCCCTACTCCAACACAGCTGAATCAAATGGTTTGATTACCTCTTCAGAATGCCATCATGTTTGGCAAAGGCCTGATAACAAGCCATTCATTTGATTCGGGTGTGTGGGAACAAGGATGCATCTAAAAGCTGCAGGATGGTAGTTCTCGAGGACCAGGATTGGGCACCCCTGGTCTATGCTCTATCCCATTAAACCTGAATAGAGGACTAACTAGACAGACTGAAAACAGCTGTATCAGAGGTCAGGTGCTTTCAGTGTGTCTTACATAAATATGTTCTTTATGGTTAAATTCTTATATTGAGACAGATCTTATGTCAACAGCAGTCGCATATATTACAGCCATTAACAATGTGTTTATGTGAAAGGACACCAACTTTAAGAAATAGGATACTCTGACCGTATTCTAATAGCCATGATGTTTTTCCTATTGCATTCTTCCTTTGGGAGTGTATGAAATTACAGCGATGAGTTATTGAAGCACCCACAAATTTTAGGTAAAAAGAAAATGCAGCCTTGATAGAAAACAGGTAACGTTGGTCAGCAGAATATTGTATCATAAAGTGCTAACATTATACTGCAGGGACTTTGTGGGTTACACTGATTGGAAAGTCAAGTACATTATCTATAATATGAGCTTGTTCATGACAACATGTGCTTAACTCAGGTTGTAGAAACAACCCCACCCCACTGCCTAGTGGATACAGAGCAGAGGGCAAGCAGAGACTAAGGGAGAGGTGGGAGCAGAAAAATAAAGCTTGTGTCTAAGCTTGTCCTTCTGCAAAGTACAGACACCACACACACACGTGCACACAGCCATGCATACACATAAGTCAGCATCATTAAATCGACCCCCTGCTAGTTTTTCCCAAACAGGGGAAAGCCCAGAGCAGTGAGAGGTAAAGAAGCTCACATCAATTAACATGGAGGCAGGCATGTAGGATGAACTGAGGGACAGAAACGTATTACTCGCATCAAAGGGCGAAAGAGTCATGACCGGTTACGTGTGCGATTCAAAGCACCCCTGCTGGAAGACATATTTTATGTGTGTACGGTACATCACTGCAGAATCTCTAATGATAAATGTTCTACATGCTTTAAAGTGCACTATATATTATTGCTTGTTATGAGTCAATACAGCAAACAGGCAGGAAATGTAGTGGTTTACAGTGTGGCAAGCTTCTTTATTTGTGCAGTTTAGGTGAAGGAATTCCTGGGTGTAGGAGGGAGATAATAAGACAAATAACACAACACACACATATATATATATATATATATATATATATATATATATATATATATATATATATATATATATATAAAACCATATAAAGATGCAGTCTTTATATGGTTTAGATTTTTCCATGGTTCTTCTATGACTGTCAGCCGTTGTCTTGTGTGCAAAGGAAGCAGACAGTATGTTAGCTATTTTTACTTTAGATATTTGTTAATTAGTATTTTGGCTACAGCTATCAGTGTTGGGCAAGTTACTTAGTTAGTAACTGAGTTACAAGACTCTAAAAGTAATTAATTACTTGAAAAGTAACTATTCCGTTACTTAAAAAAAATGTTTAACCATGGGGTCCAGGGTATAATTAGCCATTTTTAACTACTTTTGATTTGACTTCTACATTTCACCTTTAAAAACTATTTACTTTGCCTTGTTTAGTATCATTCTTTTCAGCACAACCTCACGTGTCTGAATTTACAGTTATGTTTTCATTTTGACATATTGTATTAACACAATTGATCTAAAATCAGTCAAAAAAATATAAACTGCGAGTAGAAAAAGTTATATTTTTTACTGCAACAACCACAAACATGTTTATTGAATCATATTTCATAACTTTAAATGCAAATATAAATTGTCAATTTTAAAAATCATGTGCACAAGTTTTGCAAACAACAAAGTTATTTGCACCCATTTACCTTTTACCCTTCTTTTATAACCATTTCAAACTATTTACATAACAATCAGGTGTTCTACATTCAGTACGATGCCACAAAAATGATTTGTGCCACTCCAAAGAAATAATTTCTGTCCACTATATATGACGAAATTATTCAGGGAAAAACACGCGTATATATTGTTTATCATGACTCTGGTTTTTACGTGGCCTATCAACACAATTTAAAAACTGGTGTATATCACCTTGTTGCTTTGCCATCTTGAAGTGGTCATGTGATTGGCTTACCACAACTACTTTAGTGTTCCTCAGTCAAACAGCAGCAGTCATGCGATTGTTTTGCCCCATAGCTCCAGGTGTTATGCCAAAAAGTGATCATCGGGGAGAAAGTGATAGTCGTCCGCGGGAGCGCGCGCAGCTGCTAAACCCTGTAGTGCCCAGATTACTTACGTAGTCAGCTACTTCCATGCAACTGATATAAGATGCAAGTAAGCTGAACACAGCTTCAGCCGTCTGTTTGTTGAAAAATAGTGACGTGACCGTACCGCATTTTCTTGTTAGTAATGGTAATGGTGTTGTAACGATGGAAATAGTAATTAGTTAGATTACTCGTTACTGAAAAAAGTAACGCCGTTAGTAACACACACATTCACGTGTGTGGATGACTGAACGTGTAAAGCGCTTTGGGGTCCTTAGGGACTAAATAAAGCGCTATACAAATACAGGCCATTTACCACTTGTAACGCTGTTATTCCCGTCACTGACTGCTATGTTGTGTTTTCTGGCCAAAACTTCAATATTTACACAAAATAAGGAGTGCTTATTTCTCAGCTAGTGCTGGCAACTTGGTTAGCAAGATACATGCACTAACCAGCAAGGGTTAATGGATGTTAATGGATATCTATTGAAAAGTACTAAGTACGAGATTTCATTCACCAAAACTGAAACACAAACTTCTTTGCCAGCCTGTAACCACCATATTATTGATCCATTCTACTAAAATGCTAGCTACTGGCTACAAGCCGGTAAATCAGACAACTGTTTGCACCAGATTGTAGACAAATGTTTTAATGTTGTTTAGCCTTTTAACATGGTAGGGTAGATGGAGGCCTCAAGTGACCTCTGGAGGAACTACTGTTATTAACACGTCCAAATAGGTATGATTGGGTCTGGTGAAATAATATTTGTGTTGATGTGATACCTTGCATTTCTAAACCAAACTTCAATATGCTAGTGATCACACGTTCCTGCATTTAGGATGCCCCAGGGACCCAAATGTGACCTTTGAATCTCTTGCAACCTCATGCAAATTGCTTTTGCCGAATCACTTTTGTTTTGCATTTTATGTTTATGATCTTGGATTTTTACCAGGCGCTTGCCTGAATTGCTTGGCTGTATAGAACTCATTATTAAAACTACAATTGTCGTACAGTGTTTTATGTGTAAACCAGTATGAAGGCATAAAAACGTATGTGTGGACACTGAATCAGAGGTCTGTAATAAAAGTGGTCTATTAGGGAGACAGCTCACTGGTGTCTTAATTGAAGGGGCATCGGGGATCTCTTGTAGTTGTTCATGTGTCGTTAAACTCAGATTACACGCTGCACCGTTGGGTTTTCTCACTTTACTGCCTTTGGTGATCAGACAACAAAAGCAGTTACTAAATGAACAAACATTAACACTATGCGTTGTTTGCAAAGCCTCGCCGACCACGAGATGAGCCCTAGAGAAGCTATCAGTGCTTCAGGCATTTAAAAAATGCCCTTAGAGGCATTTGGTGTTTCTGATAAAAAAAGCTGATCGATTTGATAGAGCCAGAATTGAGAATGAGTCTTTGGGGTGTACCAGTGATATTATGTAGAAAGGGAATGATGTGCCACACACATAAATACTCTGTTGCTTACCTAAGTAAGATTTATATGGTGCTATGCACAGTGGAATAAACAAAGCAAAAACATGCACAGTGCACCGGTGGGTATCTCTGCCTGAGAGAACTTGTTTTCCAGCAAAGAAAATAAAGTCCTGGAAGAATATCAAAGTGGAACTTTGTGCTGCTGAGCTGTGTGCTGGTGGAAGTTGTTTCAATGCTGCAAACCAGCAGGGACTGAAGTCTGGACAAGGACAGCAGCACATTGTTTATTTGCAGCAAGGCAGGTTGATAGCCCTAATCAACGGTCTCCTCTTTTTACGTGACACTTGTTGTTTTTCAGACATTGTAAAGTCACATGAACCTCAAGTGACCCAACACTTCCACTAGAGACAGCCAAAGAACAATAAGAAAGCCAGAAAGAAACCACAGAGAGCGCTTGTTATCAGTGTAAGCCAACCATCTGAGTTTACTTTAAACACAATTTTTTTTTTAAATTCTGTAGAAATTTACATCAAAATAGAACAAAGCAGGAGCGCTATATTTGGTAGAGAAGTCTGTATAAAGATACACACCTTTAGTAATCAGGCATTCTGTTTAAATCAAGACGTTTATTTAATCCAACAGACTTTCTGAAGAGAAATAGCTGGATTAAAGCTTCTCTGTGCAAGGGCCATTACATGCCAAGCGAACCCACGAATCTGAACTTGTCGTGTGTAAGTGTTGCATTTTTTTGCCCTCAAAAAACATTGAAAAGAATGAAGCAGACAAGTTGACAAGCAATGACGAGTGGGTCCTGATGTTTTTTTGCATGAAAAGGGAGAAATGGTAAAGCAGAAATATGTTACTATTTGGATATTTAATACCAGTGCACATTTTGAGCTATGAGCATGATTGTTGCCAGTCATCTGATTGGCTAAATCTATTTAATCCAAAAAATGATCTGACAAATTTGGAAAAAAAAAATCGAGCTTGATGTGAAAAATAAATGCAGCAAATCGGTGTGAACTGCAGCATAGGTAAGTCCAAAAGATATTTTAACAAGAGTGGCTGCACATGTTAAAAAGTTTCAAATAATTTCCAGAATCCTTTTTACAAGGGTTTTCCTTCTCTCTGTGATAATAGTTAGAGACAGACAATATTTTCAATATGGTTATCTGAGGTACATACAGTATATCTGGCACTGAGTGCACAGCAACACCAACTCTTGTTCAAACTTACAGTAAAAAGCATTTAGCATGTAGAAACTGATTCATATTCCTGATCACAGTGCCTTTAAGTTAATACATGTTCTGGAGGCCAATGCACTGTGCAGCCTGTACTGCAGAGTGTAAGTCAGCAAAATGTTCAGTTGCTGAATTTACTCGTTTTGTCAACAAATGCGTTCACCAATGCAAAACAGGCAGTCTCTCTGAAGACAGCCAAGCATTACTCTGACATGACCACATCTTCACTGAAAGTAAGCTAATCAATCATCAAGTCACTTGCCTCGTGTTGCTACTGAGCAGACCAGCTCCCAAAGCCTTAAAATACGTGATTCCATAATCAAGGGAGCATTCTGATTAAACACATGAAACATTTTCTACTGGTACCCCTGTGTATCTTGTGGGGGTTTAAAATTTTCATAATTTTAGTTCATTCCCCAGAAACTGTCTTCAGTTATGAAAACTATTATATATATATTACAACTATTATAAAGCTATTTTTCAATTTGCCAAGCTGCGACATGTTCACTGAACAGAATTCCCAGTAATACCATGATTAAAATGGGTGTAGCATTTGTTGTGCTTCATTTAATGAGAATTTTCAGAACAGGTTCAATAGCATAACATCAGTGTCACTGACTCATTGTTACAGTGCAAAGCTATCATTTACTCTTTATTTTACAGCTGAGTAAAAATATCCAGTTTCCCTAAAGGTTATCAAATAGATTGGTGATGAGGATAATTATATTCTGTTTCAGTATTTCTTATCATTTCCAGGACTGTTCCTTTTAGCCTCACAGTTTTTCAGCTGTTATTGACTAAATTTTCAAATAATAGCCTAGGGGCTTTAGAGGTTAAGCCACTGCACTTTTTGTAGTCAGGCAGATAACTTCTCCTAAACAACAGATAAACCAGATCATAAAAAACTGTTATAGCTAAAGTAATGAACATTTAATGATACTTTTTTTTAAACAGTTTTAATAGGTATTCCATCCCTCTTCTCAGATATTATCAGAAGCTTACGCCTGTTATTTAACTGATGGAATCACTCATCTATTTAAGCTTCTTCATTATATCACTATAAAGTTGGGGTGCTCCTGGTGACAAATTTCCTACATGATTAAAGGCAGGTGGAAAAAGCAGACAAGTTAGCTAATCTGTGTCATGATTGGCTGTTTTGTGTTTGTTCTCCCTCCGTCCAAAGCCCCCGTCTCTGCCTCTTCTTGTGTGTGTGTGTGTGTGTGTGCATGGACATGTATTCTCATCTTTATGCCTATGCTGGGATCCCAGGAGAGTTCCCACACACACTTGCAGTTAATCACCTGCGGCTGAGCTTCAGTTGACTCTGGATTGTTGAGTGACTTGAGTTAGTGACAACCCCGCCTATCTGTGGGGACTTGACTTTACAGGCAAACAATGGACCCTGTTCAGCACGTGGTGTCACTTCAAGGAGAGCAACTGGATCGGAATGCGAAAATGCTTCAGCACATGTCAAAGGAACAGGCGTCAGTGGTACAACATGTTGACAAAATCAAAGATATGCTTATTTTTCATAATCCTTATGTCACCCATGCTGTCTGCCCACTTCCTCTTTCGCCGTCGCTAGGACCCAGTATGAGAGTGTAAAAGCGGAGGTTTTTTCACTCAATGTGCTCTCAATGTGCTCTTGTTTTCCACCGACAAAGTCCGAGCTATTCAACTAACTGTGCTAAAAACTCCTTTATGACTGGGTTATTGAGAGAGGGATCTCTAGTGGGGCTAAGCGGTTGGACCCTGAGCTATCTTATGAGGAGTTTTTGGCAAAGTTCCACTGTGTGTTTGATAAAGGATCAAACCCCCCAAGCCTAAAGGAGAGGCTGTGAAGGAGTGCATTACGGATTCCCCTAGTCACTTCTACCAATGCTAATTTGTCCCTCCACGTTGCCTTTTGGAGCTGGATTTTCTTTGTTTAAAAGAAAAAGAAAGTCACTTCATCCCTAAATCAATTCTCAACAATATTACCATAAAAATATACTCTTCCCCTTCTACTCTCTGAATTTGAGCTATTACAGCTCCAAACCTTCCTGGGGTTCGGAGACTTCTACGAACAGCTTATTCGGGATTTCAGCTGAGTGGCTTTACCTTTGACCCAACTGACCTCTCCCAAGGTTCCTTTTCAGTGGTGTCCCTCAGCTCAACAAGCTTTTGAGGCGCTGAATCAACGCTTTGCCTTGATATTGCAAAGATGTCCAGGAGTACGTGTCTGCTTGTTCTACCTGCACAAAACAAGGCTTCCAGTTAACCACCAACCAGCTTACTAAGACTTCTCCCCACACCCAGTCAAGTGTCGTTGGTCTGGGTTCCCTAAACAGACCAACAGCCAAGCGGAGAGGGCCAATCAGGAGCTACAGGCCACTCTCTGCTGTGTTCCTTCTTCTAATCAGTCTTTGTGGAGTTCACAGCTTGCCTGGTTGGATTATGCTCATAATTTACTGACCAGTGCGGCAACTGAAGCTTTAAGTGGGATTAATAATCTTGCGAATATGTTTTTCTGTGTACACTTTTTGGTCGGACAGAGGGGGAGGAGGTGTTTTCACCCATGTGAGATGCACTGCTGTGCAAGTCCTCTAAGATCCTGACTGCACGTTACTGGAAGCAGATGATGTATATGACTGCCTAATGTTGATTGGTTGATAAGTGGGTTGGAAAAGAGCAGGAAGTGACAGTGGAATTCACCAAACAGGCGAACAGCAAAAAAAACTTAAAAGACAAAAAAAATACAGCATTAAAAGGACAGACAGTGAATGCATTCACACTTTTCATTGTTTGTAACACTTATTTCACTTCAGCTCTTTGTATGTTCTAACTTCACCCTCCTTCTTCCTCCTGGCTCACAGACCAACAACAACACAAGCAAGAGCAGCCCGTAGACCAACCCAACACATTGTACACTGCCTCCATCTGGCAACAGAGCTCACTGCAGGCAGAGTGACAGTCCTTAGAGCAAACGCACTCGCTCTGCTCGATCATAAATGTACATTAATAAAATTTGAATAATTATTTTATCCCACTCATATTTCTAATCACAAGTAACAAGTGCAACTTCTACTAATCTAAACTTGAGTTGATAGACTTTAAAAGTGTGTTTTCATAATAGATGATACCATATAATATAAGTATTCTATGTATCTATCCTATGCACAGGACATGAGTTACACTGAAGACAGCATTAAATTGCCGAATCTTAAACACTTTACAATACAATACAATAAGCAGTACATGACTAAGCCAATTCTGATATTGTTCTGACTAAATATCAGTAAAGAGTTCCCAAATAACTTTATCCACAGATTGGGAAATATTTGAATTTCTTCAATGAACCTTTTTTGGTCTATTTAAAATCAACAATAGGAGGCAATTAAAAGGAATATGAAATGTGTGGGAGCTGATTGCTTTGAATTATTGATTTGTGTGGCTGTCAGGGAGCAGCTTGTGTTTGAGCTATGAGGTGCAGAGGATCAGAGAGCTGTCTCGCTTTGCTCTGTTGTTAGCACTGCCAGTCATCCTCATAGCATACATTCATCTCCATTCAATATGCTGTCATCGTTCTATTCTTGTTCACACAGCATATCCCATTACCCCTCCAACATACACGTTCACACAAGAAGCACGAGGCCTCAGTGCACCGATGCATTAAAAAAAAAGAAGCATACTTTTGTTTCATTATTAATTTGCTTATTTATTCCTATCATCAATAAAACATGGCGATGGGGCTAGAGACCGACGGAGCGATACAGAATTAAATGAGCGTAAACAAACAGGGTTTGAAGGAGATCACATCTCACACAAATTGCCTGCTGCTTTGTTCATGCCAGCTGCACTCACATAGCAGGTGATCATGTTGGGCAAAGTGAATCAGAGTATTTTTCAAATTATGATTTTTTTTTCTTATTTGCAGCAGAAACTCCTGCAAAATGGTAAGGCCATGGAAAGTGATAATTCAGCCTTTCACAACAAAATCTGGACATGTGTGAGGATAACTAAATTCAACTTAATTTAGCTAGAAAAGTGTTCAAAAGTGAAAGTGTAGCAGGCTGAATCAGATCTACAGGGTGGGCCATTTATATGGATACACCGTAATAACATGGGAATGGTTGGTGATATTAAAGTCTTGTTTGTGGCACATTAGTATATGTGAGGGGGCAAACTCCTCAAGGTGGGTGGTGACCATGGTGGCCATTTAGAAGTCGGCCATCTTGGATACAACTTTTGTTTTTTCAATAGGAAGACGGCCATGTGACACATCAAACTTATTGGTAATGTCACAAGAAAAACAATGGTGTGCTTGGTTTCAACGTAACTTTATTCTTTCATGAGTTATTTACAAGTTTCTGACCACTTTCTGACTAAAATGTGTTCAATGTGCTAGATTGTGTTAGATTGTCAATGCAACCCTCTTCTCCCACTCTTCACAGTCTTTATTCTTTCATGAGTTATGTACAAGTTTCTCTTTATTCACAGTCATTGACATGTCGAAGAGGTTAACACGTGAGGAGCAGATCGAAATTGTGTTGATATCTGGTGGACGCAGTAACCGGGTCATTGCAGCAGATTTCAGTGCAAGACACCCTACGAGACCACCCGTCTCCCATGCTACAGTTAGCAAACTGCTGATTTTTGCCAAAATGTGGACGCAAGCAAACTGTCACTAATGAAGAAACATCCGTGGCTGTCCTAGCTTCATTCAGCAAGAGCCCACAGCGTAGCACTCGCTGCATCTCACTGGAGAGTGGCATTAGTCGAACATCCCTTCGGCGGATATTAGCTACTCACAAATGGCACCCTTACAAACTCCAGCTACTTCAGCATCTTAACGAGGATGACCCAGATCGGCGCACAGAATTTGCAGAATGGGCAAAACAAAAACTGGAACAGGACCCTCAGTTCACGCAGAAGATTTTGTTCAGAGATGAGGCAAACTTTTATGTGAATGGTGAAGTTAACAAACAAAACCACCCCTATTGGTCTGACACTAACACACATTGCATGGATCCCTCCAAGACTGTTGGAACAACAAAAGTGATGGTTTGGTGTGGTATATGGGGTACAATGATAGTGGGTCCATTCTTCATCAATGGAAACCTCAAGGCCACTGGATATTTGAAATTGCTTCATGATGATGTGTTTCCCTCTTTGTGCACTGAAGCTGGCACGTTCCCTGAGTTTTTCCAGCAAGATGGTGCACCACCACATTATGGGTGCCAGGTCTGAGCATTCCTAGATGAACAGTTTCCTGGAAAGTAGATTGGTCGTCGTGGGCCAGTTGAATGGCCCCCAAGGTCTCCCGATCTGACCCCCTTAGACTTTTCTTTTTCTTTCCCTCCCCATCTCCAGCTGCCTCCCCCTTCCCGCTCCACCACAACCACCCACACATGCAGGGCCTTGGAGTAGGTGTATGTCACCAGCGTGCAGAGGAGGCTACCCCCCCCCCCCCCCCCCCTCTGTCCCCTTCTGGCTGCCTCTGCCTCAATTTTATCCCACAACTTAGAGATTCACATTACTCACACTTTCATTACACATATATATAGGATCTTGGGGGTGGGCACGATACACGGAGTCCAAATTACCATCAGGGTGTATACCTCACCCCCGGCGTCGTTGCCCACCTCTCAATTTTGAATACACGTAGACATTGAGGGCTAGCAGGAGGGACTATGCGCTTACCTGCTGCTCTCTGGCAGGTAGCTCCATGCCCTCCTGGGTTTTAATTGCACCTTAGAACACACATGCATCAACACTACAATGAGCGGGTGGAGGGAGGTTTGGAGTCTTCTCTCACCCCCGTTCTCTGCGGCCTGCTGGAGCGGGGGGGCTAGGAGGAGTTGGCCGTCCGACTGCGGTCTGGAGTGTGGGGCCTCCCTGCTGCTGCGGAGTCGGGGCGGTCTGCCTCTCCCCACCGCAGGGAAAAGGGTAACACCACCTGGGTCTGGGTGCAGTTCCCCCCTCCAGGGGCAAGGGTACCTAGACCCGGTTCGTAGAGTACGCTTGGGGAGTGTGATCGTGTGTACAGCGTCAGCGTCTCTTTATGTCTGTCTCCACGTTGGTTGAGTGTGGAGTAAGTGCATATGAGAGCATGAGGGAGGAAATGGATGTTTGCGTCTGTGTGTGCCTGTATGTCTGTGTCTATATGTCAGGTTGGGTATCAGACGCCACCTCTCTGGGGACATCTCAGGCCCTCCAAGGTTTGGAGGCCTATCTCCACCCACCACCACTTCCCCTGCGAGTGGCGGACTCCCTCAGGTATCGGTGCGTTGGTGGTTCTTTGTGTGTGGGGGTGGGCGTCCGGGTACACACCGGCTCACTCCTTGACGGCCGCTTATCGGGGCCTGGAGCCTGGGGCTCGCTCGGGCCACTTCGGAGGTGGGGTGCCCCCGGCCTCTCGGCCTGGGGCTCGGTCACTCAGGCACAGCTGGCTGCCGGCGGAGCTCACGGGCGCGTCACTGCAACTCCCCCTGGCTTCTGCTCCGCGGCTGCTGAGTGAGCCCTCATCTGGGACTCTCCTCAGCTCTTACTGGGACAGTGGTGCGGCTGCCCCTCTGTTGGTCTTCCTTGGTCTCTTGTGTTCTGGGGGCCTCTGGATGTCTGGAGTTTTGATCTCCTCCATACCTGCTTCATACCCTGGAGGACGGGGCTGTGGCTCCCCACACTCCCTAGCAGATCGTTACATGGAGAAACCTTTGGAATGCAAGCATGCTGATCCACACAGGTATGCACACAGGTGTACACACGGGTATTCACAGACGCGGACTACAGCTTTCTTGGCTGCTGCCTCAAAGCACATTGTGCGCTGTCTATCTTGCGTGCTGCACAATATCGTTTATTATTTAGTATCTACTGATATCTACTGCTAGCTAGTTTATTGTGATGGTGCCTTTTTTTTTTTACTATGTTGCTCTTTGTTGTTTGCTTTCTGTTCTGTTTTTTTTCTCCAAACAGGTGACCCAGGTTTTTTTTTTTCTTTCTTCCCCCCCTTCTCACCGTCTCTTCTCCCCTTTGGTTTTCTTTCTCTCCCTCTCTTTCTTTCATTCTTTCTCCCTGTCCTGTCCCCTTTGTAGCAACTGAAAATAAAATAAATTCATAATTATAATAAAGGTCAATCAAATGGACCAATATGGCAAGGCCATGATGATCCACTTGGTAAAATAAATCCGCTTGGCATCTTTCTTGGCCTTAAGACAACAATTCTGATGGCTAAAGATCCAAACGGGACAAAAAAAAAAAAAAGACTTTTCTTTGGGGTCATCTGAAGGCAATTGTCTATGGTGTGAAGATACGAGATGTGCAGCACCTAAAACTACGGATACTGGATGCCTGTGCTGGCATTTCTCCTGCGGTGTTGCTATCAGTGTGTGAAGGGTGGGAGAAGAGGGTTGCATTGACAGTCTAACACAATGGCAAGCACATTGAACACATTTTAGTCAGAAAGTGGTCAGAAACTTGTAAATAACTCATGAAAGAATAAAGTTACGTTGAAACCAAGCACACCATTGTTTTTCTTGTGACATTACCAATAAGTTTGATGTGTCACATGGCCCTCTTCCTATTGAAAAAACAAAAGTTGTATCCAAGATGGCCGACTTCTAAATGGCCACCATGGTCACCACCCACCTTGAGGAGTTTGCCCCCTCACTTATACTAATGTGCCACAAACAGGACTTTAGTATCACCAACCATTCCCATTTTATTACGGTGTATCCATATAAATGGCCCACCCTGTATATTTACCTACAGCCCTTCTCTATTGCAGGACGTAACACAAGAGAACAAGGGGTCAAACTGACCCTTTAATCTGTTACAATAAAGGGACAAGGATTATCTAACTTACTACAATTAAACATTTGTTTTATAAAAGTAGGTATTCAGTTTTACACCTGGGGCGCTTGAAACTTCAAGGCACAGTAAAATTTGCAAAAGACATCTTCTTGACAAGTGTCTCCAGCGGTGTGATGTGCATGTCAGAATGACATTTCTCCTCCTCGCCAGAAGGCATATGTGACACAACCCTGAGCGGTTGGCAGTGTTCCTGATTTGCAATGTGTTTGCTATTTCTACTGACACTTAATAGTATTACAAATGTGATTTACACACTCCGTTTTGAATAACTGATTTATAGCAAAGAGAGTTTAGTTATGCTTTGTCATCGTTTCCATCCCGCTGTACTTAGTGGCATCCACATAAAATCCTACTAAACTAAACTCCTAAACTAGATACATTTCAAAATACTTCTGTTAGTAAAAAGAACAACACATTCATGTTTGAGGCAGAAACTGACAAATAACTGTTTGCAAGTTATCCAGTTACAGTTACAGTCACTGTGATATTATTCTTTCGTTTTAAATTCCACTTTTTAAAGCTTCAGTGTTTGGTTTTCTTCCAGGGTAGTTTCTTGTGGCCAGAGGTTCCCAAAAATCCAATTTACTCACAAGGACACCAGTTTAAAACATGTCACACATAATATTTATTGATATTGAAGAATTAATAATAATGTAGCAGTAAATGGAGACCAAAAATGAAAGCTAGGCAAGAGATGAGTATAGCAGGTAGGCTATGGACATGAGTCAATATGTGTGTGTGTCTTGAGAAAAGAATGAGACAACATCCTTCTACCAAAATTCCAGCAACTGGTCTTAAAGGTTAAACTGTGATGGTTAAACTGAGAAGCAAGATGCTTGGTGGTGCATTAATGTCCTCACAAAGCCAAAGATGACTGCATTTCTCCTCCTGCATGGAGAGCTGAACAAGCAGCAACCTAGAAACACTGGTAACATGAACCTTTAGCCAAAATATTAAAAAACAGTCATCCAAACAACTGTCAAACTTGGGACTCGGCACCCAGCAATACACCGGCTGAGATGATAATGGATCAAGAGAGACGGAGAACAAATGGACAGACAAACAGATAAGGATTAACCAAATTAGTAGTAAGATGAACAAGTTTTCTTAAGGTTCATAAGTGAGTAAATAAACCATCAAAAGAAAATAATGGGTGGAATGTTCTCACACTCTAATAAATTACATGCAAATGTTAATGCAACAGTTACATTTACTGGTTATCACTTGTTTTTCTTCTTTTTTCCATTTGCATATTAAATAAACCAATTTGTGACTGAGCTGCAGACTTTCAGCTATAGTTCAGGGCTTTAACAAAAGCTTTCCATTAACTGTTTTGGAATTACAGCCTTTTTATACATAGTTAGTTTAAAGTAATTGGACTAACTAATTGGATGGAATGGACATTACCAAATGCTATATTTCCTCCCTTCAGGTTATATGTTTGGCCTTAATGCAGCCACCTTCAGTTACTGCTTATCTGAGGGTCTCTCAGTTTTGTCTCCAGTACAAAAAGATGCCAGTGGCAGCCATACACATCCATGCCATTACATAGCCTCCACCATGTCTGATAGATGATACTGCCATGCTACAACTCATGAGCGGTTCTGTCCTTCTCCATGTGGACTGGTTCGCACAGAGCACTTTTCTAGAGCTGGGCGATAGAACGATAACGATATGTATCGCGATATAACTTTTTCTCGATAGAAAAATTAAACTATTGCGATAGACCTCGCCGCTCTTGTCCTCTTAAAAAGAAAAAAAGAAAAAAAAAGAACAGCCAATCCAAATTAAGTAGCGCAGAGCCGAACCAATCACAGCTGCAGCGTCACGTCACGTGACTTGTTACGTACAGCACAAGCGCCAAGCCGCACATGTGTATTTGTTTGGGAAGCAGCCAGCCACCGTACCACCCGGGTAATGGAGGAAATGAGTGTGCCGACTAGAAAAATCAACCGAGCGTGACCGAAGGTTACCGAAGAGAAAACAGATGATGGTTCCAATGCCGGAGAGATTGTCGAACGGAAGAGCCATAGAAGTTCCGTAGTGTGAAGGTATTTCGGCTATTTCAACTCTGACAAAAAACAGAGTAGCGTGCACTGTAAATTGTGCCGAAAGCAAGTCTGGAAATACAATAAACTGGTGCATGCTCAGGCTACGTCCACACGTACCCGGGTATTTTTGAAAACGCAGATTTTTCTATGCGTTTGCACCTTTCGTCCACACGTAAACGGCGTTTTTGGTCACTGAAAACTCAGTTTTTGCATTTACGTGTGGACTAGAAAAACGGAGAAAACGCAGCGTCAAAGGTGTGCGCATTTTTTGACGTCACACTGTGCGCCACGTTATTGTTTCGGTGAAATGAATTTCTACAATACTGTTACTGTTAATTCTACTCTCTGCAGTGTTTAAATGCTTACATATACACACAGTTACTGTCCCTCCACACATACGACTCAGTTCTGCTTCTATGCCCCAGCTTTGTTTACTTTTTCCCACCGAGGCTTCTAGACTTCTGATTGGCCAACATTTCTGCACGGTTAGGAATCTAGCGCCACCTGCTGCTTTGGCATGTTCATAGCAGCGTTTTCCTTCATTTCTGCCTTTATGTGTGGACGGGATTATTTTTTAAAACGAAAACGGAAAATCTCCGTTTTCAAAAACACCCGTGTACGTGTGGACGTAGCCTCAGTCTCTGACTGGAAGCGCTAATTCGTCATTCAGCTTTTGTCAGACTAAAGTAACTGTTAAAACTGTTTGAAAAGCTAAGCTATACAACAAGGAGAGATTGAGAATTTCCTTTTAGTTCTCAGTTTATTTGATATTGACAAAAGTTAGTCAATTTTGTCTGTTCTTCTGTAAAACAAACTAAGATTTATTTTTCTGAAAAAGTCTCATGTTCCTTAAGTACATCTACCCTGTTGAACTTATTATGGGAAATAAATATTTAAATAAAAACAAGCTGCTGATTATTTCACATTTTACTTGTGAGCAACGGCACATTTAAATCTTTTCCACTTTTCCCAGAATACGCGCTTCTTTAGCGGTTTGGACTCCTTCTGACATTTCTTTGGAGGTGGAGGAACACCAAAGTAACTGCTTAAAGGAACTGAAGAAGCTTCTCGGATGAGAGGTGAAACGTCTTCAAGCAACTTAAAGAAGTCCAGACGCTTTTCTTTGCAAGCTCCTTTGACTACGATGACCTGGATGACTGAGAACCTTCACAGACTTAAAGGAGCTTGCTTTTTCAACATCTTTAAGAGCTCTAAACAAATGTCTGTCCTCCTCCAGAAAATCTTATGTACGCAAACAAGCATTGCAGCTTCTTATCTGGTGCGCATTTTTTATTTTGACAGCGCATGCGCATCTGCGGATCACTTATGTGCACCCCTGCTTATAGACCTCACTGCATTGGCACACTGTATCACCAGCCAGTGAGACTGGCAGTGGGGTGTATTAAGACACACGCTTTGCACCCAAACACAAAAGAGACACGAGCACACTTACAGACAGATTCAGTACATCATCTTTATCTTTCCCTGCCAACAACCCCCACACACACTCACACTTGCAAATTAACACTCTTCTGCTGTTTATCATCTGATTCAATTAAAGCAGCAGAGGCGAAGGGATCAGAGCCCCTGGGACAGCATTTTAAATGGGCACAAAACAAATGAGCTGAGGTTCAGCCACTGACATTTAAATGAGAGTAATGAGGCTGCTTGTCATCAACACTCCTCTGCCAGCCAGAGTATCAGCTGCTGCTCTGTTGTCTTTTCTGTCTGATGCTCAACTTCATCTCTACAACTTTATATTTTATCTTTATTTCATCCTCCAATAACATATTCAGAGCAGTGTCATGATGATCTGGGTAACTGATAAAACGCTCACCTTCACTCCCCTGCTATGATATTTGTTCTTCTTTCACAGCACTGTTTATTATCTCTGAATCCTGGCCCTGTAAATGCAACACATTCAGTCTGGTTTGCAGTTATCATCTGAAGCCTTTGAGCCCAGAGTTTAGCATCGCTCCCTAAAAACATGAATCACTGGCTCTTATTTATTCCACAGTTGGAAAGCAAAGACTGTAGTGATGGTTCATTTTTAGAATATAGCACAGATGGGGCCAGATGATGCACTTAAAAGTCAGTTATACATTTTTGTGAGATTCGATCATAAAGCTCTTGACTGATAAGAGTTTGCTAAGGTATTATAAACAAGTTCACCCCCCTGAAACCAAACATAAAACTTAAGCTGACAGAATTTTTCTCACCCGTTCTGTTAAATAAAACATTCCAATGATTCCTAATTTCTTCCCAGGGACAGAAATGAGGGTATCAGTATACAGTAATAGTCTCTTTCCCTAATGGTCACTGTTTTGTCTTGATTTGATTCACATTACTTTGCAGACTGCAGCAAGCCACCAAGAAGGGTGGAGAAGGTCAAGCGTATGTTTTTTTCAGCAGCCAATCAGTTCTCGCCTAAGCCTGAATTTAAAGAGAAAAAAAAACTGTATGGCAAAATATCATGGGAGCTCATTACCAGTGTTGGGGGCGGTCACAGCAGTCGCTTGAGAGGTGACATGTTGTAAAATCATTTTAATGAAATGCTGAATCCAGGGGCGAACAAGACGTACATTCAGTTACTAGCTGGTGAAAGTCACTCAGACGTACACACAGGCCCAAAAAACTGGGATGAAGAGGAGATGCAGTTAAGCAAATGGTGACTCTCGAAGATGCACAAGGAAAGCTTGATTCTGACTAATTGGAGTGTCTGGCTCTAACCTCATTTCACTTCAGCAGCTTGTTTATCATGCAAAAAGGTTGGAAATTCCATGTTGTGGACCTTCAGCATTTAAATCATTGATAGTCTGTGTTGGTGGAGCAAAATTAACCAACTAGTTACTGCATTTAGTTTATTACTTGTTTTACCTAATAGTTTAACCTCGATTTTTCAAAAGTATAGAAACGAAGACATTATACTGCTACTGTTCTATCGAAATTTTAAACAAATATCCTCATATGTGGCTCTAATTTTTCTAAGAAACAAAAATTAGGTTAAAAAAAAAAAAATCTGGTAATTCTTTGTTTTTACATTCATCAGGTCCCAATCAGCCCAAATATCAAAGAGAAATTAAAAATGCATGCCGTGGAAGAGTTCAGGTCTTAGGAGGATAAAGTTAGCACACTACTGGAGAGCTAGAAGGATCGGATTGGCTGGAAGCCAAATCTTCTTTACATTTTAGATCTATTCTCTGTGATTTTTGTGCCTGGGTTATTTTTTATATCACCTTGCCGCATGTGACTTTCATCAGGGTGATCCTTGCTACAGCCTTTTTTTCCTTGGAAGTTGAAAGTCTAGTTAACAGGCTTAATGTCTAGAAGCCTGTTGCTGAGCCTGTTGATGGAAAAAATACAAAAGAATGATCGAAGAAATTAAATATTACAATGCACCAAAATGATTGGATATGATGTTTCAGCATCCGCTTTGCATCTGCTGTCATGAACAATAAAATAATAATTCAGAGGTAACATTTTTAATCCCTGAGAGTAATATTTTCAAGAAGAAATGATGGAACAAATTTTCAGCTGAGACTGAAGGTGGGAATGATTCAGAAGCATCCAGCAGATTCCAGATTTCCTGCAGCTGTACAGCATATACAGGTTACCATGGGCACCATGGCTTACTTCCACAGTACAAAGACATGCAGGTTGATTGGTGATTTGAGACTGGCTGTAGGTGTTTACGTGAAATCATGTGGTTATGTGTCTCTCTGTTTTAGCCACGTATAGGTCAAACAATAGATTAGGCATACAGACAAAAAGCAAGACCCAGCACATAAAATGGAGCTGGGATGATGTTGGGTTGCAAAGTGGCAACTGTGGTTGAACAGTTGGAACACATCATCTACAGTGCTTCATTAATGGCAATCCACCACTCATTGCTTTGGATTCCTGCTGTTTTGTGTATTCAGGTCGAATGCAAAAAGATTAATTTCTTAGCTTCTCAGTATCTTGTCGAAAATCTGTACATTGTAAGAAGAAGGCCTTGTTTTGATTTTATAAAACTGACATCAAAGGGTGTTGTTTCTAGCTTAAAAGATCTGTTGTATAACAGTGCTGTAAATATGCCTGTTTTATGAGCACATTCATGAATAGGAATGATTCCTAATACATTCTCCCTTTTCAGATATGGTTTACTTGATATCAGACATCATATTATAAATCCTATAACAACAATAATGTGATAAAACAGGTGAATGTAAAAACTTTTTTTTTTTTTTAAAAAAGGAAGGTTAAATCAAACAGAAAAAGGCCAGTGTACAGAATTTTAGCAGGAAAGGCTATTTAGCAGAGATCCTGCAAAAACACACTGAGAATGACAGGGAAGTATAGAGCTAAAGAGTAGACAAAAGGCAGCAACTATGGGAGAAGAGCTGTTGCAGCAGCAGAGCACAGTACCTCAGCTTCTCCCATTGATTTCAGCTCTACAACAAATTGGACCATTTTTCACATCATCCTGCAGCGGCACCACTTGCCTTTTTATTTATTCCCCCATTCAGCAGAGCCCCCAGCTCTACATGAAACCAGCAGCGCACATACACACACACTGTCTGGGGAATGCATGTGTACTGTAAAACATGACACAAATACATTTCTGTCACCGTTAACAGGATGTTAGTCTAATAACAAATAAGGGTGGAGTGTAGAAGAATTATGTTATAGATAAAGTATGTTGCATATGTTATGAACTAATCCCCTGTAGGAGTTTAAATGTGCATTTTCAAACTTACTGTTTTCCTTGTGACTGCAAATCATAAATTAGCAACCAAAGTTTTAGAAAACCTGTTGGTGTTAAACTGGTCCCTCATTCAATAATGAACCTGTAAGTTGTCCTTGGCATTTAATAGGATTTAATTGGATATTGCCCTCCTTCAAAGCTCCACAGTTTGTTTGAAAATGCAAGAGAGAAATGTTCTGCTAACAAAAACTTCAGCCTTCATATTGCTAAAGGGAATATGTGCTCTTAGGCCATTTAGAGAAGAGAATTCTCTCCCTTTTATTTAAATGTTTAGTACAGTACAATGCAGTAGAGGGGTGAAAGCTTGGAATGAGATTTCTTGATAAAAGCACATCTGGAGCTTCGAGTGCAGCTTTAAGATCCAGCCAATATATCCCTAGATTTTTATTTCACACATTTAATTTAATTATCCCAAGTCATAGCTGCACTACTCAGTGTTTTCTTATTACCTATGGATTTATTACTGCTCTTCAGCTTTTTCATAATCTTTCAGCTCATCATTTTGGTTTAATGGTCTAAACTTTGTGTTGCTAAATTTGTTTCTTGTCACAGGATGCAGCTGTATGCTCTGCTAAACCCACTAAACCTGTTCCACAATAAACGAGCAAATGAAATTTACTGACTAGCTTCTGAGCAGCACTGTAAGCTACTCCCATTTACCTGCCACTTTGGCTGCTTCATCCCACAGTCACTTCTATTTATGCTTGCTGTTATGCCTGCTTAGACGTAGAGAAGAAGTCAAAACTGGAAGCAAAGACATTGCAGAGGAGTTTTTTCCACAAAAATCTCATCTTTTGATACTGTTGCAATATCGCCAGCTGTATAAGTTTCTGTACAGATATATTATTAAAATGCAGGTAAGAACCGACACAATCATACACTTGTGTCTTCGACACGAATGCAAAATTAAGAGGTGGGCAGCTAACAAAAGTGGATGTAATGTTAATTTGATCAAATTTGGTGCCCAGTGCCGTTCACAAGGAAGAGCAAGTTCCTTGTGAAAAACTTAAATCTTTCCTTTTGGAGTTTTTCATGATCAAAAAAAGAGCTTAAAGTACAGTGAAAAAAAGTTTAGTGTAATGCTACTTTGCCCACTCATCAGGACTTGGTTGTTTCCATTGTCATTAAAAGATTCATAATTTATAATAAGCAATCTATCTGCTGTCCTTCTTCTGATTCATTACAGGCTGTATTTGTAGCAATGAAATTCTAGACTGCAGTCAGTTGATTTCAGTAGACACAACCAATGATACGTGCTGGTTCGCCACAAGCAATCACTATATCAGCAAGGTTCAGGTAGAGTAAGCTAATACTCACTTTATTTTTTTTATGCTTGTGCTTTCACATGTGGCAAAACTGCTGCTCCATATGTGGAGTCTATGTGTTTAGTTCAGAACTCCCATTCATACAAATCTAAGCATTTTTAGGGCTTTAGGTTACTGAACTGAAATATAGCAAGTGGCAGATAAGTTCCAACTTTATCTTCCACTTCTGCACATCTTGATTCTGTTGAACACAACAATCCAAAAAAGAACTTCTCCAGTCTCTTTTTCACCTTTCTCCTCAATTCAAAGTCACCGTTGCTCCCGTTCTCTCTTTCTGCCTACTTCTACCTGCCATCTGTATCAATCTCTCTCTGCACTCAGACTGACAGGTCGCCTCCTCAATGCTTTGTACCCCTGGCTCTGCCTGGGGAGGTGTCTTCACCACATCACCTTGGCATCACTCTACTTCCCAACTCCCACTCTTCATCTCTCTGCCTCCTCCTCCTCCTCCTCCTCACAACATCCTATTGTTCTGACTTTAAAAGCCAAAGAGTGATAGAAGACTTAATAGGAGCTAAAGCTGAAGTGACAGTTTGGTGTCATCGCTGGGCGTTTAGTCCGTTTGAGAAATGTCAAACTGTTGTATGTGAAGGTGGTTACTGAGTGTGAACATAATGGATGACTGGCTTCAGGCGCAGTCTGCGAGCTGTCGAGCTGTCCGGCTCAAGCGCTGCCCTGTGCATTGGCCTGCACTACATTGAAAAGTTGAGGCATCTCTGGATGTCTAAGAACTGTTATTTCAAGTTTCTGTTCTCATTTGATTGACCTGCACCTCTGAACTTAGCGTGAACCAGTATAAAGTACTGGCATAAAGATAAGGATGAAGACGATGATGGAAAGACACCTCTGCTCAGACATCTGGCAGAATAAGAAATTTAAATCTTAGAACAGATTTAGTAGAAGAATGGTCTTTTGTGAAAGTTGCAACTTTAAACAATAATGTACAACTTTCAAGTTGCCTTAACACCAAGACAGAACACACTAGGATAGGGATACAACAATACCAGAAATAAAGCAGCCATTATTAAGAATACTTGTAGGATCACACAGTTCTTGATACCAAGTTTGATACCAACTCCGACTCTGCTCCTCTTATCAATTAGCTGGAGCAGAGCAATTTCAGTATCTGCACTCGTCACCATCTTCCACATGCAGTTTTTCCAGTGGCTGTGGGCTTCTTTCTTTTTCTTCACCATGTAAAAACAAACTAGCACACCTCAGCTATAGAAGAATTGCTGCCTCTGTACATATGCTGTCTACGGTAACAAAGAAAAGCAAGTACTATTATTGAGACTTTTGTTATTAAATGGTACTATTGTTTCCACTCATCCCGATCAGCTATCAGGCTATCGCTTCTATCATATATCCCCTCCCAGCTAGAAGGTCCTGGGCTTGATTCCATGGCCTGCTGATGCCTTTAATACTTTAAAAAACTGCATTAGCAAGAATTCATGCCAAAAAGAAGAAGCTATTGATTAGCTCTGGTCAGGGAGGAATAAACCAGTGAGTAGGTGGTTTATTTTTAATAAAAGGCAAATATTGGCTTCATCTGTTGCAAGGCAATATATTGAATTGGCCTCCGCCTACGTCAGCGCAGGACAAATATTTGCCTTCACAACTGTAAAGATGCTGAAAAGACTGATATATGAGCAGAGGTGTCTTTACTTTTTTTGTGCCATCACCATGGTGACCACATCACTCTATCGCAGGTGTATGCTCACAGTGATTAAACTCTAAGTTGGTTTAACATTCACAGTCAACATCAGCTTACAGGTAACACTGTGTATATCATTAGACACAGACCCCATGGAGATGAACAGGGCCCTTTGGATGTTGGCCACTGAGCTGAGATAAGTTGTATTGTATTATATGGAGACAGTTTTATTCATTTCTGAGATCAAATTCTCTCCATACTGTACAAATCAATTTCTCTAAAACCACTCCTCCTGTTTTTGCATGTCTGATCATAATTATACCAAATTATATCTAATATTTGTGTGCCTCCTAAACAGATTTTTCCAACCACAAACACACAGACACACACATATAGTCACCCATAATGTGATAATAAGTGTTTCTTTCCCCACATGGTAGACAGATAACTGGAAGCTAACAAGGGGCATGTGGGGAGCTGACAAACACACATGGACACACACACACATAGACAGGAAAACGGGGGAATAAAGAAGCATATGATAGAAAGAAGTAACAGGGAGTGAAACGAAGGAGAAAGTGGTAAATTTGGAGCTTAAAAATTAAGAATGAGTGAGAAAAAGAAGGAAAGAGAGGGCAGTAGAGGGAGCAAAGAAAGAAAGTGAAGGAAGTTAGGAGCGAGAAGAGATGGAGAGGAATTCAGCCTGGAGCATTAATGCAAACGTCCCCGCATTTATCCTTAATGAACCACACTGCAGCTCTTTCAGTTGAACCCTATCGCTGTGGTTGTATGGCACTGTCCAAGTTGAAAATGTATTGTGCATTCGTAAGGGCCCCACTGAAACTTAATCTCCTATTGGATTCTCATCCACTACAAACCTACTGCTGGTGCTAAAACACAAGCATGCCTCCCACCAAGAGCTGGAATATTCAAAGGGGGAAAAATAAGATAATAAATAAGAAGTTTTAAAGTTCCAGGTGTGGATTTTTCTAAGGTGAACACACCAAAAGTTTGTAGATATAGACTGATGTTTGCTCCAGGCTCTGGGAAGAGAAACCCCTGTCTGGTACACACACACAAACACACACACACTCATATGTAGTAGCAGGAGTCTTAGCAAAACAAAACAAAAAAGTATTGATGTTAGACATGTGCATTACTGATGGGCATGCCTTTCTATTACTACCAAACTTTTATCTGTCGTAGAAAAGATGTGAAATGTGTGCTTCAATAAAAAGTGGCAGTCCCACTTGAGTTTAAGATGTATGAAATTTAAACAAATTAAAATCCAGAAGTGAAATATTTAAAGAACCTTATTTTGCTCAGAATCACTGTAGCAAATGATCAAATAACTAAAGATCAAAGCTGATGACCCAGCAATTTTTAGTGTTCACAACTTTCAACAACTACCTCAAAAACTTTTCAACAGATGATCGAAACTTTGAAGTAAAAATTTATCATTCATAAAGTAGTGGACTTATATACAGTGGGGCAAAAAAGTATTTAGTCAGCCACCGATTGTGCAAGTTCCCCCACTTAAAATGATGACAGAGGTCAGTAATTTGCACCAGAGGTACACTTCAACTGTGAGAGACAGAATGTAAAAAAAAAAAATCCATGAATTCACATGGTAGGATTTGTAAAGAATTTATTCGTAAATTAGGGTGGAAAATAAGTATTTGGTCACCTCAAACAAGGAAAATCTCTGGCTCTAACAGACCTGTAACGTCTTCTGTAAGAAGCTTTTCTGTCCCCCACTCGTTACCTGTATGAATGGCACCTGTTTGAACCCATCATCTGTATAAAAGACACCTGTCCACAGCCTCAAACAGTCAGACTCCAAACACCGCCATGGCCAAGACCAAAGAGCTTTCGAAGGACACCAGGAAAAGTATTGTAGACCTGCACCAGACTGGGAAGAGTGAATCTACAATAGGCAAGCAGCTTGGTGTGAAAAAATCAACTGTGGGAGCAATCATCAGAAAATGGAAGACATACAAGACCACTGATAATCTCCCTCGATCTGGGGCTCCACGCAAGATCTCATCCCGTGGGGTCAAATTGATCATGAGAACGGTGAGCAAAGATCCCAGAACCACACGGGGGGACCTGGTGAATGACCTGCAGAGAGCTGGGACCAAAGTAACAAAGGTCACCATCAGTAACACACTACAACGGCAGGGAATCAAATCCCGCAGTGCCAGACGTGTTCCGCTGCTGAAGCCAGTGCATGTCCAGGCCCGTCTGAAGTTTGCCAGAGAGCACATGGATGATACAGCAGAGGATTGGGAGAATGTCATGTGGTCAGATGAAACCAAAGTAGAACTTTTTGGTATAAACTCAACTCGTCGTGTTTGGAGGAAGAAGAATACTGAGTTGCATCCCAAGAACACCATACCTACTGTGAAGCATGGGGGTGGAAACATCATGCTATGGGGCTGTTTTTCTGCCAAGGGGACAGGACGACTGATCCGTGTTAAGGACAGAATGAATGGGGCCACGTATCGTGAGATTTTGAGCCAAAACCTCCTTCCATCAGTGAGAACTTTGAAGATGAAACGAGGCTGGGTCTTCCAACATGACAATGATCCAAAACACACCGCCCGGGCAACAAAGGAGTGGCTCCGTAAGAAGCATTTGAAAGTCCTGGAGTGGCCTAGCCAGTCTCCAGACCTCAACCCCATAGAAAATCTGTGGCGGGAGTTGAAAGCCCCAAAACATCACTGCTCTCGAGAAGATCTGCATGGAGGAATGGGCCAAAATACCAGCTACTGTGTGTGCAAACCTGGTAAAGACCTATAGTAAACGTTTGACCTCTGTTATTGCCAACAAAGGTTATGTTACAAAGTATTGAGTTGTATTTTTGTTATTGACCAAATACTTATTTTCCACCCTAATTTCCGAATAAATTCTTTACAAATCCTACCATGTGGATTCATGGATTTTTTTTTTTTTCACATTCTGTCTCTCACAGTTGAAGTGTACCTCTGGTGCAAATTACTGACCTCTGTCATCATTTTAAGTGGGGGAACTTGCACAATCGGTGGCTGACTAAATACTTTTTTGCCCCACTGTATTTTAACCAGTTTCTACACTGAACACATAAATGCTGGTTTGCCTTGTATACAGTGTAGCCAGCAGTTTAGCATCTCTCAGATACAACAGTAGTCATTGCTATCTCTTCATCAGCACAGATTTCTTTTTCTGAATGGAAAACCCTTCCTGCTCAGCACCTTGCTGTTCTTTCTCCCATTATTTCCAAAAACAGGCAGCAATCTTTACTGGAATATAAACCAAACACTCCAACAATTTTTATATGGATCCAAATAAAACCAAAGATGTACATAACAAAAAAGCAAAGCAAGTTCAGTGCATTAAATATCCTATATATTTCTTAACGATTGGCGGCAGCCAGTAGTATTCGTATATTAAAATCCTGAAATAAACAATTCCTCTCATTCCTAAACACATCTTGCATGTTATGGCCCCTGCTAAGTGAAACTGAAAAGAACATACACATACAAGTCCTCTATATCAGGTACTGTATTTGAACCAAAACACCCTTTGTCACGCCCCATACCCTTACCCTCACCTTTATGAGAGCATCTGAGCTGGAACCACACAAGGACAAAATGACAAAGCTGAGGAGAATATGAAGTACCACTATGTGTGAAAATTGTCCATTTTCAAAGCTCCAATTCTGAAGACAAAGTGATACATGTGGGTAGGGAATGCATTTTTTTCTAATACTGATCAAGACAGACAGGAGGAAATAAGCTGGGAAATCCTTTCCAATAGATGGAGAGTTCAGCAGAGCAGGTCTCAGTAATGTCTTTTGTTATCTAAGCCTGATACGAAAGACTTTTTACTTCCACGAGGCTGCCACATTCACATGTTATCAAAGTAAAATAATCTGTTTTGTATTCCTGTTCATCTTTTTTCACTATTATTTATTTTGTTTTTCAATAGCCACCACCAGTTTACCTGAAAACAGCTTGACAGCTTGCTTGTCAGATGACAGAATGATCATGTTTTTTTGCTGTCAGTGTAGCATTTTCATCTAATGTGTTACTGATATTTGGAGGTAAACCAACTGGGACTGATGTTTGTTCCCCTCAGAGAAAGAAAAATAGGCTGCAAAAGTACAGGGAGGAATGGGAAAAGGAAAACACCTGGCTGGAAAAGTGCACGATAACATCTATAAAGCGCACTGCACTGTGTGCCGGCGCACTTTTTCCATAGGCATGCTTCTAGTGGTGGGCACATGAAGAACATGAGGGGCGTGAAAGCTCGGGCAACCCTTAACCAATTTTTTGTCCACCAGGCCACGGGAAAAGCAGATATGGTATGTAAACACTGGTTTGTTTGTTTTTAACCCTCTGGTTAAGGTTAATATGGGCATGTGCAGTGAATATCAGCGCTATGTGGCCAGAAGTGTGATAATATAATTTATTTTGTGTAATAAACAACTGCAAGGATAGATGATTACAACAAATAGATGACTAATACATAAAAGTAATACATAGATGAATAATGATGATGAGTTAAGATGCGTAATCATGGGAACAAGTGGGTTTACAAACAGGAGCAGCTGATTAGCATTAGAAAAGCTGAAATAATACCTCAACTGAAGCCAATTGTACTAAATGCACTATATGTGCACTGTTACAAGAATGATTTTGTTCTATTGTTTTCTATTAATTTATATAATTTTAAGTTAAGCAGGACAGAGTTCTTTTAAAGAAAGATTTACTTATATTCTCAAAGGTTAAGCATGACAGGCTTCTGTTTAAGAAAGAGACCTGTTTTACTGTGTTAATGTTGTCATTTTGAGCTAAAAATAAATGGCTAAATGATCATTTGTTTCCCATATGGTCATATCACAAAGAATATGCATCTGCTTAAATCAAATTCAAGTCAAATGGTTAAAAAATAATTTCACACACAAAAAAAAGAGCTACCACACTGGGAAGGGTGAAGACAACTGGGTTGCCCGGCCCTGGCCACAAGGTGTTCCTTATTTATTTTTCAGGGAGTTGGCAACCATAGTGAGAATGGATGAATGAAGTTTAATGAAGATGCGGAGTGTGTATCTATCTATCTATCTATCATATATATATATATATATATATATATATATATATATATCTTAAGTGGGAAATACTAAAGGCTTTAGGAAATCCATATTCAAGGGCTGAATGCATTCCACATTGATTCGTTGATGCTTTCAAAAAGTTATGTTTTTTGACAAAGTAAACATAAACACATTTTGTATTTTAATTATATATATATATATATATATATATATATATATATATATATATATATATATATATATATATATATATCTTAAGTGGGAAATACTAAAGGCTTTAGGAAATCCATATTCAAGGGCTGAATGCATTCCACATTGATTCGTTGATGCTTTCAAAAAGTTATGTTTTTTGACAAAGTAAACATAAACACATTTTGTATTTTAATTATTTTAATTTAAGTTTGATTTTTATGACAAGCCCAAAGACTCCCCAGCCCTCTTTATAAATCCCGTATGAAAATAGATCTGATCCCAAGTGTTCAGCGCTGACATTGAGCTCTCCTATATCTTTGACATGGAGCCATATCTTACTCCTCACTTGCTGAGGGTGTCATGGCAAATAAAGCCTGGCAAATTTATCAATTTATATTCAGTGCCACTTCAAATCCGAAGAAGAGTAGTCCCAGAGAAAAAGATCCGTTTTCCAGTTCTAGACCTTGGCTTTCATCACGTCTCTCCACCCCTCTCTGTCTCGCTCCCTTTCTCTTTCACTGTGGGTTGCTTTTCTATCCCTCTTTGCACAGACCTGAGAGAAGGTATGCGGAAAAAAAAACTGTGAAAGAGAAGCTGGAAGATAGCAAAAGTGTGCAGAGATGAGAGGTTGTGAATGAAGCGATGAGAGAATGTAAACATGGATATGTCTGAGAGAGGGTAAAACCAGAGGCATAATAAGATATTTTGGATGTATATAAATAGAAATCACTGTAAAAGCACAGCAAGAGATCTACCAAGAGAAGACGGTAGATGCAGTATACAGTTCCTGATTTTACACTCAAAGCCAAAACAAAACTCATGGATTATTTACATGGTAGATGCTACTAGTTGGTATTGCTTATATAAAATATTCCTTGCAAATCAAGTTTTACTCTGGATACTGTTGCACATGTCCTGTGCGGAGTAGTTATTAATTTAGTTATTTTAGGTTGCTATTATTTTAGTTTTCATTCACTGTACATAATAAAATGCTAAATTGCTTCAATATGCTGTGACTAATCCTGTCCTGGTCTCCTGTAGAGTCAGGGCCCACTAGTCTAGTCAGACTTCTCCATGCTTTGAAAAATGATGCTAAATAAGTAGCTAGCACAGCATTTTAGGTCACATACACTCCATTTTGAGCGCAAGAGAACGAAATTACTAAATTCTTAAACTTGAAAAGAAAGAAAGAAAAAACATTTTTAAATAAGGGGAAAATATATTCTCTAAACATTTAATGAACTGATCTGATTTGCACCAATCATTAGTCTTAGCTATTTGATTAAGGTTAAGGAACTGCTATTGCCATGCTTACAAAAAGAAGGAAGACGTGCTAGCTAATCACAAAATTGTGTCATCCATACACACTCTGTTTCTGCCTTAGAACCTGTCATTATTCCTCCAGCCTGTCAAAGGTTCTGTCACTTGAACATAAACAGATGTCACTGTGGGGCATTTGATAAAATGATTGATGCTATTGTTCTCCTTCCAAGGGTAAAGCTTATGCAAGGTTGAGGTGTGAGGGCTCGGGTGATGGATGGATGTGTACTGTCTATGTATTGTGCTTTTGTGTCTTAGCGTTTGCAGGAGCAAGTAATGGACTTTCTTGTTTTTATATTTGTCTCGCATGTGTGCCTTAGACAAATGAACACAAATCGATAAAAGGTCAGTTTCAGGGATGTAGGGATGTTGCGTTAAATGCAAATAAAAACAAAATGCAAATATACAAAGAATCAGTGTATCAAAAACTAAAGGAGAAATTGCATCAATTTCCTCTTTTTTAAAAAAATGTGCGCTCAACTTGAAATTGACAACAGTAACATGGTGCTGTTGCAGAATCAATACATGCCTGTGGTGTAAATTGCTGTAGTGCAATGGCCCATTAACTCAGCAGGATAGGATGTGGTGCTGGTAATGTTAGAGGTGTGAGTAAGTTCACTGTTTCTCTTATGCTTTTCCTTTCTAGTCTGCATTGAAAAAATCTCCAGGTGATGACTAACTTATGTTCCTGATATGTGTTAACAGACCTTTCTGCATTTAATCATACTTGTTATTAATCTCTGGCTCTCTTCCACAGCATGTCTTTTGTCCTGTCTCCTTCTCTTTCCCCAACCGGTCGTAGCAGATAACCGCCCCTTCCTGAGCCTGGTTTTGCTGGAGGTTTCTTCCTGTTAAAAGGGAGTTTTTCATTCCCACTGTCGCTAAAGGGCTCGCTCATAGGGGGTCATATGATTGTTGGGTTTTTCTCTCTATGTACTATTGTAGGGTCTAGAGGCAACTATTGTTGTCATTTGGTGCTATACAAATAAAACTGAATTGAATTGAATACTGGCACAACGTTTACTTTGAAACGGCTTTATTTGAACCATGACAGAATGTCTCAATGGGACATTAAACCAACAGCCATTCAAAATCTTAATGCCTGATGGGAGAAATCCCAGTTTTTTCAGACGAGGACTTTTAAGAGCACTATCTAAAAGAATGCATTGCTTTTCAATATGAGACAGATCTGGATTACATTTTGGACAGTTTAGCAAATTGGCTTTTTTTTTTTTTTTAATCCAGAGCTTTGCCACTGTAATACCTGGAGAAGGTGGTTAGATAAGACATGGTGACGTGATAATAGAATGACGTCCCTCTTTATGTCATTTAGGATTAATGGTAGCTTTACAAATACAAAGTCATCAATTCCATATTCAATAATGCCTCTATTATTGAACATGGAAGCTAGAGTTTGAATTGTGGCTAGGCTGTTTTTCACTTCACACTAGCCCATCTTAAATCAGCAACTATGCTGCTGAATCTTGTTTATGGGGGATTTTTTTCTTTTTTGTTTGTATTTTAGATTTTTAACTTATACTGTATTTACTCATAACAAAGTTTACTTTTTTCCACCAGCATCCAAAACAGTAATATTGTCTAAAACCAATATTCTGGGTGGTAACAGATTTACTGGGTTTTGAAAACTGGTCCTGAAAACCACCAAACCTGAATATCTTCCATGCATAAAAGCTTATTTGCATGTTTCAGTTAAAGTCATACTTTAGTTTTAACACAAGTCCTTCTAAATGAATCCACTGTGACATGCATTGGTGTGCAAAATGGGAAAGCAAGGATGCAAAGTCAAAATACATGTCAGCTTCTTGACACAAAAAATGTGAAAAACATGCCAGTCCCAGTCTGAAATATAAAAATCCCACCAAAAATGTGACGGATATAGTTAATGAATAATGTACACGCCAGAGGACAAGGGATTAAAATTAGCTGCAGCTGAGTTTCTGCACGTTACTTCAACACTTGCATTTCCCTTTGAAGTTCATGGATTTATTCTACATGTTCTGTAAGAAGTGTGGTTTGAACTGAAGTGCCGAGAATAATCTTCAAAAAGACTATGAGACACAACAAACACTTGCACGCAAACACACAATTTTACAGCAGAGACAAGATATTTGTTGATGCGGGTAAGTTTTCCTTTTATTGTGTACGTATCACCCTGTGCCACTGTCTTATTATTCCACAGTAAATCTCAGCATTACATCATAAGCATGTACATCCACACGCATGCAAGAAAGGGACAATGGGATGTAACACCTGCCCCTCCTCCACCTCCTGCATAAATCAACCATTTCTGCCTCCTCTTGCTTATCATTCTTCACACATGCACATACGAGTGCATTCATTGCTCGTGGTCAATCAATCTGGAGCTTCTACTTCATGCTGTCATCTGCAGTTAGCGAGGAAGAGTAGGAAAGGAGGGGGAGGAAAGTCAGGAATGGATATCAAAGGAAATATAGTGGAAGAAGAAAATAGGAAGACGGCAACTCTGATATATTGTATCATTGTGGTGTTAATATTCGGGATAGTGCTGGTGTATGTCTATCTATCCATCTATCCATCCATCCATCCATCCATCCATCCATCCAGACAGACAGACAGACAGACAGACAGACAGACAGACAGACAGACAGACAGACAGACAGACAGACAGATAGATAGATAGATAGATAGATAGATAGATAGATAGATAGAGGAAGAATAACATCATATAGCAGTGGTGAAAAGGTGAAAAGTGATAAAGTATTTAAAAGTAATTGATATAATTAAATTAAAGATAGAAATAGCTATTACATTTGAGAATTGCTAAATGTAGGAAACTATTCTCTGATGGAGAATACATGAATTTTAATTCTTGGTGTAAATGAGGTCTTAAAGCCCCTTTGGCACATTTTGCTTTTCACTGCCTTGAAAAACTTGAAAAAAAAATCTGCTAAAGGTTTTCAAAGCTGCTCAGTTTGTAAGTTAATTACTATTTATTACTGAAAAGTTCCAAAAATGCGAGAAAGTCAAGTTAGTTCATTTGAACAGCAAATATGTTGGCCAAAGTCGTACAGAGGAAGTATCTGAAACATATTTAAAAATAATAGTAATACATTTTATTTAAAAAAAAAAACCCAATGCAAATATAAGTTAAAACCAATGCATGCACTTTCTTAATTACTTATCCAACTCAGGTAATGGAAGTTGGAGCCTATCCCTGGCCAAATTCCCAGTTCATTGCACAGACAAAGAGACAGGATGCAAACACTTAATCTGACTGTGATTTAGAATCTCAGTCATTTAGAATGACCAGCTAAACTAACATGCATGTCTTTGGATTGTGAAAGTGAGTAGCTACAGGAAACAAACTCCACACAGACCCCAGCAGGCCAGTGGATTTCTTTTGTGAGGTGACAGAGCTGCAGTCATTCTTAAATTATTTATAAAAGCTAAAAACAAGAATATTAAAAGCAAATAAAAAATAAAAGAAACAGTTAAAATAACACAGATGGTTATAAAACTAGCAATAAATTGGATAAGTGGAAGAAAAATGTATGTATGTATAGATGGATAGTAGTTATAAATTGACGGATGGCAGAGTTTGAATGATGTCTCAAGATTCAGACAGGCATGATGCCAAAAAACAGCCAAATTATTTTCTCTTCTAGTTTAACTAGAAACAGCAGACTTACAGGGTGATGCAACGAAGATAAAAAGGAGAGGAAAAATTTACTTCCAAGTACAAACAATCAAAAAAGAGAAAAATAAAAAAATAAGTAAAAAAAAAAAAAGACTGTGGAAAAGGTCAAAAATGTAATTCGGGAGGGGACATTATAAAAGGATTGGTGGCAAGCACATTTATTTTTAGATACCTCGTTGAAACAACTAGGCCAGTTGAAATACTATGTCAGAGCTGATAAGCTTTCTTTTTGGCAGCAATTGTCATAGTGCTGATTCATAAAATACTTCTCAAATGAAAAATGGCTGTATCAATAATACAGCGACTAACAAACGGCAAAAAAAATGCTGATTTTTGAATGTCTTCCTCTTGTTTTGTCTTCCCTTCAGTGCGCTTATATTCTGTGTTCTCTGCTCTTACGGTCTCTTCAGTCTACTTCAGCTGCATTGAAATATTAAGCGAGCCCCATTAAACTCCAGAGTACAGCAGAAACACACCACTCTAAAATTCAGAGACAAGCAGAGCATACAAGCCTGCAAAAGCAGCATAACAGAAAGCTCAGAGCCCAGACTCCCTCCAGGGTGAGCCAGCAGATAGCAGTATGAGTCAATGGATCTGGCTCACTGCCTATTGATCCAAATTGGTGGATCGAGGTCAGGTCAATCCATTTAGGCCCAGCAACTGAGGGGCTGACAGCAGCAGTGCTGATCCTCTTGGGCCTCTGCTGCACAAGAGACCAGCTGGACAGAGCATGCGGGTCAATAGCTACGATCAATGCTAGGTTAAAGATGATCACAGCTAATGTTATGCTATAATCTGAATAGACTGTGGAAATGTGATTCATCATGCTCTGCAGGGACCTGTAGCAGTAACACTTTGGATGAAATGTGAGACTGAACAACCAGACTGAATAGCAGCGCAAAACCAAAGAGGGGCTCATCAATCAAGGTCAGTGTAGAGACAGCGGCTGGATTAAGTTGCTGTGTGTTTAACAGATGCTGAATTTTAAATATATTTCAGAAAAAAGGGAGGAAGCAATAGAATGTAATCTTCATGGTCTTTTATTAGTTTATCTTCTACTTACTTCATGTTTCTTCATATTTAATTCCACTCAGAAAGAAAGTCTTACTTTGTATCCTGAGATATATGCAGGCTGAAAATAAAACAGAACACAGCACCTGGTGGGTTATTAGAGTCCGCTTAGCCTCAAATGCTGCCTGTTTCTCACACGTGTTTGATACTGGGTTTTACTTCAAAACGCCTACATGAACTGTGGCATTCTTCCATGTGCATACTTTCAAGTATAATCCAATACTCTATCTTTCTCTGTGGCACCAGATGATGTAAAGTATTCTTTCTCATTCAAAGTGACGTGCTACTCGCCTCTTTGACTGAGTTTCAGACCCTAGCCTTTTCTAAGGACTGAAAGGAATCGTGTAGAATATGAAATTGAACACTGCTGCGATACGATGGTGTGGGTGGACCAAAGGTCTGTAGTGGAATTTAGAGTCGATAACCCTCCAACAAGCATTAGCATTAGCTTCTGCGCATTGGCTAACCTTGCCTCCGACTGTCCTCGGTTCACATCATGCACTTCAGGCTGCTTATCAGCTTGTGCGCAGGTCTCAGATCTGCGTCTGGGCAGAGGATAAAGGAAAAACTGCTCTATGTTACACCTAACATGGCTGTTGGGAAAGAGGGGAGACGTGGGAAGAGGAAATAACAAGGTAAGGTCTGGTTATCACGGAGCTATGCTGTGGTTTGGCCAGGATAGCGTTCTGCAGAGTAACACACACATTTTTGGTTAAATAGTGTCAGCGGTTCACTTTGCACATCTTATTTTTGTGTTAAGAAACAGCAGAACCTTCAGTTTTTGCCACTTTGTCACAGCTCCGCTCTGCTGACAGCAACATTAGTATGGGAGCCATTTGCACAAGAGACTAGCTTAACTTTCTATTTCCAAGTCTTTTCACGTTGCCACTTTCTCAGAGAGAGGATGGACAAACAGTTGGTTAAAACCCCAGAGGCTGAGAGCAAAGTGCACCATCAAAGTATGTCTGTAAACCTACTGCATTATTGATGATTAATTACACAGAACGCAGACAGGGTGGGCACGTCATGGCTGTCATAACTGAAGTGTCAGCAGTTCTTAACCCTCTCGAGGCAGGCGTTGCCTATTTGCAACAGTTAAAAACTAACAACCTGATTACCCCACATGCATATTTTATGAGTTTTTTTTACTCAGAAGTACCACTGCAGGACTTGGTTGTGCATTAGCAACAAAAAGTTTAATTTGAGCCTGAGAGGGTTAAATTGTGCTGAAATAGGGAAAGTAACATGAATGACAAAAGGCTTTTAAAATAGAAGAGGGCTTTAAAAAAAAATCTGTGGATAAACATTCTGGTCACTGGACTTGGATTTATTGTAGGGGTTGTCTGACTGTCAAACTATTGCTTATATGAACTTACTTGTCAGTTTTTGCTCTGTCATTTGTTATAATCTACATGGCAGTGAGACCAAAAACTCAATAAGAAATTGTTTACTGAGTAACTTTTGCACAGTCGGCACAATCCAACTTGTTTTTGCACTGAGAGGGAACAGACATTACCCTTTTCTAATCCCGCTGAACATTCAATGGCATAAACATTGGACTAATGTATCTAATATCTAAGCTATTAATATGCATTGGGCTGAGTTGAATCCCCTTACAAGGTTTTTGTCCAGATATAATCAACCTTTTAACTTCTCAAATAGATTTGAGGCACACAAAAACTCCTCTCACGCTTCCACATCCACAGCTTTAGGGCATTTTACATTACATTGCTGTTCAACAGCTTTTACCAGCATTTTGTTCATAATTTCTATGAAGTCCACTCCTCTTTAATAACACTCTACAAAGAAGCCAGTGATCCAGTTACTAAGATTTCTTTTTTTCTTATGAAAAGCAGAGTTGACACCCAGCAATATACTGTAGACAGACAACCAGACAGCTATTTCATGTTCAGTAAGAGCAAAGGAAGGCATGGTCTATCTGAAATTACAAATTGTTCCTCATCACAGATGTATCATCTGAACATAATGCGTCCACATCTGAATATCTTGATATTCTCTTTGAAGCTCTTTGAACTGCCAATCAGTGAAGTGCTCGCAGTAGTTCTGCAATATCATTTTCTTTTTTCCCTTTTTTTAAACTTATATCTGTGTTTACTCATCTTGATGTCTTTTTCTTCCTTACTTTGTTCTTTCTTAGTCTTTGTTCTTTTCTAGTCTTCTGCTTTCCTCAGTAGGTGACTAAAAGTATTTTCCAAGACTATTGTCAATTTGTTCTTTGTGTCAGACTAAGAAATTGTCTTGGTTTCTTTTTTTTCTTTTTTTCTTTTTTTTTTGGGGGGGGGGGTGTCTATCCAATACTCCGTGTTGCATTTAAAACAACAAATGCAGTTTATCAATGAATGACTGCTTTGGGTTAGCTATTCCAGTAGAAAACATCCCACTGTGGCAATATCTGTACCACAGTGTGTTTAAACTATAAAGTTCAGGCCTTTGGTGACAGACCAGGAATTATTTCTTTCAACAGGGTCAATTTTGGTCAGATTTTCAAATAGTCGTGGTGGGAAATTGCTCTAGGGTGAACACTCCATATCAACTACTGTGGGTTAGAAAACGGCCCAAGAAACATCACTCACACATAAAAGGGGTGATGGAACCAAACAGGGTTTCTGACAAGACTACAGGATGAATCCTCTCTTTGCTGTGGATGGCCTAATGAAGCAATTAAAAGCACAACTCTATAAGTGCATGAAAAAAGTCTACATCAATCATTATATCATATCCCGAACCCCCATGCTGATCTTATAACTTCCTAAAACTTCAAAGACTGATAAAGATTTGCAGCGCTTGCATAAGGGCACCAAAAGGGCCAGTTAAAGCAAAGGAAGATGCCTTAAGCTGGTTTGCTAAGTCCTTATCTCTTCTTTTGACTTATCTCCTCTCTATATAAAGAAATGTTTAAACTCTTTGACCTCCAGACAGATTCTATCACCTGAAGCAATAGTTTTTGCTTCCAGCAGAAGTTCTGTCACTTATTAAGTGAATAATGGTTTATTTCACTTATTTAAATTTACGAAAGTTTTTGTCTGGGGAGTGAACTCCAATGGAACCTTGCTTATTTCCAACTCACGCTCTGTATTCATCCATTAGGGTCAAATCAAGGTTCAGTATCTTGCCCAAGGATATGTTGGAGGAGGGCACAGAGCTCAAACCTCCAACCTTCAGATTAGTAGACACCCCACACTTCCTCCTGAGCATCATCGTTTAGTGGATGATTTTAACGTGGAATGGTATGATGCAAAGGGGGAAATTTTAATATTATTGTTTCAACGTCACTTTGGACTACTGACTTAATGTTGCTCACATTTTATTATTTACTTAAATGCATCCTCAATTTTAGCAGAACAAATAGTTCAGCAAATAATCAGCTGCAGGCATGACCAGTCCAGCCACTAGAGTACCTTTCTCACTCTTTCAAATACTGTCAAAATAAAACAGCCCACTCTTATGGAGTAGAATACACTTTGCTGTTCATCATCATTGATGCTTGAGGTCAGAACAGAAAATTCTGAGGGGATTCCACACAGACTTTTGGATAACGACACTGGCTCAGGAGGTCGTTTGTCTTAAATACCCTCTGAGCTTGAAGGGATTCTTCCAGGTGATGCCTTGCTTCTCTGAGATTTATTGAGGTGGCAGTTTTATAATCCGCAAACGAATGGTGTTGCAATGATGGTGTGTTTGAAAGCTGTTTTCTGAGTGTAGGTTTTTAAAAAATATTCTTTGTCATCAGGAGGCACGCCATCTCAGCAGGGATCAGATTTAGCTAAGCCATTAATGGACCAGCAAATCACCTTCAGAATACACTGCGGTCTACAGGATTGTATTAATTTGTTCTCCCACCTTGCATGTCGTGTACCTCTCCTACTCATTATTTGCTAGTTCCTTCATTCTGATTTTCTATATACAAATATGAACTACTTTAGTAGCCCAATTAATTTTTATGTATTTCTATAATTATGGACAAGAAGTTTGACAATTTGAGTCTGTTCAGTTATAAAATGCATAGTCAGTGAAGCAAGAGGGATGGTGACTTTTTAACTCTTTATTGGTTGTATTTCCTTTTTTCTTTATTTTTTCCCAAAATATAAATAAAATTTCTACATAATACTTCAGACTATTGCAGGATTAAATTGGCACCTGTGATTTTACTGGTCCCTACTAAACTATTCATATGCACTTAAACAGATAGGGCACCTAAACAAAACATAAATAAATTGTTCTGTGTGTTCTGTGCCTTTAAATGTCTTCCTTCCTGATTAGGGAGCTGGCAGCTGCTGATTGGTTCCCATGGTCAAGTGGCTGTTTTAAAAACCCTTTCCAGTAGTTGTCCCTCTGCAGCGACTGACAGCAGCAGCAGACCTGTCCTTGGCCTCCAAACCCTCTGTGACATTCGCCCTTTGTGTTTCCCACGAATTGCTACATTTTGTCTATAGTTTGCAGATACGTTTCACTTGTAGAATAGCATCTCCCTTTTTGGAATAAGCTGGTTTTGTTTGTTATGTTGGCCTGTGTTCACCCCGGAGTTAAACCTTTCAGTTTGGTAACAATAAAATCACCCTTAACTTGTAAATTGGGTTCTGGGTATGGCTTTGGGGACCAGGGCGGGCTCACCTTCCTTTTAACCCTTATGTTGCGCTCCTATACCCCAAGACCGGGACGTAACACTTAGTGTGACTTGTCCTGACAATCAGAGATAACTACAAATATTACTATATTTGTCTCTCTATGCACCTCTTTTCTGTCTTCTCTTTCCTCTCACCTTTAACTGCTCACAGCTGTTAGCTACCTGCCCCTGAGCCTTGTTCTGGCAAGGCCTATTCCTGCTAGAAGGGGATTTTTCCTCCCCACTATCAGTAAATCGCTGCTTGTAGAAGATTATCTAACTGTTGAGGGTTTTTCAACTCTAATTGAGCACTCTACAAGCCTCACTTGCCCAACCACACACACATTCATACACATGTTTTTTTTTTGTAATCTGCACAGTGCAGGGGTGTGTGACTAATTTTTCAAAGGGGCCACTTGAGAAACTGGAACTTTTGTGTAGGGCCACACCAGTAAGCTAAATTCAGTTCTGCTCAATATTTTATCCCCCTATAAACTGCTACTGGTAAGAGCAGATTAGTAGTTATAATTAAGCAATGGAAATGTGAGATAGACTTGCTAAAAGCACCAACATTTTATCGCCATTTAATCAGTATTCCTAAAAACACAAGTGAACAAAATGTTAATGTGAACCTGACTTTAACGCACTTGTTCAAGCTCAAAACAGACTAAGTTCTGTCACTGTGCAAGTTAAAACAGAAAAAACTACAGATGAAATACTTACACTACAAGCCAAATAGCAATAGCAGTTTGCATAAAGTTAAAAGACAGAAATTCTGCAAAAACAATATCTTATGTTGTAATGCTAAGGGCACCAGAGAGGTGATCGAGACTGAAGATATGCGTCTGGATTTGTTGAACTTTATCACTGCGAATTTTTGTCCTTTGTGAGAGAAAAATAAAAATCCAGCAGTGATATTAACTTTAAACTCTGATTTCCTTCAGTGTCCTCGATCTGTCTTATTAAGATTTGCCTGGAGAGAGAATAAGTCTATCAAACACATCATCGAACTGCTGACCATTTTTTTAAATTTTGTGGGAAAACTCAAAGCTGATCATAACTGTTCCATTCCTGGATGTGTAAAGCTTGGTAAAAAGTTCTTGTTGCTTTTGCAGCTTTGCTATCAAAGTCTGTTTCAGCAACATTTTCATGTATGTTTAGTCTCACAATGGTAATAAAAACTGTAATCCTTAAACACCGCAACCTGCTTTCCAGAAAGCAATGACACAGCTTAACCTCTGACCTCAGTAAACAGTCCATGTCGTATTCTGCACTACCAGCATTCTCTTGCACACATGTATGCATGTAAATTTGAAAAGGAAAGAGCAATCACCTTCAAAATAAAAGCAACAAAGCGATTTGTCTGATTCCCTTCATCATCGCATAAAACAGTAAGTGGTCTTAAGGTTATGATTAGCAGCTGAAATGGGACATACATGGTGTATACTTATTTACATCTGAAACCTAATTTTCCGATTTTCTAATTGGCCAGATGTGGCCTGCAGGCCATGCAATGCCCGAGTTGCCCCAGCAGATGCACAGGGGACAACTTCAGGTTTTAAGATCTTGCCCAAGGATACTTCAATATGTACAGTAGTGGAATCATTGATTGAACAACTTACCTTATGACTCTCTTTACCTCACGAAGCACAGCTGTGATAATCAACAGCTACAGTTGCTGGGCCAATACCACATAAATGTAAAAAAAAGAACGAGAGTTTCCCTCCTGGAGAATTATGACCTGACTGATGTTCATTTTTTTCTATTAAGCATGTTTCAAGTAGGTCCTTGTTGGGATGTCTGTGAGTGCAGATTGAAAGGTATAGCAATGTGCCCACATTGCTGTGTATACAGGGCAAGAGTCAGAAAACTAATGCTCCTGAAAGCAGACTGGATGAATTATGAAGACAAATCATTCCACTGGTTTAACTACATAAAAAGTGCAAGTGTTATAGTTTTTGACCGAAGACTCTTTGAATAAAACTACACTAAACAGCGAGTGAGTTTGTTTTTAGATAAGGGGGGAAATGCAAAACTATAAAGAACAGTATACCCAAGAGTTTTTATGGCAAACATTAAATAAAAAAAACAATAATTTTATCCCGTTTTGTTGTTTGTCGAAAGTGAAAATCGTAACTTACATTACAATTTTTACATATTAACTGGGCAGTCTTTTTTTTTTTTTAATTTAACCTCTATTTATACAGGTTTCTCTTGTAATTGAGACCCAATGTCTCATTCACAAGATAGACCTGTTTCAGACAAACATATTAAAATTACAATAATAATAATTACAAAAATAATTAAAAAAAATACATAAAACAATAAAATAGCAAAATATGTCTAATGTACACAGTCATATTAAAAACAAGTTGCCAGAGATGATTTTGAAGTCTGCAAGTAACATCCTTCTGCAATGTAAAGATGTGCTGGCAGGAATCCAGTTGATAAGTACCTCTAGAAAGAAGCTTTTGGGTTTAAATTTAGTGTTAGCATATACTTGTAAGTGTAAGCTAATAGTCAACAACAAGGAAATGAACTTCTGCAAACACTTGAGTAGCTGACAGCCCCCTGGAGACGGCAGAAAATTGCTAAGGGATAGTGAGTTGAGCTTCTAGTCTCAAAGTTTATTTACAACTCTAGTGGTGTTGAAACGTGTCAGGGGTCTTTGGGAGCCCTCTTGTACAAAGGGCCTTGAGCGGATATTTAATGGAGCTCTCAATGAAGAGAGGGAAAGAGAGAAAGACAGGATGACATTGTCTCCGTCTGAAGACTCACCTCTTTCTAATTGCCTCAAGTCGTATTGATTACCCAAGACCCCTCACACACCTCTTCTATGTGATCCCTTCACTCTGTGAGAAGGGATCACAGAGCTTACAGACCAGGTTGTTTGCTGTTTTCTGATGTGATTAGCAGTATTGATCAAAGTGTGTGTGTGTGTTTATTTGTGTTTGGGGGCACCTTGCGTGTTTGATCACTCAGTAATTGGATGCTAAAAAGATGGAAGGAAAGAAATCTGCTTAATAATATTCATCTGATGATCATGCATCAAACATCAAACTTTTTCTTGCAACAACACCACATATATACCCACACACACCGTTTCCAGAAACCAGCACTTAAGCTGGGCTTCTATCACCCCCTCGTCAGGCCTGGAGGTGTGTTTAAGCGGCAGTTTGAGCCCCTGCACATTACCAGACATCTTACTGTGACACCACACACTCTTACTGCCAGTCATTCTTATTCCCTCGTCTGTCTTTCTGTCCCTAAGGGAAATGAAGATGACTTCATCCCTGTGCAATTAAATGCTCTCATTCTGTCTGGCCCTCTTCTATTTTGTGTATGTGTGTATGTCTGTGTGTGTGTGTTAGTGAAATGGATGAGATGTCAGATCCTGTGCAGACAGTTGGAGTAAGGACTAGACCAGAAAGTGAGCTAATCTCCTTCCATCCCTTTACTGATTGGAAGAACCCTGGACCCCAGCAATAACGCCCACCAATTAGACAGGCCTCCACAGTTGGCAGTTGTATCTGAGTGTAAGTCACCTACTGGACCTTTTGGCTCTCACTTGAGCTTATTGGAGGTTTGGAAATTCACTTTCTAAGTTCTAAGCTGCCCGTGGACTGAAAAACTGTGTATTGAATACCAAAACAAGATTGGTCTCCATGCAATTTAAACTCATGTACTACATACATAACAGTATGTAGTAAATAAAGTTAGTCATGATTATAATGTGTGTATCATTATATCTCTCAAGTTTTTTGTCTGCTGGGTTTTATTTTATCTATTGAACACAATAATTCTCAGCATCCTAGGTGGATTTCTTCTGTATTTTGAATCATTTTTAAATTTTCTTAATGTATCTGCACTGTACAATGTATCCCAAAGTCTGATGCTAAACAGTGCATCACATATTGTATAACCAATTCTAAAAATAGACCACCTCGGTCTGAATGGTATATTGGTGTGAAGCAGGTACAGCTTCCATGCAATAAAATGAAATCATAATCACAATCCCTAAAGAATTGCACCACTTTCAGACACAAGGCTCAGTTTACTTCACATGAGAATCACTATGTAGTCTTCTGACGGTCTGAAGGAACAATAAAAATAACTCTAATGATGTCATCAGGGATTCAGCCTGAAAGTACAAACTTACGATTGGAAAGCTTCTGTTTTTGAACTGGGAATATGGAGCTTTATAAGAAAAGAAAGAAGAAAGATCAAATAATAAACAAGGTTTCAACATGGGCTCAAAATGCCATCCATACCACAAGTTGAGTGCTTGGCTTCAGATGGATACCTAGCTCCGGATAGTTTGAGAACATCAGGAAAATGTTTCCCAGTTTCAATGTGTATTTGTGACAATATGATGCGCATCCAATTTAACTAATTATGTAGCCTCCAGATGAAAACAATCAATCCAATGCACACGTATCAAACACACTGATTGAGAGTTATGCTGACAAAGGCAAAATCAATCAAAGTTTCCAGGCTAACCTCACTGATTCAAGGCACATAACTGGACACCACCATGTTTGCTATGCTTGTGCTGTTAGTGCTTCTTGGAGCATTATAACAGACTTATCTGACAAATATCAAAGCCCGCTGTATGATATACACTGTACAAGAAGTTTGTGTTTAAGTCTTGGTGAGAAAAATTAATTTTATGAGTCTGACACAGACCACTAATAAGCAGATATTTATGTTTTTGCTTTGTGTTGTAAGCTAATAATTTATCACCCCATCCTTTCATCCAAATATGATCCCCTCTGTAAAGGCTCTTTGCTTACATTCAGACAACTGAAGAATTGAGGTTCTAAGGGCATGACTCATACAATATAGGACAAATGTCATAGGCCAACTATGCATAACACCTACATGGGCTGCTCAGCCACAGAAACCCGAGCCATGAAGCTCCCAGTGCACAATTTGTGTGCTGATTATAATACAAGAGGAGGTTTGAAACTATTGTTATGGAGGCATTGTTATTGAGGGCGTTGACTACTTACAGGTGATTATAAAATAAGAGGAAAGAAATTTTACAAAGTGATTGTTGCATAAAATTAGATCCACAGTAGAAAATAGTGAGCTCTTTAAAATGACCCACTGGTTTCCTAGTTATGTGTCTTCATGCTGATGTGCTGAATCTCATTCCAAACATTAGATCACTAGTCAAACTCTGCACAGTGACCTACACCGTGTGTACACACCAAACTAAACCGAAATGAGCACTTCAACTCTACCTGCAAGCTCACAAGCTAGCTAACACAGAATGGCACAAAACAGGTAATTTTATGGTGAAAGTAGACAACTTCAAGAATGCTTTTACAGTCAGTGCTTCTTAACTTAGTGCAAAGAGAGGCCAGTGAATTCATCCACCACTTATATACCTTGCATTTTGAAACCACACAACATAAGAAATATGGAGCCATAAACAGGGAATTTAGTCTTTCAACAAGGTGTAAGCTGATAAGAAGCATGCAGCTTCAACAGGAACAGCAAAAAGTTGTTTCTGTGAGCAAACTCTCAAAGTGATGGAAATGTAAAAAGTTTCATTATAGACTAATTTGTGTGATTTTGTGTCCAGCACATTTAATATCTTTGGGATTAAAATAAACCCATGTCAACAAATTACACTATACTGCTAAAAATATTTGCTTGTCTACCGTCACATGGAACGAGGTCTTCTGGGAAGGCTTTCCACAAGGTTTAGGTGTGTGTTTATGGGGATTTTTGACCATTCTCCCAGAAGTCTATTGTGAGGTTGTGAGGTCAGACACTGATGTTGGACAAGAAGACCTAGCTCGGAGTCTCTCGGAGTCTAATTCATCCCAAAGGTGTTCTGTTAGTCAGGACTGTGCGCAGGCCATTCAAGTTCTTGACTCCAAATTCAGTCATACACGTCCCTATGGGCCTTGCTAGACCTAGCAGTCTGCAAGCCTAGGTGCTTGATTTTATACACCTGTGACATTTATTCAATAATTTGGATGGCTGAGTGACTGCACAAACATACATATACTATATTTATATATACGTTATCGTGATCCTAAGTGATTCTTAGTAAAACTTAATCTGACAGCTCTGGATCTTAAATGAATAATTGTTTCAAATGACACATTTTTCACTAGATTTCTCCAATTTCTTACAATCTGGCTGTGCAGGTGTTCATTTAGACCTCCAACTCGTACTATTAACAATGGACAACATAACCGGGGGAAAAAATGCATGCAACTACCGACCTTTTTCTTGTTGGTTGGGCAAATGTAGAAACTTGTCACCACAATGGTTGTTCCTGGCATCAGGTTGAGTTTGGTGTAGGTGGTGCCATAGTCAGAAGACCTAACAAAATTGCAGGCGAAAAACAAGAACAGGTACAAGTTAGTCTGGAAACATTTAAGAGCATTTTTTTCATAGTTTTCCTTTTGCAGTAATCCCATGAGAGGTAGGCAAAGATGCCTGGGAAAGCAGCTGCTTATTCTCTCAAACTGTCCTAAAGGTATTGTATCAGTTCTGTTCACCATATCGCTACTTTGCAGTCTGTGGTCTGAGCCAAGTGACAAATCAGAAACGGCTGGGAAACCTGTCATTGCCACAGTGGTGTAAAAACACCCTTGGGCTAGCGATGAAGTCCTGACCAATCCTTAAATCTGGCAGCTTTAGCAGGAGGTAGGGAGTGCTATGTGCGGTCAAGAGTGATAGTTACAGTAGCTGGATCATTTCTCCAGCCCCGCTCAGACATACCCACAAAGCACAGTGAAAGTGATTGTTTGTGACAGGTTTTGACAAATGATGCAGGTTTCAACTTGACAAAGCTTAAGGGGGCTTAACTCTTTTATGGATAATTAATGTCTTAAATTTCTGTCAGGAAGGAAAAGATAAACAAAACTAATACAGGAGATTTTCCCCTCTACTTTATTATGTAGACAAGGTAAATTAAGGTTTAAGACACTGGTTTGAGTAAACAGAACACAAAACAAGTGTACATCAGACAACTTTCTAGGCTTCAAAAACAATGCAAAGCATACAGGAAGAAAGATGCTACAGCATTTAGCTGGAGGTTGAGGGTTCAACAGGAGGGAGCCTTGAAGAAGAGGACTTGATGAAAGAGAATGATGAGCTAGCACGTCAGCCTGGTTAAGGATGAGAGGATTTACTCCTTTGCGCAGTGGGACATCAACCACTGACAGACACTCACACACACAGTAAGACACATACACCCGAAGCTCTGCCAAGCCATTCAGCAATCAGCTCTCCCAGAGTGCTCTGATACAGCTGGAGAAAATGGAGTGGCATAGCAGGGGTGAGCTATTTCTCTGTGGTGAGCTGGCAAGTGTTTTCATCTTCCTCGTTGGCCCGTGTGCCATATTTAACCCTGGATCACTTGGAGGACATGAACAGATCTCGTGCTGATGGCTGTGCTAGCAGCAGAGCTCTGTGCTTATCACAAAAACCCAGTTGTAGATGGAGTAAAGGCCTGCTAGGCCTGGTGAGCAGAGGTCCTCTCAGAGGGTGGATAATTTGGGTGTAAGTGCAAAAACCACATTAACTAGTCACATTAAGTCCTAATTAGCAAGAAGGATGATGATCAGCACTTTATAAACAGTGCTCGGAGAATCTGTTTAAACCATTTGTTCACGCACATTCATTGCCCTCCTTTAAGGAAGACTCTAGATTCATTTGTGCCTGTCAACATATGAAAATCTACTTACAAAGAATCAAAAGATGCTGCAGATCCAACTGCTAGGAAGGCATTCAGTAACATTTCCAAGTGCTTTGTATGTGACAGGTAAGAGATAGGTTGTTACCCAGCCTTTAGAGCTGGGTGAAAATATATCTGGTCACTCTTGATATTGAAGCTGAAATGAATGCTAGTGCATAAGAATTGGAATGTTATTCTTGTATTTCTGCAGGAGTGAAAACTCGGTCCCACAAGATTTCCTATGCTCTGTTGATAAACACATTAGCAAAATGTGTTGTGTTGTGTCTTTCTATAAAGACACAACACATTTTGCAACTCATTTAGACTGATGCTTCTTCTGTAAGAGATCTGTAAGAGATCTGTACTTCTGTTAGAGATCTGCAGAAATCCCCTTAGCTGCTGAACATTTGATAAGGATAACTTTAAAAACCTAAAATTGTCTCCTTAAAATGACATTACAATGCATCTACACTTTTTGCCAAGAGCACTTTGATTCAGTTCAATTCAGGTATATTTATATAGCACCAATGAGGGAAGCTTATCTGTTTACATACCACAAATCATAGCAAAAAATAATGTAAATCATAAAAAAAAATCAGCTTCATTTGGATAATCACCTTCTCCACAATAAGAGGAGAATACATCAACTCTATTACTGTACTGGGTATTACTTCTCCATTTAACACAGAGGCCTCCAAAACCTCCTTATTACACATTTATAGTGCTTCATTAGCCAGGGTGTAATGAAAGGCCAGAGCTGGGGTGGGCATTCTGCCCAGAAATACAACTCAACATATGGACCTTGACTGTCCCTTGTCCCCTAGCTTTTTTGTCCTCAATACCCTGTTTTGCCCAGCATCTGTTACAATGAACTTTTTTCTTTCCATATATCTTCCATCTGATGTTAAAGATTAAAGGTATGGACTAATTTTTGTCAAATGCTCAAATTACATGTGTTTATTAATTTAACATAAACACACGTCAAATGATCCAAGGAGTACAGCTCTCTCTAGCTGGAGTGCACTGACAAATCCTCCAATCACAATGAAACATTTAAGACATTCTTATGAATTATGAAGTATAAACAGGTATATTTCACCTAGGTTTACATTCACAGATACCCTGAGCCAGTTAGGTTAGGGTACTGCATTTGAACTGGCTGCACCTCTAAGCAGTTATTTAAGAAGTTATTGAAATTCTGAAAGTCTAACAACAGGCCATAGAAACTATACATATAGAATCATAAGTAAAATATCACAAAAGTGCTTCAAAGTTTGGCTATTTTTAGTGCCAAAACAAAAAAGTAAGAAAAGGCAACTTAAAAACAAAAAAACTAATCTGAGGAGTCATGAGGCAAAGATATGTCACTTAGGCTACATTCACACTGCAGGCGAAAGCGCATCAAATCCGATTTTTTTGACCCTATGCGACCCATATCCGATCATGGTATGACAGTGTGAACGGCACAAATCTGATATTTTCAAATCCAATCTGGGTCACTTTCGTATTTGGTACTGAATCCGATACATATCCGATGTTTCAGAAAGCGACTGCTGTGTGAATGGTCATGTTGCATTAAATCCATCTTTTACGTCACTGACACAAGACAGACGCCAATTATCAGCGCCGGAGAAGCACCCGATAGGACATCGCGAACGCTTCCTGGCCATCCGGTGAAAGTGCTGGGAAGACAACGTTGGAGAAATGTTAACATTTTATTTGTACTGTATAACCTGCAGATTCTGACAGAAATCTGCAGCTATACTTTGAAGCACCGCTCCTCTCTAAAACAGCAATAAGGATAATTATTAGGTTATTTACATTATTATGTAATAACTTAAAGCAAAAATTGGGAAACGTGAAGTCCGAAGTCTTTATATTAAGGGCCATCAGTCAAACAATATTGTTTGCTTTGGGTCTAAACAGAGCGTGTTGTGTGTGACATCTTCTTTTGTGCATGCGGGCCGCTTTGAGCGTTCACACTGGAGCGCGTTTGCGGTCGCATTTTATTTGTAGTGTGAACGAGCAGACAAAAAGATCGGATTTGATCAAAATATCGGAATTGAGCATTAAGACCTGCAGTGTGAACATAGCCTTATAAAGCTAATATAGAGGTTGGGTAGGGGTTAGAGTGTAAAGTCAGCTGTCTCAGCACCTTACATGCTGAGAATAATGATGTTGAGTTAATAGGAGAGCTCATTTTATACTGTCTACCACCAAGACCTCTGGATTAATAGACTAGTAGAGAGCTATTGTAGATTAATGAGGAATAATTACTTTTAAACAGAGTAGGAAGCTGATGAGAAGAGATATGGACGAGGACAGGGAGCAGGAGAGGGGAGAAGAGTTGAATGAGAAAATGAAAAAAGTTTAATCTGTGGTACTCAGTGTAGCCCTCAGTCCTGGCAATTTAATATTAACAGAAAAGTAGGATATCAAGGCACACGCTGACACAAAATAGTCATTAATATTACCCTTATGTTATTTCATGTCCAAGTCTTCATGTCAAACAGCATAACTGTGAGAAAACATTCATTTTTGATATGCAGTACAAAGGCTTAAACAAGTTGCCGCAGACACAAGACAATTGGTAGAAGGCAAATAGCTGAAATAATAACAGCAGAAAAACGGAAACTACTATAAAACAAGAGTGGAATATTAAAAAAAAAGCCAAGAGGGGAGAGAAGGGAAATGTCTGCGAGAATGAATGTGACAGTGACAGACACTACGGGTGAAATTGTATTTTCCTTGATCTGCTTGAGAAAACAGAGAAATGTGGAAGCACTTTAGGGTGGCGACAGGTGCTGATTCAGATTTAATGTCCTAATATGTCAAGGTTGCTCCCAGCGCTTGACATCTCAGGAAAGAAAAATTGAGTGTGTCAAGAAAATGTCTGATGCAATGGAATACCAAAATATAGAGAGCACAGGAGAATGGATATAAGGAAATGGATTCATGATAAATCCATCTAAAGATCTTCAAAGTGTTAGCTGGTGAGGCGTTATGATGAATATGCGACAGAAGGAAATGCATCCTTCAAGGCTTTTCTCTTCTGAATTCACATGCATTTGGCGAAACATCTGCTGTCTAAGAAGAACTAAGCTAATAAATAGCTTCAAACAAAGCTAACGAAGAACAGAGCAGTGGGTTGGTGTATTAAAGGTTAGCTATAGACATATACAGTAGTTGGCTGAGTCTCATCATGCTGTTCAGTGTCTGATTTCTGCTAAGACAGACAGATACCGTCAGTCTGAATCAGGTCTGGAAAGCCTGATGGCCAGACTGTTAGGGCTGATGACACTCATCACTGATTGGCTGACATACAGATTTCCCAGAGAGGCTAACTGAGGGCAACGTCCTCTGACAAGAGGATAGGATTGAGCTGGATCTTAGTTTAGTATAGAATATGTCACAGTTTCAAGTCTTACACCACAGAAACACAAGAAAAACTCTGCAGTGCATTATGCAGTTGCTCTGTTGACAAATCTGATGAAGTATGAGGATAAATTTGCTTCCTTACCAGAGTATCACTAACTGACGCTATCAACTGCATCCTACTGTATGAGAATTTGTGCCAAATTTAATCTAGAGCAGGTTAAAGTTTGGGTCATGAGCGATCATTGTGATTGTAAGCGTTGCTATTTTTCTTTTTGAAAGAGTAGAGAATTCATGCGAGATGGGAGCTTTTGATTTATCGCACTAAAGGTAATTGCCATGAGTGGTGTCAAAGAATACAGCAGAGAGCGAGTCACCATTAGTGTTAAAACTGATTTACTGGTTTAAAGTAAGCCATCAAATACCAATGGGCAGATTGAGCTTTCAACAAGTGCAATCACATTTTATGCTTTCAGATGATAAATGGAAAAATTACTGTTTCATGACACAGCTTTATGGACGATAAAAGTAAGATGTATGAACAAGAAACGTAGTGGTGGAAGTCGGGGTTGGGGTTGTCAGCGTCACACATGGACAGGTCAGTAGTGTTATCGCCCATTCTACTTTAAAAAGGAACCGTCTACTCGACTGTCATTTGTCTGTTTATTTTCGCTTCTTTTTGCAGCAGTAGAATGGCTGAGGATGATAAAGCTCAGGGAGTCTCAGGTGTACCCTGGACAAAGGTTTTATGGCCATCTGCTATGGCCTGATTGTGTCAAAGCCTTGGTTTATTGACTGCAGAATAGACTGTAGAATGAAATAGCACGTCTTTCAGAGATCTACTCCGCTCAGATATACAGAAAATAGAGAAATTGAGTAGAGAAGTTGTGCTGTGGCAAAACTTTACATGTATAAAAGAATGGATTTTTTAAAAATATTTGTCTTTGAGTGTTTTTGGTGAGCTGCAAAGTCAGACAAATGCAATTTAACACTCAGTCTTTTGGTGTTACAGCTACCAGAAAGCCGGGGAAAGTGTGAACCTGTTTTGACAGGGAAAGCAAAAAGACAACTGGTCTTGTTATGACAGTGGCAGACGTGTCAACCAGACTGGCCACAAATCATAAAATCATAAAATGACAAGTTGAACTGTCTACAGAAAGGTGTTAACAGACACATAAAAACCCTAAAAGATCAATCAATCTTTAAACCGCAGGCTTTTAAGATGGTGGTATTATGTTAAAAGCATCTGCTTGACGTTGCTGTATTTGCTACTTATACACTAATTTTTAACCTTCTTCTAATTTCCTACTTCTAAAAAGTGAGATTATTGTACTCATTGTAAAAAATCTTAGAAAAATGGTGATCAACCAAATATTTATTTGCTGAAATGCTAGTCTATGCATGTATTACTTATAGTTTAGACTGCTGTAATTCATTGTTATTATGTTTTTCTAAAAATTTCTTTAAAAAGCCCTTAGCTGGTCCAGAAGGATGTAGCAAGAGTACAGGGACTAGAAAGATATTTACTTTTCTCCAGTGGCTACCTATTAAATCCAAAATTAGATTTAAAACCCTTCACCTCTCATAAAATGTCTTGAATAATCAGGTCCCATTTTATCTTAAAGGCTGATAGTACCATATTGAGAGCACTAGAATGGGAGCCATTCAGATTTCAGCTGCCTCTTCTATGGAGCTAGCTTTCAGTTTAAGAAACACTCCCCTCTCTCCTTTTAGGTCTAGTCTTAAAGCATTCGTTTTTGCTAAAGCTTGTAGTCAGGGCTCGACAGGATGCCTTGAACCCATCCCTTAGTTACACTGCAATAGGCTAAGGCTGCTTCACTCCCTTCTTTAGCTCTCTCAATATTTATACACCACTATTACATTTAATCACTGGTAATTAATTTTAAAATCGTATGTGTGTCTGTTGTAATGTCTCCCACCGGTGTGCTTTCCCCTGAATCTAGTCTTCTCTTACATACATGAAGTTACACAAACACTGGGGTTGGAGAACTGGAAATGCAGGTGGTTGGGTCTGTGTTTCCACAAGCCCCGCTAGTTTAGAAACTTATTCTCATTAACAACAAAAACAAGACGGACATCTTTTACTTGCTAGCAAGGGAGGCCCCGGCCGGTGTCTCAGAAAGCACTCTGAATCCTACCGCAGACTGACCCCAACAACAGCCTCCGCTGCCTTTTATTGGGAAAACAGTTCACACAATACACATCACAGCAAAAGCACCTCCCACCGTAAACCCCCAAATGGTTCTAAGACAAGAAACAGAATCTTCACAAGGGATGTGTCTACAATAATCCTAAGTGGCTGGAGAGGTGGTCAGAGACAAAGGAACGTCTTGATCCTATAGATTGATCTAAGACCTTACAAATTTAAGAAACACAATGACAACATTCAACAATTAGACTTAACACAGGTTGCCTGGCACTAAATACCCCTTTGTGCAACCCAGTATCATAGCAAAACTTATAATAGATAAGCTAATCAACTGTCTTTATTTTATGCACCTGGGGAAAGAGATGTTGTATTTCAAACCAACATGACAACAATCACAATAGTAACAATACACCTATATTCAATAATTGTACTACATTAAATGTACAACCTCAATTCCAATGAAGTTGGGACGTTGTATAAAATGTAAATAAAAACAGAATACAATGATTTGAAAATCCTTTTTAACCTATATTCAATCGAATACACTACAAAGACAAGCTAATGTTCAAACTGATAAACTGTATTGTTTTGCAAATTTTCACTCATTTTGAATTTGATGCCTGCAACACATTCCAAAGAAGCTGGGACAGGGGCATGTTTACCACTGTGTTATGTCACCTTTCCTTTTAACAATACTCAATAAGCGTTTGGGAACTGGAACTGGGGTTGTACTATCGACATGGCTAGATACCACAGGTTCATGACAGAGATTTTCCTTCTCTCATCCTTTACTTCCCAAAAACACCATGAAGAACATTTTGGATTTTAAGTTACACCTGTCTACATGCCGTCAAAGTGCCATTTGATGTCCCAGACGGTCATGTGGATTGCAGCAAAGAGAACATGGATGATAATGCACTGCTTTGTCCTGTTTTGGATAGAATATGAGTAGGCACTTGTAGATACATATCTGATCTGACAGTTGCGCACACTGCAAGATGAAGGCTCCATCTCGCAAGTTATTGTTTATGCTTTATGATGAGAGTAATTTAGCTCATTTGCATTAGAATCAAAACACATAGTAGCAGAAGTTTGTAAGATGTGGGTTACATTTGTGTTCAGGTTAGTTACTAATGCCTGAGCAGGAATTAGCAATTTCATTTGGAAGAGCCTCCTACACTGCAAGTAGTCTGAGCAGGCAGTTAGCCAGGATACAGTGATTCATGCTTAGTAAGGGCACTTCACAGTGGCGGATAGTCTCTTGAAGTGCACAAAATCACTGGAGCATAGATATCAGCAGCAGAGTACTGCTGCCACTTGAAAAGCTGCTTATGGAAGTCTCCTGACAGGCCACTCTGCATCTACTTTTCTTGTTTATATAGCGAAAATGACATAATATTATAACAAATACATCACCAACAGATTGCACTTAATTAGGCAGTTTTCTTAAGAGGCTACTTTTATATTACACCACTGAACCTGTTCTTTCCCAGGCTCTGTGGTGACTGAATCACTGGCCTTTCTCTGTCAGTTGTAATGAGTTTCTTTGCAGCCTTTTGAGTAAAACCCCTTGAATAAAATAATAATCAATCTGCTACTATCAACAAAGGCTGTGATAGCACATGATGAAAAAAATAAATCACAAAAAAAGAATCCTTCATAAATTACTTTCAGGACACCCATATGGAAAAGATATATATAAATCTTATAAAGTTTGCATCTGTCTTGTGTGAAAAGCATGAAAGAGTGAAAACAGATATAAGATCCCTTGAAAAAGTATAAATAAATAAAACTTGTATGTTTTGGATACTTACTAAAACAATATATGAAAGTGGCCACTTTCATGAGTAAAACATGAAAGCCTTATATGATTATATGAAGTAGGCCAAATCTGATGCAAGTTTTTTCTATTTCTTTTCCATATGGGCAGGCTTGAAATTTCTCTAGCAAGATATCTACAAGGATGCACATATTATATGCCCATATTTAGATCATTTCCCTTAAGAAAGGAGCTGAAATGGTTATAACACCCATAAAAAAGAAATATGTGTGTGTGTATATATAAAACACTGTACTATCAAGAGAAATAACCACACTCCCTGGATCCCATCGGCAAAACTCCTCTCCCAATGAGCATAATTAGCAAAAATGGAAACACACAAATCCTTAAAGAGCGTTCAATTCTCCAGCACACATTCGGGATTTCTGATGATGGATATGGACTATTATGCTTATCATAACAGTCCATATCAGGTTGCTATGGAGGTGCCTGTTATGGAAGACGACCAGTTAACTCCCTCAGTACGGCAGAAATAACATAGAAATTCAACCAAGATAAACAGCATTGTATTTGGATGGTGGTAATAACTTTTCATCTACACGCAATAAGTCCTCCAACATGAACATTAATATAGGTTTAAGCAGCAGAATATCGGCCAGTGGTTAAAGATGTCTAGAGTTTGTGGCTTTATAACTCTGTTGCAGAGTTGCAGGTGGAATACATCTGTACTATACTCATTTTTATTTATTTTATTTATTTTTGGGGTTGGTACTTAAGATTAGACATGCATTACCTGCACCTTTAAAAAAAAGTCAAGTGTAACGTTTATATATGTATTCCCTGTAAAAGGGCGTTTCTCATTTTTTTAGGATTTAATGTTGCACCTTGGGCTGAGTTTGTTTTTTTCCTATGCAGATTTAGTTTGGATTGTGAAACCCTTAAATGCATTTTTATAATACCGTTAGCAGTTGTTAGAATACTGAATATTTTTACAGCCACGCTAGCAGTGTGCTTGTAGCATATTGGTCCATCATTTTGATCCAGGTATTTCATAATACTTTTTTACACAAAAAAGAGAGATATGTGAGCTTTTAGTAAACCTTATTACATGTGTATTGTGACTTTCCAATTTTCAAAATTTGAAAGTTGGTTATTGACTGCAGAACAGATTGTAGAGTTAAATAATTTAATGCCAGAAAAACATGCTTTTGTTCATTTGAAACTGTTTACACTTGGCATTGCTTTGACTTATTTTTTTTTAGGATGTATAAGGTGTTGTCAGGACAAGCAAGCGGATAACTCAAAGCTGTGAGAACAGTGCCAGCTGATGGATTATCTATATCTGAGTCTCACAGTAAAATCCTTGAAATAATTTGCCATTTTTCATAAACAGTGCCACAACTTTGAATGTAAATCTTTCAATCTTGCAATTTGTTCCTAGCAGTTTCTCTGTGTCAGAATACTTCCTTTAAAACCTACTGAATGAGATGTGAGGAGTGCTGCTAGTAGCATGATCATTGCTCCCCCATCTCTCCTTCTCCTGGCTGAGATTAAACATTTCCTACAGGCCTCTCCTAAGCACATAACAGTGGAGGCACTGGAGATACCAAGCAACATTCCCAAGCTCCATCAATTCACTTTTTCTCTGAAGCATCCACCGCGTGCCCTTCTTTGCACTCAAGTCCCAGCTGAACTGAAGAAAGAAGAGTGATAAATGAAAACATTTATCTAGATGACATTCCCATCAGCACGCTTTGGGACAAGCACCCTGAACACCGCAGCACACTCTCCCAGAATTCACAAGCAGCACTGCTGTGTTGGCTTACTTTGGACCTGAGGTTTAATTTTTAAGATTTTTTTTGTTTTGTTTTGCTTTTATCAGCTTGTCTCCTGAAGTCAAAATAAGCAGCTAGGATCAACTCCTTTGAGTGAACTTGGCTGTGAATACTTAAACAGATGAGCTTGTTTACAGACATTCTCATCATTTTGCCATTTCAATCACTATTGTACAAATGATTAGATCAGCTTCTCTGCACTTTATTTTCTTGCTCCATACCTATCCAGAGCCACAGAGAAAGTGCAAAGGCAAATAACACTTTCTAGCTTAATTGCTTTTACTGAAAATGCTAAAATGTGCTCTTCCTCCGGCTTTTGGAAAATACTGATCGGAGCGATCAGTATTTTTGGGGAGCCACTCCCCAAAAGCCAGTTGCTAATCTCATCTATGTGATAAACATATGAGCATTTTGTTTCTCTTTATGGGGAAGATTCAGCTGTTAGATTGTTTTAGAGAACAATTAGGGTTTTACTAATTTCATTTGATAGATTTTCTTTTCTGTCTTCAAGCTTAAAGTTATTGAAGGAGTTATTGAGGATTTGATTACTCCTCGCATTGATTAAAAGTGTAAAAACTGATTTCTGTTTACAAAAATGACAAAGTTTATGATGTTCAGGCTTTTGCCTTCTTTTCAGAGGCATTTTAGACCTGAAGAATATATATTAATTAATCCATGCTTTACACCACTTGCCTGCAACCTATTTTGCTTCTCTCTCTCTGTCCTACTCAAAACTTTTCTTGTTACATTGGATGAAGCACAGTACTGGTCCACAGTCCAGACTGCGTTTTGTTGTTTGGACTCTACATCCTTCTAACTAAAGATGAGAGGGACCATCCAGCTTGTTATTAGCCCTCAGTTCAGTCTCTGGAAATGTACCATCAGTGCTGAAATGCGTGTACAGGTTTTACTGCATCTGCTACCATCCAGGTGACATCTTTTTCAGGGAAGACCTTGCATACTTTAGTAAGACAGTACTAAACCACATATTGCATCTATAACAACACTAAAAGAGTCCAGGTCATGGACTGGGCTGCCTGTAGTCCAGACCTTACATGAACTGAAGATCTGGTACATTATGAAGCAGAAAAAGTAGAACAAAGAAGACCCAGGATTGTTCAGCAAGTAAAATCCGCTGTCAGGCAAAGCAGTCCTCTACCAAAAGTCCAGCAACTGATCTGCTCAGTTTCCAGATGTTTCCAGATGTTTATTGCCACACAATGGTAAACATGGCCCTGTTACAGGTTTTTCGAGATGTGCCATCAAATTCAAAATGCCTTTTTTTTCTTAAAATAATACATTTTCACAATTTACACATATGATATGTTGTCTGCATTCTATCATAGGTTTATGCGATTTGCAAGTCATTGCAACCTGTTTTTATTTACATTCTACACAACATCTAAGCTTTTGGGGGATTGGAGTTGGTGCTTTGTTTTTTATTTTTTCCGTGTGCATATATAGTGTATTATTTTTAATCAGTGCATTTATTTAAGTCTTACTTACCACCAGAATTTCCCAGAGGAACCCACCCGAGGGATTAATAATCTTATCTTATCTTATCTTACCTCTCTAACTGGAGGGCCAGTCTGTCACATACACATTTAGTGAGACTGAAGAATGAATACAGCTTCTAGAAAACACTACATCAAAGTCAGAAATATGAAGCTCAAACTGGGTTGAATGGTTATAATTACCATTGTACGCAATGCCCTATGTTTGAGATACGCACCTTCTGGATGCAATAAAAATGTGACTAATCTAAAACTGGAAGCAGTGCTGACATCAATAACACCCACAAGGAATTGATTCATTTCACCCATTTTTCCATTATGTGTTTTTCTAAGAATAAAAGCAGTCTTTGCCAACAGCAAGTCATTCATTTTATTACTGTACTGATGTTGTACTGACAGTGGTGGATTTGCCTGGAAAACCACTTTACAAATCCTGGTTTTGGTGGGATTGTGCACAAAGCTTCTGAAATTATATTTATTTTTGTTTAGTTTTTGCAACCCATAAATGGTTTATAGCAATTATGGCTCTTTATTTAATCTGAACCCCAAAGGATCTCTGTACTCATGCTGCAGAGTTCAGCTCACGCCACTGGAGAGTGACTATTTAAGAAGGACTTTTGCAAAAAAAAACAAACAAAAAACACATTTAACAAGGGCAAATAAAACTTTTCTTTCAGCTTTATTGTTTTCTTTTAGTCTTTGGTGCTATAACTGAAACTATACAGTAGATTAAGTAAGAGCAGAAATGAGATTCAGGCTGTGTTCAAAATAAACAAATTAATGAATAAATAAATGTATAATTAAGGGATAATTAACTTTGCTATTGCACATGAGCAGGCTGGGTGATGCCATAATTATCTATTGGTATTTCTTTTTAGAAATAAGTTTGAGCTTGTGCTACTTTATTTTTATTAATCAGTTGTTAAACTTGAAGACAAAATTGTGACTTGTGATTCAATTGTTATTGCCAGAGTCTTTCCATTTGTAGTTAACGTGTGTGTAACATCAGTTCATTAGGAAGTGAGCAACCTTAGCATACTAGCTGTAATAGTAGCATGTGGGTGCATCTGCTGTGAAAAAAAATGCTGAAGGGGGTTAGGTTTAGGTACTGCAGTCAGTTAGATATGCCTAAATTTCAGTGTAAATTATTGAAATCTAATGAACTGCATTGGCTAATCTAAGAAAGGAAATGATGTTCAGCTTTTTTAACTTCTGACGCGTTTTTTCTTTTCATTTCTTTTTTACACTTAAGCCACTTCAATGGAAGAACAAACATACAGCTGTATAAAAATGAATATGTTTACTGAAAACAGTTAGGAAGAAGTAAGAAATAAGAAATCAGTGACTTGATTAGATGCCTTGTTTTTTTTATGTGTTTCATTCCATATTCTGTAAAGTGAAACTTTAAAGTTGAAAACTTCCATCTGGAACAAATGTCTGAATACAATATGACAAATACAGTTCTAACTTATGTATCCTAATGGTATTATTCTTTTACCGAGGACATCACTAGGTTGATATTAGCATTTAATTCAAAGCACTTCAGTGTCTTTACCATAACAAAGCTGCTAGCATGTAGTAAGTCTACACTAAGATCACTAATTTACGTAACTCTAGTACTGTTCTGGGGATGAAAGTAGATAGTTCAGTGGACAATTTTATGCTTCATATTTTTGGGGTTATCTGAAGATATAACGTGCTGAAGCAGTCAGACAAGCAGACAAAAGTAGGAAACAGTAGGAAAAATTTCAAAAAGAGGCGATGGTAATAAAAAAGCACACACCTGTGTAAAAAAAAAAACAACCACAATCACACACACTCTCATTCAGTCCTTTAATCTATGCTTAAGTGCTTTAGCGAACATTCACACACTCACGCGGATGCATTAGATCCAACTTAGAGTTCGGTATCTTGCTAAAGGATACTTTGACAAATGAAGTGGAGGAGCCAGGAATCAATATACCAACCTTCCAGTTGGTTGATGACTTCCTCTATCACCTGAGCAGCCCATATTGTTAAGTGACAAAATTCAGTTTAATTGTATTTATCCCATGCCAAATTGCAGCAACAAGGCAATTTATTTTAAGGTAAAGACCCTACAACAATACTGAGAGAACCTCAATAATTACACGACTTCCGATGAGCAAGCACTTGGTGACAGTGGGAAGGAAAAATTCAGGAAGAGCCAGGAATTAATAAAGTATTTCTGATTCTGAAGAAACTTCTGACAGAACCAGGCTCAGGGAGCTGAGAAAGGAGACTGTGTAAGAGAGCCAGAGATTAATACTAATTATTACACTAAATGCAGAGTGCTGTATGAGTGTGGTCATTTGATTCATCCTTGACAATAACCTTTAGTTAAAAAAAAACGGTTTTAAGGCTAAGCTAAGGCTTGGCATCTGATAGCAAAGTGCTCTATAATCTTTAAGATAAGATGGGGCCTGATTAAATTTGATTCTTGATTTAACAGGGAGCCAATGAAAAGAAGCTAATATAGGAGAAATAGTCAGAGTGCAATCTTCAGGTGTTGATGAGACGATGGATATTTCAAGAGAAAAAAAGGCTGAACATAATTAAAAGTAACTGTTTTGATCCACCATTCATCACCTGATATAGCTCAAAGATTCCTGACTTCAAAGACCAGCTGTTGCCTCCCTATTGATAACGGTGGCTTCACACTGGGAGCATGATTCTTGACTGCCTTTGGCCATCTCAGAGAAGTCCACATAAAGGCCAACACTACTGCCTTGCTGGCAGTGATCAAAGGCAAATAGACAGACAATAATAGACAAAAGATGCAGAAAAGGCGCCTTGATGAGGTGATGAATAGTGCCGTGTGTATAACTTATGACCACAAGACCCTTCACTGACTGTTTTGATATGAAGCCTTCCTTGGCAGGAAAATCATAAATGGAGAATCAGCAGGATTATCTGTGGCTCATCTTTATTTGTCTTTCCTTTCTTTTAAATATTTAAGCACTGTGACCTTTGAACTCTATAAGAGAAGCCTGACAAGATTGCCAGACGCCCACACATGCATGGGGGGTCGAGTTAAGGCCCCATGGGAGAGGGTCAAATACCAAAGGCAGGCAGGCCAGACACAAACCAATTTATCTCAGTAACTGACTCTGACGGGACTCTGAAACTAATCAGCCACTACTGATTACTGTTATATTGAATGTCGATAAGTGTTTAATGAAACAGTGACATTTTTGGAAATTTACTTTTTTCAGACAGTTAAATAAGAAAATAAATACTATGGAAGCGAAAAATAAAAATGTTGTACTCAGGACATGGCTTGTGCAGCTTGCCATACACACTATACCAACACATAGCAGTTATACTTGTTGTTTGGTAATCTAAATCAGTATAAAAATGCACATTATAGTTTTGGGTGACTCAGATAATATTGTGTATGTACGAAGAACATAGCTCTTTTAAGTTGTACAGTATAATTGTATGCAAAAATACATGGAATAGCTCATGACAGCACTGAGTAATTAGTGCAAATATTTAAAAGAAAACAAAAACACAAGATTGACACAAATCACATGAAGATATTTTTTACTTTTGGTTTGCCAAAAAAAGATCTGAATATTTTAATATTCTAATTTATTCTAATCTGCAGTAGAGAGCGCAGAGACAGTCTCGCGGAGACGCTCCTCGCACACTGGAAGTATTTCAGTCTGCATCTTTTACCGGACTGAAAAGAAAGAGTGGGCCAGGCAGACTGTGCAGTAAGTGGGCTGATAACACAGAAAGCAAGTGGTTTCCCAGGGGGCCGTCTGAGCACACTGCAGTGCATTCACATCTAATCTTCTGTCACCCTCTAAGACACCCACCTACAGATCCCCCTCCCAACCCCCACATCCACCCCCGCCCACACACACACACACACACACACACAGATAGTATAGAGTACACTGGCTCAGCTATACAGTATTCTTAACCCAGACGTCATCTACATCTATTATAATGCATCATGTCTCAACACGGAGCTATTTCAAGTTAAACGATTTGATTGGGTTCATCTCAAGGTTTCATGAACAGTCACCCCCGCGTGACATCTGTAATTGTAGTTCACAAAAACACTCCCATCTTGAGCAATAAAAACTAGCATGCATCACCGTGAAGGACATTCACCTCTTAATAAATAAAAGGCAACTGAGACGGCTCTTAAATGTCGTGAATGAGTTTACAGGTCTATAAAGCAATGCTAACTCGCAGGGTAATCTTTATTGCAGTCGCCTGCCTTCAGTGAGGTTCTGAGCGAGCAATCCACTAACCCCTACTATTAATATCTCTTCTGAGCACAAAGGAAGAAGAGACACCATTAAAACGCTGCTGGAAGGATTTGACCCAAAGCAAGCAGGGGCGGTGGTGGTGGCAGGAGCCTTACAGAAAAATATAAGAATAAAAAGCACACTTTTATATACGTGTGGAAAATAGAGGGAAAAGTCACTGCAGCAGAATAAAACTGGAGCGGTCACGCTTATCTATTTTCAAACCAAGAAACTGGGAGAATGGTTTTCTGGTGAGAATAGGTTATCATCAAAAATTTTCATCTTTGGTGCATCCTCGGGTCACCACATTTCTTTCTCTTTTTGACCTTTTTACAGAAACTGTCGGTGGAATCACTTAGCAAATCGAGGACTTTATCAGACAGGCTCAGCAGACTGAGCTGGACCACAGTGCAGTTCCCCCCACAACTGTCAGTTCGTGCCCTCCTCTGTCCTTCATGTTCTTGCATGTACAGTCCATGTAATAAGTAAATGTAGTTCTCAGTCTCTGTCTGGTCTACTTTAGGCATTTCCCACTCCCAGTAGTATCTGATGACATATTGCTTTACATTTTATCTCTGGTTCACCTCCATCACAAGGAAACACTATCGTCTTGACTCTCTAATGCAGTATATTTGTTTCTCTGTTTAAACTCCACATGACCTCTGAAACAGATGACATGAGGACCTCTGTCTTAGACATTTCTCAGGTCTGGAGGGCATTTTGTGAGAATTTAGGAGCTAAGGTTGGTTTAGGGTTTGGATTTCATTCCCAGTTTAATAATGTTCATAGTCAAAATGGTCCAGGCAGTTGTCTTCTTTTTCACTCTGTTTGTCTTATGTGTCATAATAATACCAAAAACGCCACTTAATGTGTATATTAAAGTCAAAATAAAGCAATATAGAAACACAACAGATAAAATAAAGCCCATAAAAACTCAATTTAAAGTTTATACGAATAAAGAAAGAATTCTAAGAATGTGATGGTGCGTCACAGTGAATGTTTTTATGCTTTTTATGAAGCATTTCTTTGATGTTTTAGTTCCTGCAATTAGGGTGTACACCACATTTGATGCATTTTTTAGCAGCATATTCATTATTGTCTAATTTTAGTAACTCTTCAGAGAACAATGTGTGTTAAATTGCTTCCACATCAGAAGTACTATTGTAAATATCGTCTAGTTGAATGAGAGATGCGTTGTTCCTTTCTTTTTGAGGAGCTGTCCATGGTGCTGAGATTTTCCACCACTGCCTCTCTTTTGACAACATCTTGGCTCCATTTACATAGTATGCTATCCTGGGTGGGCAAGCCAGTGCTGTTTTATCACCTTGCTTACTCATTGTAGTGGGAGAAGCAAATTTGAATTCAAATACAGCCATGTTTGGATGTCCCTGCCTAAATGTTTTGTCGCTGTTCACTGGATGCAAAATGTCAGGCCACTTCATTTGTGTAATTGCATCTAAAAGCATACTCGCCTCCTTATTGGATGAGTAGAAATAAAATTTTCAAATTTGCAGACAGCAAGCTTTTTTTCCCCTGTGTGAAGTAATAAGATAAGAGAGTTGCTGGCTCAAAATCAAAAGTGACATCACTTGATAGTAGAAGAATCGGTATTAGTCCTGGGAGCCGTAAAGGAAAATCAGACAGCAACACAAAGAGGCTAAATAGTGCTGTTGCATGTCAAACTATCAGCAGAAATCAAAAACTTCAAGACACAGAGATAAAACCAGAGCCAAGGTGAGGGCATTATCACAGGGCAGAGCGGTATGCAGGGGCAGACAGAAAACCTAAGTCAAAGTGAATGTGAGACTGTGAGAGTAATATAGAGAGGTAGCGGAGGTAAGGCTGGGCAGGGAGGTTAAGTGAATTTCATCAGAGTGTTCTGTCTGAGGCAGAATCACAGACAAAGTGCAGTGGAGTATGACTGCACCGCCGTGCACCCGCACTAGACAGTACACCACAATTTGCTGTCCAACAGCCAGTTACAATCTATCAGTGGGTCCACACGGAAAATGGAAAAGGGAGATGCTCCAAAGACAGCGTTACTGAAGGATCTGCAAAAGGACAAAAATGTTTAAAAAAAAGTTGAAGGGGACTTTAGCGTCATCATTTTTGAGGACTTACAGCAAACACAGTTTTGTGTGTTTGCGATCGTGGCTCAAGAGTTGGGAGTTCGCCTTGTAATCGGAAGGTTGCCAGTTCGAGCCCCGGCTCGGACAGTCTCGGTCGTTGTGTCCTTGGGCAAGACACTTCACCTACTGCCTGCTGGTGTTGGCCAGAAGGGCCGATGGCGCGATATGGCAGCCTCGCTTCTGTCAGTCTGCCCCAGGGCAGCTGTGGCTACAACTGTAGCTTGCCTCCACCAGTGTGTGAATGGGTGGATGACTGGGTGTGTAAAGCGCTTTGGGGTCCCTAGGGGGGACTAGTAAAAGCGCTATACAAATACAGGTCATTTACCATTTGTTTGATTTTAGTGAGAGACGCTCAAAAAACAGCAACAGCCTTTATCAGACATTCCTGACATTCCTACATTTCAAACTTCACTAAATCTTTTGTGTTAACGATTTCAACTACTGATCATATCGCATGTTAGGATTAAGATCATTTTTAACTGCAAAACCAAACTGATGTTCATGTGTAAATTCAGAGGCTTTTGTTGAGTGGCCAAGTACACACCTGTAAAAAACTGAAAGACCCGCATACAACTGAAAAAAATAAATAATTGTTCAAAAAAGACAATAATATTAAAGAAAACTTGAAGAAATGATGTGGGATAATAAAACCTAGAACCCAAACATTGTCTCACTGAGGAGAGAACCACCATCGTAGCTCCAGAAAGTTGTTTTATATTAGCACTGGCACACTGAGCCCAGGTGCTGTCTGAGTTGCTGATTGCCATCAATCAGGCCTCCTCTCAAGCGCTAACACATTCTCATTTTTGAGTTCTCACATAATGCAGTTTTGTCAGATGCCTTCTGTGACTCTTCATACGGTGTCCCCTGACGTCAGCGCCCTGATATCACAGTCTTTGGAGGGTGAAAGAAGTACTTTCAAAAAACACCAAGAAAATCTGGACAGTAAAGATTCAAAGATCATTTAGACCATTCAAAAACGTAGCAGACATAAGAGGGTAAAAGCAAAAAACTGAAAAACAGTTACATCACACACATTCAGCATGACTGCAATAGAAAAGCTGCAGTTATTTGACATGCGAACATGTGCCATCCTCTGCTGCCCAATTACATCCATACAGTACATCCATTGCCCAGCTTTCTTTATTAAACATGACATGTTGGGTCTGTTGTTTAATCACCTCTCCTCACTCTGTGGCTGACTGCATGAGACAACAATCATCTTGTGGACGATCATCCTGGAGCCAATAAGGCGCAGTTAACCCAGTCAGTCTAACTCACACCTGACTGCTCCCCGTGCAGCTGACTGTAAGGAAACCAATTAATGCTGCTCTGCGTTTCTCCAGGAAAACAGGCAGTCAGGACCACCTGTGAAGCTGTGTGTGTGTGTCTGTGAAACAACAGGTGTACTTGTCTGTGAAGTAAAGGACTTTTTGAAAAGTAAGAAGAGATGATCTGCTCTGGCTAGAGCAGACTAATTGCCATGACTCATCAGCGGGAATCAGCTGACATTTCATTTAAGTGAAATTGTTGCATTTGCATTGGCTTCAGTCAGCTTGAGCTCTACATTTACTGCATTGGGCAGGGATAGCTCAGTAGGTAGAGTGGTTGCCCCATGATCGGAAGGTCGGGGGTTCGATTCCCCTTAACAGCTACCCTGAGGTACCCCTGAGCAAGGTACCGTCCCTACACACTGCTCCCCGGGCGCCCAATGGCTGCCCACTGCTTCACTAAGTGAATGGGTTAAATGCAGAGAGCAATTTCCCCACGGGGCTCAATAAAGTACAATAAAGTATTAAATCAAGTCACAGGAGACTTGTGTTGGAAATCTATTTGCATAAATGTATGTGTCTGTGTGTTTACATTACAAATCACAAAAGTGACTGTGAACATTAACATCAAGTTTACAGTTTTTTCTTATTAGGAATTAATGACTCCATAAACCAGAAATTCAAGTTTGAAGCTCTACAACAATTCTAGTTTACTACAGTTAGATGTTCATTTAAGAATTCGCTGTTGCAATGTTATTGTCTTCAACAAGAACAACAACAACAACAACAATAACAATAATAACAAACTGATTCTCTTACCATTAAAAAAGTAATTCAGTTGTTGAGTGCTGAGTTGTTGCAATAGCACATTGGGTAAAAACCCCCAACCCCCAAGGAAACAAAAGGAGCGAATAAAACCAAATACTATGGGATGGATAAGAGTTAAGGGGACATGGTTGTTGAAACATTATCTACCTTAAAGCCACCCTGCCAGCCCAGACAAGATTCCCAATCAAAGCCGTCACATAAGCCTGTGAGACTAAAAGTAGCAGCTAATCAAATCGATCCTTCATTTCCCTGCTGGGCTGCTGCTTCCAGAGCATGATGGATGCACACCTCGGTTTCATTAAAAAGCTGGTTCCTCCTTTTTCTCAACACAAAGGCAGAATAAATAGGAGCCAGAGCTGACTACAATACCTCAATCAGAACCCCTGTGTCATCAATAGTCATTCAAAATTAGGAAGAGCAGATGACAGCATGTGATACTGTTGTAAGACCTCAAGTACAGCTGTAGTGGGGCTTCAGAAATAGCCCCAGATTACATTTTTTTTTTTAAATTATGGTATATACTTCCTTCTGACATTTAAATACTCAAAGGTGAGAGTTTGAAAAAGAAATTTGAATCAATTTAAGAGATAAAACCAAACATAGCCATAAAACAGAACACATGAAACAGGAAAATAGTGCTGAAGTTATGCTCAAATATTGTCACCTTCCAATGCAAATCTTTGTTTTTAAAGATAGTACTCATGTAGCACTAATGTCTTAATGTCTAATCTCTGTTGATCATACAAACAGCAGTAACAACACTTTAATAAAGTCAGTTAAATGCGATCCAGGATCTGATGGCTTGGAGGTTCTTTTAGATCAATCTGCCGAATACATCGATTTATACCCAACATTGCTAATTATTTCAACTGTCACACACAAGGCTGAAACCAAAGGATCAAAATGGGTTACATAGACTTCCTATCATCAAGTTATCATTGACTTATTTAGTAGAGACCTTCATTGGGTCTGCCTTTGATCCAGTTTGGACTTTGGGGAAGTCACTTTTAAATGTGATGCAGACTGATCAGAGCAGGTGCTTATTTAATCACTAAAAAGAATTGAGTCTTTAAAGTCTTTCCTTTGATTGGTTGCTACAGCTTTAGAGAACTTTTTCATTTTAGGCCCTTTTCTTAACATGCCTTTATGTTTTTGAAATGCCTTTAAAAATAGCTCATATTAGAAACTGTTTCACTTATGTTTTTATTATCATGAACAATTACAATTATCTGAATTTCACATTTACATCTAATGCCAGAGCTGGGAGTACTCAATTCTAATCATTTTTAATATCAGCTGTGCATTTTTAAACTGGTTTCCTGCACATGAACATTCTTTGAACAAAAGCTTTTGAACAAAGGTTTTATCTATGTTTTCTATGCCTTGTTGTGGTAAAGTATTTTTATATTTATATTTGAATAAAATTTTCTAATTTTTGCTCTCTTTGCTGTGACAGTTGTCCCTGTGCTATCAAACATGGAACTAATTCTGACCATTTTTAAAGCACTGTATCAAAATTTAGAAATTTGCCACAATGGTTTCACTATCAAAAGTATTTTAGTATGTAATGCTAACACTACAGCACTGTAACTATATTTATCAGCCATACCTATAGTGTACACTTTACCTATACTAAAGATATAAAAAGTCTACGTGTAAAAATATAAGATTTCAAACACACTACTGAATAGAAACATTGTAGTTAAATATGTTTTCGCTCTTTATTCTGGTGATCGAGTTCCTAGATACAAGAAGTAAGCAAAGTGCTGCATAATCACAAATGTGTCAATACAGATGGACGGCTGTGGCCCAGGAGTTAGAAGTAGGGGTGTCTACCAGTCACAAAGTATTTGGTTTGATCCACAGTTACTCTGGTCTGCATACTAAGGAAATTCTGTCATCAGGAAATACTAATCCTTGAATTCCCCCTGATGTATTCATCAGCGTGTGACTGTATCCATGAAAGTTAGACAAGGTGCTTAGATAGAAAAAAGAAAAACACTTTTATGAACATGTATGTGATTGAGTGAATGAGGCTTGTAGTAAAAAGCACTCTGAGTGCTCATTTTCTAGTAGAAAAGTGCTATATAAGTACCAGTCCATTTACAGGTGTTCAGCATGGTGACACTTTTAAGCACTGACATATGGCCACTAAGGGCAGTAGTATATCCTTGCACCATATCAAGATACAATCAGTACCTGGCTTCAAAAATAGCATAAGCCCAAGTTTCCATATACACAACAAGCAGAACCTTAGACCAGATGGGCTACAGCATCAGAAGACCACTTTTGTCAGCTAAGAACACTAAACTAGAGATACAATTTGTATGGGTTAAGCAAAATGGACAATAAAAAATATTGCCTAGTCGGATGAGTCCTGAATTTTGCTACGACATTGAGATGGTAGAGGTGGAATTTGGTGGAAACAATATGAAATCATGAATCTGCCTTGCCTTGTATCAACAATTCGGACTGGGAGAGGTGGTCCACATTATATGTCCATCCATTTATGGCCACAGTGTACTTATCTTCTGATAGTTGCTTCCTGTAGGGTAATGGCCCATGTTTCAAATGGCGTATTTAAGGTTAGAAAACATCATCTTTAATTAGATGTTTTGGTTGGTTTTTACTTAATTTCTGTCTACATGATTGCTTCTTCACCACTAACTGAAGCTTTTCCCATCGCTCCTGCTGCAGTCCTGTACATCGGAATGTTCATACCGATGTCTTCCTTATCTGTCTCTGATGGCAGCGTTTTGATTTCAGTATCAAAGCCGAGGGCTGTACGGAGTCTGACTCTGTCCCTGAACTCTGCTTCGTCTGCCTCTCTTAGCTCCCTGTGGATTGTCCGCTCCATTTCAAACACATCATGACCTGAGCTCACCCGCAACCACTCAGGTATACACACTTCTCTCCAGACACACACATTAAACAAATGAACTGATAAACGCAGACCATCGTGTCACCTTTTTGAGTATGCATATTTGTATAAGATCAACTTGTTATTGTTTGTCGACACTGTCCTCGAGTCAGCATTTCATGTTATGGAAACACACTCACACACACCTAGGCAGCCTCTCTCACCTTCTGAGTGCTCTGCCTCTCTTAGTTAGGGCTGAAGAGGCTTTTTGTAGCCTTGAAATAAGAAGCTTTTCACAGTGTGCCTGACAGAGAGCACCCATGAGGGAGGTTGGATAGGTCTGGGCTGAGTACAAGGTGAGAGGGCTTCGGGCTGACATGCCCACAGTGTCCAATTGGATTAGACTCTGGATAAAAGTGTGGTGGAGGGGGTCACCAAGAGGTGAGCACACTGGCTCTGGGGACCACAGACTGATGCAAAATAAGCAAGATGTCACAACAAGGCCAACCATGGCATGTAGCCAAACATGAAGAGGCATGGATGGATTAAATGTACATTTTGAATTGATGAAAAGTGCTTTTTGCTCCACTAGGAGTGGTGAGTTTGAAGAAATTGGCTTATTTTGTCTTTCCCACCAACATTTTGCTCCCAAGAAAGAGCCCTCTGTAGCAGTTTGCCAATTTTTCATAGTATTTGCTATGAATATTTATTGTATCTAAAGGGTTCATTATCACACATGTTAAAGAGAGCTTGATAATGGAGATAATGGAGATAATCGATATCTCCATTATCAAGCTCTCTTTTTCACAAAACAGTCCAGTCTTCATGTCCTGTGGTGATTGGTGATTTCCTAGCGCTGAAGCCACCATACTGGATCAATCAGTGTCTATCTAATAACTTTTTTAGCTACATGCTAGAATCCCGATATCTTAAATCCAGAAAGGTAAGTGTTATGTCAAATAAAAATATCATATTTTTAGCTTTTAGGGAGGGTAAATGGACTGGTTCTTTTAAAGTGCTTTTCTACTTGACCACTCAAAATGCTTTATATAACATGTCTCATTCACACAATCACTTATTTCTATGTCTAAGTGCTTTTTAGCTACCATTCACACTCCAGTGAATGCATCAGGAGCAACTCAGGGTTTAGTGTCTTGCCCAAGGATACTCTGGCATTCAGACAGGAGCAGTCAGGGATTAAACCACCAACCTTCCAATTAGTAGATGACCTGCTCTTTCACCTGAATCAGTCATGTTTAATATTTAAGGAGGTAAAGTAGTGCTTCTTAACCCTCTCAAGGCAGGCGTTGCAGATTTGCAACAGTTAAAAGCTAACAACCTGATTACCCCACATACATATTTTATGAGATTTTTTTACTCAGAATTACCACTGCAGGTATTCTTTTGTGCATTAGCAACAAAAACTTAATTTGAGCCCGAGAGGGTTAAAGGAAGAACAAGGGTGTTCAATGTTTTTTTTCCACAAGCCTTCTCTAACACCTTTAGGTAAAACTGCCACAGTTTAAAAAAAAAGGCTGGGAGCTTGTTAACAGTGCTTACTGCGTTTGCTATTGTCTACTAAACAAACTTGTAAGAATGTTAGCTTATCTTCTTCCTCTTCTTCTCAGAGCACAAAACTCACCTGCGGCAGGTGGGATAGGAGATGGATTTGGAGATGCAAAGATTTTACTGTACCAGAACATGGATTTGAGTGGCTGCATTTCACATCTATAACAGGTGAAACACTGTTCCTTTTGCAGCAGAATATATAATAAATGAATTTTGCCAAATTAGAAAGGGACAATTTATATAATATCAGATCATTAATGAGGATTAATCTGTCACTGTTTGCATTTTCACATTTGATCTACCCACATGGGTTGCTGTTTCAGCTCTACTGTCATCCATATGTTGACTTCACTGGATATTATATTCTTTTATCCTCCTTTTGTTTACCAACCAACCTCTAACCCACCCACCACCATCATCTCTACATTTAGTCATTGCATAGTTTAGTCTGGCTGTCAATGGTAAGAACTATGCTATAGGTAAAGGCCAGACGATTTAAAAAATATTAAAAAAGCATAGATTTATAGACCAAGGTGTAGAACTGAAGGTTTAATAGATTGCAGATGTAGTGAGGCAGAAGATGATGGTTTGACTCAGCGCACTTAAACAGACTTGAACTTTTGACTTGGGAAACATAATAACTGAAAATAAAGGTGGATAGTCAAGCGTTAATGCCCTCTAATACTGAGATTATGCCATTTTACATCCTGGTTATAAAACTGTTTTGCACTGCAGCTTTATTACTATACTACTTATTTCCTGGTGGTGATGCAGTTGTAGACAAATATCACTGTCCCCCACCCCCAACCAGGTGTCCATTGACTGTGCCCATTTTAAAATAAAAGACAAAAAAAGTGTGCAATTTTATTTTGTTCTGCTAGATCACACAGACCCAGGTTTAAAAGAACTTTAGCATATTACACAGAGGACAACAAGCTGCCAGAGCGTGGAGAGCTTCATTAATGCAGAGTAAAGAGCCAAGGGCTACAATAGCAAACACACAGAGAGACAGCATTTGTCATAATTATCTCCTTTTTTGTGCCATTTGAGCCAGCGTGCGGTAATTCATTATGGCTCTAGCTCTTCATACAGGGAAATGTTTGAAGAATAACGTCCGACATGAGGAGCTGTGATGGTCTGATGGGGGCAGAAAAAAGCTCATTACCATTATTATGTGTGTATACAAAGGTTAGACTGGTTATTGAGGTCCAGCAGCGGCCTTTTAAAAAAATCAAATAACAGAAAACGCATGTTTGTTCTGTCAGTTAACATATTATTCTGTAGTACATCATTTTTACTCCATTTGTGTAGCATAACTTGTTTTCACTAAACATTGTGTCAGAGCTGCTTTTGACCAACAACATTAAGGTAATGGTTGTCACATCTTAGTTTATTAGCGTGTTTGATCAGCTCTGATTGGTGTTGTCTTTGAAAGAATGATAGACAAATGTCATGTTGAGTAGGAATATGTCCGACTGACTGAGTTTGATTAAGTTTATTTACGAGTTTTATTTACTTTGTCTTAAACAAACTGCTGTTGTTTTGAAGTCCAACTTTCTGTCTCCTCTTTATTTTTTATGCCTTCACCTCTTTCCATGATTGTATGACAACTATAGGCTCTGCAACTACAGGATGTCCAGGCTGTATAAAATGATGAAAAGACAACATTTTTCTGACAACTACAAAATGAATTAGCTGACACAGGCAGATGGGGTAAGCTAGGGTAGAAAGGGCTTGAAATGAGCAAAAAACAGAATAAAAAAGAGTAAAAGTCACAGAGATAATGTAAAACCAAAATAGAAAAGTAGGATATTGGAAAATTTGTCACAGCAAGAATGCTTCAAGGACTGGAAGACAGCAGGGAATGACTGGGCAGTTTGTAGTGACACTGTCTCTCAATAGTTGTCTTGGCTCAGACCTCGGGCAGGATCTCTAACCCGGCACGCCAATGGGAAAAGCAACTTCAGCCAACAAGTCACCAGGAAGCCACCGCTATCCATTTCACAATTAAAATATGCTGAGGGGGAGCTGGGCTTTCCTCAGCCGGTGGGTCCGAATGCCTGCGCTCACATTTGTCTTCCAGTCGGCAGGGGGAGAGAAAGCATCAGGCTAAGAGGATTACCCCAAATCCTTGCTGATTTTTCTTTTTCTGTGGGTTAAAGAGGAGCCAAATGTCCAAACCGGCCGCCAAATGAGCATTATGCAATCTCTCTCTGATTGTCTGCGGTTTTGGGGCTTTTTGTTTCCCTGAAAGGCTTCTTGTTCTAAGATGAAATCCTAATGATACGGGGTAGGCAATAATGTGCTTCAGATCACCTCAGCCATGCAAATGAGTGCTTTCAGTGAAAATCTGGAGTTTCTTTAAAGTGAGTCCTCCGTGACGTACAACAATCAATTCATTCATGTGGACATGCACTCTGTGGCCGCTTCTGGTGAAGCAGCAGAGCCCAGCCTCTTTCAGAGCAATCCCTGTCATCCACTTAGAAGTGAACAAGCTGTCCTCCCTCTTTATTTTGCCTTTCCTCTACTCTCTGAAGCATTAAGGATGCTGAGAGGGGAGAAGCATTAACCTTGATGTCTCTGAGTGCCTCTTTTTTTCTATGCAGGGCAAAAGGCAACCAGACAAGGAGAAATGTTCAAACCCAAACAAAAGCAGCATACAGTAAAACAACAATACTCTAAAATGACTGTTTTAGCACAGATAGTGTAACTGTTGCTTTTGCCTTGTGAGTCTGCACATCATAGAAAAAGGTATCTTTTTAAGGAGTCTTTACGAAAGTTGTGCATGTAGATCAAAGTGGAGATCTAAGCCTGCTGCATAGATAAAACAATTAAATGCCAGTACGGTCATGTAATGGCTATGTGGTTTGCAGGAAAAAACAACCCCAAAACTAGGAAACGTGGTGCCAAACAGTACCATGAGGGACTCCACGGCGACGAACAGAGGGAGACTCAGACAATAAATACACGCCAGGTAATGAAGGGAGAGGAGACAGGTGGGAACACAGCGGGAACAAATGATGAGACAAAAAAGTTAAAATGAATATAAAGCACACAAGACATGATACTATCAAAATAAAACAGGAACTAATTAACACAGAGACACAGACTCGAGTATCCGAACTGACAGATGGGACTAGGAGAGAACGGTTATCAAAGGAGCTTGCAAAGAAAAGCGTCTGGACTTCTTTAAGTTGCTTGAAGACGTTTCACCTCTCATCCGAGAAGCTTCTTCAGTTCTAAGGTCAAATGGTGGAGAGTCCCAGATATAAACCTAGTGGGAGTGACCCCCCACAGAGGGACAAAAGGACCCCCTGATGATCCTCTAATCGCCTGAGCCAAGGTGGGAAACTGGGCGTGGGTCCCAATCAGCCAGAGTTTCGGGTGTGTTCATTGTGAAACCTGGCCCCACCTTATCATGCGAATTCCTGAGGTCAGATGGCCCAGGATGTGAGTGGGCGTTAAGGCGTCTGGGAAGGGATCTCAAAACTGGATTATAGATGGCAGAGAGTTGGTGTCGTAAACCCCCGCCTCTGTTCAAAGATGGTCGCTCACAGTGGACATAGATGGCTTCTTTCACTCCTCTTTCAAACCATCTGTCCTCTCTGTCCAAAATGTGAACATTGGCATCCTCGAAAGAATGTCCTTTATCCTTAAGATGCAGATGGACTGCTGAGTCTTGTCCTGTGGAGGTGGCTCTTCTGTGTTGTGCCATGCGCTTGTGAAGTGGCTGTTTGGTCTCTCCAATGTAGAGGTCTGAGCATTCCTCACTGCACTGTACAGCATACACCACATTGTTAAGTCTGTGTTTTGGCGTTTTGTCTTTCGGGTGAACCAGTTTCTGTCTGAGCGAAAGACACCCGAAAGACAAAACGCCAAAACACAGACTTAACAATGTGGTGTATGCTGTACAGTGCAGCGAGGAATGCTCAGACCTCTACATTGGAGAGACCAAACAGCCACTTCACAAGCGCATGGCACAACACAGAAGAGCCACCTCCACAGGACAAGACTCAGCAGTCCATCTGCATCTTAAGGATAAAGGACACTCTTTCGAGGATGCCAATGTTCACATTTTGGACAGAGAGGACAGATGGTTTGAAAGAGGAGTGAAAGAAGCCATCTATGTCCACTGTGAGCGACCATCTTTGAACAGAGGCGGGGGTTTACGACACCAACTCTCTGCCATCTATAATCCAGTTTTGAGATCCCTTCCCAGACGCCTTAACGCCCACTCACATCCTGGGCCATCTGACCTCAGGAATTCGCATGATAAGGTGGGGCCAGGTTTCACAATGAACTCACCCGAAACTCTGGCTGATTGGGAGCCACACCCAGTTTCACACCTTGGCTCAGGCGATTAGAGGATCATCAAGGGGGTCCTTTTGTCCCTCTGTGGGGGGTCACTCCCACTAGGTTTATATCTGGGACTCTCCACCATTTGACCTTAGAACTGAAGAAGCTTCTCGGATGAGAGGTGAAACGTCTTCAAGTAACTTAAAGAAGTCCAGACGCTTTTCTTTGCAAGCTCCTTTGACTACGATGACCTGGATGACTGAGAACCTTCACAGACATATTGCCGAGAGAACGGTTAGATGTTATATAATTTCAGAGACTTTGCAAAAGAAGCACACTAAATTAGAAAGAATCATTGACACATTTTATTTCAATCTGTTGTGTGCTCTTGCAGCTTTTAATCTGCTTGTTTCTGCTTTCCAAGCTAGCAGCAGCGCTCTCTTCTTTCTTGGCGCTAGCTTGATGGCAGCTTTTCTGTTAAATGGCGTAGCTATTCTTTGCACCTTGTCTCACATGTCTAGAGTTTGTAGCTTGCCTACTAAGTCACATCATTTTGGTGCTGTGTTTTAGCTGTCTAAACAAAACACTGCATATAATCAGTGCTTCATGCTCGTTTCATGTTCGTTTAGCCAAATATTTTTTTAGCATCTGCCTTATTCATCACAGAGATGCAGTCTTCCTGCAGTCTATTTTTTTCTTAATTTGCTTTGTTATAGTTTAATAATGGTTTACATTCCTCCTGTGTCAAGCATCTTGAGCCGCAAAAGCATCTTGCGCAAACAAAACTAATCAGGATTTTGATAGACAGACTTTTCTATCAATATTGCTTTTTAAAATGATTAATGTGAATTATTTTAGCCTTGATAATAATGCTAGAAAAATAGAGATGGCAGATAGAGATTGCATATATTGATGATATATATTTAATGGAGCAAGAGTCTTCAGTAGGGACAAAGAAGTAAAGATTTGCTGTAGTTGCATATTTAACAGAAGCGTTAATAGCATATTTAAGCTTCTTACACTGTATAGTAATCACTTTTTTGTAATGTTACCATAAAAAACTGTTTTATTCAGACTTAGAAGGAAATAAATGAGTAGTGCCTGAACTGTAACGCTCTCATATCAGAGTTATCCTGCTCCTGAATATGTAAATATAGTTGTTGTTTTGTTTTTTTCATTTTAAAACAAGTACAAGGTAAGATAATTTCACTTGATCCCAATGCAAACAACTATGTTTCTAGTTCAAATATTCTTCCTTTCACCAGTTTCTTAACCAGCTGGCTTGGTGCTAATTGAGTAATATGCATATTCAAGATGTTCCTTTAGCACAAATCCTTTGATATTAAATGAAGTGTAAGATACACAGAGAAAAAGATTTGAGATTTATTTTAAAAAACATGCATTCATAATGGAACATTTTCTCTGCAGAAAAATATAAAAAGTCAGTGTAATTTTACAAATGCAGTTTGACCCGTAGTGCGGTAGGTCCACTGGATATTAAATTGTCTAAATGGCTCCCGATCAACACAAGTGTCTCTGATGTGGAGATTTCTGTCGTTGAAAAGCCTCTCTATCGGTTTAGTCAGTTCATTTTTAATGTTTTTTGGGGGAGAGCTGCTGATGGACAAAGAAAATAGCCTAATGCACCAGATATGCTGACATCAAGCAGTTACACAGACAGGCTGAGCATTACCCTGCAATACGGATGTAACAGAAATGATGATAATGACCTTTGTACAATAGTTGTCATTCATAATCACAACAATCCTGGTGAAACTCAATAACAGATAAACTTAATGAAGTGATCCGCTGTTATCATGGAAGCAATTTTAATCATAATATAGTAGATGAAAAGCATGATCATAGGCTAAAAGACAAAGATCAGGAGCGCTATATGTATAATATTAATCCTGTGTTAATTTCAGAAAAATGAATGAAAAAGAAAAAATGATAGAAGATAGTATTATTGCTAAAACTTTCTCACTATCTGCTACCACACACACACACAACAGACCAGCCATGAAGCATACAAAATGCATATATATATACACATATATACATAATTTCACAAATACAGAAAAAATCCACCATGCTTAAAGCAGCCTACACATACTGTGCATACACTTGCCTCTACATGTGTAGGCAAAGATATTTATACCGGCAAGCTACTTGTGCATTATGTGTCCATTATGTGCATTTTCACACTCCACATAATGTACATGTTATGTAGATTAGGATAATGAGATAAACACGCCCACACAGTTTATCACTGCATACAGAACACTATAGCACACGTACTTCTAAATATGCAGAATACAGACACGTACAGCTAGATACTGCTACCACAGAATCTGATTTGAGGAGGTTCTTATTTCACTGTGTGTTATACTTGTATAACTATGCATGTGACAAATAAAGAACCTTCTGAATCAGGTGTGACTTTTTCTCTGCTCTTTTTGCAGCTTTCAAAGGTAGCGCATCAAAGTGGACTTCAGTTAAAGTAATTGTTTCTTCTGTCAGAATTATGAGCATGTCTCTACAGTTGGGGTGAAAAGAAAGCAAAGCCATATGGAACAGGTCCAACTTTACTGACCCATAATGACCTCAAATTTACAAGCCCCCTCTGTAGAATACTAACAGTGTCTTAAGAGTATAACTCTGACATTTTCCATTTTGTTACTGTCAACAAAATCCAAGAAATAATTTTGCAGACTCTGTCACCTGCAGTTTGAAACCTTTTCGTTTCTACTTAAGAAAAAATAGAATCTCATGGGAAAAAAGGTCAATAAGTGTTCCAGGTATAAATAATATTATAAATAATTCCCCAAGAGTTTGTTGGTTTTTTTTGAAAAATAACAAAAGAGTGCATTTGAGCTGATTTTCACTTTATTTTCCTTTGCTTGACGTGTGTTTTTTTGTTTGTTTGTTTGTCTGATTTTAATAGCGTGTACTTGATGCTTAGTTCAAGTTGAGGCTCCAAAAAGTGCTTGGTCTGGAAAAAAATGATATTATATATTGATTGAGTTAAACTATTCCATGCCCCTGCTGCCCTCTGTATAAATGGTATGCCATGGGACCATCGCAAGCATCCATTTCTGACTAGTAGTGAGGGAGCTCAGTCTCTTTTGCCATATCAGGTGTCACAGCACTGACACCAAAGGACGTCTTGCAAGTATCTCTGAAGACGAGCAGTTTTGACAGAATGGTACTATTTGACCCTCCGAGAATGAGATATCTTCATTCCAGAACATGATTCCTCTTGAAGCACTAAGCAGAAAGGACACAAATTCAATAATGCCTTAATATAATGTATGGGGATCAATGGACCCTTGTCCTTGAACATAGACCCATCTAAGACATGGAAACATTTTGTGAGGAGGTCTTATATAACATCACATAAATCTGTCTTTAGTGCCATCCTATCTGACTGCTAGCTATTCTTTAAAGTTAAAACTTACTGATGGTGCCAGTGGTAAAACACAGGCCTTAATCCAGCTAATAAACATATATATTGGGATTTATACAGCAGGTAAAACCTGTATCGTTAGCAGGCATCATAATTGGCTTATCATTTGTCAGAGGCTAATCAATGCACTCTGATAATTTAGTCACATAAGCCTTTATCTTCTGTTTGGTATTCAGCCATCTAATGCAGTGTTATTCCCCTTGAAAGCCCACTTCATCTATCTCATCTCCCACAAACTGTCATTGGCTTATAAATGCAGGTTGAGATATGCAAAAAATGCGGAGGTGAGTCATACTTTGAGACACACTTTCAGTGAAAGCAATAAATATCAGTTCTTTAGGTTATGCAACATATTCTTAAAAAAATATGTGAAACACATGCATACTAGTGTGGATTCTTCTGTACTTTCAGATCATTGCAACCTCATTTCATCAATGTTAGATTATTCACTACACAAACTCTGACTCATTCCTTCATAAAGGCCTGAGCACAATAGGTAGAATCTATCTTTTGATGAGACAGAGTAGCAAAGTCCAAACACTAATACCTGATAAAAAGGCAGGTGTCCATTTTTGTTCATTTGTGAGTATAAGTCATGCACATTTAATTACCATGTTAGTTCAGCTCACACCTCAGAAGACTGCCGCACAATGCACTAATGAGACCAAATATTATAACTAGCCATAATAATGTGGCTCACACATTTATCCATTTTTCTCACATCTAGTTTGTTATTAAAAGAAGTCATTGTTCACTTGCTGTGCCTGCTGATTTTTTGCTTTTACAGACATTTAAACTAAATTGCAGAGAAGCTTTCTTTTGTGAGCCAGGATCTTTTTTGATACTTTTCTTGATCACACATTAAAGACACCAGCATGAATTTTGTGTCTGACTGGTAACTACAGTACTAGCATGTGTTTTACAAATGGAAGGCATTGTCAGAGTAGAGTACTAGGGAAATGCAGAGATTAACATGACTAAAACAGACAATTCAAAGGTACTTGGTTAATTTGTCAAGCCATCTCTCAAACCCCAGACCACTCTGCGGTACAACTTTTAAAATGCTTGACATGAATGCTTGATATGACATGAATTCCAGGAACATGATTCCTGGAATTCATGTCATCTCAAGTCTCGGTTTTCTCATGTTTATGTTTAACGTTTGTATGTAGAGTTTTCCAAGTCTAGCTTGGCTAGCCATCCAGTTTAGGTTATAATTTAGTTTTCGCCACTGCCATTTTGTTTCTCCGTTTTTCTAACAGCCAGAATAAAAGGCTCGCTTTTTGTTTAACTTCAGTTCTGTCCCTTATGATTTCTGCTTTTGGATCTGCTCCTCATAAACATCGGCCATCCTGGTCGTGACAAAATTAAACTCAAAGAGTCATGCTGACTGATTTCATCTATTAACTACAGCAGCATCTCTTTATTATGCAGAAAAACTGTGTTGTTAAAAAAGGACTTCTTTTTCCTTATGCTTATTCCATGTGTAGTTAAACCTTTTCTTACACTAACAGAAAGAGGGGTTTTGCTGGTCCAGTTAAGGTCAGAGTTGGCTGTATGTGGCCCACAGTATAAAATGAACTTGACATTCTTGATCTAGATCCTCATCAAGTAGATGAAGATTGGGCATGTATTGTTGTTTTCAAATTAGTTAGGCTTTGTACTTGGCTTTTCTACTCATTACGGTAATATTTAAAACATTTTAATATCATTGTCATTATTGTCACAGTTTTACTTACTTACTAATTAGTATTAAGTGCAACCCACCAAAAATGTCTGATCATAGGATAACTTTACAAAGTGAGAAACAGTTTTTCAGTATAACGTACCACTTCTGTGTAATCACAACAGAAGGAGATGAAATAAACTAGTGAAATATAGTAAAATGTTAATGATTAGTTCAAAATATGTGTTTATTTTCTTTTCTATATCTAATGTAAAAACTTTAAAAAAAATGGAAGCATATGGAATTACTCTAGAATGACCAAATGTGGAAAATCTAACATACATGTATATCATTGAAACTGTAACAGTAACTGTAACAGTGGCTAACAGTGGTATGCCCATTCATATGAACACATGCTATATTGCTAAAAGACACTTAGGTGCATAAAAGCATAACTCTGCAAACTAGTATGTCACAAAACTAGTATGTCTGTTTTGTGACAATTGGAAAAATTTGCTATTAAGAGGAGTATTTTCTGCAAAGTGTCGTGGTCGGCATAAGAACAGAAGGGAAAATCACAGTGGGAGGATGAGGAGACCATCTCACGCCGTAAGCTGGGCCAAATGCAGCTTTAATTAAAACACCATTTAACCATTCAAAACTCTTCCCCCGCTTGGGTGCCAATGAGAAAAGCTGCTAAGAAGCTCCAGCTAGATTAAAAGCTCACTCCCTTCAGTGCAAAATCTTGTTAAGTTATCTTAGTCATTTTATGTAAGGTAGTGTGCTTTTTTTCCTCCCTGGTGAGCTTTTCACATTCTCAGGGTATGAGTCAAAGTCATGTGGTTTAATTTGCCCAGGAAAAACGGCAGGTGAGGTGAATGAACGTAAGCAGCAATCATAAGTCGCTTAGATTGTCTGGCCAAAAGAAGAATAAAAAACATGGCCCAGCAGTCAAATATAATTAAATCTCTTGTCAGATGCAATTTTGATTTCGCACTCTGTATTTACACAGCTGACGGCATTTAAATGAAAGTATTAAACATGGTATGCCGGAGCACTGCTGATGTTGTTGTTGTTGTTTTTCAGAGTTACTGTAGTAGTCATGGTGACAGCAATGACCAGGCACTTTGTCTACTACAAAGACAGCGGAGAGTGTTTGTAAAGGGGGTGGCAGCTATCAACTCAGGCTCCTGGGAAACAAAGTCTGTGTAGTCAGCGTTTGGCTAATTTCAGCCTCTGGTCCAGTCAGCCACCCTCTCCAGGCGCTATGCCCAGACCTCACAGCCTGTAGTGTGTATCTGAGTAGAGTGGGAGGATGCTGGCAACTTGAGCAGCCATCTTGAATACAGGCCATATACTGTATGTGTTCGTGTTTTATTGAGTCTTGCTTAGCTTTTCACCCTGCTTTCAAATCCAGCTATATGGTAGCATGTGTGAGCATGGCAGAGTGTGTGTGTCAAGGAGACTGACAAGTGGGCCCCAAGGGGTCAGTAGGAGGAGAAGGAAAGCATCTCTGACCACACTGCCCTCCTCCTGCCACTATCAAAGCCCTCATGCACCAGACCGGTCTCTTCGCCGCCCTCACACCTCTCTGAGCATTTTTTTTTAAACTTTTTCACTCAATAATTCTTTCTCTCTATGCCAAAGCCTTGGGTTTTGAGCTTCTCACTTTATAATTCAATATCGAAGCACACTTCCTGCAGAATCCCAAGTTGCACAAGGTACGTTAAGTAAAACTCCATCTCCAAGCTGCAGATATTCTAAAAAAGCATTTTGCTACTCAGATGTATTCAGCTACTGTTATGTAGAATTAATTAAAGGTTTTATCAGTGCCACGGCTCTCTTAGTTTTAAAGTTCACTGCACAAGGATTACATTTTTTCTTATTTTACAATTAATGTCACAGAATCGACTGCATAATATACCATATATTAAATGTAGAAGGCAGTGAATATACATTAAAATAATAACACAAACTGCAAAACCTTAAAAGGTCAATATACAGACCATTATGTATTCACTAGAATCAAATACCGCTAAAAGAGGTTACCTGTCGTAAGGTTTTGAAACAAAAGGTTTTTGAGGTCTAAGTCATAGGTACTGGTGCTAATCCCAGCTCTATATTTTGCAGACATATGAAAAATGTGAGTACTTTTTAATGTGTGTTGTCAGAATGACTATTTCCTTTATTCAACTGCCACGACTTGTGAGAAAATTTGAATAAAAACCAAAAATCACATATTCTGCTTGCCTAGGATTAGAGTTAGGGTTAGGGTGAGAGCTAAGGCTGAGGCTGGGGTTCCCACCAATGATGACTTACTCCTTAGAGAGTTAAAGCAGGATGTGAGTTTGTGAGAATATATACTGTCTTTCTTTAAAATATGATTTTTGAATATCCATGGAGTGCAGTGAGCTGCCTTTAATTCAGTACATTCACAGCTGTCAATACTACATGCTTATAAGTAGGCATGGGAATTGATAAGAATTTAGCTATTGATTTGATTCTTTATCGATTCTCCTTTGGTTCCCATTGGCTTTGCTTTGAGAGTCACCACCGTTTGCATAAATCCAAAGACTTTGCATTTGTGCAAATTAACTGCATGCTGTGTGGTCACATGTTTGTGCATGTTGGCGGTATTTCCGTTCCCTTCTCTTGTGATCAGTGCTGGGGTCATTACTGAACAAAAGTAATTATTAGACATATTACTTTTCTTTAAAATAATGCAGTACGCTACTTAATTACTCCCAGGAGAACACATTTTTACACTACTGGTTACATTACATTTATGTGTTTCTCTGCAAAATGGCCTCATAATTACAATTTCACAATACAAACCTGAGGTTACGGTCTCACACACCAACACGAATCTCTATTCTCTATTCTTATATTTTACACCACCGTTGCTTGTGAAGCTTGCACACAAGAATTTCACTCACAGGTGTTGTACCAGTGAACCAGCAATGTGATGTGACAATAAAAGTGATTTGATTTCTACGTTAGAAACATGAACAGGTAGAAACGGAGGCTGCAACCTGACTGCTCATCGATTTGCTACCACTTGCCTAGCTTAGCATGATGCTGTCTGTGCAGCTGCTTGCACAGACAGCATTATGCTGCTTGTTTTAGCAGCATAATACAGTTGTTTCTGCTCTGGATAAGCTAATCACGCTATGATCCTTCCCTATGATCCTTCCTACTTCGCACTCTAGTCCTTTTTGTGCAATAAAAATAAAACCAATGTCCATACCCACTGGGAACCGGTTCTTCTTTCCCATCAGTACTTATGTTATTTAACTATATTACATTTTCTTTAATTTGTTTATAACCTTTGTATAACATTTCTGTGTTTTTACTTCCTTCAATTTGTCCCTTATATTAAGTTCATTTTAGCTTGTAATACCCATTCTGGGTTAGGATTGTGTTTATTTAGTCTGTGTTAGGGCTGCTCAATTAATCGAATTTTAATCACGATTACGATCTGGGCTTTCAACGATCATTAAAAATGACTGAGCCGATTATTAGCCCCTCCCTCATGCTTTACTCTCGCGCTGCTCCATGTGGCAAATCAAGCGCACTGCTCTGCATTTCGAACACGCTAAGCAGAAGTTATTTGGAGAGGAGTGGACTGCCGTTGGTTGAAAAGAGAGGTAAAAAAAAAAAAACTTAAGTGGTGTGGAAACATTATGGGTTCGCGGAGTCAGACGTGGATCAAGTAGACACAGTGTGTAAACTTTGCTATGGTGTCGTAGCTGCACCACAGAGCAACACTGCAAAGTTCACATTTTTCATTTATTTCTTATATTGCAAACATTTGCACTGTTATCAGTATTTGCACACTATTTTATATTATTTTTTAAAGTCATTATTCAATACATTGTTATTGTTAAACCTTTAAAGCCGGTCAGAGCAGCATGCTCGTTTTGTGTAACTATTTTTAAATCCCTGTAGAACCTGAACGCTAAGCTAGCACAATAAAATTTTTTCCATATGAAACCAGAGAAGTTGTACTTACTTCTTATGCCATCAGCTTGTCCTCGGTCACGGTTTCCTTCCACATATAGCTTTGCAAAAATTGCACAAAAAGAGCTTGCAGGAACAAAAACATAATATTCCAGAAACACGCTTTGCCGATCCGATCAGCTGTTCTTAACACTTCCCACATTGAAAAAGACATCAACGTGAACTATCGCAAGTGACGTCATTTTTGCGGAAAATTTAGTTTTTTACTTGTAGGCCTTAGAACTCGAATTGCACTGCTGGAAATAGTTTATTTTGATGCACATGCACATTCTTTGCAAATTTGCATCATAGGATTGTTTTTTGTTTTTCCTGCAGTATATAAAAATTGCTGTATCTCCAAAATAAAACTATGAAGACACTCAAAATAAATTTCCTGTTGTTGTAAACTATTTTTTGCAACTTTTTTGTATTTAAAGTTTTGAGGGATAAACCTCTTAAATTTCTCCAAGTAGAAATATATGTAAAAACAAAAACGATTTTCAATTTTTTTGTAGTTTATTGCACTTTTTTGCAATTAATGTAGTTACTATGGACTTAATGCATACATATTATTAAAATATGGGCTATAACAGTTGTATTGATGTATAGCAACTTGAAATGCTCCCACAAATGGCACTACAGCATGTAAAAAAATAATATAAGCTCTGGCGGACGAAATAAATATCGTCAAATAATCGTGATCTCAATTTCAGTGAAAATAATCGTGATTATCATTTTTGCCATAATCGAGCAGCCCTAGTCTGTGTTGTCCCTATTTTTTATGTTTTTCATCACAACTCACTCAGCTTCCCGAGCTGTCTTCTCCTGTTTGCTTTAGACTCACCAGCCTTTACTAGCCTTTAAGACACTTTACTACTGGTGTTGGCCAGAGGGGCCAATGGCGCGTTATGGCAGCCTCGCTTCTGTCAGTCTGCCCCAGGGCAGCTGCTTGGCAAGTCTTGGCAGGGCAGCTGTGGCTACAACTGTAGCTTGCTTCCACCAGCGTGTGAATGAATAGTGGCCTTGAAAAGCGCTATATAAATCCAATCTATTATTATTTAATTTCGATCTGTATGTGTGTGTTTTTTTAATTACATTTTTCCGAATAAAACGGTGGGAAAAGGGAACAGAAAAAGGATCCAAGAGATCCAAGCCTTTTAAAATTAACAAAAAGGGATAATTTTACACTTTTTATTTCAAATGTACCTAAACACCTTAATTTCATCCAAAGAGACACATAGAGAAAATCAGAATAAAAAAACAAGTATAAGACTGATGAAGCATGATGAGATTCATCACATCGTAAAGTATCCTGCTGGTCATTTCAGCACCCTAACAGCCCTTACAAAGTTCTGTAACAATAGTAACACCCCACATTTGTTTCCACTGATTGCTCTCTCTTCCACTCTGTTCCTGGCCAAATGTAAAATTGGCCGCCAATCTGTTAATCTCTGAAGCCAGCTATGGATCTCACATAGAAGGCCCACTGCCTCAAAGTGTTCATGGGTAAATGAAACTTTTGTCCCTCTGTCCTCCACCTTCAACCGGCCCTCATCAGCAGGTCTTTACCTAAAAAGAACACGTGACTGTTATGGCCCTTGCCAGATTACTTAGTGGATCAGCCCCCTTTGCTTGGACACATTCCTGTATCCTTTCGCCTGCTCAGAAGCTCTGGATCAGAACTATCCACAGAGTTTAGGGAAGGTTTTACAGCTGCACTGTCTAACCAAATGCCACCTCTTTGGCACAGACAAATGTTGGCTCAGATTACGTAATAATGCTTTTCCCCTGAAGCACTTTCACAGAGAGATGCCCAGCATGCTAACTGTCTTCGGGAACAGAAGCTACATTTACTGCTCCAAGAACCTCAGAGCATGTTCCAAGGGCCCGAGCTGACTTGCTGTAAAACTTTACAGACATTTTAAAAACCTTCTGTACAGTTCGAATCCAATGGCAAGTTGTAACTTTGAATAGCAAAACATTTTTCACAAAAAAAACCTGAATTAAACTACAGAACAAATAAACTTTATTTTGCTACCTCCAATTAGCCAAAGAACCCAAAACAAAACTGTTATTGCAGATTTTAAGTTTTTAATTATGAAGTTGAAAAGGAAAACGAGCCGACATCTAGCTAGGGATTAGAATTGATTATAATTTTGTAATTCTTAGTCCATTTTCAACATCACATGAATTCTTATCGGGTTCTCATTGGATCCACTTTGAGACTCACCACCATTAATTGCATGCTGGTATTTTAATCTGATATTTTGCCTCTTAGTTGTAATCAATGTTGGGGACATTATTACAAAACAATTAATACATTACACATATTACACACAGAACACTGTCCGTAAAACCAATTCAGTATGTTACTTAATTACACCCAGAAGAAGAGCAAAGCTGTTTGTTTTACTCCTCGTTATATTACTTTTGCATTTCTGTGGAAGATGGGCTGAAAAGCATTGTCTCATAATTACCATCTCGCAATATAACCCTATATGCTACAGTCCCACACACCAACACAAATCCATATCGCACACATACACGCACTTTCTTAGCATTTAAGTAGGAGCACAAAGCCCACACAGAGAGACTTCAGGGTGAAGAAAAGGTAGAAGTTAATTTGTTACCTGTTGAAGTTCAGGGTCTGAATGCTGGGCTGGGATCAGGATTCACTCAGCTGTAGCATCATTCTGGGTCCTTGGCTAGCTTAGCGTTAGCATGCTGTTTGTGCAGATGTGTGCAATGAGCCACACAGGGTTGCGCTAGAACAGAGGTTCGCAAAGTGTGGAAAAAAGAAAAAAGAGTGCACTGCTAGCATAATGGACAGGTTTTTGACAGGGCTCCCCCACGAAAGCCAAATATGGTTCCAAACCAACTCCCTTCCAAGCCAAAGACTAGAAAATATGATGAAGCATATCTTCCCTTTGGCTCCACCTGCACAGGTGCCACGGCAGGTATCTGCGCAACAGAATTAGTTTCCCCTGCATAGGGAGCACGCGCTGGGCTCTCCAAATCACGGACAAACAGCATCCCACATTCTTGATTTTTAGTTCACAAACACTTGTTGTAATGACTAACTACTCCTGACATTTTGGAGATGTTAGCTCTTTATACAGTAAAGTTACCGTGGGATACAAATAACATCAGGCTGATCCTGCCACAATTTGTTCCCCCTCCGTATTCCTCATCCACACGTACACGCAAAAACTGAGTTGTAAAAAACCCTCCGTGTGTGAAAGAAATCGCAATGGAGTTTGAAAACAAAATATGGGTGTTCGTGGTTGGAGGATGTATTTGTGCGGGGGGGGCATTTTTCTTGTAAAACAAACGGGGGCCCAGCAAAAAAAAGTTGGGAACCACTGTGCTAGAAGCTTAATATCGTTGTTTCTGCCTGGATGTCGTTTTCACTTTACTTTCACACTCTAGTCCTTTTTGTGCCATAGAAATAAAAGTAATGTCCATATCCAGCTGAAGTATGTCACACTATTTTCCTCCTGAAATCAGCTGATTGTAGCAAGTGCAAGAACCATGAGTGGATGATAGGCCGGCAGACTAACAATTATGAACTGAAGTCTCGACACTAGTGAGTAAGTTGCTGGTTGTTCTCATCTGCAGTTAATACCAAATTGATAGTTTTTGTAGAACTTTTATACAAGCTATGGCAATCAGTCAATCAATCAAGGCTTTATTCCCCACATGCAGGTTGCCCTGCAGTGATGCAAGCATTGCTGTGGTGACTAAATCAAAACAATGAACTAAAAAACAACACAAGCTTTATTTTTCTTTATTTGTACTAAAGCTTGTACGAAAAGGATACAAGAATAAAGCAAAAATACCCGAGATTCTAGCACCAGCTTTGCTGATTTAGTCTCCATATGTAAAAAGGAGTCACACTTATTTAATCCCACCCCTGGTCCATAAGTCATCATGTATTACTTATCCAGCTTACTTATAAATATAAACATGGACAACAATAACAATATTATCATATTCTTACAACTCCATGTTTTTACCTCAAAACATGAATAAATAAATACATTTTTAAACATTGTTTCCATGTGAATTTAATTTGCTATTTTCATATAACATTCGTTTTGTTCAATTTTAATGATAATTTGTTTTTATTAAGCCAAATTTTCAATTTCAATTCAACTATTCATTTGTGTAGTCATCTCTTCCAGTATATGTCTCAGCAGAGCAGAAAATATTACACAGTGTCAGTTTTAATACTGTTAACACGTATGTCGAGTTGATGTTATTTTCATTTTTTTTTAATTAATACATCTATTGGATCAAACAGTCTACCACATTTTCTTTTTGTTGTTGTTGTTTGTTTTTATCTATTGAGTTTGTGATGTAATCTATTGAGTCTAATAATGATAATAGTGATTTAGAGTCAATCCTTTACTTACTGGCATACTTTTGCAAAACAGGTTTTCAAGGGTTTTTGAAAACTGAAGTATTAAAGAAACATGCTTGTAGTTTGTAAAGTGGTGTCTGTTGCCAGATTTGAGCTGTGGTATAATTTTTACTGTTTTCATTTTGTCAGGAAATACATAGGCTTGAAATAATAGATTAAAAATGTTTGTAAAGGTTTTTTTTAATGCCCTAAGTGACCTTTTTTAAGCATAGACATACAAATATCATTACAATTTTAAGATTTCTTATTATCAGATTTGAAAATTTCCTTTTCATTCATAGCCACACGGAACACAGAGAAAACATTTCTACCTATCAAAGTATCCAGATTTCCCTCTGTTAGCCCAGGATCAGTGATTTTTCTTGCTAAATTTGGTCAACAACAAGAAAGAATTATTTTAAGCTGTTGGCCACAACATCCATTTTATATTCCTCTTTGTCACTGTCAAGCAATTTGAAGGAAGTCAAGCGACTTTTTAATTTCCTTAACTTCCTCAGCCATCATTGGTTTTCACAGGTGAGTACCTTAGTCAGCTGATAACCGGCCAGCTATAAGTTCCAGCAGCTGTTAGTTTAGCAACTTGTTCGCTAGTTAGCAAATAGCTCTGAAATGGACAAGCGGAAGCGCGTGGATGGTTGGAACAGAAAAAGCTTTGATCAGTGGTTGTTGATCAATGGTCATGAGAATTTGCATATTGATGATCAAGGAACTGACCTCCCAGCTCATTGTTCCTTCAGTGAGCTGGTTTCAGTCATTATGCAAATGTACTGTTTATAAGATTGGCGAAACCTGCAGTCAGCTGAGACTGAAGAAGTCACTTGGATGAGTGATGAAATGTTTCTCTCACTGAAAACGCTACGTCCAGATGAACAGAATCAAACACTTGAAACACTTCCTTTATTTGAATAAATCAGGTGCCCTCTGAAGATGTTATGTAATTTCTTGACTCAGCACTCTTCTCATACTTCACAGAACCACCATTCAACATTTCACTTCATCATGCATGCTTAGAAAAAGTGCCTAACCCTCCTGCCTGCATCCTCGGTCAGGCCCGCAACTTCACATCAGAAGCTCATACAATGGTTGCAGTGCGCATATCTTAACAACATCATTAAGGCAGTAATGTCCATTGTTTTATGGTAATTATCCGTGCCTTGTTATTGAAAGGCTCATTGTTCTGATGATGGCCAGGTCATAAATAAACTTTATGAAGAGCTCTGTGTGACCACTAAACTGCTACTGATGATGGAGAGATGGGGAATGCCAAGGCTATTCAGATAAAAGAGTTCGCCCACTCTGGTGTGACAGTGTGTGTGTGTGTGTGTGTGTGTGTGTGTGTGTGTGTGTGCCTGGTGAAAGAATTCCACCTCCTGTGGAATGTCAGGCTTTGTGAGGACACAGTCTTCAACTTCTCTTCTTTGTTCTCAGCTTCAGCTTTAGAGATTTGTTACAGGTGCCCAGGGTCCACTGCCTTCTGTACATAAATTGATGCTCTTATGATTCCAGAGAAAATAATTAGGACAAAAGGATATTAATACTGATTATTTATTACTTTATTTATTACCTAGAGTATGTTGTGGTTATAGTGAAAATTTACAACTTCTCTTAAAACAAACCCCAAACCTGAAGTCAGTATTAAGATAAGGCTTAGGAGGGTGCTAGCTTAAGTTTCTCGGCCAGGTTGGAAGCTTTTGTTTTGTACTGTGTTTTGTTTTGCTGACTTTAATTTCATTTTTATTTTTTGTCTTTGGTTTAGAAACCTAAAACAGCTAAGTTAAACTTATTGATTCAAATTAGGAAAAGATCGGGGTATGGGTTACAATATGTCTCTGTACAGTTATAACCCTGCATGTTGAAAACTGACTTTTTTAGCTAGCTAGTGTATTTAAATGTCCTCAATAACCATCTCTATATTTAAGAGGTTCTGAGGTAGAGCCTGCTGTTGCCATAACCTGGTGTATCACAACAATAATAAAAGCCATCTTGTGTGTCTCTCTGAGATGCTGACAGCACTGTTGCACCAGCAGTATTGGATGCTCTGGTACTGAGAATAGGCTGTTGTTTTACCGAGCATTCCTGTTGGTATTAAAACAATTTGATTAACTCCTAATTGCTAAGCTAAAAGGACAGGCTTGAAGCAGGTATTAAATGAACACTCTGAGAGGTGGAGATATGCACTGGAGAAGAGAAATGAAGTCAGTAAGTTTGTCAATGAGAGGGAAGCATGTGGAAAGGTGAACATGGAGTGAGTAGAGCTAGTGAAGGTAGATGAGTTTAAATACTTGGGTTAAAACATCCAAAACTATGGAGAGTGCACAAGAGAGGAGTGCAGGCAGGGTGGAGTGGATTGAGGTGAACATCAGGGGTGAATTGTGAGAGAAGGATACCAGCAGGAGTGAAAAGGACGTTTACAAGATGGTACTGAGACCTGCCATGATGTATGGTTTGCTGACAAAAAGACAGAGGTGGAGTAACTCACTGACGTTTGTCAGTGAGAACCTTAAAGATATTAAGATTTTCACAGGGACTGACCAGAACGGACAATGAGTATATCAGAGGGACAGCTCATGGTGAGCGGTTTGGAAACAAAGTTAGAGAGATAAGGTTGAAGAGGGAGCTGACAGGCAGGAGGATAACAGGAAGACCTCAGAAGAGGTCCATGTAGTGAAGCAGGACAAGTAGAGAGTTTGTGTGACAGAAGAGGACTGGTGATAGGGTGAGGAAAAGGCAGACCACTTGCTGTGGTGACCCCTAAATGGAGCAGCTGGAATAAGAAGAAGACTTTTTGAGTACCAAGTCTCTCTTACAATGCCTTTAGTATCGTCTAATTTGGCTACAAATGGACTACTTGATGTATTAGGGCAGGGGTGTCCAACTCCAGTCCTGGAGAGTGACTGTCCTGCAGCTTTTAGATGAATCCTTGTTCTGACACAAATCTTCTAAAAAAAGGTACTAAAACATGAAAACCTTTATGATGACAGTCTTATTTCACAGCTTGCAGCAATCCTAGCGAATACCCCTGTCAGTCACGTGTTTCATAACTGAGTAAACAGTTAAAGTGCATAGAATGACACACACTTGTTTAAAGTAGCTTGTAAGCAAAAACATGTTCCTTGAACCATTTTTTGAGCTTCAATAGGAAATATTATTTTGGACCTTATGTTGTCTTTTTATGCCAATAAAAGTAGAACAGTGCTGTTTCAACAGGAAATCTGGATTGTCCATAATAAATGAAACATTCAAGACCACAGTCCTTCCTCTAAAGTCCCAACTTTCTTCACCTTCATTCCCACTTAACCAAATCATTCACGCACCCTTGTATTGTACAGTAATTATGGTACAAGGTGTTGGTTTACAACACTCAAAGCTACTTAGCACTGACTACCATTGGCCAAATGGGCAGTTTCAGCTTTATAGTTACACAATCAAAACCCATCCAAGTACATCAACTGCTTTTATTAGATTAGAGCAAACCGCCAGCCATTATCACACACATTCACACACACACCTGTCATTTCATTCCAGAAGCAGTTTTGGTGGGGAAAAATACCAAACTTGTAGGCTGTGTGATTGTTTTTCATTGCGGTGTCACTGTGTCTGTCGTCAGCTGAGAGAGCAAACCTGCTCCAGGTACAAACTAAAGGCTCAGTTTCTGTTTTCTGCTGTATACATCTTAGACTTTGTTTGTGTGTGTACATGTTTAAACAAGAGTGTGTACTTCCAGATAATTTCCAGCTAACTTCTCCACACCCTGCTGATCATGCAAAATAAAATATTTTTCAACTGAAACTTTGGCTTTACCCCGACACACCTTGCTTGTGAGGATAAAGCCTTGCGTGCATGACACCCTGCTTGCATGTACTTTTCTTTAACAGCAGCCCCTGGATTTGCGTTTTAAGTGACTGAATACTTTTTTTCCCTCTAATGTCCGAACCAAGACGGGTACATTAAAAAGATAGGACAGTTACTTCATAAAGAGAATAAAAAGTAGACAAAGCTATCTATATTTTGAGCACCAAATGCAAAAGGTTAAACAGGTTTGATGTGCATTATTCTACCGTATGTGGTCCAGAATTCAGAGTGTCCTTTTAGCAGAAAGATAACAAATGGAAGGCAGATAGCGGTGACAAAGAAAGAATGATTGTATGACAGCCTTGAACTCTCTGGCTATGAACTCTCACATTTTCCCTCTCTCCTGCTCTCTTCCAGCTGTGTGCAGTTGTGGACATGTATTCATTGCAGGAAGAATGTTTGAGGAAATGGGAAACGTTTTCCAGATGGTTGGGCTCATGGCCCTGCTCAGCTGCAGCAGTGTGAAAATGATCTGACTGCTACCCATACATATGCCAAAAACATGTGGAAACGTGCATAACATACATGTAATAGAGGCGTGGGCAGTTAATTTTCCCAAAGGGCCACATGAGAAACTGAAAGTGTTGGCACTGCACCAATAAATTAAAATCAGTTCTGCTCAGTAGTATTTTTATTTCTTCATTAAGTGCTACTTATTAGAGTAGATGTTACAATCAGACAATGAAAAACAAAACAGACATAGTTAAAAAAAACTAATTAATCAAAATTCCAAAAACCATTTGTGAACAAAAAATTGCATGTTTCTGCAAAACGTCATAGACTTTCAACTTTATACAAAGTGCTATTGCTAATGTTATTGTTGTTTAATTACTCCATTTGTAGTGTTTTTTGTATTCAGTGAAAAGAATCCTCTTTTTTTTTTTACTTGAAAAAGTGAATTAACACTTTGAGAAAAGTTTACTTGTTATTGTGATTTTTGGGGAAATCACAAAGCTGGGATGACTGCTCCATCCCTGGATGTGTAATGCTTGCTAAGAAATCCTTGTTGCTTACGCAGCTTTGCTAGCAATAGTTCACATGTGCACATTTACTTTGGCTCAGTTAAGTTTTTGTTTTACTCTGCATGTTTAGTCACATAATGGTGGTTAAAATTAAAGTTTATAAACAGAACAATGTGCTCTCCCCAACTAATCACATTTACCTCTGATATCAGTAAAAAAAACAACAACAACAAAACCAACTTTGAAATCCATGTCTTGTTAAAAGTTTTACATTCTGCAATTATATTTCATTTTTTAATGTCAGGTGACATCTTGCAGGGCTAGGAAACTCAGATCTTACAAAAACATAATAAAACTGATAAAACTGTATCATGATGTAGACCTCTCTGCTTTGAATCATACTTGTTATTAATCTCTGTCTCTCTTCCACAGCATGTCTTTAATTCTATCTTCCTTCTCTCACCTCAACTGGTCGAAGCAGATGGCCCCGCCCCTCCCTGAGCCTGGTTCTGCTGGAGGTTTCTTCCTGTTAAAAGGAAGTTTTTCCTTCCCACTATCGCCAAAGTGCTTGCTTATAGGGGGTCATATGATTGGTGGGTTTTTCTCTCTATGCATTATTGTTTTTTCTCAAAGTGTTAATCCACTTATAATATAAAGCACCTTAAAGGTGACTGTTGTTGTTATTTGGCGCTGTATAAATAAAATTGAATTGAATTGAATGATTTCCCACAAAAAAAAGAGTCAGTCATTAAGCCCTTCTTTGATGGGGAGTTTGGTGGGTGAAAGGTGGAAAAACTGCATGATGTATATTTATTTATTTCCCATTAACAAAGACTGTATGGTATAATGTGCTATACATGGCCACGTTGCAGGACCAATCAGATAGTGAGGTTTCCTCCACCATCCTTTACATCCATCTCCATCTACTAAGCCCCGCATCCATATTCTGCTTGTTTTGTAAGCATCGCACCCCAAACTTTAAATGTTATTTTACAGTGTATTTGTTGCTTATTACCAACAAATTTCAATAAATGGTAGAAAGAGTATGACCTTTTGTTTAAAGTGCTTAATATTACTTACTCTTACAATTAATAATTTGTCTGATGATGTTTCATAAGCAAAACAAATGCTTATATGTTCACTTTTTAGGGGAAAATCACTGCTAACTTTGGAGAAGAAAGTTAGCAGTGATTGGTGCCTTTTGGTAATGGCTTGTGTTTTGGTTTCATATCAGAAGAGCATAAAAAAAATTACAGGTCGAATGAATGAGGGGGTCACACATGAGTATGTGTAAAACAAGAATGAGTTCCTAGAATATACTGTCTATCCATTCTCAGACTATTTCAGTGAGATTCATTTGTAAGTGTTGCACTTGTGAAATGTTGCAGAAATGATTATGTGCTGAATAAAAACAGAAAACAGTGCAATCAGTGCTCACTTTCTCATTGCTTTCCTATCCCACATTGCTAGCTGCTGTCATGAGTGTATTTTGTGTTTGGGTTTCAAAAATCTTCCAAATAATTGCTTTAATTGGTTCAGCCTGTTTCAGTGGTGCAAATTCCAACAGTACAGCAAGAGTCGCATTTAATATTTTTATTAAGACTATCCCCACGCTATCATGTGATCTACTAAGGTCAAATGACCCAAGAACTGAGTTAAAGCGTCTGGGAAGGGATCTCAAAACTTGATTTTAGATGGCAGACAGTTGGTGTCGTAAGCCACCACTTCTGTTCAAAGATGATTGTTCACAGTGGACATAGATGCCTTCTTTCACTCCTCTTTCAAACCATCTGTCTTCTCTGTCCAAAATGTGGACATTGGCATCCTCGAAAAAGTGACCTTTGTCCTTTAGATGCAGATGGGAGTCGAGTCTCGTCCTATAGAGATGGCTTTTCTATGTCATGCCATACCTTCTTTACACTCTTTCATCAAGTAATTTAATCAGAATGTTTCTAAATCTTTAGTATGGTTTAAGATTTCTTTGTTTATCTTAATGTTTCAATAAGTTTTATACAGATCTAGATCCTCTCAGGACATTGGTAAGACCCCAGAGAGCTGTTTTCTGGTCCGAACCACTTGTGTTTAGAGAACAGACTGCCTGCTTACCATCTTAAGTAACCAGCAGACCTCAGTCTTTTTCCTTCTCTCCCTCTCTTTGTCTTTCTCTCCAGGCTGTGAAATATTCATGAAAGAGGGAGGTGATGAGGTGGTGGAGGTGAAGTGTGTAGGGATGAAGGGAAGACGATGCTCTAGCCTCGATTAAGTATTTACACCACCCCTGACCATCTGGACGGAGGCAGAAACACAGAGAGAACAAAGAGACAGAAGGGAAAGAAATAAAATGTTCTGAATTAATCTAAAATAAATAAAGTTGAAGTGAGGGGAGGATGAGTTAAAGAAGGAAAGAGAAGGACAAGGGAAATGAAACACGCTGTCTTGATTAAGCCCAAAAGCGTGTTTCTACTTTGTGGCTCTCTCATGGTTTAGTTTGGGGAAATGTGATCTGGACCCCAGGGAGAGCTAATCATCAACACATTTGTAATGGTGGAATGACTGTGTGTGTGTGTAAGGTTGCACACACACACACACACACACACACACACACACACACACACACACACACACACACACACACACACACACACACACACACACTCCGCTTCTGAAACAAACTGATTAAGGAGGCATCAAAGTGGGAAGTGAGCTAGAGCTGTGATGCTACCCCTGGACTAAAAAAGCCTCAAAGCAACAACTTCAAAACACTGAGTCAAATTAAAGCAGATACACAATTAGCTGTATGGATTTATCGCTGGTTTCACTGCCTCTGTACTCTCTACTTGCCTCTCTATGTTACTGTTCACTGCTTTGATCAGCCACAACTTTAAAACCACCTGCTTGCATATCCAACAATACGAGCAGATGCTTCAGCACCTGTAGGATTTCCAATTCTTGCAAGACTTTCCCTGCTTATTCCAGGGCATTGACGGAGTGTATAAAAAAGATGGCTTCAGCCCATCTTGACATTACTGTTAGTCACAAGGTAGCTGTTTAAATTTATAGAAGTCCATAATTTGCTTCACTAACTTTGTCTCTAAACTGGTCACCCTGAGCTGTCCTTCTGATATACTCTTTTATAATCCTCTCCATCATGTTCACTCCTAGTGGAAATCTTAATATCTTCAGCGCTGCCACCTCGCTACAATTCACAATGTCATCTATGAACCTCATAGTCCACAGAGACTTCAGCCTGACCTCATCTGTTTATCTGCCAATCACCACTGCAAGCAGGAAGCAGCTCAGAGGTGTAATTGCACTCCCACCTTGAATCATTGCTACCGCACACCTCAAGACAGTGTTGCTGTCCTCTAGGTGTCTCCATCAACAGTCTTAAACCAAAAACATTGCATCTGTATTGTTCTGTAGTGCATGAAGCTATAATGCTGCTCACTGACTGTCACTACTCTTCTTAACCTTGCTTTCTCATAGCTTCATCATATGGCTCATCATTGTTATCCCTCTTTTACTTACAACACCACTGCACATCACTCTTGTTCTTAAGAACTGGCAGCAATACACTCCGTCTGCATTCCTCATGCATTCTTCTATTTCCTTTTCACTCCCCGATATTGTGTTAAAATGTGGTCAAAGAATCCATCGCCCTCTGTCCTAGACATCCCCATTCTTTCCAGCTCTGTAGCCAAGCTGACAAAGAGTCAGGGTTGTGTTTAACCATACCTTGTAATGACATCATGAATTTCATTACAAATAAAATTTGTTAATGTTTTAATCTTATCTTTTATCTTACCTTCATGATGAATCTATCACCATTATCTATCACAGGCCTTCAAGGTGTCAGTAATTAAACTATTACTTAAAAAGCCATCACTGTAGCTGTGAAACTAATTATGGGCTAATCTCCATTTGTCTTTTATCTTAAAAATTTTTGTAACACTAACTGTAAAACAGCTAACTGATCATTTGCAAAGGTTAGTAAGGTAGTTTAATATAAGGTTGTTTATTAGCTCCTCTTACTTTTCTTTAAAGAGTACTGGAAACCACATACATTATAATATACTCTTAGAAGTGAAAATGAATAAAAAGAGAAACAAAGAAATCCATACACATCTATAATATTACACAAAAAAATTTAATTTTGGCTGAACTGATGTTTTCCATATTTATTTATTAATTTTAAAATTGAACATCATCTATTAAAACTGGCTCTGTGGTTATAGTTGATAAGACAGTTGTGCATATCTGACAACTGAGCAGTACATGATGCACATGCTGTCAGCAGTTGTGTTTGTGAAACCATGGTGTGCTTGATGTACTGTACATAGAAGTGCCAGGCTGTCAGACGATCTATTCATCCATAATGAAACAGTGAAGCCCCCCAGCACGATGGCTACCAGCCCTCTTCGCCTCTTCAAAAGATGTGTGAAGATGGCATGAATTATAAATACCCCCTCCACTCTAACACCAAAACCGTGTTTATGGGAGTGTGTGATGAGCATAGGAGGACATGGATTACATATTGGTATCCTGGGTTAGATCATTTTAGAGTAATGGATGAGAAAGTGAAAATGTGATCCACATGGGTTTTTAAAGTGCAATTAAATATTTATTTTAAGAAATAAAGTAGTAAAAGTTTAGTTGGGGCTAAATATATTTTAAAGCAAAACTGAGGGTAAAATGCTTGCATTTGACTAGTGTGAGCTGCAGTCCCATAAGCAGTAGCTCTAAGAGGTGAAGCTTTAAACAGCCAGTGTTTGAACCAGTGTGCAACAAGAGCAATTGTAGTATGTATCCTCCTTTTATTTGTTTTTGTATAAACATGAATTCACTCATAATCTGACCAAAATATCACATTGTAACACATACTCGCCACCAGATCGCAAACAGAGGACAGACTCTGCCCAACATGTGAAGTTCTACGTATCATCTAAAAATAAGAAACACTTGCACGGAGTATTCAAAGCCAAAAAAGTGAAGTGCACATCTGCTCCTTCAGTGTGAGGATCAAAAAGGTTTACTGAGTTTTTCATGGCTCCACTCAGAGCAACACAGAGTCTAAAGATGAGTTCTGTCAGCCTGCAGTCGTCACGTTGTTTGGTAATGCACTGGCAAAATCCTCACATCTTTGCCTAATCTCCAAGCGCCTTTCTTTCTGTTTGCTCTGAAGCTCTACCTGATGTAAAAAATAAATAAATGAATAAATAAATAAATAATACATGGTAGAAGACCTTACATATCCTGTTTTGGTGTCCTTGAGCAAGACTGAGTGGGAATATATCGTGGGTTTATGTATTGCCTTGCATTCTCTACACTGTCCGCCATTGTCAAACGCTTTAGAGACCAGGACTGAAAAATATTAAAAGCTGAGTGATGGAGTAGAATTTTTTTTACATTATATAGGGTCATCGGTGCTTCCAGTAGCTAGCTATTTAATTCATGTTCATATCTTGAAATTAACGCACTAAACGTTTTGATTTGCGCCTGACTCCAAAGTGTTGTGGTTTCCACATTTGCCTTATGAGCAACAATCCATGGGTGAGTCCTGGGAAGAAACACAAATTCTTTTAGGGTTACAACAGGAAGGACATCCAGTGTAAAAAAAACCAACCCAAAATACCCTGCCAAATCAAGCACGCAACACTGTGATGTGCTGTGGCAAGCCTTTGTCAAATTAAGCAGCAGCCAAAAGTAGCTTTAAAGGTAATGGAATGAGTGTTTTACCAGAATTGACAATCTGATAATAATACATATTTTTGTTTGACTGGCTACTTTAAGTATTTTAAAAGAGCCAGAATGAGCAGGATTTAGAAATTATGTTACCCTTTCAGCAATGTTTCAACTAGTTTTTGTATGTAACACCAAGCATGTTTTCAAAAAGTCAAAGTGTGTCAAGACTACAAAGACAAACAAAGCTTCAGAGTTCTTGGAGGGAGATTAGAGCAGCGAGCAGGAGGCAAAGAAAACTGGTTTTATCTACAGGCTTGAAGGTGGACATTCAAAACACATGTTCAGACATCACATTTAGACCTTAGTTGCTTAGAGCTAAAACACCTAACCCACAGTAGTACAAAACTCTGACTGCAACTCTGGCGAATGGAAAAATATTATGACATTACTGCTGATACATAAGCAATTATTGGCCGAGGCCTAAACAAAATGAAAAGACAATGAATCAGGGAAAGACAACCTGTTGCCAAGAGGTATTCGCGTTGCCTTACACGGATGAATCTGAGTAATCTTTGTACAAGTAAATATTGTATTTTAACATGTGGACTTGTGGAAACACAAGTAAAAGATTCATGCCTGTTGCCACTTTTCCCTTCTCCCTTCACAAAGAGCCATTCTCATGAGTCAAGATGTTTGGAGCTGTTTTATCAGCCATGCTATAGCATGGGTCCTTGAGCCAGTCATACCAAAATGAAAGACAGACATGTAGAAATCCTCCAGTGTCTTCCAGAATAAATATAAAGATAAATATAAGGAATAAGACAAAGAAAAATAAGGATTTTTGTTAAACTACAAGATTACCACTTGTTTATCTGTTTGATTAAAAGAAAACAGTCTTGACTGTTAGAGAAAAACTGCAAGGCAGCTCAATGTGTGCAGTTAGCCAATGGCTTAGAGGCCTTTCCCATGTTTTCTCCAAGGTAACCACATCACGACATGTTTATGCCTTTGTTTTGGTAAGTCACGGTTACTCACGGATGATCTTTAGCATTCAGTGTACCAGGCTAGTCTCACAGAAACATTTGAACATATGTTTTCAATTCAAGATTCAAGGCTCTTTACTGTCATTATGTAAGCACATATTAAGGCAATATAGCAATTCAGGCATCTTATACATCACTTTGTTTACCTGGAGAACAAGTCCCAGGTCTGTCACACAATGCCTTGTCACTCTGATATACACCTAACCAAGTAGTTTTGGTGACTAAAATTAACCGATCAGTAACAAAAACAGTAGCAAGTTGAATACAATGGGCACAAATCTAGCTTTGTGTCCACTGTCAAACCACTTTCGTGGATCAAAGACTTGACTTCAAGTTCCATCACACCAGACATCTCCATAATTAAAATGTCTGCCTTTCTGTGCAACAGGATTGAATGTGGATGTCATTCTTGATTTTTGTCAGCTGTCCCCCAAATCCAATTAAAAGCGTCTCAAAAAGTCAGTAAGCAGCGCTTGAGTTTAGGTCATTTTGTTAAACTGCTTTTTCTGACAGTCAAACAGTTATTCCTATATGAAAACGGTAAGTGTGTGAAGTGTCGGGGTCAAGCATTCAAGGCCATCATAGTACAATTAATCACTGTTACTAGTAAATACAGCAGAATCTTAATGCTAACTTTGGTCCTTTTTTTAAGAGTATACATGAATCATACTGACTAATTTGTATCCAAGATTGTTGGGTCAGTCATAAATATTAAGTGAAAGTGTTCCACTAGGTACCAGTATATTTTGCTTATACTCAGGCGATAATATGACCTCAGTTCATTAACTCATCTGTCCTGGAAATTCTTTTCTCCTCTCACTGTTGTTAACTTTACCCCCGTGTGAAACCTGGCTTCTAGATGAACACCACCTGACAGGGTAAGACGGCAAACCCATTCATCCTCCCCCATCTTTCTCATTTGATCCTACAGCCTTGGGACTTCAAAGCCTATAGGCCGTAGAAATGTGGTTGTCTATGCACCATCCCAAACTAACAGCTACAAAGGATTTGAGTTACACCCCACAGATAATGCCTAACAAGACACGGTCAGATAGCTGTATGGATACTGCTAATTTCATGGAAATTCCTGTTTTTGGACAGTGATGGCAGCAGGCAGGAGGCCAGCTTCTCCTCTCTCTAAATTCAGTGTGAACTGGATCTAAACTGGCAGTGATTTGGAGGATTTTTTCTTTCTTGAATGAGCTGTCCAGTAGAGAGTCCCCAGCATTATTCATACAGTGCAACAATTAAATCATCAACAGGGGAAGGGGAAAAATATGTACATTATTCATATCAGTCCTCCAGGGGGACAAACAGTCAGAGCTAATGAGAGGCTGAAGCTTTGAAGTCATGGAGTCCTCGGTGAGGTGAATGGCATGAATTAAGTACAATCATCAGACACATTTTGCTCTATATGAATATCTTCTAGATGTCTAATTTTAGCTAATATTTTGTCTGTGTTCTAAGTTTTTATTAGGAAATTTGAATATAATTAAGTCCCTCTACCCCATTATCTACAAGGTCAGGCTCAGTTCCATTTCAGCACTCAGAAAGCTGTGGGAGAGGAAGTAAATTTAGTTGAAGGTTAATATTCTATGGGAATATATGTTTGCAAACAAGATGTACTTGTTGTCAAGTGGTGTGGAATGGATACATTGTATTTTCCACTGTTCAAATGTGAGAGAAGTGAGAAGGGTTTTTGGTGAGCAAGTGCTTTGCTAAATAGAGGAAGCAGTGCCAGCCAGACTTGACCCCTTTCCCTGGCACTGCTGTTGCCAGCCATCCTGCCCTGTGCCATGCTGATATGCTATCTGCCCAAACAGATGCCTGCTCTGGCCTCACAGCGCCACTCTCCGGTCCACCACTTTAGTTGTAGCTGCCTGCTGATGTTTTGTCCGCCCTAGCGCTCTGTTTCACCCTTGTCTCACCCTTGTCTCCTTGAAGAGGCACGCGGAGAGATAACTAGACCAGTGCTGACCTTCCTGTTCAAGGGAAGCGATTTGCTGATGAAAGGTCTGCACGACAGTGGGGCCAGACATGACATAAAGACATCCAGCAAGAGCACACATGGTGTCTAAACGATCAGCTTACCGCCACAGTGAGCTTTCCAGGACCTTGGTGGAGTCAGCGTGGTAGTACTTGGTTAGGATAAGGATGACCTGCAAAAACACATGGTGGAGAGAGAGACATTTAGACAGTTATTTAGAGAACTTTTTAGTTAGTGAAATTAGAGCTAAGTTTTAGGTAGCTGCGATTAGACTTACAAGCAGCTGCCCAAAACCTCAACATGATGACAAGGCGAGGCTTTATCTGCACTACTTCAAGTCACTAAGGTGGACTTAGTGATTCTAGTTTTTTGTACTAGTAATGTTCGTCGTGACTAATAAACTAGCTGTTTAAAGGGGAAAAAATCTGATCTGAGCATAATCAAACAGATTAGGTTAAAGCTATTTGAAACTATTAATTACACTCATCTATAATCAATATAGATCACTTTCCACAAGCTATAACACTGCAAACAGCAACCACACCCCGTATCACATTAGTTAGCATTAGCTAGCAGTGTGGCCGACCTTAGCAGTGCTTTCACCTGCAGTCTTTGTTTCCTGAATGATAATGTCCATACCTTCATGCAGACTGTGGTTACACATGGTTTTGATTGCATGGTTATACGTGGGATTATTCTGACACCAGTGACATACATCATTTTTTTTACATCAAAGCAATGCAGAACCAGGCCTCTAATCGCATCAGTTTACTTTTCTTCACACTCATTTATAACTTGTCAGAGAGAGAGGGAGAGAGAGGCACAGTTGTATTTCAGGCTGCAGGTGGCAGGTTTGTGGCAAGTGGCATCACAATATCTTTGACCCAACGGGTAACTTCTACATGAACAAAATAAGAATAATGCATTTAATACACTAACAGGGTAACTAGGAATTTTAGCCTTTAGATTTGTGTGGTTAAATGGCAGTTATGAGACAATGATCATGTTATGGAGAAACGCAAAAGTAAAGCAATGAGTAAAGTGTAAAACAAATTGCTTTCTCCTGAGAGCAATTGAGGAATGTATTGCATTATTATTAAGAAACGTTTTCTGTGTAATTTGTGCAATACATTACCTACATTTTGAGTAATGATCCCAATACTGACCACAGCAAAGAGCGGAAATAATAGTAATGGATTGCATTTATATAGCACTTTTCGAGACCCTCAAAGTGCTTTACGATTCCACTATTCATTCACTCTCACACTGGTGGAGGCAGCTACAGTTGCAGCCACAGCTGCTCTGGGGCAGACTGACAGAAGCGAGGCTGCCATATCGCACCATCAGCCCATCTCCAGTAGGTGGTAGGTGAAGTGTCTTGCCCAAGGACACGATGACCAAGAGAGACAGAGCCGGGGATTGAACCGGCAACCTTCCGGTTACAAGATGAACTAACCAACCCTCTGAACCACCCTCGTCTGACCTTCAACATACAAATATTTAACCACACAGCATGCAATTCATTTGCATAAATGTAATTCAATTCAATTCTATTTATACAGCACCAAACCACAACAACAGTCACCTCAAGGCGACCTCACAATAATGCACCCCAACAATCACATTACTCCATATGAGCAAGCACTTTGGCGACAGTGGGAAGGAACTTCCTTTTAACAGGAAGAAACTTTTAGCAGAACCAGGCTCATGGAGGGGCAGCCATCTGCCACGACTGGTTGGGGTGAGAGAAGGAAGACGGGACAAAAGACATGCTGTGGAAGGGAGCGAGAGATTAATAACAAGTGTGATTCAATGCAGAGAGGTCTATTAACACAGAGTGAGTGAGAAAGGTAACTGGAAAAAAATACTCATGCGAATGCTCCAGCAGCCTACACCTATTGTACCTCAGGGTCACCTGAATCTAATGCCTTTGATATGCTGCTTAGTGGTGGTGACTTAGAGTAACTGAGAACCCGATGAGAATTGATAAGGAATCAAATCCATAAATGACATCAGTATTGGAACTGCTAAATTCGTAATAATTCCCATCCCAAATTATATCGTGTGTAATTTTCTCCCTTGTTTTTTGTCACTTTTGTATTGAGGCTCAAACACTCTTTGAGGGAATGTTTTTAATCCATACTTATATTTGAAAGCACCGCTGGTCAGTCAATACAACTGCATAAATGTGACGAATGAGTGGCCACTATTGAAACTAATCTCTCATATTCCTTATTTCAAGCATATGCAACCGCAGGGGAACTCCATCTGCACTGCTGCTGATTTTTATGCTGAGTTCTGCTTGAAGCTGCTTGGAGAAACTATTACCCTGAACAAATAATAGCATTGCTTGCCACTTTGCTTCCAAAGAGAGCAAATACAAAGCTTTTCTCCTCCCCTCCTTCTTGCACGTATGAATTAGCTTAAGCAGATTTTTGGGAGGGATGATTTGAAGATGAAATGTTTATTTTAAGTTAAATATAGATTTATTTTGGGCTTAGGGGACAGTTATACTATGGTTCTGATATTTCTCATAAAATAAAAAAAAAGATTAATATATATATAATATATATAATATAAATTAATATATTACTCATATGGCCAAGACATTTTGATCCAGGGCATAATCTGTGTGTGTCTGCACTGGATCAGAGATGCTTGTCTTTCATATTTTTTAGAACTCCTGTTCTTGACATCAAAGTCTACTGGGATTTGTGTTGCCATGGCAAGAGTACCAGTGGGTCAGGGATCACAGGAGGGCCTGGAGTTGTGATTGACAGGCTGGCTTACATTTCGAGGAGCAAGTGAAAATCCCAAGCGTGTCCTTAGGCAGAGGGGACTTGATTGGCCAAGGGGTCCAACCCACAGTCAGCTGCCAACAGCAATTCGTGAATGTGGCTGCTCTCAGAGAATCAAGCTGCAAACTGTACGACAGACTTTCCTGATACATCTTAATGTAGAAAGAAAGCACAGTCTGTATCACCATATTTTCTGTGGTGACCATACATAATTTTGGGTTTTATTTTCAGGTTGAAGGTCCTTGAATTTTTAAAAAACAATGACTGAAAAGACTGGGTGGCCTCTAAAAAATGAAGCAAGTACAGGAGGCAAGCGTCTGGTTGATTTCTTAGTCAGATAGGATGAAAGCAGTACTGTCTTGCTTGGCTGACTTAATAAGATGCTTGGCTGCAGGCCAACCATTTTATCAAATATATTTTCATCCCTGTCAGAACATTTAGCCTCATAAAATACCCTCTAGCATAAAGTAATGCCCAGAGCTTTCATAATGCCCTCTTGTGTCAGGAACCTCTAGCATTTAGGCTATGGTTAATAAAAAAGAAACACTGAAAATTTTAAAAGTCCTTCCTCTGAGGCATGGCAGGTGTTTAACTGTGTCTTGAAAGACTTTTCGTTGGTTGGTTTAGCTGTGGAGCTCCACAGCTGGGGAGAAACAGAAGCTTTGACTGTTCTACACCAATTTCCACAATGCAGACTGCCATCAAAGCCTCTCAGTGGAATCTTGAGGTGCTTGGCTCAAAGCAACCCAAACTCACGAGTCTCAACCCCAGTGGGGCTTGGCTTCCAAAGATGTTGATGGATTCCAGAAAACTGGAACAGAGGACATCTCCTTGAGCTGCAGGCTGCTTCCTGGGACTGATAACAACCCTGGTAGCAGCTTCGGTGTCAACGCCCAAGCTGCTTTCTGACTTTCACAAAAACTTTCTTTCCTGATGAGGGATCAGCATCCATATCTGACTGAGCATTCGTGTGGCCCTCTGAGTCACACAGCATGTAGCAAGTGTTCTCCAATTGCTCGTTGGCCTACTGTGACTCAAGCGGTGTCTCTGGAAACAGGCTGTCCGCCTCTGCACAGCTGTCCTTGTCCTAATGAGACACTGGTGCAAAGCTTCACACTCTTACTATGCAGGCAGATAGTCCCTTGACACAAGGATTAGATCTATCGTGCAGTACACTTAGTACTTTTGCTCCCCAAGCCATTCTTGCTTTTTTTTTAATCATTCACGTTCAAGCCTCCGGCTCAAGCCTTTGTTTTTATTGTAATATTGATTAACTTTTTTATATTGTTCATTAGATTGCTGAGAATCAAGCTGAAAGCTCGGCCCAGAATCTAAGTTGTCATGGATACACATCCTAAGATGCAGCAGGCACGTTTGTGGGCACCATACAAAAAGGTACTTTTACCTCTGCTTTATTTTATATCGTCTCTTATCATGTCACTATCACTATATTGATTTGCAATACTGGAGATACAGCAGAACAGCTTAACAATACATAAAGGCACAGCGAATTGGTTTCGTGGTTCAGCCAAGCGTTGCAGCGTATTCTGTCAATACATGCAGAACAGACATCATCTCCCAGAGCTAAGTTGGAAAAGCAGATCCTCATGAAAATGCATACCTCTACAGCCTTTTGGATTCTTGCTCACACACAAAATACATTTTGCCTGCGGCTTCTGAGTAAGCCCTGTCTACATTATACATCTATAATTATAGCTTTCTAAGAGTGGTACACATCAATTCCATCCACTGTCATGTGCATGAAAAGGAGAAGTGAAAAGAAAAACATCTTAACATCAGACCTGTTAGTCTTAGGTTTTCATCATTCATCCACATGGCCGTGCCAACAAAATATTCCGTTTCTTGATCCCCCTGTAGTGTCAGTCCTCAAGGCCCACATTCTGTTCAATTGGAAAATGATTTTTCTTTGGGGATGAAGTGGACAGGGCAAGGATGTATTTGGCTATAAATCACTACTGGCAGGAGGCAGGGAGAGCGTTTATTTGGCAGTAGCGTAGCTAGCCACATTGACAAAACTGCAGAACAACACAGGAGCCAGATGCTTGTATTGCCTCTAGTGTATGGAGCAGTATGATGACTATGACTACACTTGGCAGATACAGCGCATTGGACTAAAGGGCAAAATTGGCAAGGGCTAAGAATCCAACCAGAGCAGTATGAAAAAAAATCCTCGTCTTTTTAGAAAATACAGCACAATGCCTGCCAGTTGTAATTCTATTCAAATAAATCACAGAATCATTGTAAGAATCAACAAGTACTATAAAACACGTCAAGCTAAAATGAGCTGGGAGCCTATTTTCTTCATGAGTAATGACAGAAACGTGCCTCTGCATCCTCGACTTAATTCCATAATTAATTCCAAGGAAGTTTGGGGTGACCTCTGCAACCTACTGAAAGAAGCATTCCACTCTCGTAACCATTTTGTAATACCAGAACTACAGTGATCCACTACAGACAGTTTGTGTGGTTTTTTGTTTGTAAGCTAGCAGACAATGAGATAATAGCCTTTATTGGGAAAAAGTCAACAGGGTGGTCAAGACCCCGGGATGACTCCATGCAAAACAAGAGCTACAAGAGCCCCCATTGAGAGTCAAGCTCATAGCCGAGCTGACCGTGAACTCCAGCTTGACAGCTGCTGTTTGTCCATGCGACATTCCCATCACTATGTGACAGTAGAGTGTTATCAATCAGCTATTGAGGACAAAGTGGGAGAAAATGTTTAAGGCAAAAAAGGACTGAGGGGAAATAAAGAAAGACAGACTCTGGAGCTCAGGAGAAAGAATGCACTCATTCATTTTTAAAGTGAAAACAGTGAAATACAAGTGCTCCCTCTAAGTGTGCGACACCCCCCTCCCCACCTCATCCCTTCGGGGCGCTTCACATTTTCCAGAAACGGACCACACGCATAAACAATTCATCACAGTCTGGAATAAAAGGGAGGAACTCATATTTTAAACCCCCCCCCCACACACACACACACACACACACATGCATAATATGTTAACTTCACTTAAATTTCATTGAGGTTATTAGTAAAGTGGAGAATCAAACAGGATGACCTAATCATTATGACAGAGTTACAGGGACGTCTGAAGCAGGAAATTATAGTTGCACACTTTAGATTTTCCTAATTTTTGGATGATTCTGAATAACATTCAAGGCGAATGTTAGAGAGATGAAATGATTCCCCACTAGTCTTCCAAAGCATCTGGACCCAATGTTCAAGCACAGGTCAATCAGGACTGGACTAGCTCATTATAATACCCTGTCAAAGAAAACCCTAATCTTAGCCCAAATCCTAATCCCTAATTTATCCAATACAGGACATATGCCAGCTAGACTGTGACTTAATAAGCTTAGACTTGTATATTAACAAGAGATTAATTCTACTGTGGCAGTTGACACATAACATTGTCGTTCTGTGCTTCATCAGCACTAGCAAATAACATTGTAGCTTAACAACAATATCCTGGCATTTCCCAAACAAATTTGGGAAATAAATTCACAGACTCAGGCCTTTGTAGTCGACTGTCATCTAGCTAATCACTCAGATGTTCTGAGATGCACTTCTATATACTGGCAAAGTGTTGCCAGCCTCTCTGCCATAATAACAGAGACAAAGAATGTGAGTGTCCTTATAACTCTGGATAGTTCTATTACTCTGTTGGTAATTTCGGGGAAAATACCCTATAAGTGAAAGTCAGTTTGACAACCTACTTTTACACTCGGGTCAAAATTTAAGTAGGACATTTCATTGGCTTTACCATATCCTCTCCAACATACTCTTCTATAGGATAAAGTGCTTCATTCATCCAAATACTTGCCCATTAGCCCCTTCCTTGATATTCAGCAGAACTAATAGGAGTGAGTGGGTACATCAGGCAGAAACTGTTTTTGACTTAGACCTCAGACACTTTTTATCTGAGGCCAGCCAGTGCCCCCCTCACTCGTTACCATTTTAAAAGTAGTCTGAGATTGCCTCCATCCATTAATCGGCTCAGGTGGAGGAGAAGAGGGGAGGGCAATTACATGGACCTTTGCTTCTGCTTTCCTTGTGCTCTGTCCACACAAAAGACTTTTGCTGATTTTACTCTAACAACTTGGCCCACTCAGGTGGAGTGGGAGCGCATCTGGAGGCCAGATGAACCGTGGGAGACAGTCGTGCAACTAATTTGATGTTGTTATTCTCGTCTCCTCTACATACGCTATGTGAAATGTTTTGAATGGTTAAAGAGGTTTGTGAAATTGTCTCTTATTCTTCAACTCCTTTATAATTATTGGTCATGTTTCAGAAATCACAATAATGGACCACCTCTACTATTAAAATGTGAAAAAGGCATTTTAAGAAAAGCATCTACTGAAGCAGAGAAGAAAACTTTACAGAGAGCTCCAGTTTAACAGAAATATTCTGGACACTGCAAAATGAAAAGGGCATGGCATTTACTTTGTCACTTGATTTTAGTTGTGGACTTATACAGATGCATTTGCTAATACAGGAAGCAGCTGCAGTACTTTTGTTTTTTTTTTAATTCACCATCTATAGAGTTTCAAAATGCACTCAAAGTGACACTTCTAAAAAACCTACTAGTTTCTCTCAGTTTTCTTTTCTTTCAGAGACCACGTTTCCTGAATCTTACTACCAACGATTAGGGTTTTGTCTCTGTAAAATAATAGCAAATTCAGTCAAACTTGTCCTTGATTTGCTTCATGTTGGATCTGAGAGTCATTTGTATATATCTTTTGGAATCAAAATCTTTTCATCACTTTACTTTCTCTTTCTACCTGTTCACCCATCATTTGGCATTTTCTTCTCTTTGATGTCTACTTTTTGTGGTTTCCATCTTCCCTTTTTGATCTCTAGTCTTGCTTAAGTCTCTGCAGTTTTCTTCTTCTTTTTAAGCCTCCTCCTCTTCCATATTTGAACAATTGCTATAATTGGGCGCTGATCAAATTGGCAGCCTGTTATCCAAGGAAGAGACTGGAACAGTTTAGGGTTGGCGATGTTCACACAAATGCACGTGCGCATCCTGCCCCAATTCTCTTAAATTATGGGGTGTACGCACAATAGTGGCTATCTTTGGTAACACATATTACTGTAATTCCACTGCAATCTCAAGAGGGTATCATCAAGACACATTTTAAAAATATATTCCCAAACAACAATTATTTGTCCATTCAAATAAATATTTCTGCACATGGAATTGTGAAAATAATGTTGCCAGTTAAGAACCTAAAAGACTTACTGACTGTGCTATCCCACAACTAATTGGAGCTAACAGCACAGAGTGAGCCCAGTTCCTTAGATGTGTGATAATCCACTGTTGGGAGCCCAAGGCCTTTGGGACTGAGACAGAAAGTAGCGGGGGTGGGAGAAGAAACGATAAGAGAAGTATAGGATATAGTGGGTGAAGGGAAGATAAAAGAAAATGGCACAAAACCAAAAGACAAAGAAAAGAGCTGAAAAGGGAAAACTGTTGAGAATGGGTAAGTAGGAAAAAGGGCATCACATGAAGCAAGAAAAGACAAGGTTTAGAGTCAGAGAACAACAAGATGGAGAGAAAGGGAACAGACTCACAATGGGTAGCACAGGGAAAAAAGGCTAAAGGGGCATTAGAAATAAAATAGGACACTGTCATTGGTTGTCTGAGGGCTCTAATGGTGACAGTAAGTGATGAAGCTGAGGGACTGAGATGAGCTTTCTGGCCCTAAAATCTGTTTCAACAATTTGAGCAAGTTACTGGGGACGATGTGATTGGGACCAAGAACCTAGCTTAACTTGTCTCTAGGTAGTCAGCCCCTGTCCTGAAAGGTAAAACCAACTGGCCTCATCTAGCTGTGTACTGTCAATCTCTAAGGCAAGCAAAGAAACAAGAAGCTGGACATGTTCTCAGGCTTTTACTAACTACTAAGGATGGGAATAGAGAACCGGTTCTTGTAGAAAATTCCTAAATTCCCAGTAGTTCAACTCCTTGGAACCGTTAGTCTGCTCGCCCATTGCTTCCACCACAGCTGATTTCAGTTTGGGTGCAGGAAAATGAAAATAGTGGCACAGTCGGTAGCATAGATATGGATTACTTTCATTTTTTTTTACTGTACAAAAGGATGAGATGAAGTGCAGCACAGACTCATGGACAGAAACAACTGCTTTATGCTGCTAATACTATTTAGGTATTAGGTTGGTTTTTTTTTTTTATCAATTCCCATCCTTACTAACTACCAAATAAGTATTAACACCTTTTATGTCTTCTGTTTTCTCTAATCTGATCCAGCATGGAAAAGGTCCTTTCTTTATTTCTGTATTTAGATTCAGACTGCAGCGTCACAAGTAGGTGTTTGTGTACAATAGCATCATGCCCTTTCGGTATCCTTTGAGTAAATGTCCAGCAGCTGCGCAGTGCAAGAGAGTTTGAAAGTTGTGCTGCTAAAATATCCCATCTGATTCCAGTGCCTGCAATATTACACAACGGTCAAACATAGCCTTTAAAATATGGTTTCTGAAACATGATTACAGCTTTTCTATGCCAGGCAGTTTGTCAAACTCATATGGCAAAGACTTTAATATTATTCACCTATTTAGCTCTATCAACTGAAAATAGTATCACTCTGGTCACATGGTGTTTGCCCATTGTTCTGATTGGTACTGTAAATAAGTACATTAGAGTGTGTTTGAATGTATAGGATAGGAACATAGATGCAATCTAACATAAATAAATAACTGATTTATAGCAGGACTAGATTGGGATTTTATTTCTTGGATTTGTTATTGCAAGCAAATTCTTCCAAATATTTTTCAATTTTTATTTTTATTTTGTAAACGAACAACATTAATTATAGAACATTTAGAAATCAATACAGAAGAAGACAGACTTTTGCAAAATCTGCTCAAACTGCTAAAATACAAAAGCACTTAACAGCTACAAGTAGGAGAAATTAATTGTGTTTTTTTTCCCTGTTTGTTCTCCAGACTTCACTTTGTTCCCTTCTGCAGCTGTTACATGCCCACAATTGCAGCTTCTTCTTGCCAAACTGCATTTTATTAGGGTTTGAATCAGACTTTTCAGAACCAAAAGAGCAAATGATGTAGCAAACACAGTTTTATCCCACAATATTGGTGTGAAGCGAGCATTGTTCAGATAGATAGCCAGATAGGGCACAAAATGAGAAATCCATTTTCTATTAGCAGCTTCTACATTATAATAAGTGTTCTGCTGCAAACACTGGAAGCCTCAGAAATCCATATAAAATAAATGAATAACAATGTGTCTGACTAACACGAAGTGGACCAAATAATCACAAACTTGGGGTAAAGTTTTCCTTTAATATTGACAGTACATTACCATCATATTCACCTGACATGCAAGTACCTTTGAATATAGAAATAGCGATGATCTGTGATTTTTCTCTTTCGTGGAGAGTATTGCAGAAAGAGAAACTGGTGGTGTTCCATCTGAAAGAAGGACCAGTATGTTTGTGATGTTTCCTTATGAAGCCTTGAGTTGAGAGTTTTCTTGGTATGAGTGGGAATAATCTAGTGGTTAATGACTTCCCATTGGTATTAATGTCCATGGGTGTTGTTTAAACATTAATACAACCAGTTCCTGTCCTGTAACTATACAGTTTAAGGAAAGTCACATCTCCAAAACCAGAACTTAATAATTAATAAAGTCACTGGGTAAAATGCTCAAAATCTTGTTTAATCATAGCAACATTTTCTGAGTTTATTTAATGTAAACTAAGGTTGTATTTAATTTAAATTAAACTAGCGCTCTTTTAATAAAAAACAGCGAACAATAAAACACATAATACATAAAAAAAAAAAATTAAAACAGCCCTAAATTAAAAAACAAGATAAAACAGCATAGAATCGACTAAAACAACTAAAATAAGACTAAAACTAAAACCAACATCTCACAAGGTGTCAAAGGCCACAGTGAAACAGTCAGAGAAGAGATCGTTCCACAGTTTCTCCTCTATGTTTACGCTCAGTCCTGGGTACATTCAGGAACAGCTGATTAGCAGACCTGAGAGAGCAGGTAGGCGGCTCAGAGAGATAAGATGGGGCTAGGCCATGGAGGGCTTTAAAAGCAAATAAAAGAATTTTAAAATTAATCTTAAAAGGAATGGGCAGCCAGTGAAGTGAAGCTAAAATAGGGGAAATGTGCACAAACTTTCGAGTGCCAGTTAAAAGACGAGCTGCAGCATTTTGTACTCTCTGTAGATGAGCAATGTATGAAGCACTGACCCCTGCATAAAGTTACTTTATGGCAATCCAGCCGAGTGCTAACCTTAAGCTAACCTTACTTTCTGAGAGAATGACATTGCTAATGTTATCTTATCAAATGTTACTGCGCACAAAAATAAATACTCTTTAAAAACATTGAGAAACACTTAACATATCAAGATCTTTTATACTAAAATGTTTTTACTGATGTACATAATGTAATTTGGTCAACAAAATGTAACAAAAAAATTATCATTTTTTGAGGGATGGATTCAAAAGCACAGCTTTTGGGGCCGTATATTTTAATACTTAACCTTTCAGCCTATATTTGTGTGCGGCTGTGTGTTCTTTGTGTCTACCCTGGCTACCTTTGCTGTCATGGTGGGATCAACAGAGGCTCCCGTCCTGGCTCGGGCTTCTTCCCTTTCAGCTGATACAGCTGCTTGGCACAGCTGAACAGATGTCACTTCAGTATTATCATAATCCCCATCCCTCTCTCTCGTCCCATTCTGCCACGTTCTTCGTGTTGCTTTTTGGCAGTTGTTTTTGCTGTGTCATACACACCCATTACCAGCTCTTTTGTTCCACTCCTTTGCTTCGCTTTATACAAGTAAGCACATCTTGTATCCAACACTGAAGTCATCAGCCTAAAACCCCCGATCATTAACAAATTAAGCTATTAACGATTGACTGTTGCCTGAGATTGTTTTTTTAATGACAGTTAAAGTTGATCTGGGTTAGCGGTGCATTGTGGAACTCGTATTGAATGCAACATTAAACACAGTGGAAATACTTTCAGGGCCTAATTCGAGCAAATGTATTCTTGGAGCTACTCTAATTACATGAAGGAGATACATTATTAATCCATGTACATTATTATACGTAGTGTTTTCCCTGTTCCCAGCTACTGGGGTTCAAGCACAGTTTATCCTGAATAATTTGTGTAAACCTTCATGTGAAAATGAGCTTACAGAAATGGCAGCAATTTGTAACTTGGATGTTATTAAGCATGTTTACAGTTCTGCTGATTCTTGAGGAGGCTGCAGGCCTTTACTGCAACATTTTTCCACCTTGTCATTAGGTACCGTTAATGTTATTTCATAGGCCAGTGTTTACTCCCCTGGAAATGAACAGGGTTATTACCGTACCACCAGTCAAACCCAGAGGGATATATTATGGAAATTACAAAACTGAATAGAAATAGCTTATCAACATAAACAGTTGGCTGAGAAAAAGCACAGTTTAAAAAGAAGCAAATCTTGCCTGAACTGAAAAATAATCAGAGTTAACTGTAAACGTCTAAACCCAGACTTTCTCCAGACTGGTCACAAGGCTTTTGCCAAGCATTTGATGCAAGTCACCCAAATCAATATGGGAGTATGCTATTTACATTTAGCATGCATTACTAGAGATAGAACAGAAGCAAAGATATCAGTGAAGCTATAGATGTAACACAGGGGTTATATTTCACTATTATTACAATATTGATACAAGTAGCAACCATATCCGATCGTTCAGTCTGACATCACTAGCCGTGTCTGGGCCTAAACTCCGCTGCAGGTCCATATATCAAATGATCACTGTGGCATTACTGAGAGTTAAAACACTGTCTTAAGTCTTTCATCTTTAATAAAATGATCAGCGTTCTGCTCTACCAGGTGTAACAACTGAGTTTAACATCCAGGCATCCATGAAAAGGGAATTTATGACATTTAACGGAGTTAGAAGTTAGCAGGGAGTTAGCTCGCTAGCTTCCATCTAAATACAATATAGCACGTCCTGACTGCGGGGTTTTGGAAACAAATTAAAACGTACAGCTTTCTTATTACTTCCAACATAAATGAAGACAGAAAACTAAACAGCAGTGACGTTTGTAGGGTTACTGAAGTTTGGCTAGCTGGTATATAATGATGTGCTACGTGACCGCTAGCGACACAGCTATGTTAGCATAATATAAACAAGCTAACTTTTTTTCCACTCGATAAAAGTTAACGTGAGTGTTCTCGGTGGTCAGGAACAAATGTAATCGCATGTCAGGATGCTGTAAAAGGACCAAACTTCAGCCAGGAGAACAACTGAGATAATCCATCCACAATACGAGGTTAGTCATTCATATACTGCTGCATGGGTTGGGCTGTAGTTACATCCTAAGGTTTTAAAAACTGAGCTTAAATAAATGATTAGATTAAACATGTTAACAACACAAAAGCCATATTAAATGCAGACTACTTTAGACCCGGAAGTAGGATTCGTCACGTCATCACTTAATAATCGGATTGTCACATTTAAAATGCAATTTTTTTTCACTACATTCCATACGTGTGTAGTCTTAACTATCTGACAGGAAATGATTCCACACAGACTGGACTACATGCGACATCTATGGAATATAATTCAACTGTAACTTGGCTCTTGACAACAATTTTAGTGAAAAATTCTAATAATGTTCAGATTAACAGACATTCAGGTGTGATGGTATTTACTTATTGATTCAAATAAGTTTACAAGTCTACAGGTTGTTTGCTTGTTAAAATCAGCAAGCAAGATTAGAAATGTTCACACCAGTGACTGTATAATCCCGCTGTGTAGAAATGAAGCCAAATTTTCCCACTTGTGGGGGCTGCAGTCTTGCATTTTTGGAGCCAGAGTGTGTGCAGAAGTGACTTGGGGTGGAGTTGCTGCTTTGAGCTCCCGCCTACAAGCCTCCCTGCACTTTTTATGTAGTCCAACTGCTCCAGTTTTAATAATCTCTGCTGATGGTTTTAATCGTTAAATTAAGCTAAACACAACCGCACTGCTATATTTAAAAAAGAAAGGCAGCATTGTCTACAGTTATTGGTCCACGCATTTTACTCTCATGGTTGTATCAACAATATTTTCTGCTGAGGAGATGTCAGCCACTAAGAAGCCATACTTCACATTGTGAAGGAGCAGCTGCAAACCAAGTACAGCTCCACAACACTGGTAGCAAATCCCTATGAGAAGAGTGATGCTGGTGCAACAACTCACTTTTAGTTCAGCTAAAGCTAAAGCTACCAGTATAAACGCACTATACAATAAGGTAACGCCAATATTCGAAGAGGTAAATGTGCAGTAGGTACCAGATCATCTAAAAATATATATATCTGTTATTTCTAGACTGATTATTCAAATTTTCTCCCTGAAAAGATTTCAGTTGATCCAAAATCCCAAAGGGAAGACAGGAACTAGGAAGAGAGATCATATTTCTCCCATATTAGCTTCTCTTCCTTATCCCCGTTAAGTGCCAAATGTTAAGGTCCCATCTTGAAGGCCTATTTTACCATACTACCTCAGAACTATGATCCTTTCAAAAGCAGAATGAGTGCTTCTCTTGTGTAATCAGTTCCCATTTGGTTTCAGGAGATAGACACCCCCTCTACTTGTAAGATTAAGCTTTGAAGTTTGCCTAGCTGTATAGTTAGGAATGGATCAGTTTAGTCTGTTACTAGATATAGGATAGTAGGAGATTTCTCATTATGCACACCTTCAAACACCCTTGTGTGCAAATGCCGCGATACTATACTGAGTTTCAAGTCTCTATGCTCCTTTTCCTGTCATCTCTTTCCCCCTGAACCCCCAACAAATAACTGCCCATCAGTGAGCCCTGTTTCACCTGAGATCTCTCATTAGAGAGATCCATGATTCTGAACTGGATAAACCATTAAGAAAATGAATGTCATGGATGTATCACAAGGCCATTTCTGCTCATAAGAAGTGCTTTCTTCTAGAATTTCTAATTGGATTTATTAATGTTAAGCAGTGGATTATACTATTGGCACCAAGGATGAATTTCAGTAATGGAGGATTTTGTCCAGATTTGACTGAATTATGAGATGAAGACAGTAAACATGGATCCCTGCCACATCTGGTACTAGCTGTACCAGCATGTGAGTGTAGTAACAGCAGTAACACTGGAAGTTTAAATAGTGTTTATGGCAGTGCAAATACAGCTATTCCTACTTGCTGCTTTTACACAATTTGAAATCCTTTTAATTTATGTGAATTTTTTTTTTGCATAGAATTGAAGTAATTGATTATTGGCATAAATAATGGATGCCAGATTCCCAAAACATTTGCCTTTACCTTAAAAAAGACCTGTTTTATTTTGGCACCAGAACAGGAAGCAAGCAGTAATATTTAAACAAGGAAACAGAACTAAACTAAACATAGCGGCATGACAGAAGGAGAAAACAGGAACGCTGAGCAAATGTATTATATGAGACTGAAAACACTGAGCAAACATAAAGTGGACATATTAACAATAACCACACTAAGAATCAAATAGAAGATATTTAATAATAAACAGAACTTGAAAAGGTAAAGACATAAACGCTGGGTCAAAGGCCCGGGGCCATGACAAGGGCTATGTAAATATAGTAGGACTAACACGCTTTGTGCAACCAAACAGCACATTAACATGGCTAATTGAGTTTGGTGCTTTTGGCCACAGAGCTTCATTACTCTTCAGCTGAAGCAAGACATGACGTTTCAACACTGATCTCAGTGAGATCATCCAGTCTTTCTCTCTCTCTGTCTCCCTCTCTGTAGCTCCATCATCACCGATGGCAGGGACATTAATTAGGTTTAGCTGGGGTTAAAACAGTACAATAATGAATTATTTCTTCCATTCTGCTGACCTGTATCTCTACCTTACAGATGCTTCTTAACTTGATTTCATTTAAAAGGCTGCCGTCTTTTTTTAAATTTCACTTTTTATTATGTAAAGATTTGAGGGTAGGTTTGACACAACCATGAAAGTGCTTGCTTTGGAAAAAATGCTGTGGCTTGGTTTTTAGTAAGAGACAGAACAGAGGAACAGAGGTCTTTTAAAATCAGGAAAAAGTTTGTGGATTTGTGAGCCCTCTAGTCACATGGAAGAGCAGTCTGGGACTTTCACAGGGCATTACATACAGTTTACAACAACAACAGTAAAGTAAAATTGAGGGAATAGGTAATGTGGTGACAGCTACTGCCATTAGCTATTATGGAAACAAACACACTCATTATCAGCAAAAAAAATCAGTAGTGGCTACATATTGTGTACCAAGACAAAAATGAAAGGGATGTCTGAATATGTCACCAGCTTTATTTTCCACACGCATTATGAATTACACTCACAATCTGAAATAGCAGAAGGCACCCTGTATTCTTACAGTCTTCTTGGAATAAGAAAAACACCCACAAAAAACACTTGCGAGGTTTTCTCTCTGTAGCCTCACTCACTCTTTTGCATTTAGGATGCTTCTCCATCCTTAAAAGAGTCTTAAAAGAGGTCATGTTTAGTCACAACCGCGCACCCTGGCTGCTGTCACATGCCATCACATGGCCATGTCACACACACATTCCATTCATCCTTTCCAGTCCCCTTCATCTCCATCTCCCCAAGGGGAAGACCCAGAGTTCTGGTCCTACTTCAATGTCCTGTCACACTTCATTTAGCCTCAAAGGAGAAGGAGGACTGGAGTGTGATGTGGGTGCAGCTTCTAATATATACATTACAGCAGCACACAAGTGTAGTAGTACACGTACTTTGTGCACCAGTATACGCAAACAAAGTCCGAAGCGCTTTCTGCTACTGTAAGCGCTTTACTAAACCGTTCAGACAGCTGAAATTCACTCACATGCTTCAGGTTTTCCGTGCTCTTCTGTTACTTACTGCCCTTTCTCATTGTTCAATCTTTTTCTTTTTCCAATTCAGGCCATGGCCACCCAGCTATAGAATGAGGTCAGAGCAAGTGTTAAAGTCTAAACAAGTAGAAACACCCTTGCTGCTTCACCCATTGAGGGGTGCAAATGTACTCTGACACATGGCTGAGCCATGCTGTCTGTCAAACCTCTGAAAGAGTTTTGAGGCCTTGCAAACCTTTGTTCACAGGCCAAGTCTGTGAAGTAAGCAAGAAAATCATTAGGAAAACCATATGAGATGTGTTGTAAACCAAGTCTTGGCCAAGGGCTGATACAAGCCACTGAAGCCACTGAATACTTTCCAGGTTATACTGTACACTATACAGTTGCCCACTGTTCAGCACACCCAAGGTGGCACTGCATCCCTGCCAACAAAAACCTGGACTCTCCTCTGGATGCCAAGTTTAAATGAAAACATTTTAGAAGGAATCTTTGTTGTGCTTAAAGCATGGAAATGTGGCTATGGAATCACCAGCATCACTGCTCATTCTGCAGCTTTTGTTTCTTAGGTTGTTTAGTGTGTTCTTGTTAATGAGAACAGATGTGATGAAGCAGATGTGGGAGCCCATTTTCATCCCCAGGGTATCAAAAACTGCTGTTTTGTCAGCGCTGCTGGCATCTAGCATTGCTTTGATATTGCTGTGTCAATATTGGAAATAACTAATTCACCCCTGAGTTTTCACACATAGAAGTTGCGTAAAGACCCATTACGGCAATGATTTGAAAACCTCATAAACACATATTTTATTCACAGTACAATACAGAAAACATATTAGATTATTAAACTGAGAAAATTACCACTTTCAGAAAAATATTAGTTCATTTTGAATTTGATGACAGCAACACAGACAGATGGATGTTTACCATTGTGTAGAATCTCTTTTTCTTTTAAGAGAAGAAATTTAAAGGCCAGTCACTTTCTTTCCAAGCTCCGTAGATTACTGGATGACTAAGAACCTGCACAGACATAAAGGGTATTTTGTTCATATTCGTGCATGAGTCATCCAAAGAATGAGAATGGATGTCCAAATAATGTATTGGGTGGATACACACAAAAGGTGATTTCACCCAGAAAAACACTGCTTTCACGACTTGAACTAGTTGAAGAGAGTGCACAGGCCAAAGAAGTTGCGAGAACTGTCCAATTTTATATAAGCATTTCACAGAGGCTGCTCTAGCTCTGGATCCTATGGAAGAGAATTAGTAAAAAAAAGTGGACACGTCTTTATTTTCTTTTCCAAAATTCTGACTTTAATGTCATAATTCTGAGAAAAAAGTCAGAATTCTGAGATTAAAGTCACAATTCTGAGATTAAAGTCAGAATTCTGAGAAAAACAAAGTTTGAAAAAAAAAAGTCAGTGGAATTTATTTTTTTCGGCGGCCCTAATCCTCTTCCGTAAGGTCAATGATGAGAATGCAACATCTATCCCAAATTTTCACATTTAAAAGACAAATCCAGTTTGGTGATTCCAAAATAAAGTCCTTCTATCCTGGCTGGGAAGCTGGAAAAAATAAGTATACAGTATGCAAACTGTGTGCAAATTGTGTCCAAACACAATCTCCAACAAACAGCAAGCCACAAGTGAAATGGCTCAGCTGCCTTAGTTTTCAGATAAGAGGAAAATCTCCCTGAAGAACTGAATGATTACCTGAAGCAAGCCAGTGAAAAGCAGGTAAAAGAAATTGGCAAAACAAACAGTATTTCCAAAGATTTTGAGTGCGCCCCCAAAATAAGTGTTAAAGAACACTCAACAGTTTGCTAAAGCCTTCATCCATGTTTCTATCCAAACACAAGTACAAAGAAGATAAAATGTCTCTTTAAGACAAATAATTTATTTGAATCTAACAGGCTTGCGTAGTCAGATAATTTAATTCATACCAAAAACACTCAATCGCTCAATTGTAATGCTGTTACCGTAAAATTTTTGCAGAGCAGAGTACACTCAACTCCTTGCCAATCATCTGTGAATGCTTAGTCTAGCCAGAGCTAAGATAGCAATATCAAGGCCACTGAAAAATAAAATGGAATGCAGCACAGGCAAGCACTCACACTCTCACACATACCAACAACTCAGTCCAACTGCATTCTACACATGTCATGTTGCTCTCACTGGTTCCTGCACACAAACCACATGGCTGCATGACATTACGACAACTTCAAACCCCACACAAGCCGAGAGGTGAACACCAGATGCTCGTGCTCTTTCACTGGTGTGGGAAATGTCAGCTGTGCAGATGGTGGAAGGTTTTTTATTTCTTGGGGTCCGGTTGTGACCTGTCCCCGTGGTGCGGTGCACAACATCTCATCCATAAACATAGCGGTAGGCGGTGGGTGTTGTGTTCAGCCTGCCAGACTGCAGATGAGATGCCAAGCTACTGTACAGTGCTTTTTATTATTCATCTCAGGAAGCACTCTTTGTTTTGAAGCCACACAGATGAAGAAAATAATAAAAAGTGGAAAATGAATCCATCCCTACAAAAAAAAATGCCCTTCATTTAACAGCACATCATGTAAATGCATTCTTTATTGCACAAAATCTTTTTCCCCCATTCTTGATTAGTTTCACTTTTGTCTGTTCTTGGGGAAAAAAAACACCTGGAGTGGAAATATTCAAGGACGTCTCCCAGCACACATTTTCTCTCCTGTTTTTAGCTGCTCTTTGTTCTCACACAGGCTAGGAGATGTCACTGTGTGCATGCATTCAGTCGTCAGGACCAGCATGATGATTTAAACAAATTTAATGTAATAGAAGTTGTTGTGGTTAACAAAAAGGTGACTAAATTAAAAGGTCTGGGAGTATTATTTAGTCAACTAAACAAAGGAACACATAGAAAAAGCCTCCAACATTAATCACTGTGTGACTGTATCTATATTTCTTATGCTGCATTATACCTGCATGATAAGAATGACTGCCTGTCTTTGTGATAAATGACTGAATAATCACCCCGACTGAATCACAATCTACCCGAACACTGAAATTCCTTCTGCTATTGTCTTCTATTTAAACTCTAATTTTCTAATTTAACATTAGGCCTAAACGGTCTGAGCAGCACTACTTGCTGATATTGACGAAGGAACGTAATGAACAAACTAACAGCATAATAAAATAACAAAGCTGAGCTAAATAAAAACACTGAAAAGTAATGCAAGCAGATCAGAGAATAACGATGTAGTGGTGTTTTTAAAAAATAGAGTTCTTCCGTTAAGCATCACAAAACGGATAAGTGGAAAAACTATTATATAAAAGATTTTTAAAAAAGTTACTGTAATTCCAGAGTATTTTTTTTTTTTATAATAAAGCATGATTGTGGCCGGCCAGTGAAAAGGTTTCTCATTAAAGGGCTATGAAGGAATGTATTTATATAGTATTATAGAGTAATATCTATATTAAGCTCTGACTCTCTCTCCCATAGTTTGCCTTTTGTTCTCTCTGTCTCTCCTCTCTTCCCTTTCCCCTCACCCCTAACTGGGCTTGGCAGATGGATGCCCATTCCAGAGCCTGGTTATGCAGGAAGATGTCTGATAGTTGGGAATTATAGAATAGAAAAGAATAGAATAGCTCTTTATTGTCATTGTTACAAAAACAATGAAAGGCAGTTTGGCATCTCTCCACGTGTGTCAAGTACACGATAGCGTAAGTATTTACACAATAACACAGACAAATTCACATTTACACAAGAAAGAGATGTACAAGTTATACATACACCTGCATACATACAGATACACCCATGCATACATACACGCACATACATACATATATGCACGCGTACATACGTACACACACATATTTTCACATGCACGCTTACATATATATACACACACATACATGCCACTGACGAGCAGGTGCATTGTGAGGTGCAGTGTGATCAGTGGTATTGCACATTGAGGGTGCGGTGCTGTTGCAACTATAATAAATAGTGGTATAATAAATACAGTTTAAAGAGGTAGGAATGTTGGTTGCATTAAAATATACGTAGAAATACAGTTTATAAATAAGGTGCAATGTCCATGGGTGTTGGCAGTGCAGTTATCCTCCAATCAGGGTGGAGCTAGGGCATGTTTGACAGCCTGTGGGTAAAAACTTCTATGGAGTCTGTTTGTCTTTGTCCTGGTGGACCTGTAGCGTTTACCTGAGGGAAGGGGGGGAAAAGTGAGTGTCCAGGGTGTGAGGGGTCTTTGATGATGATGTTGGTCTTCTGCTAAGGTCTGCCAGTATAAATGTCTCTGAGGGGGGTTAGTGAGGTGCCAATTGCCTGCTCTGCTGCAGTTTCCTCTTGTCCTCCGCGGTGCAGCAGTTGAACCTGAGTGTGCAGCAGTAAGTCAGAAGGCTTTCGATGGTGGAGCGGTAGAAGTTCACTAGCAGTCTCTGGGGTAACTGGACCTGACGCAGTTTCCTGAGAAAGTACAGCCTTTGTTATGCTTTCCCTACCTGTTGTGGACCAGGTAAGGTCGGCCGAGATGTGGATTCCGAGAAACTTAAAGCTTTCTACCCTTTCTACCTCCTCCCCACCAATGTAGAGGGTAGAGTGTTCAGATCGCTTTGTTCTTCTGAAGTCGATTAGCATCTCCTTGGTCTTCGCAGTTCAGATGCAGGTTGTTGTTTTCACACCATTGCTTCAGATGCTGAACCTCCTCTCTGTAGGCTGATTCATTATTGTTCTCGATCAGTCCTATGACGGTGGTGTCATCAGCAAATTTTATAATGGTGTTATTGGTGTGGATTGGACAACAGTCATGGGTGAAAAGTGAGTATAAGAGGGGACTGAGGACACACCCCTGTGGGACACCTACATTCAGAATGAGGATAGAGGTGTGCACTCCCATTCTGACGTTCTGGGGTCTGTTGCTCAGGAAGTCCAACATCCAGCTGCACAGTGAGCTGCTGAGTCCTAAGTTGCTTAGTTTATTAATCAGTTTGTGGGGTTGAACTGTATTGAAAGATCTGTATTTCTAATATTGTAGGGTATAAAACACTTAGAGCACTTTGTTGTGAACTGGTGCTATATAAATTAAAAAGAAATCAAATGGTAAATGGTAAATGGCCTGTATTTATATAGCGCTTTTCTAGTCCCTAAGGACCCCAAAGCGCTTTACATATCCAGTCATCCACCCATTCACACACATTCACACACTGGTGATGGTAAGCTACATTGTAGCCACAGCCACCCTGGGGCGCACTGACAGAGGCGAGGCTGCCGGACACTGGCGCCACCAGGCCCTCTGACCACCACCAGTAGGCAACAGGTGAAGCGTCTTGCCCAAGGACACAACGACCGAGACTGTCCAAGCTGGGGCTCGAACCGGCAACCTTCCGATTACAAGGCGAACTCCCAACTCTTGAGCCACGATCGCCCAAGTGAATTGAATTTAGTTTAATTAAACTGATTGGATGATGAAGTGAAGTGATATGTTGCAAGAAAATATCCTTACAAGCTGCATTCACCCAATCCAACACACATTCATACAGTAATTTATTCTGTAGCTTTAAATGCATTTTGCCTATCACTCTCACAAGAATGAATGCGCTGGGGCAATATTGAGTACTTTGTCTTGACCAAAGACAGTTTGATGTGCGGACTAGAAGCTGGTGGATTGAATGGCTGCAGCATTTCACTTTGTCAATGTAAATGAAGCGAAACTGAATCCCAGCTCTGTGCGCTGGAATGACAATAAAACAAACCGGACCAGGCCGAATCACACTGTCCCCTGGGCAACAACATGTGGCGTGTCAAGAGAGGGCTAGTTTACTTCAGTGGGGTTTAGTTAAGGTATGTGTTCCAAACCTGTGGAGTGGCAGTGAGCTTATTTTGTTGCCTTTTTCATAGCATAGAAGACCAAAAGACATGGTGGTGGTTTATTTAAGGACTGTATTTGAATACAACTACAATGTGAGGAGTGAAGGAGCTACAGCATAATATTTATTAGTGACTTTGGAAAAGATGACTTTATAAAAAGCTGTGGTGGGATAAATTCATGACAGGCTCAAAAGGCTGTTATTAATGATGTTGCTGCTTCAGTAAAAAAATTTTTATTAGACGGCAATTTGTATTAGACTGACAACTATTGATTATCATCACACATTACAAGGTCAAACTTCTTGGGATTTACATAAGCTCTGAATTTACATTGATATCTGGAGTATATTCATGAGTTATTGTGGAAAAGTTTGAAGGAAACTAAAGAAGGAAGTCAAGCAAATCTTTTGATTTGGGATGGAATTGTTATGTGGGTTGCTATTTCATTAACACTGACCTAGACCTAGAATGCAAATCTTTTTAGCAAAACTGCCTCTGCCTTAATAATAGTCACATTTCAAAGGTATTGCAGAGCCTTTTTTTTGACCGGATAGTTGAGAAGATGGGAAAGCTGGGAGAGAATATAATGACACACAGGAAATGGCCCAGGCTTCTTCGGTAGCATTATAGAAAATTGGAGGCCTGCTCAACCAAGTGAGCTATCCGAGCGAACATACCCATGCAAGACCACAGTGGGTAGCGGTGGAAGAAGATAAAATGAACTGAACTGTGTTACACTGTGGAGCACAGCTGGGACCTGAGTAGGGCAGCCCACACATAGAGTGTGGACATGCTGTGGGCATACTGCAGCCCACAAATGGGCCCTACGTTCTAGGGGTTAGTGTTCGGATGCCACTCTGTGACTTTGGCGAGAAAGGAACGACTAGCAGGTCCAGCGGGCCTGTGGTGTAGAGGTTAGCCCGACAACTCGGAGGCCAGTCAGTTAAATAGAACAACATTTGGCGTTAACAGAACAAGCCAGGTCTCCACGGCTCTACCCTATTCCTACATACATGTGCCGGGGACAGGTAGTCACCAGCGCCAGCCTGTTACAATGGTAAGGCTGTAATGGCTGCCGCTGCACGCACACTTGGAGACTCTCCAACTACTACAATAATAGGATGACACCCCTTACACCCCTTAGCGGGGTTGTTACAAGCCGTGCAGCTGATCTGTGCTTAGCATGGACAGCCCACAGTCAGCTCACTCTATGGGTTACAACATTTCAGTACCAGGGCCCACATGCCTAAGAATTATATTTGATACTGGTACTCCCTCTTCTAATTTTTAATTCAATAAAATAAGAAAATCCAAATGTAAGGCATTGAAAAAACATGTTTTAGTGTCAGTGTTAAAAGTATTGTCGTATCAATAACCCAACCAAGAGTGCAGTGCAATACCACAAAAAGCAGTTTTAAAAAGCTGTTGAAAAAAAAAACCTCAAGAAAAAAGCTTATCAATTATGTCTGCTTCCCCTATTAAGAATTTCCAGTTGCAAGAACACATGGCCTTCATTACCACCATTCTAAAGAGGTTAGCTGTCAGCCCTCAAAGTAATTCAACAGAAGGTAGAAAGGTTTTGTGACAACCTATTTGTGTATACTGTAGACACCTTCATATTCATGAGATCAAATCAAGGACAGTGGGGATTACATATTGAATGCAAACATCAAGCTTTCTATGGACACCATGTCCCTGCAGTGCAACATGAAAAGGAATACATTTACATTTACAGCAACAAAGACTTCTGTCTGCATATAGTCTTATATTAACACCGAGACAAAGAAGGGTGAAAGAACAGAAGAGAAACCAAGGCAGAAATAACAGGATTTATTAAAAGATGTGGTGTGGGAGGTCCATGACAAAGAGAAAACAATAATACGTAGAAGGAATAAGGAGTTATTGCTCGTTGTAATGTGAACACATAAACATTTTTGTATGCTGAAAAGCAATTTTACTTTTAAATGTTCATCTTTTATTGTTCTTTACCTCAACGCTGATGGAGCGTGGCTGACCGAGTTGAAATTGAATTGACAGAAGCAAAAAACTGTTGAGGATGAAAAAAGTAAACTGGCAAGCAGCTACAGAGGCAAATGAAAAGTGACTGTGAAATTCAGGGAGACAGAAGGATGCGCTAACAAGACATGACACAAATGACAGTGGCCAAATGCACAAGCGCAGAGTTTGATATAAACCCTTGTTTTCGCTGTAGCTTCTCAAACCTGTCACTTTAACTTCTCAGCAGCAAATTCTGTGTAATATGGGCACCAAAAGCAACAGCCACACTGGACTGTGTTTTCTGATATATCCACTCTCTGAGCAGAATAACAAAGAGGTAAACTCTGACTCTGCCTAGTTTGTAACCCAGTGCCCCATCGCCAGTCAGACACAAGCCTCCCACAACATGCTCTGGTCCTGGTCCAGGTTCAGGTGATGCCCTCTGCCTGCAGAGTGCTGCTTGAGCTTCTTAACACTTCACCTCAACCGACTGGCTCCACACACAGCTTGTGATATTTAAGCTCACTGGTAGAGGTGAGGTTTGCTACAGGTGGTGGTGGAAGCAAAGAACACAATGCAGGTGCTTTGAGGTGCAGTTCGCATGATACTACTACACAGCGATTTGCTGCTCTACGAATCGTTTATAACAAGACCGCTGCACAGCATGATGTGCAACGGTCTCGCTGCTATGAAAGAGTATGTTGTGCCGGTACTAATGTCTATCAGGAGGAAGCCTACTGCTCTGACTGTACCACAGCTGCTGCCTGAGCTAACAGCACAGAACCTCTTTTATTTACCTTAAAATGGAAAGTACATCACTTCCTGTGTGCCAGTCACAGAAAAGACATCTGGTGTAAAAGCTTCATGAACTGGGACACCACTTTCATGTTATGTCATTGTAGCATAGAGAATGACGTAAAGGACTTCATTCAAATGAAAATGTCACAGATGATTACTTTAAAAAGCAGCTTTACAGGAGGAGACATTTGAAAAAAGATGACAGATTTGGTGCTGAAGTAATTAAATCAAATGAAAAAAAAAAGATTTTTCGATAGGGGGGAAAAAGGACAGTAATAAAATTTAAAACCATGGGAATAACAAATATGTAGAAAAGTAATGCCTAAAATATATAGTTATCGCAAGTTTTTAGGGTACATAATAATCCTACACACTTTTAACATGAAGTCCAAATACTGTTTTGTATCACTTCCAATATGTGCACACACTGATTTGCATCTTCAAGAGTTTCTTGGCAGCACAGTGCACACTCTAGTTATAATAGATATGTGAAGACTTGTCTGAGCAGACTGTTGGCTGAATAACATGTGTAAATGACTACTGGTGATCAGACGATATTACTTTTAATACCACCTATTTGGATAGTATTGGGACTAAGAGCTTAACATTCAAGCCAAAGAGTTTCTCTCCTAAATGATAAAATGATATGCTGTTGTCAAACTGCCTGCTTGACAACAGTGTTGCATGGGAGCATGCAAAACTGTTTCAAGACTCCTGCCTCTGAGACCTTGTTTCAGTTTAGCTGAAATGAGCTTGCAATTACAAATTATTGACCTGAGGTCAGGAGTGAGAGATGGTTTCATGGGCCGTCCAAAAGCAGCGACTCTCTGGCGTCAGCACAGCGGCACCAGTCCAAACCTCAGATGATTATTTCATCTCTCCTCGTGTTTTTTGGTTCTGCAAACATCCTGCCGTCCTGGCTTTGGGTGTCTTTCTTGTCAGAAAAGGGGAGTAGGAGGTTTTGAGATGGAAGGGGGGGAAGGGTAGCAACACACAGCAGGCGATGTGTGGGAGTAGGTGGAGGGCAATATCATGGTATACAAAGAAGTGATCATTGAGAAAACAGATCATAGATAAACAAGAGACAAAAAAATTAAACAGTGTCTTTGTGAAGCTTTAGGCTTCAGGATAAGATGGGAAAGTTTGATGGGGAGAGTTAAAATGGAATGGGGAGGAGGGGTATACTGGGAAAGTACCAGTGCATTTGCATGTCCCTTGGTGGAGGCCCTCTCCCCTCTAATCTGCTAATCTGACACTTCCAGAGGCCAGGCACGCACACGTTAGACACTCATATTGGTCTGTGCGCCTGAGTGTCAGCTCACACACACTCCAGACATACACACACTAGAGACTGAATGCCAACATTAGTCAAATAGATTGAAGGCACACACATAATTATACAGATAAACAAACACACACAAAGAAATGCTAAATTAACATCTACACCCCCACACAAACACAAAATGTAGATCGCTGTTTCAACACAAGCAGTCAAATGTGTGTGTTTGTGTGCGCATGCATAGCTGTGGCTATGCATTGTGGGTTAAATAAGACAAGCTGATCTGGAGTGTGTAATTTGCAACAAATGGCTCATTCTCAAATTACAGGTGACTGCAGTATTGAATGTAAGTCTAAGTGGGCCCATTAAGGCCAAATTGGACTAATTCAATCCACAGATCTAATTCAGTAATGCCATTGTAGGGTTGTTGGTCACAGTTGTGGAATTCAGTGGAGTTCATTTGGGGGCAAATTGAGCTTAAATTCATGAGTTCTTTTGTTTGTTTGCTTTTTAACTGCTTAGGGCTCTATGGGCCACCATAGTATACTTCAAACTTTCAAAAGTTGTCTCCAGTTGGATCCACGACAAAAAAGAAAATGCCTAATGTTCGTGGCCGTTATCATAGCAACACGTCATCCTGTGACATAATTAATATGAGACACGAACGCTACAACAAAGATGGATATCGAGGCGATGATATACCTGCTCCTCGATCTGTGACTTTTCGTCTCGGGATCACGCCGTTATTTTTTTTTTTTGCCATTTTCCTCGTTGCCGGTTTTGATTTTTGTGAACGAGATGCTCTTATGACTTATAGAGTGATGCTACTGATCAGTGAATCGGTGGCATGCAGTCTGACCACGTCACATTCTTGTACATGCTCTGATCGCTTGGAACATCAGCCGTGCAGGTACAGGTCATAGTACCCATGGAAAACCCTGAAAACCGTGCTGAGTTGATTCGAGTATGTACTAATGGAAAAGGCGCATAAGTGTTCTTTGATCTAAGAATATTGCAGTTATTGCAATAAAAAACCTAAAAGGAGTTCACAAAAGGAATTCTGCAAAGGAAATGGTGACAGATTCAATCTCATTGATTTGACTGCGATCTGAAGGGTAAATTCACTCTTCTAAAATTACCAGTAATTTGAGACAGAGGTTTAAAACTGTGTGAGATTTCACATATGTCTCCATGGAGACATGACATAGAGAGGAAATCCCACAATATGTGCTCCATCTGCAGAATTGAACTTCTGGATCTATGACCCTTAATGGCCACATATGATGGCCATAAAAACATGATGGAGGATTCTCTACGTTTGGTACTTAAAGTAGTGTCGCAACATGAAAGAGTAGCAGCACGCAAAAACGGGTAATGTGTCTCATCCGCATCGGTGCGTGAAGATTGTAGTTCTTTATATGAGCTCAGTGTGTTTATGTGTGAGTGAATGTCTCATCTGCATCCATGCATGTCTGAAAAGGTCATCTTTAATCAGGTGATGCCCAGACAGGACCTGAGAGTAGCTCGCTACACTTCCTCCCTGTATTAGTGAAACAACAAAGGAACCCACACACTGATCTGCTGCGCTTACTACAGTAATCACTTATTTACCTCCCTCCTCTGGGCTGTTTGATGACCTTGAACACAGCTGTATACCCGTGTGTTTATGTGTCTTTGAATTAAAATCATGCACAAGTGTGTTTCTTTTTCCCTAGTGTTTCTGCACTACTCCAAGGTAACCAAACATTCAACCCTGCACCACACAAGCTGCCATCACAGCATAGCAACTCTTCACCTAACCCACGTACACACATACACACACACACAGACATAGACGCCGCATACATTTGGGAAAACAAGTGAAAGAAAAAAAGAACATGCTAGAAATGAGGGAGCCGGCACGTCTGGCCTGTTCCGACTGGCTGAGCAGCAGTTGAAAGTTATCCCATCTAACAAACATATCACACCAGCCATGGAAAACACACAAACATACACAAAGGTATACACACCCATACAACCTTTTGTGGCTGGACAATAGAGTGTAACCTTCAATCTATGGCAGTGAAACACATGGTGCAGCAAATAAAGTGAGTTCCTTACATCGACTGTGTCACCGAGGCAGCCAAGGAAGTCAAAGTGGTGTAACACACGGAACAAAAGGAAATGTTGAATAGCTTAAAATGTAACACGAGCAGGAGAGTTTTGCTTAGGCATCCATTTTTATAAGTCTGTTGGTTTGGATTTGTTATATCTTCCTTAAATAAGCCATTACAGCAGTGGCTTTTATTTTCTTATCAAGCTGCAATTTGCAGTTTTTTGTATTAAAAGCAATCTTGGGTATAATTTCGACAGGGGAGGGAGGAAATGATGCTCCACAGCCCACACCTTTGAAACATCTGAAATTTGAAAGCTTTCATGAGACAAACCTAATTAATTTGCAAATTGGCAATCCAACATTTTCACATAGTTTGGCCAGGTGTGTGCAGGGAGAAACAATTTAATTTGTATTCTTCTCAGAACTGTTTCAATCAGTTTCTTGTGCAAGAAAAAAAGCCTTACATTGTTCATATGAGCTAGTCTTAATACTCTGATGCTTTAAACTCATTTATATGTGTGGTCAACATGCAAATGCTGTTGTTGGTATTATAGGCTTTGACAAGTAAAAACGACACATGGACATAAAAAATTACATCATTGTAAATCCAACAACTGTCCATAAACGGAGTAGGCTTCAAACTTCTTAACATACACCACCTTTTTAGCAGTCCATCCTTCTGTAGTTAGGGTATTGTTTAAATGCCAAAGAAATTAGAGGCTGTTACATGTCAGATGAAGCTATCATTTGCAGGTTTCCTGTCATAATGTTTTCCATTTGTTTATCCAAACAGGAAAATAAAACAAAAGGAATAAAAGGAAAATTGAAACCCAGGTTCTTATTCTTGTGTGAAGAGCAACAAGTCAACTATGATATATGCGTTACAAAATAAGTAACACCTTGACAGCTGATGGAAGGCAGCTTACTATTCACAAGTATGCTGACAGTAGAGCTTTTATTCATGTCAGTTATACATCTTTTGTATTTCTCTCCTTCCAGGTAGCCTGAATAGTCAGCATCCCTGCCACAAGAGAACAACACGAAATCTGATTGGATGCTGTAGGAATTATGGAAAACTATCAGTAAAACTTAAGCTTGTTGCATAAAGGGGATTTCTTCAATTTACATGCTATTGTTCTTTGTTTGCCAGAGAGACAGACAATAGGGCAGGATCATTAGACATTTATGAATGCCTCCCTCTTGCTCTCTCTTCCTCTCTCTCTCTTGCTCTCTCTCGCTTTCTGATCACATGTCAAGTTCAAGCATTTCATCTCACATTTGACTGAAGCCAGCAGTCACAATGAATTAGGGAAAGATGGGCAGATTTTGGTGTTAGCTGAGGGCAGCATTGGGATAATGTCTACCTATCGTGACCTAACTTGATCTACCATCCTGGCAACAATGCTGCTATGAATGATTTAAACTGTGTATGAAAGAGCGCAAAGCTTTTGTTTGGCTCTCCCACAGGACCCATCCTCCATTTCACCCTTCCAAAAACAAAATGCTGAGTGTAACTGACTGTAAAAAGGGTGTGGCTCAGTAAATGCATCAACCCGTTTTTGTTTCACCCAAGCATCTTCCAAGAAAATCTGGAGCTAATATATTAACCAAGACCAATACAAGAAAATGCCCAAGGTGCACAAAACAAGGACAGCCATGGGGTGATTAATTGGAATACCTTTGGCCATGATTTGAGATCAATATGAGCTTTTTTCCTCAATAGAACTCAGGGAAAGATGTCAGTGCTTAAGGGCGGGAATAGATTGCACACAATAACATTTCACTCCTGTGTGCTAGGCAAAATGAAATATCTAAGCAATTAGTCAATTAAAGTCCAGAGCAAACAAGGTGATTTCACGCCAGCTTGAGGCCAGTCATTGGATTTTAATCATTACAAGGCATTCTGGGAAAGTCTCCAGATTTGGTGGTTTGTTGTTTAAAAAAAGTCTGTCTTTCCTTTTTTTTTTTTTTTAACACGTCTCATTTAAAATACACTGAATTGACATGTTAACTAAAGCAGTCACTTACTAACACAAAGTATATGAAGGCAGTGGCAGACTGTTCTCATATTCTGCAAGGTAAAATTTATGTATTTGAAAAGGTGCCTGGTGGAATTGAGCAGAGCAATAGAACAGCCTCACATTACGCTTCCCACTAGAAAGGTCAACAAGGTAAAAAGGTGCTATTCTAAAGAGAGAGAATACAGGCATAAAACTGTATTTTACCACTAACCCTGTCATCAGAGGTACATCATTTAAGTTCCATCCTTGATCCTCTTTCTCCTCCTACAAACCATGGCTTTCCACCATTTGCTGTAGTTAATACACTTAAAATTACGGTGTGTCAAATTTTCACTGCTATATGTCAGTAGATTCCAGTCAACTGAGTTCTGCTTTTTTTTTTCCTGCTCAAGTGTAAAATCCTAGCCAGCTGGTGTAAGACAAATATGTTTTAGTCCACCAAAAAAGATCAAAAACATTCAATTTAGACTGCACCCCATTATGGCCATGGCCAGGCAACCTGTTTTCGCCACTGTTTGGACAGGATCCGACCCAGAGTATTTTCCCTATTTGTGGAAGCCTCAGTCCACTGTTTACCTCAGCTTTCAATGCCAGGGGAGAAGTATCCACTCTATTTACTGGATACTGAGGTGGGTTGTTTTTGATATAGTCAACTTTTCTATGGATAAGACTGCTGTTTTTGCCAATAATAGCCTCTGTTCACTATCCAGTGTTAGTGAAACAGTCTTTGAACTTGATGTAACTTTGTTGGACTCTACTACTCTGGCAGAGTGAATAAAATGCCATACAATGTGACATTGTAATCAAAGGACACTCAAGCCTAACATTAGCTGGCTAACAATGATATGAACCTTCATATCTAGAGTCTGAAAGTTCAGACACAAACTGAGATGTCCCTGCACAGAAGGCAAAAGACTACAATTTCATTTCTGCTATGCAGAGGATAAGTCAGAAGGGAAATGTTCTTCTCATCCACTGTATTTAAATGTTGCGGTGGGTAGACACAAACCACAAACCCATTCATATGTGTTTTTTAACAGATTAATTATAGGTTTATGAGAACAATTTGTTGGAAGTCATATTTACACACTCATCTCTGAATATTTATGAGTACAATGTTCTTTTTTTCTATTACATAAGCTCAAAAAACTGCTGACTGCACACTGAAAAAACAAAATTTAAAAGACTGTTGTGATCAGAAGTCAACAGCATTTGTAGAGATCTGATAATAGTTTACTTTCAACTGAACCAGTTATAGATCAGAATAACAAGCATTTTTTTTTAGCTTGGGTAAAAAACATTACAATCTATGTGGACAGATACTACAGAGATGAAAGCAGTGGTTCAATTACAATTTTCACACTTTCACATTTTCACAAAACAGTAATCAGAAAACATTTCCTAATGTTTCAAATGTGGGATTAAATTATTGCAAGTGTGTCAAATCTTAATGTTATTGTGGAACTAGCAACTTTAGGTGAACAGTATACTAGCCAGTGATGACTGATGGTTAGAGCTGCTAAGTTATGGAACAAATACTGAATTTATTTGTGTTCAATAACACACTAACTACACTGAGAGGTATCACTCATTTCCTACCTTTAACACTAATCCTTACTATTAACTTACACCTAGGTGGCCAATAAAGAATCTTATATTACAGGCAGAGTCTGCTCCACATGCAACTGAGATTTTTGATCCACCAGCATTTTGATTTCATTTCAATTTTTTGTTCCATTGGCTCCTAGCTTCATCGAGGACTCTGCTCTATGATGTTGCTTTTGATTGGAGTATGATGAGCATGAAATCATTGTTATTTGCTGATGTAACAAAAAATTAAGCATTGGTTAGAGAATGTTTTAATCTGTCTCCTGTTAATGCAGCAGCTTCATGAATTACTTGAGCTGAATACTTTGATTATACTAACCTAAGCTTTTAATTAATAAAAATAAGAATAGGTTGATTATTTTTTTCTATAAGTGCAGAACCCCTACTAATTTTCTCTTTTGCCATAATGTCCTTTTACGATTCTTTAATTTCCTCTACACCACTCTCACTCTGTCTGCCTTCCCCTGCCTTTATTTTCGTTCAACTTGCCTCTCCATCATTCACCTGCCTCCCTCAGTCTGTCTCCCAGTGAGCAGATGAAGAAATCAATCACTGATTTATTGATTCTCTCTGCAACAGCTCACACCCAGTCAAGACAGTTTTTAACATCGACCGGTGCTTCCATGCCTGCATACGAAGGTTTGTAGGAAGACTGTGCAGAATGAGTGTGTGTCTGTGCTTGTGCAAATATGTGAATGCAATTTCAAATAAGAGTTCAAACAAGGAGGAGACACAAATATCTTCCATCCTCTTTTCCTGTGGTTCGACTTGTGCTTATTCTTTCAGCCTCTCTTTGTTTCCTCTCTATCTCTCAATCACACGTACTGCTTCTGCTGCCCATGTCATTATTTAGTGAGTCATTGTGACTATAGAGATTTCTAATGATAGGGCAGTTGGTTGCAATGCTGTTATTAAGATTTTACAGTATGCAAAAACACATGCGCACACACATGCAAACACACACACACAAGCCCATCATTGTCCTGTCACAGCCACAAGCTATTTTGGGAAGCTTTGCCCACAGCTTTCTCTGCAAATGCCTGCCCTCCCTCTCCTCCCACAGCACCCGTCAGGCCTCTGTCACCCTCTGTCACCATGCCAGCCAATCAGAGCTTTCTGTGAACGGCTTCAACAGGAAGCAAAGCTGACAGCCCACCAATCAACTAATAACCACTCTCTGCAGCAAGACGTTGACAAGGCTCTTTGTGGATATGGATGCAGTACTTATGGCTATTTATGGTATAATTACAGTTTGATTACATGAAAACACTTTGCTTTGATAAGAGACCAGGCTAGTTGGCAAGGTACACACAGCAGGGATGGGGGAAGAATCAGACATTTATGCATTCCGATTGTCTTTTGAAAGATAGCACTGATGCACAAAACTACTTAATTGGAATTTTAATAATGGCCTCGTGAATAGATTTTTTTTTCTGTGAATAGTGTGCACAGCACAATTATTGTGAGGCAAATAATTTAATACAGCCGAGGTGTGTAAACCAGCTGGACTGTAAAATGTAAAGAAAACAGGACAATTACACCTGCTGTATGAGAAGAATTACTCAAGACTAAGACAAACTAAGCAATACAACTACTGCAGAAACTTACCCTTTGTTGAGGTGTTGTTATCTTTAACAGCAACAGTAAAATCTTTTAAATTACTGGTTGTGCTCCAAATTTTAATGATCTTTGGGCATCACCAGTCATTACGCAGTTTGGATGCATACAGCATGACTGACATATTCCTCACTCTGTCTCTCCATGCTATCTTTCTGTCAGTGGCCCAAAACCTCATGCATGCATGATTCAAACAACACTGACTGTCTTATGACAGTGGTGCATGTGAGAGGTCTGAGGATTGAAATTAGCAGCAAGTTGCTGTAGTTTACATGTTGTATGCAAGAGGAATTCCAGATGCAAAGATTTAAATACACAAAGGGCAAGGGTTAGGAGTTTGCCAACAGCATCCCCAGAGCATTAAATGATTTAATACAGTATTGCTTTGAAGTCAAGCTCAGCCCCCATTCCTGAAGATCAACTAACCTCAGTGACAGCCCACAATACATGATGCCTCAGCTGATACCCTTCTACACATCCAAGTTGCAAGTCTATTGCATGGCATATTATTAAAGCTTATTTTGCTTGCCCACAGTTATTCCACATCGGCAAACTGCTTTGCAAACCACCTTCATTCCTGGGTGAAAGGGACACGGTCTGGTTGCCTTTATTTTCTATCTTGTATTGCTATGGTGATGTTCAATACAGAGAGTAAACCCTGCGCTTATTTTGAAAGGGTAAGAAAGTTTGTATGAGAAGGAAATCTATGCTCCTACATGAGCTTAAAGACCTGAGTGAGTCAGGGCTATTTGGGCAGTATATGGATGACCTCATATTAGGCAGCAAATGTCAGAATGATTTTGCTGATTATTATTATATGTAAGTCCATTACAAAAGCTGTAACAAAGACCACAAAGTCCCTGATGAGGCCATCAGTCGAGTTCTTAATGACTATTAAATAATTTAGTTAGTGCAAGTTGTGTGGGGAAAACGTCTATAGATAAAAAACAAGCAATCCTGATAGTCCAATTGCCCTAGTAAAGTTTCAAAGTTCACTTCACATACCCAGACTCTACTCCAAAACGTACTTGAGAATTCGTATGGTTAACTGCTGCTGAAAAACACTGACACTTAATTCTTAGGACTCATTGGTGAACACGGCCACTTCCTGCAGCTCTGTAATTGCCTCTGCTCCTGCAGAAAGGACACCTGTAATCATTATGGCAGCCTCACCAGTACAAGCCACAACAAAAACAATTCATAAACAGATTAAATGAAAGAGGCAGTGCAGAGGAATGAGGTGGAATTGAGGTTAGGTTAGGCGAGAAGACAGAAGACTGAGCAGAATGAAAATGTGAAAACTCAGTTAGGGAACACAATTCTGAAGCCAACTGTTGATAAATGAACTAACACCTTTTATAAATCTGCTCTGCTTTAGAGACGTCTGCTTATTCCAGGCCGCCTCAAAGCACCCTCCTGCTTCCTCTTCCAAACACAAATAACATCCACTTGTATGAGGCCTCTTCTTCTGATGTTGTCTCCCAAATACTCGGCAGACAAAGCCGTCTGGAGGAACTGTTTGTCCCTGATGTTGTTATTTCCGTGTAAATCATTAACCAGCTTTTTGAATCAAAGAAGCTCGGAGGACAGCGTCTGCTGAGGCTGGCTGTCAAGCAAGCTGCTTCACGCTACTATTGCAAGCTTCATTTCTGCCATTGTCATCTGGCTGTGGAGTGTGTACCTGACAACATTGCAAAATAGGACACAGTGGAGCTGCTTTGATGGTATTTGCTGCCGTTTCCCACTTGATGTTCTGATTGAAAAAGGAAAATTGGTGGTGCAAAGGAACTGGGGCTTCAAATAAAATGGCTCAGTCAATGGGGAAAGGTTATTGTCATTGTCATTTTAAATATTTAGGAAGCATTTCTGATCACCGTATTTCAGTTATTCTTTTGTCTTTTTGATTTTTCTTTTGTGCAAAAGCTTCTGAACTACTTGTAAACATATTTCTACTACATGGACTTCTGAGCTACACCTGGGCTCACGCACACAGCGTAAAGAACGGTCATTCTAGCTGCTGCCTCTTGTGATATCACTCTTCTGTCTGTGGAATCCTAGTTTTAGTGGTTGCTGTGCTGGTTTGCTGGATCTAGAAGCGACCGTATTCAGACTAGAGAGTGACGTGCCATATCAAAAATGAAGGCTTTTGAGCTTTTTTGTCCACCTGCATTGACAAACTCTAGCGCTCAGTCACAGAATAATAAAATATTCAAATTTCACACACGTACACCAGTAAGATAACCTTCTTGGATGGGCTGGATCACACAGTAAGCTATAATAATTGGCAAGTAATTTCCTTAAAATGTTCCAAAAAGGCACAAATAGGCTGAAGAGGTCCAGTTCAGTGAGTTCCTAACTTTAACCTTAAAAAATTCCAAATGGATGAGTTTAAAAAAATCACCTACATCTGTAGAAATTAAAACTTTCATATATTATAGTTCAGTTAGATCTCAAAGGCTGCTGGTATTGAACAGATTTCATCTAATGGCTACACAGCCCATCAGTAGATTGGTGTTGCTCATTCAAATTCTGTAATGAGGTTTTTTTTTTCCATATATATATATCGAGCTTATCACCAAATTTAAAAAGAAGGCCAGCGGATAACAACAAAGGCGAGAGCAAAGACCATCCTGATTTCTCCCATAGTGATGTCATATGCAGCAATCTATATACAGGCTGCAACTGATCAAGATCAATTAGATAAAAAAGACGAGAAATGGGAGAAAGATGAAAACATGGGGGGAGGTGCACAGAACTACAGAAATAGGTAAAGAAATGGAGGCAAAGAAGGAAGAAGAGGGAATTGAAAATATCTATGGAAAGCAGCATGTAATTACTGTGCTGTTCCATTATTAATAGTCCCCAGTCCAGATAGGACTTGCATGATAGTTGTATACATAATTAATAATGGGGAGTGGAGCATCCATTGCTTTCTATTTGGTGGCGGATGGGTGAATGACAGAGAACGATCGAGGGTGGTAGAAAAATTACAAACCCAAATTAACCACGAAACATTTCACTTAGATTTGTGTTGGTTTTGAAAGATATTTTCTTTCATTAAGTGCTCAAAAGTCGAAAATAAAGAATACATTAAGTGTGAAAATTAAGAGGAATAAAATTCTATTGCTGGATGTAGTTTCATGCAATATTGTTGACCATATAGCTCCCTGTAACTTCATGAATAATTCAGTGAGATCTGATGAATTGAACTCATCAAGCAAATCTTTTTTTCAGTAGTTTATGATTCCAATCCCTTTTGTTTTCGTGGTTTCGTACTAAGATAAGATTATAATTGCCTTTATTATTATTTTATATTCTTACTGTTCTACTTGGTGTATTGAACCAGGGAGGTGCGTTCTCAGGTCAAAAGTGAATGCATTAATAACAAGTGATGTAGCTTTTTAGAATTTCATGATCTCAAAAGAAAGGTATTCATTCAGGGTTTTTTTCTCATTTGTTTCTGTTTTGCAGCTTGAGACAGGCACCGGCAAGGACATCCAAACAGAAGCTCATGCTACTCTTCTTTATCTGTTTAAATCATAACAAGATAGAGAAAGCATTACCATGGTGTCCCCTGACCTCGTCTTGTCCAAGTTATTGAGTTAGAAGCGCAGAGAGGATTAGAGGAGAGCAAAAAGCCTGGGGTGGGTGGCATAGCTTAGATCTACACCAGCACAACTCTGCTGCCTTTTACATACAGTTTGTAATCTTTTGCACTAATGCCTATTACGCCTCCTGTTGTTATCATCAGGTAACAGCCTGTAACTGATGTAGGGAGAAATAATCTTGTAATACTATCTGTGTGCTGTTTTCTAGGTTCTACCAGGCCATTTGTTTTTGCTAAGTCAAAATGGCCTTGGTGGTACAATAGCATCCTTTAGAGATTACTGTAAAAAAGGGTTTGTAAGGATGTTGAAAGACCTCCTAGTTCTTTCTAAGGCTTTCCAGAAGACCGTTAAGCATCATGGCTAACGACTCCATGTCAATAACCATTGTCAAACTACAGCTCATAAATACAAGAATAAACTTATCTAAAGTAACCGAAGCCTAACGTTTGAATCTGGAAACTTTCTAGGACGCCATCAAGCCATTACTTAACATCAGTCCATATTGAAATCTCCAGTGTCTCCATGATAATCAGTGATAAGTAACAGACGAATAAAATGATAGAATTTCAAGCACCAAAGCTGAAGCACAAATTTCTTTGACAGGCTTTAACAAACAGTCGCCAAAGTAGCTGACAGATAATTCTATTTATAAAATGCTCCAAAAGACACCAACAGCACGAGCACAGTGGAGCGAAGTCTAATTTAGTGAGGGAAATTAGCAGAGATGAGGCCTGGCAGACAGCTATTGGCTATTTTTGCCTGTTTTGGCAACCATGCTCCAAACTTTAAGCATTACCAGTATAACTCCAGAAACAATTAGCATACAGCTGCTGGCCTGAGAGTATAAAATCACTGCAGATGGGGTGGACCAGTGCTGGCAGCAGTTCAAGCAGTGAGAATTTCTCAACAACCACAAAAACATTTCTAACCTTTAGGCTACCACATAATCACTTAAAACTGCATTTGGTCTCCAGTTATGTGCACCAAAGTTGGATGAATAAGTTCAGTAAGAGCATTAGAAGAATTAAGGGAGAGGTGAAGAGCGGGTCTTTGAAGCTGCATTGTTGCAGGGCTGAATATGTATACACCAGGCAGTAATGCTGAGTTGTGGGATTTCATCGAGAGGGTTACGTGACCCTCAGGGAGTAAGACTTCGTATCTAGGTTGATAAGACTCTGCTTTAGCCTGAAGCCAACAAAGTGAAAGCTTCTTCAGTAAGTGGTTGAGGAAAGCAAGATAACTGGGCAGTGGGTGAGGGTGCAGCCATCTATAAATGCAAATGCATGAAAATATATGCATATTCCCACATACAGTGCACTTCAAACTGCATATGCAAAATGAAGACAGCAAAATGAAGTAATGGCTTTGAGAAAGAGGTCATAAGCTAGTGCAGATACCCTCAGAATGGTTGTGTAATGGGCTGCGACAATTTCAGGGTTAGGATGTTTGTTGATATAATGTCATCACTTAACAAGCTAGTGAGAATATGCTAGTGCATTATCTTGCGTTTGCCACATTAGCAGCCTTTATTGCATATTTACGCTTTCGGAGAATATTTAGCCGCAGTCTGAAGGACTTATTATACCCGCAGACACTACATCAAGTCAGTTAGATGCACATGCTCTCATAATCAGTTCCCATTTCCCCATAATCATACACATGTTGTACACCTCATCCTCCACCACCAACCTTCTCCTTTCATGTGGCGCTAATTAAGTAACAGTGTTGCTAATAATTAATTCCTAGCCCACGCTAAAGCCCCCCACTCATTTGGGCAAATTAACAATATCCTCATTATTGTTGCTGTCTAAGTAGCACCCAGGATTTAGGAAATGTGTGTGTGTGTGTGTGTGTCACATCTGTTTGTCTGTTTATGTTGCAGGTACTAAGTATAGGACCAACGGGGTAAAAGATGGAATTGATGCGGTAAAGGTAGAATGTAAGTCTGGAAAGGAGAAACGGCAGGAAGGCTGATGAAGCCTTAGATATTTTCTGTCTGAAACTGTATCAGCACAGAAGCTGTAAAATTGTTCAACGTCCACGCCCTGCCCATGTGTTCTGAAGTTGTGTCCAACCATTTGCAATCCCTTCCCCCAACCCCACCATCCCCCATTTCTCACACCCACCCTTCTATCACTTCATCCAACTAGCCATCCGTGTCCAAAAATAAAGATCTAAGACAAAGCACAAAGAGACCTCCTGTGCGCTCAGCCTGGTGGGTGTATTTTGGTGAAAGCTTTTTTTTTTTTTTTCATGTGCCCAAACATTGAAGTCTGGCAGTGCCAAATGGGGCTAATTGAAGCTGTATACAATAAACCCACCCACCACACCATCCAGACAGTCTGAGCACCAGCCCTTTCTAACCTTTCTATCACTTGCACAATCTGGAATTTCTCCTGACTTACGGAACAAGGCACAGACGTAGTATTTGGGTCTAGTCTATACACTGAATTTCAAGATTATTTTACTGGTGTGTACTTTACCAGTGTATAGCTTATAGTTCACTTCCCCACTTAAAATGTAGAGTAAACATTTTATTGATGTGTGGCAGTAGTTCCTAACTTATGACCATGTAATGGGCTATAATTTAATGAGCTCCAAAGCTGAAGGGTTTAGCCTGGAGCTCTGCTGACACATCTCTAAACCCATTGTCAGACTTCACAATATGACTAAACTGTGAGCCTGTGATTCCTCTTAGGCATCACATGTGAGTAACCCTATGAGCCTCTATGTGTAATCCTTGAAATCTCTTGCACAGTGTCCTTAGCTGTTCTCGTGTGCATAGAGATGTGGTCTCATCACTACAAACACACTTATATTGTCTGTGCTATGGAAAAATCCTCAGCAGACACATTTTGCAGCCATCGATTCACTACTCTGTGCTGAACACATTATCTAACATGTTATTCAGATAGATGGAGCAATCAGGCTCTATTGAAGAATAAATGAATAGACCCCACCACATAAAATTATCCATAATTGATTTAATTTTAATCAGCCCTTTAAGATTGTTTCATTGTGCGAATTTGGACTGCTAGCAATGTTTTTGATTCAAGGTTTACAAACACCTTTAATTTAATCTGATGAGAGCTGGAAGAGTCCATAGTGCTCAAGTCTAAAGGTGGCGCATCATGTCAGGAGTGCATTCAGAAGTATCCATGCAGGAGCGGATCTAGAAGGGTGGCATGGGTGCCACCCTAAGAAAATTTCTCTAGATCCGCCCCTGCATGCATGTCATTTTTATGGGATCGATGGTTTGTGCACAGTGAATTATTTTAAGGTGTTTTTTACACCTATAGTTCGTTACTTTGGTCCAGATCAGTTAGTGAGTTTGTAAACTTGTAGCTTGTCGCTTGAACTTCAATGCTGACTATTGCACTTTGATCTTGAATGTTTGTGTAAACAGCAAGGTTCTCAAGGTTCTGGTATGCTTTAGGCAATGCAGCACACATTTGGGAGCTTTTATTCTGGATTCCCTCTTTTTAAAAGATCTCTGCACTGCAACAAAATACTCTTAACAGGTACAACAACCTGTCTGTTATGTCACTGGTCCGACCATTCAGCACTGCGGCACAAGTGTACTATGATATTCTGTTTCTCTGCATGGGAACAAGCTGATACTCTGAATGCATGCATGTCGGCAAACAAGTTAGATTTGATTTGCTGTTTTTTTTTTCTATGAGAATAAGTAACTAGATTAGTACAGACATGACTAATTGTTCACCAGACATTCAGCCCTCTTATATAGTCACATTTGATGTCCTAACGACTTTGGTGTCCTTGTCACCGTGCTATCTTAGTCATTTGTTTCTCATGAGCGTGATGGTTAAATCGCAAAATATTTCCATATGATATGTATCAGCATGGTTGGCAGGTTTTGTTTCAGCTTAGGAGTCTGTGACAACACTGTGCTTTCATGTGTTAATGTGATGCCAAATGTCCAACACTGATGCAAGTCATTCCTCGAGGTTTGGCACTAGCACACACCTGGCTGAGAAGAAGGAGTGTTGCCATGTTATGCTTAAGCTAATGTGATCTCTTCTCCTCACTACTTTCAAAAGCCTAGGGAAGTGCTTTGCAAATAAAACATGACATAACTCACCTGCTGTTTTTTCTGTCTTGCTGAGGCTTGATGTGTGATTCTTGGCCATTGTGTGCTGGGAAAATATTTTCTCAGGGTGAATGCTTTTAAGCACCACCCATGCTCCTAAAATCCCTGATTCATTATAGCAGAAATCATAATTGCCTGTGACGCGCCAGCGTTGAGAAGATCAATATAATCATTGTGCTTTTGCATGAATTGAATTAGTAACCCTTATAGGCTCACACAAAGATGGAGACAGTGCACACTGCACTGGTTTATTCATGGTGACAGTGAAATTCAATCACAGAACAGCAAAAGTGCGTGTTAACAGTTTGACTTGAATAAGACTTTAACAGCGATATGGCAAAATGCTGCGCTACTTCATGCATATAAATATTGCCAGCGGGTGAACTGAACCAAGAAAGCGGAGGTGATGTTTGGAAACAGCCACACTCTCCACCTGTGACTTTACAGACTCCATTATTCTTTTTCTTTTGACTGATGAGTCTCATTCGGGCTCACGAGTGGGTCAATTTATCCCTCATTCATGTTTGAATGATTGCATTATGTACGAGCAGTTGAGGATATGACAGACAGAAGAGTGGAATAAAATACAAGGGGAAATATTGGACATAGCCAAAAACCCTAATAAATGTCATGTGGCTGTCAGTGGTAGAGCTACACAAGGTTTTATATCTACCCCAGGGCACTGTGGCATGGCAGAAAAGTGGTTAACTGAATAATAACAAAGGAAATAGTTTTTTACAGGGAAAACTGTTTTTCTATACACAGAATTATACTGTTTTTTTGTTACTGTTTTTATTGGTCATAACATTTTTATGTAACTTGCTGAACTTATATTTTGATTTTGCTACAATGCACACTGTTCCACTTAAATGGGTATATGCCTTTCACTAGGTTAGACAGAGCGCACTTGTGTATATGGGTGTTTATATGTGTGTATACAGTATTATACGACAGTGATAAATTCTGCTGCTTAGCTTGCCTGCGGGGAAATGCAGTTTTAGACTGTGAAGAGGTCATTCAGTGATTACATTCTGTATCAAGGGGTCCTCAGATGCTTACTACACAGGAATCGACGCCCTTGCCGCTGGAACTGGGGGTCGGGGGAAGGGCTGGCGAGGGGCCACTGGGAGCATGACAACGGGCCTCAGAATAAGGAGCAAGGTACTTGTCGCAGCTGATAGCAAGAACTCATTACCCCGACCCAAATTAACTGCATCAACAACAGAGAGGAAAGATGGAGGGGGGTATTAATGGAGAAAGAGTGAGTAAAAGCTCCATTAGAGGTCCGCTGAGTGTCGTTTTCATCCGAGCTGTAAATAAACATGGCGGGGTAAAGACTTCACTCCCCAGTTGCACCCTATAATTATGCCCCCATCGTTTGTTTGCGCCCCTGCGCTGTGTTACTAAATTAAAACATAAAGTCTAGGGGAGAGGGGTTAAAGTAGGAAGCTCAAGCAGTTTATCTATTAAGATACATGTGAGCTTATATGATTTATTGAGCGTTTTAACTGCTCACTTCCTCAGTAATATCCTGTTGAGTGCTGCGTTAGTGGCTGTTCAAAGGAAACTCTAAAATAAGGATCCAAGTCATCCCTGCAGGTAGTACCCATTGTTCAGGTAAAAAGGCTGAGCATGTATACAGAGTTTGCGGTGGTGGTGGTGTGTGTGTGTGTGTGTGTGAGTGTGCTCCTATTGGCAAACAAGGCCCTGGGTGTTTCAGTGCGCTCATACTCTATGCTTAGGGGCAACATTATACTCCAACCCAGAAGGCTCAAGGTGTCATCATTTCTCTAACTACTCATGATGTTTATCACAACTCACTGAAAATATGCACGTTATGTATCGTCTGTTTGTTACAAGCACTGAAAACACAGTAGTAAAAAACATCCATGACACTCAGTCTTGAGTAAACATAACCTTTTCATGCTCAATCCTTCTGTCAGTGCCTGAGGGAAACTTTTCTCTTTCTAACGGTGCCGTAGCTCAAATCTTGATGACAGTCCAGTATCAGTACCAGAGCCCAGTGTGAATTTTCCAAACAGTCCCCTGCTTGCGCACAAACAGCTGTGTGTCTGTCAGGTCTAACACATCCACATGCATCATTTAACATATTGCACTCTTTTAATAACCCATTTAACACACACAGTAACCAGAAATTCAATTAAGTGTCACTTCCTGTTACTTCGCATCGTGCGATGTCAAACACATCTGCTGTTCAGTCAGCTGAACACAATGCAGCCCAGGCTCTCTATCACCACACCTTGATGCACGCTGTCTGTGTACATTAGCATGTCAAACATGGCTGTATGCTTCCTGAAAACCACAATAAAGACTGTGAGAGCTAGCCGTGCAGTCTGTTCACAGGAATACATAATGTTGATAACAAGGTGTGTTAATGGTGTCATGGACTTTGCAGTGATTTACCTTTTCTGGAATAAATCTCTGAATTTTTTGATGTTTTTCCTATTTTCCAACCATGTATTTCCTCTGTCTCACTGTTTGTCTCCCTTTCAGCTGACTTCCTGTTTAATTTTGAAGGTTAATGCTTTCCATGGTCGGTTTCTGTGTTTCCCTGCCCTTCTTTTTGTCTGTCTAAGAGAGAGGATCCTATAATCTCACTGGTCTTTGTTCTCTCCTTGTATGGTGTGTACCTTCTCTTTGCTGTTTTCTGGTTTATCCTAGAGTAGTTACCCTGTTTGCTTATTTGTCCTTGAATTGAATTGAAACCAACTTCATTTTATATAGCGACAAATTGCAATAACAGCCACCTCGAGGCGCTTTATATTGTAAGGTAAAGGTCCTACAATAATAAGTGTTCCCGAGCATCCTTGAGCATCCTCCCTCAGCAGCAGCCTTTGTTTCCTAATATAATTTTAAAAATTACACTTCTTTGTTGCCTTGGCGTGTCTGCTCTGTTGTCTGCAACATGGTCCTTTTTAAGTACTTTGCCACCAAATATGAAAAGTTGACTGCTCAGAAGCTCTTGGAAAATGGAACCCTGATAGGAAGAAGCTTTAGTTTTTCCTCATATCTATCAGGAACTTCCCCAGATGCTTCAGCAGTGAAAGCTGAAACATCTGGAGTAACTGTGGAAATTGTAACAGGAAAAAAAGGAACGATGAAAGGAAAGATCAAATTAAAGATCAAAATATTTTTGTTAAAGGAGCCATCAGTTTTTTCTTTTGTTTATATTGTCTGTCAGTTTCCTTAACTAGATATCCAGTTCAGGGTTACTTGGTGGCTGGAGCCTAAACATAGGGCAAGAGGTGGGAATAAGTCACCAGTCTATCACAGAGAGACAGACACATGCATCATTCACAGTAATTTAAATTAATCTTCAGCTAACCTCAGCTAACTGAGAGAACAGGTGAACTCCACCAGCCTGGATTCAAAGCCAGGAGCTTTTGCTGTGAATTGAATATACTAACCACCACACCACTGCACTGCCTGTTCACACATGCATGATGCATGTCATGTTCTTTATTCACACTGAACAAGTGCTCTTAAAACTTACTGCCACTAGACATTTGTATATTTTACATTTTTTAGAACTTCAGAAGTCCTAAGAAGATATTTTCATTTATGCAGGCTAGGTCTTCTTTCTGTTTTCTGTCTTGGATATTTCAATTACACTGCATACTGCAAGAACTGTGGGCATACATGATTCCTTGCTAATCCTTTAGCAAAACCACATCCACTGAATGTAGATGAGAATGCATGTGCTCAGCTGCTGAAGCTTGAATGCTCTGCATCTTTTATCAATATTGTTTTTGAAGAGTGACGAACAAGATATCATAATCCGTTGTCTGGCAGAGCATATATCATACTGGATACCACATATCACGCTGATCCATTTACTTATTAGATGATATACACAGGGGCTTAGACACTACAGCATCACATGCTAACATTACTACAGATCCCACAGGCTTGCTTTCTAAATAATAATAAGTCTTTTAGCTGTGATAAAGAAAAATGTGTGTCGTTTGTATGTGTAAGCTATGTTTTGGTGAATGAACGTCCAGCTGTGTCCAGCTGAAACTCCCTTGTGGGATTGTTCCAGGTGACGAATGGTGGAAAGGAAGACTGTGTGTTTAGTGCCACATACCCAGCATGCCTTTTGGTTTAGGACTCCCCCTAGAAGCGGCCACCACTGAACCGCCTGTTGGTATGTGTGGTTTGGAATCACAACAGCGATCCAGGGAATCAGTATAACCACAGAAAGTGGGAGGAGGTAATAAAGAGGACAGCTAGAACTTGGAAACATTCATTTTGATGCTTTTCCTGATCTAAGCTTTTCCTGTAACCACTAGCCTGCTGTTTGCTGCTGAGTTTCACAAACAGCATCTTTCAACATTCTGATCCTTATTTAAGGGATTTAATCATCTTGAAACATTAAAAGGATGTTAAACAGGAAATTATTAGACATACACTAGCCTTATCGCCTAAGATGCTCTACTATCAACTTCCTTTTGTCTTGCACACACAATAGACAGCGTAATGCCTTCCCGCACAGAGTCCAGACGTAGCAGGCAAACATGCCAAAGATGCGGCAGAAGACAGATTGAAGATCACATATAGTTTTGCTCTGGGCAGGCTGTGCAGAGAAAAGACAACTGGGAGGAAAGACAGTCATCAAAGCCAAGTAGCCCTGAGCAGGAAGTGAGCTAGTTGGCACTCGTCAAGTCTTCTCTGTGTTTTTGGAAGATAAATGACTTGGTATTAAAAGTAGTTCTGCTTGCTCTGTGGTTCCAAAGTGACAGTTCATGAGTGCTATGTATCGTTTGTCTGCCATTTGGCACCAGGCAGGCATACTTCACCAATAATGTATTATAATAACAAATAACAGGGTAAGGATCTGACAAAACATTTTGCTGAATAAGAACATTTTCAGATTATAGGAGATATTACATTTCTAACAAATTGCTATAAATACTACAGTGTTTCTAGTAAAAGATTTTGCAGTTAGAATTTCAAAAGTGATAAAAATTCTATAAAAAGGGTGAATGTGTGATGTAACACTATCCCTACCTGATGTTAACAGATTAATAGGAAACATTTTTAGGTTTTCGAATAATGGCTTTGAATTAGTAAATTGCTAAGCTAACTGAGGTCAGACTGTGGAGTGATTAAAATGAAAATAAGACTGAAACAATTAACTAATTTTATTCTCAAGAGAGAATAAAGAATAAACAAAACAGAATTTTTGTGGTTTAAACTGTTGGTCACATGAAACGTGAAAACTATACTTTCCTCAAGTCTGTTAAGCTAAAGGAACAAAAAACTGAATGCAGTCCAATTGCATTAAGCATTGATTGAATACTTTAAAATATGTGCATACTGTTTCAGACACCTGAACTCTAGCCGCTCACTCTATAATAATCGAGTAATCACAGTTACCTATGCAAAGCTTTGAGAGTTGATACAGACAGACACAGTGAGCTGGCAGCTACCCACGCCCAGGATGTGCTGTTCCTCCAGGCTCTGTAGGATTGGACCACTGCCACCTGCCAAGGCTTCCTCTGGAGAATGGATGTTTTTCAGCTACGAGGATGATTTTGGCAGCTCACACTTTGATGAACACCCAAGTATTATGCTTTTGTACGGCCGGTAGCGTTGTATTGTTCAAGAAACATGCCAAGCAGACAAAGACAATCAGAGCACTTAATTACCCACAATGCCCACAAAGGTTAAGCTGTATTATTCTACACAATTGTAAGCACAGAATAAATAGAAATAAGTAAAATTGTGTTCTGGCTTGCTGCCCTAATGCAGCAAAATGAAAAGACAAGAAAATCTCCTGCCGGACGAGTCCACTGCTTAGCAAAGTAGGTTTGGCAATTCCTACATTGTGAGTGGGTGGCAGCTAATGAATAAAGCCGTAAAACCGATGCGATATTTGTCGTAGCTTAACAACGTGGTTTAGTACAGTTGTAGATGCTGCTCCAAAACACCAACCTACACTGAGCGACCTCTGTGCCACTGTGAGCCTGAAAACAGAGATGTGCATCGATCCACAGCTGAGTGAGCCGTGGCTGGGAGAGACAATCACAACAACAAGGTGGTGAGATACACAGGTGAAATTCTTACATGCTGATGTGTCTGGGGGAAGCAGGAGGTAATATGTGGAGAACATGGCGAGAGCAGAAAATTGGGTGTGGAGCTGTTCAACAGAAGGTGACCTTGAGATGACTCATGGCAGCAGCTGAAGTGCTGACCAAAACCCAGAATATCTCAATCAGCTCTGCTGCTCATGTGCCGAGCTGCGAAATATACGATATGTGTCCTGGTTGTTATCAAATAAGAGATAAATGGAAAAAAATGTGGGGTGGGAAAATTGAAAACAAAACTTGTGTTATTTAGTAAATTCTTCTTCCTTAGCAAAGGTAACAATGTTGTGCTTTTATAGCAGCTGAAAACATCTGGTTTCAACCAGAGGTGAGACACGTGCTTCAGGAGTGAACTTCTTAATAAATTCTGATTCCAGATTCTTCTCGTTTTTAAACCCCTACACACTGCAGCTCCTTTTGACTTTGGCATTTGGTATTAAACACTTTTGTACTTTTCAACACAAATGGCAGATCATGGCCCAAATTCTTAACCAGGTTAAATGTGCTTAAAGCTGATTTATTGAAGTCGGGATGATTCGTGTGAAGGTAACGCTGAAATAAGAAAGCAATAATGTCTTAATTAGCATGCTTTCAAGAATTCAAGATTTTTTTTATTCCTTATGTCACATTGAACACCAACATTTATGAGAAATTTGATTCCAGTTGCACTCAGTTCAGGTCTTGTTATGAGTCATGCTTCATTTGACCATTTATGATTACTTCTCTTCAAACACACCTCAAGGTCCAAATAAAATTATGAAGACTGAATGGTTCTTTTTCTTAATGTCAATGCATTCTTTACGTTAGTCCTATAAATTAAAACAACTAATACACAGTGTTCTCAAACTAGCTTAGCTAAAAAAAACAGATTATAAGCTGCACTGGCATTGTTTACAGTAAACTGCCTCTCAGTGAATAGAACTCTTCACGTGATTGGTATCAAAGGAAATAGTCTAACATGAATTGTTACACAATAACCACTTCTTGGTCCCCTTGATAGGACTGAATGCTGAAAAATAAAACTGTGCTTTTAAAGGATTTGTTTGTTTTGTTTTGTATTTTTTTTACTGAAGATTTGTGAATATGAATGCTTTGTGGCTTCCCCTGAGTGTAGCATTGAACATTTCTATCATAGGCCACCTGTGTCAACCAATAAACGCTGCACAGATAGGGACATTATTCTTTATTTGGCTATCTGTCAGTCTCCACTCTGTGTTGGCTGTGCCCAGTGATACAGTCAACACCAGTGGGATCACAATAATGCCTTATCTACAATATTATGATGGTGTCTGCTGTCAACATATGGGTACCAGCAAAGGCGTACATAAACTATGTTAGCTCTGTATTCTCTTTCATATTGGCCTGCTTAAGACAACACATCCCTAATCTTCACATGACCCTTATCTACGTGTGGCAGACTGTCTTTGGGTTTTTGGGTTACATGTATTTTTGTGGATGACTTTGGATGTGTGTGTGTGTGATCAACGTGTATCAGTCCCGTGGAGAAAGAAAAGCAGAGATCATAGTGAGGCCATGGGGAGGATAAGAAAAGAGAGGAAAACAGTACAAGAGGCAAACAGGAGAGGACTTGCGAGGCAGAGGGAAAAGAACTGGATAATAAGAAAAGTACAATGAAGAAATACAGAGAAAAGGAAAAAATGAAAAGAAAAGAAAAGAAAAGAAAAGAAAAGGAAAGGAAAGGAAAGATATCTAAGGGAAGGGGAGGATGGTTTAGCTGAAATAGAAAGAGGAAGAAAGCAAGAGGATGAGCATGAGAGAGATTTACGGTAGACTGAACAGGGACAATCGGTCTATATGATTGGAGGAAGCCATTGTAGAGAGCTCAGATTTTAATGGTACTCTGTGGATTGAGTTTGCAAGTGAATTCAGTATAATAGCTCACAGTATAGTTTCTCTTCATTTGAAATGCTCACTCCATTTTCTGCCTATTTCCCTTACTGCCAAAAAGACATCAATATAACCATCAGAAAAGCCAGAAATCAGTGGGATCATTTCTTTCACTGCCCAGGAATGAACAGAGTTTTCTTTGAATATGCTAAAGCTAGTTTGACTGAGGTAAACTAAATTGGAGATTTAGCCTTTGCCCCTTGGCTCGTTTCTCGTGCTGACGTTGTCATCCTGATCTGAACATAAGCAGCTCCTGAGCATCTAGCTGCTCTTCCTGGTGTCTGTGAGCAAGAAAGCAGGTATCGTTGCTGCAAATAATGTCAAGTCATTTAGACTTGAATTGAGTCTTTAAAAGAGCTGCTTGTTTCGCACAAAACTTGCCAGTGGGGGCAAGATAATTTCACGCTTCATGTGAATGAAATAGGCATAATTCTCTAAGAGCATCATGATGTCACCTGATTTAACAAAATGTTTGAAACCAGTCGCACTGCATTGAAGACATGCTGCCTGTTGGGGACGGAAAGACACAGACTCCACCCCTGGTTCTGATGTTAACCATGGCTGAAGAATCTTCCAGAAGAGAGCCAAAAAGAATTCTAGACTTCCACAGTGCAAACTATGTCAAAGTATGAAAGAATTCATCAGGCTGGAATCTGAAGGCATTCCTTTTTGTCAGACTTGCTGTGTAGGACTGTGACATAGCTCATTCCATCTCTTCTAACAAGGGCTTTTTTTATCCTCTGGGGCATCCTTATCCTCCTCCAGCTCCTCTGTAAATTAATTATCATGTGTTAATTATAGCGAGTACACCTGAGCCCCTGGGCTGCTAGGGCAGAGGCTTAATCAAACACTAGTGACAGTCATTAGCTGTATTATTAAGCCTTGAAGAGCCAAAAGCCACTGGAGAGTCTGTGGAAACCATCAGAATGTGGAGAACCCAAAGCCTTGTAACACCCCTATGTACATCCCTCATGCAGTGTTTTAAAGGGGGAGAACAGCCCCGCATATTGCTTAACTCTGCCCTCATTGCCTTGGATATCACATAGAAAGAGCTCATCTAAAAGGCTTTTAGTAAAAGACTTTTTCTCCTTTTTCCTCATTAATAAGTCATTCCTCTATACTTCCATGTTTGGCAGCTCTTATATCTCTTTAGCTAACTGATGTGACAGTGCTCTTACATGGTTTTATATGTTGTTGTTTCACACAGAATAGCATATTTAACATCCACGCAGTACCTGCAAATGCATTGGCCTAATTCCTATTAGCATATTCATCCAGTTCAAGTGTCAGCAGGGCTGTCTAGGCAGGCTGAGGTGCCTCTTTTGAAATAGAGGAGTTTTATTCATGTCAGATATTCCCCCTCTTCCCACAATCTCCATTTGTTTTGCTCTTCCTCTCATCTTTCTCAATTTTTTCAATTGTCACAGTTGGCTGCTGCTATATACCAGTTTCTTTTTCCTTCCAGCAAGCATGCTGAACAACTAAACAATTTCTCCATTTACATGCATGGGGGGATGGAGTATCAGTCATGTGCATTTAGACACAAATGCACACTGAGGGCACGGCGCTACACAAATGACCTGCGGTTCGATCCACACTCGTGCCGAAGCTCTGTCTGCGACAACGTGTTATCACTATCAGGATCTGGAAGGAGGGATTCAAACACTTCCACACTCCCGTGGGTACATTTGCTTTTTTGTTCTTCTGCTGCTGCATGACAGGAGAGACCGTACCCACAGAAAGAAGAAATTCCATGTATAATGTCTGGAATTGCACTGTAATTCCAATGATAATGCCCTCCATAAAAAGTAAAGGCATTCCTTTTCTTTAAGGTACTATAAGTGAACATAACTCTACATGGGTGTGAACGGGTCCTTTTTCTGCTCAAGTGTGAAATTAGAAGAGAAGTGTGATGACACTCCTGAGAGTTGCAGGTTGGTGTGTGAGGAGGAAGAAGTACCCAGAAGACTAAAGGAGATGCAAGAAAAGCTTCCACCCACACAGACAGGCTGCACTGAGGATACAACAAAGTAGTGTTGCTAAGTTGTGCTGTTTTCACAGCTTACAGTTTTTGTCCTTCGGGTGTTTTCTCATGTAATAGGCAGAGAGAAATTTATGTCCCCAATGCATGACTAAAACAGTCCTTTCACAGAAGTTCCCTTTACACAACTGGTAAGTGAGAAGTTTTTAGCATCAAGGAATTCCTCACAAAGTTCTGCAAAGAAGTGTTCCCCCTCAGGTGCTATCATCACAGCTCAGCTTAGTTATAATTACCAGTGGCCCCTAAGGTCACCCATACTAATTACAGGTGCTACTGGACAGGTAGGCTTTTAAAGGCAGTCTTGCTTAAGCTTCTACAAAGCGCCATTGTCCAATGTGCAGCCCGTCACAGAGGATTGAAGGTGACTTGTTTTAGGAGATGACAGCTGCTGCCACCTCCTCTTTCTTCAACTAAACCCACTGTCACTCCAATCAACACTACATTGACCTCTGCTTGAACCAGGTTGCCTCCTTTGAAATATAGAGAAGCAGATTATAAACTTGATGGTACATCCCGTGTGAGCCAAATCCTATGTAGGACACAGAGTTCTAGCCTGGGTGACTGTCAGCCAACCAAACAGACGAGGATGACCCAAAAGTACTAACAAAGCTGCTCTGTTGGACGGTTCCTTAAACAACTAGGGTAGCTAATTGTGTTGTGATCAACTAGATGCTGTAAAACAACTCTAATCCAAACTATCTTCATTTTTCTCTGCTAAGAAGTATTTGAAAGAAAAGGATTTAGTTGCCAGAGAAACCTAACATTTAGCAAACGTTAATCCAGTACAACTATTCTACGCTTTGATGCCGCTCTTCCTGTATTCCTGTTTTTCAGTTGTTTTTTTTTTAAGTTTTTTTTTACTTGCCAAAGGCACAACTAAATTACATTTGTAGGAAGAACTTCATTTGTACGAGTATGCACGAGGGATCAATGTTATGATGAAACCAAAGTCCTGTCTTGTTTCTGGGTTACTTAAAGATTAGACATGAGAGAAGAGGCTGATGGATGGTGGAACAATATTAACAGATGTGTTGTTAGGACTCTGCAGACACTGCTGGTCCTGAGTGTTTGTTACTTTAATATGATTCATTCCTGTCACAATATTAGCAATATATTTTTAGCATCCTAGAGGACTAGCTATGAGAGCAGAGCATATGAGGATGACTCTTGAATGTGGCCCTGTTAGTGACCCAGAACTACTATAAAGTATAAGTAAAGTCTACGTGAATTAAAGTCAGTGTGTGTTCATATTCTTGAACTTAAATGCAGGGAAAAGGCAAGCCCAGACATTTGACAGGCTTTTGATGGTCAGTGACTAAGATCCAGCTGTGTCTGTTTATGCCGCTGATAAACCTGATGACCATCCGCATAGCTGCTCTGTCAGGCACATATGCAAATGTATGCATTTTTAGTAACTAAATGATAGTATAGATAGTAGTCATAATAATGCAAAGAGAGTGCTTTAGTTGCACAAAAAGACTGCTCTGTCATATATAATATTGGGCACTGCTCAACTGGCTTTCCATATACTGCTTGTTGCAACAATTTTAACAGTTGTCTTTAACTGACTTTTTAATAGACAAATAGACTGTTTATATGCAAAAAAAACAAAACCTTTAGACTTTACATTGTATTTAATATAGCAACCTGCTCCTCTAGTTTTTTTCTATTCATTATGATTTTCATTCATTGGAATGCACTAGCTACACTGGCTACACACACAGACAGTAAATGTCACAGACAGTGTTAAGTTTCCAAGCCATTGTGAAAGAGCTAGTCCAATCGCCACCAAAGGTCAAGACTGATCCTTTTACTTCCTCTCTTCTGTTCACCAACGACAGCTGCTTTTCAGCCCGACCTAGGCCATGACTCACTGAAGGACTAAGGCCTGTGTCTGCCTTTGATCTTATCGTGTCACCAAGCAAAAGGTTCACAACAGTGGTGAAAGCAACAATGTCTTGACTCTGAAGAAGGGAGTGGTGAAAATATCTGAAGAGTTTAAAGGACAAGGAAAAGTGTGCAAATGTGCTGTCAGACTGAAGGATAGTTTCCATTCAAAGCCAGTATGGAAACTTTTGCAAGCACATTTGTCAGGTGAGGTAATTCAAGCAACACACCTGGATGAGGTGAGGACAGTCAGCAGATGTCCATGCACAGTTTCCTCTTCTCTCTCCACTCTGACTCACAAAGGCTTGACACCACATCGCATAAACCTCCACAGCTGCTCAGCTACTCAGGAGAGCAACTATTCTGTCTGCTTGCAAATATCTTTTTCAATTCAGAACAAAGCAAGCGGAGGACAAATTGCTTACTGAGCCTGCAAGAAATTCCTGAAAAAGAAATGCAAAAAAAGTAGTATTTATGCTGTTTTTAATACACTGCTGTTTTATTTGACACAACGATACATTCAGTCTCATCGCTTGCAACTTTCTGAGGACTTGTTTTGAATGATGTGACTATTATTACTTTCTCAAATCAAACCAGTCCATCACATCTTCACTTCCAAGAAGTGAATGGTTCAGAAACAGAACAACAGCCTGTTTTTTCTGGTTTTGCAGCCTGTTGGTCTGAATCTGACATCTGTGGACAAGTTCACGAAGTAAAGTCTTCTCCAGGATGTGCGTCCATTTAGGGCTCAAAACAAACCACTCGGCACAGCAGGTCATGATGTGAAAAAGTCTAGAGCTGGAAAGTCGACAAACACGGGCCGATTGAAAAGGATTACATTAAAGTCACAATCTGAACAACATTTGGTAAATGGTGATGGCAAGCTACAGTGTAGCCACAGCCGCCCTGGGGCGCACTTACAGAGGCGAGGCTGCCAGACACTGGCGCCACCGGGCCCTCTGACCACCACCAGTAGGCTATGGGTAAAGTGTCCTACCCATGGACACAACGACCGAGACTGTCGGAGCCGGGGCTCGAACCGGCAACCTTCCGATTACAAGACGATCGCCCCATTTGAAGAAAAGGGTTGGAGCAAAGAGTACAATTTGATCAGAGGACGTTTTCCCTGTCTGACCTGGACTCCACAATGGTTTGGAAGGGCATCACCGTCCATGATAGCTTGTGATATATTGCACAGAGTATAAAATACATGGGCAAATTTTACACAGTATGGAACCCATCTTATTTTCCTAGACAAACCAGCTCTGGAGGCCTTTATATGATACACCTTACCATATGAGATGGGGTAGGACAGCGGTACCAATGAGTGCTATCGTATTCAGCACTCCCCCATCTGGTCTATATATGTAATCGATGCAGTCAACTGAATGGGGCTTTTATTGTTCATCTCCGTTTGACTGAGTAAAAGGTGAAGATGATCTGAAATTTGCGTTGTTCAGTTGTGTCTTTGACCGAATGTGGTAGGACTTGACCTTAGCTGCTAAAGAAGTGCAGGTGACAGATGCTGTCCAGTGTAGCAAGTGATTTATTCACCATTTTGTGACCAACCAATATTTACAAAAATAAATAAAAAACTCAACTCCATAATTAACTCAGTTCAAATAAACATAACTGAACTTAAATCAACAGAAACTAAGGTCAAACTGCACACAGCTACACTGACCTGGTCCTTTTTTTTTCATCTGCTTAAATACTCCACTCACCCCTGGACTATTCCATTAGGTAGGTGAGACAAACATTTCAATACTCAAACCTATACTGCTACTCCTTCCTAGCAATAAAACTCTACGGTGTACTCAATACATATTGCACCAATAAATCCATATCTGTATAAACACAGTCTAAAATCAACTTTATTAAATTACAAAAATTCTCCCCCTTCTTCACCTGGTCTCTTCCTGTGACCTCAGATTAACCAGGAAGCTATAAATACAGGAAGTAAAACTATATTTCCTCCTTTTGCTCCTGGAACACAGGTAGATAAGGTGAGTTCTAATTAAACCAATTAACAATTGAAATAAATAACATGTTAACTTAACAAACTTGTCAGAATTGATTTAAATCAAGATGTTATGTTACATAATCCGTGAAAGTGCAAAACATAAACAAACCCAGGATAGTAGATGTTTGCCTATTGCAGATTACATATGAAATATGGTTAAATCAAAACAAGAAAGGTAACTAAGAATATGGACAAGTGGTGCTCTCACCCACTTTGTCACACTGGAGTTGAACAAACCCACAGGGCCTTATAGAGAGAAGCAGTAACTCATAAAGGTAGAACAGAGAATGAAGTACTGCGAACTGAATGTGATACTAAGAAAGCTTAATAAACTGAGCATGGGTAACATTATCTGAGCTGGTTCAGTGGAACCAGCTTCAGTGCATCTACAAGCTACTTTGCAACCCACCTTCACTCCAGCATCTCCTTTGATGCTTTATTTGACTTCATCGCTTTACTATCTTCTGGGTATAACCTGGAGTCCTAGAGTCTTTGCCTATCCGTATATACTCACAGAAATATGGGTCTAGCCAAACTACTTCAGGAAGTAGAAAGAAGTAAAAAGCAACAAATTCTGGAAAATGAAAGGAGGAGCTCATTGTATATTTACAATGAAACAATCACAGATTGTGTAAGCACATCAGAGAACAAATTTGCACAGGTAAAATCTAAGGAACTGCCTGTGTCTAGACTGCTGCAGACAAAGTCAAATAGAATGAATGTATACATCACAACACAAAATGGCAAAAAGCCCTCTGAAATACTGTCCTGTTTTATCTCAGAGTGAACACAACAGGCTGGATAACAACAGTACCAACTTCACTGTACAAACCTGTACCAAACTGTCTCTCCCTCTCATATCTGGGTGCCGTCAAAGAAAATGACCCTCTTTTGAGTCTCTTTTCAGTTATCAAACGCCTCAGTAAACTGACCTGTCCTGTACGCTCTGAGGCCCAGACTGTATCTATATGAAGAATAATTACAAGATTCATTCTGCTCAGGGGCCATTGTGAGATTACCATCAGATTAAGAATCTTCTTCTGGGTTTGGGTGTCATTGCAGTCTTTTTTTTTTTTTTTGCTGGCTTATTGTTTCTTTCTCTATATGTCTCTCTGTCTGCCTGTTTTTTTTTTTCCCCTCTGGTCTCCCAAACGTGCCAAGTTGCATGTTCCTGTCTAACTACGTGCAAGATACGCTGCACACTATAGAAAAAAAGATGTAGCTTGAAGGACAGAACTGAAGAAGGGATGCCATCTGAAAGCCATATGTGCTAGATAATTTCTGCAAAATCTCAAACATCCTGCTTGTATTTTGTGCTACTAATATTTTAAAATGCTTCTGGAATGATAATGACAGGATATTATGTGGGTTTGTGAAGTTTATTTTCGATGTAATGCTTGCTTTTGGCAACTACTTACAAACCCAGAGTTCAGAGGCTCTGGATAGTTTCCTTTGACTGTCCACTCAGCCAATTAAATCTAATTACTCCTGAACAGTAAGAACACTAATACAATGACACAAAGTTTTTCAAAATTCTTTATAACCTCCTTCTGGTAATATACTGGGGTTCACCCTGGCAGAGGCTCACCTCACATTATGGAAATGGAGGGGGGAACCCCTGCAACTAATTGTCAGGACTGTGAGGTTTTCTTTAGCAAAAGTGGCCTGAAAATTAACATCAGTGCCCAGATTTAAAGACAGCAAGGGAGCACAAGGGCAGGGGTGTCAAGCTCCAGGCCTCAAGGGCTGGTGTCCTGCAGGTTTTAGATCTCACCCTGGTCCAACACACCTGGTTCAAATGATTGGTTCATTACCAGGACTCTGGAGAACTTAAAACAACTTGAGGAGGTCATTTAGCCATTTAAATCAGCTCTGTTGGATCAAGGACACATCTACACCTACAGGACACCGGCCCTCGAGGCCTGGAGTTCAACACCCCTGCACAAGGGGGAAAGGGGGGGGGGGGGGTAACAAAGAATATGCAGAAGTCTCTAATTTCTAGGAAAATTAATATGGAAAAACAGCAAAATCTGTAAATTCCATTTTTAAATACACCTGATAATTTATATCAGTATTCATACATTTCTATATTTCTTGCTGCATGTCAACCATGATGAAAGGTCTTTAAATCTTAAGATGCACATGATGTAGCAGAGAGAGGTGCAATAATGTGGAGGACTGCTTTCTTCACACATATTAAGTCTGCTTTAATCTCCAAAGAAGACCAATCAAAAGCACTGCTTATACAGAAGAGATCGACCAAGAGATCACAAACGCTATCATTAATGATTGGGAGAAATGTTACAGTTTTTATATCATTTTTTCTGCCCAGTGACACGAATGTATGATGAAGAGTACAGTTCTACTAATATGAGTTTGCTGAATTACACCTGGTTTAATTTCATAACTATGTCCTGCTCTGGATAAATCGCACAACACATTCTCATACCTTAATGACAGAACAGGTCACCAGTGACTTCCAGAACGTATAGGGGTGTTTTTGTATTTGCCTCTTCAATTTAATAAAGTTCAATTTCAATTAGTGTAGACCCTACAATAATACAAAGAAAACAGATTTGAGACATACGAGTTCTTGATCATTTAACAATTTCAGGGTCTTCCAGGGTGAAGTCTCTCTATCCCAGACACTAGACAAGAGGTTTGGTGTACCATGCGCTAAGGCCCCACTTGCCTAAAGATTAGTTGGTGATGTCTGGTAACCTCTGTTCCCTCCAGAAAATGTCTAGTTTGATTGGCTGGGTGAAATCTGCCACAATGACGATGTTGCACCAAAGACTTCCTAGTGGAAGAAGTGTTAAAAAAAGATGGTTTTATATTACATTTGCTGCCCAGTAAGTTCTGACTTGGCACCAAAGCCAGCATCTTTCAGCAGCTGCCGCTTTGACTTTGAACTGAGAGCAAACAAAGCAATCGCAAAGATGTTTTCAGTGTCACCAAGCAACTTCACCCAATCACTCACCAACTGGTTGCGAAATATATATTGTTCCTTAGTGACCAGTGGTTACAATTGGTGAATTCAACAATCTTGGGTGTCTGCGTGACTAACATCTGATAGCTTCACACAGGACTGCCAACAACCTCCAGCAAACTCTGACAATCAGTCAGGAAATACTTATTTTTCCTCAGCAGTCTAGGCCAGCTGGAATGGAATCAAACAAGACTAGTACGCTTGCTTAGCAAGCTGCATGTATAACCTGTATGGATCCAACACAACAGACAGATACCTGCTAACTAGTAACAAACCTGTAAAATCCAAGAATTGAATCTTTTAGCCCTGAATACTGATATCAGAAGCACTTAAAGACTGACAAAATCCAGATTCAGAGCTAGAGGATGTGGTACAGGATGTGAAGAAAGCAAACTACTTTCAATCAGAAGATCAAAGGGTGTATTTCATGTAGGAAAGCTATTTTTAGACACAGTTCACTACAGATATTATCTCCGCAGGCTGCCACACTGCTTAGATAGGTCTAGGAGAAGATAACAGTTTGGCATAAAATACACACCTTGACAACATGTTCTTTACCTCTACCATTCACTAGAAAAAAGAGTGGATTCAGATCTACCTTTTGTCAGCTCCATTACCTCACATTAATCTCGAATCTTGTGCAGATTTCCTAATGCATGTTGATAGGATTCTACAATAAAAAGCATTATAACTGATACATTTTCAGCCACCTTTCAAGTGGTTTGGTGTTTTTTTCCTGACAGATTTTTTCTGGTTTTCCATTGGCTGTCCAACTGGTTCTTGTGCCTCACTGTGCCACCCCCATTTAAAAACATCCTGAAAATGTCCCTGTCAGGCAAACATATTTCACCTGCATAGCTCACCTCAAGGCAACAGTGGAAAAATTACATATTTGTGAGTGAACTGCAGTGAAATGAAGGCTGTGGATGACATCTCTTCTTTCTCTTCATCAGGGTGGCTATGGCTCATGAGATAGACCATGTCAGCTACTAATCACAAGATTGGTGGTTCAATCCCTGGCTTCTCCAGCCTGCATGCTAAAGTGTCCTTAGGCAAGCTATTGAACTCCCAATGCATTCATCACACTGAATGTGTATCAATGTTAGATGGAATACACTCTCCTCATATCCTTTTTTACTATATCCATAAATCTTCTCTGAGGGCTTCCTCTTTTCCTTCTGCCTGGCAGCTCCATATTCAAAATCTTTTGCTCAGTATAGCCATGATCCCTCCTCTACACACTGAATTTAAATACTTTATTTATATAATGTCAAATCACACAACACTCACCTCAAGGTGAGCCTTGCATCTTAAGCTCTCCAAAACCGAGCTCAGTCCGAGCTGTTCCTCATTTTAAATATCATTTTAATGCACTCACTTTGAATCCTGTCCATTCTGGTCACTCCCGATGAAAATCCTAACTCTGCCACCTCCTTTTGTATTTCTTGCTAATTACACTGTTTCTATAAATCATACATCATAACAGGTCCCACTACCATCTTCATCACAAATGATGTAAACGGTAGTGTCAAGGGTTACCATAAATTACCCCTGACACCTCCACTCACTCCACCCTGTCTGCACTGTCTTTTTCACATCTCTTGTGCAGTGTTGCTTTGGATGGTTGACCTAGGCATTTAAACTGATCTACTGACACTAACTCTACTACTTGCATATTCACCTTTCCAATTGTCTTTCTCTCATTCATATGTATTCAGTCTTCAGTCTTTTGCTGACTTTCATTCCCTGTCAGTGCATACCTCCACCTCTTCAGACTAGTATAATTACTGATGACAGTGTTTGTGCAAACATTGTAGTCCACACAGACTCCTGCCTGACCTCATCTGTCAGCATGTCCATCACCCTCCCAAACAAGAAGGCACCCAGAGCCATTCCCGATGTAATCTGTTACTTGTATCACACACCTCACTACTATCTCTCTGTCCTTATGTATGTCCTGCAACACCCTCTTCTGATTTCCTTATGCAGATCCATAGTTCCTCTCTATTAAAGCCTTTCTAAAGATCTCAAAAAACACATTGCAACTCATTCTGACCTCCTCTATATTTCTCCATCAGCACTCTGAAAGCAAATATCGCATCTGTTGTGCTGTCTGGGCATGAAGCCATACTGCTGCTCACTGATCATCGCCTGTACTCTAACTTCAACAATTCCTTCCCATGTCTTCATGTGACGGCTCATCAGCTTTACCCTTCTGTAGTTCCTACTGCTCTGCACACCACCCTTGTTCTTGAAATCTTCTCAGCACACTCTCTTCATTCGTTAGTAGATTTCCATCTCTATACTTAAACAATCTAACTGCTTCCTTCTCCTCCAACCTCCTTTCCAGCTCAATCTTCCTGTCTACCCAATCGACACAAGTACTTTTCTTCTTCCTTATTGTCCAACAACACATGCAACTCACTATAACCCTTTTCTTTTGGCTTTGCCAGCTTTATCTGCTATGTGCCTAGCCTCTCAATAGGCCAGTCTACATTCTTCATCTCCCTGATTTTGAATAATTACTGTATTTTCATTCCATCACCAAGTCTCCTTGTCTAATTTCCTATGTCCAGAAGATACACCAAACACCTTCTTAAGAGTTTCTCTCACTTCTGCAAAGTTGTTCTGCAAAGTTGTTCCTTCTTCACCTTCTGTACAAGATGTAGCATACCTCTGTATACCTTCCTCCATTCCTATACCCTATGTTAGTCCTTCTTGAATGTATTCATCATGGCCATTTAAAAAATTTTCACAAAATCCACTGTAGCTCAGGTGGCAGAGCAGGTCAGCCACTAATCTGAAGGTCGGTGATTCGATCCCAGGCTGCCTCCTGGCGGCATGCCAAATATCCTTGGGCAAGATACTAACCCCATGTTTGCCTACTGGTGGTGGTCAGAGGGCCCGGTGGCGCCAGTGTCCAGCAGCCTTACCTCTGTCAGTGCGCCCCAGGGCAGCTGTGACTACAATGTAGCTTGCCATCGCCAGTGTGTGAATGTGTGGGTGAATGACTGAATGTAGTGTGAAGCGCTTTGGGGTCCTTAGGGATACAAATGCAGGCCATTTACCAATTCAATTTTATTTATATAGCGCCAAATCACAACATAAGTCGCCTCAAGGCGCTTCATAGATACAGAGAAAAACCCAACAATCATATGACCCCCTATGAGCAAGCACTTTGGCAACAGTGGGAAGGAAAAACTCCCTTTTAACAGGAAGAAACCTCCGGCAGAACCAGGCTCAGGGAGGGGCGGCCATCTGCTGCGACCGGTTGGGGTGAGCATCTGTCTTTCTCAATTTCTCTCGTCATTACCCCTTTTGGCTTCACCTACACGTCCACTGAAGTCTGCTCCAATCACCACCCTCTACCCCCAGGGGATGCTATCTTCTCGTTACCGCTTTATCCAATATCCTCCAGAATTTTCTTTCTCTTCTAAATGACATCAAACAACTTTGTCTGTTACACTCTTCACCTTCAACATTGGATAGATCATGTCTATTTTGGGTCAGTTGTTCCATGTCCAATTCTGAACATCTAAACAATGTCCGAACTTGGTCTGACCATCACCCAACCTGGACGTAAATATGACGTTCAACATTTGAACTTTGGATTGGATGTCTTTGACGGGTGCATGAAATCTACATGATTAACAAATATTTTCTTATTTACAAATATCAACATTGTTTTTAACAACATGATATGTATGAATATGGATTATTTATAAACAAACACAATTAATTATGTGTTAGTCTATTGATTTATTCAGCACATGTGTCACTCTGCTTTCCCTCACACATAACAGTTTGGTTTTTTTTACAGAAAACATGGCCTCCACCCCCTGGAAACATGGGACTACGACCACATTTGGACTATAAATCCAAATTTACTGAACTAGAAGTTCAGTAGAGGTAAAACAACAACAACAAAAAAAGACGTGTTGCCTGGCGATACAAAGCAAACCCTTCAGTGGAAAAAAATTTAGGTCCAAATATGACCAATAAAGGACATCATCCTGACGTCACTTTGGGCAGTGGGATGCTCTTTCTTCATCTCCTGCTCAATCCACCTATCTTCCACCTGGTCTCCTGCACACTATATCTGTCCCTTTACTAGTCATAGTCCATCTATTTAAAGTCCACACTCTCCTCCAGACTCCTGCCTTTCCTTCTCTCTCGCTGCCTCCTTACATGACTTCCCCCTTTTCTTTTCCTGTTTTTTTTCTCCCTGGCCAACAGAAGCACAGGTTCCAACAGCACTCTGTTTGCTAACAGCACCAGAGACGATAGTTTTTAACCCGAGCCCTAAGCCCTGAATGGCCCAGTAAAATCTCGTTTTGATTTTATGGTGGATGCCCTTCCGGATACCACTCTCCCCATTCATGCAGGCTTGGATCCAGCACTAGGAGTAAAGTAGCTTGTGCCCCTCCCACATGGCTGGGTTCACTTATGCAGACATAATAATAATAATAATAATAATAATAATAATAATAATAATAATAATAATAATAAATGTAGACAAATATACTTGGAACCTGCCAGAACCTTTAAAACTATGCTGATACAAATTCTTGGTCATACTACCCAGCCCTAATACAGCTACCATAAAGCTGTCACTAAAACTAGCAATGCGTGAAGATGTCTAAATGTCTGAATTGATCACAAACCAACTTGACAGCTTCTTGAGTGAAAGGAGATCCTTGGAGCACGACTGTGCAGGTGCTATTCTAAAGTGAAAACCTAGTGCGCGTGTGTGTGATTTTATTGTTAAAAGTAAAGTCGGTGTGTAACTGTATGCACAATCATCTGCACTTGTGTGTGAATGACTCATCCACAAGCCATTGTCTGACATGGGAGACGAGCCCATAGACATTAGCTCGCCTGGATATACACTCATTACTGTTTCCTGAAATACATGGGAAAATTATATCAGCTTGCCACATGGAGCTTGGGCGACAAAGGAAATGATGGCGTCCTTTGTGTGAAAGACAGAAGGGGCTGAATTCAAGAGGCTCTTAGCATGAGGGCTGATGACAGGTGTGATACGAGAATTTTGTGATGGCACACTACAGGAGCCCACGAGTGGTCTGTAAATGTGGCGTGGAGAGGGGGCAGACCAGACTGGAACACTCATAAACACAGCACACACATATCTCCACACACGCGCAGCAGGTTGGAATCACTGCAGCATGTGTGCACAGCATGGTCTGCAGACACACACAAATACGCAGCTGCTGGCAGCCCACAGCGAGTGTGTGATTGTAACTCTCTGGGGTTCCGTATCTCATATGCGCGTTGTCAACTAGGTGTCTCTCTGTGTGTGTGTGTGCGCAAGTGATGGTATGTGTGCATACTCGCCCGCGCAGCTGTCGTGACCCCATGCCACTGTTTTGGGCTCACCCACCACCACCACTATGGGAGGATTAGCCACCCCACATGCTGGGGAGCACATCACGGCCAATCACATATTCATGGGAAATTCAATTTCTCCGACACACTGGGATGATTTGTGGCATGACATTGAGGCAGTACCGCACCCACTGGATTGTGTCACAAATTGAAAAAGCAAGCGGAGGACGTCTGTTACAATAGGCCAAAATACTGGAGTGTGAGGTGGGTTTATGATGGAGAAAAATAGTTAATGTGTGAGTGTTTCCAGTCCACAGCAGCGGAGCACAGCCAGAATTTGTTATATCCTTTCTTATGGCCTGAGGGAAATTCATCTGCATATCAACAGCATTGTACGTCTCTGCCAGCGGACAACAAGGAGGCAATCAGCTTGCTTATTCACACCCTCTGTCTGCATGCCCTATTCCACTTTCCATTCCGGTGCAGATGTTTTCACAGCCCCCACTATTACACAGTAACATGGATTTGTACCAGGTGTTCCCTACCACCCCGACACCACCCCTTTAGCATCATTAAAATCATGCATCCCATCTATCTAAAGATAAGCTCATCTGCCAGACAGATAAGGAATCTTCTCAGCAGTAATGGTGATGGTACCATGGGGACCCACATGTTGTGCATGCGCTAACTGAAGCCAATCAGCATTTCACACAGTTAGCATCACCTGTATAATAAGGTCACAAACTCCTAAATTCCCCACAGTGCAATGCTCATTTCACTTTCTTTCATTTTCACACTTTCCAGCAGCATTTGCCTGAAACGGTGTTGCTGTGTTTAACAGTACAAATGTATGGCACAGATCAGGAGGAAGTGGGGGAATGGTGAGAGTTCATTTTGTCTTCACTTTCTATCAGGGTGGATCTCAGTGTGCGGTAAAGCTTCTTTTGTGCGGCACAAAATTAGAAGAGACCAATACAAAAAGTAGCAACACAAAGAAAAAAACGACAGAAAGACAGAAAATTAGGAGCTTTTTAAAGATGAAGATATTTCCTGTGAGATAATCCTCTCTCTGGGTAGAGATTTTGAGAAGGGGAACCTTATTATTGTCTTTTATTTTGTTACTTTATCGTCTCTCTACCCAGCAGCATGTCTTCTGGGTAGAGAGAATGCCTCCTTAGGTTAGAAAGACAGTGATGTAAGAAGATTTTAGCTACTAATGCAGCGATTAAGCATAAAAGAAATACTGTAAATAACAGGGATAGTCGAAATATTGTGGACATCATCATGATGGCAGATTGCCCTGCCTCTGAAAGGTCTAATTTATTTATTTTTATTTCTAACTATATATCAGTCTTATCTAAGAGTGTTTTCCAAATGAATAAAAGGTCTGAAAGGAAGAATAACATGCGACACATTTATCTACCTATTAAATTGGCTGCAAACTTTGACTAAATATCCCTGCTGTCAGCCTCTAGCAACAACTTATTAATTAGAATGGCAAATTGCCATTAAAAACATTCCACACGGCTGCTTTTCTCCGAGGTCTACCACTTCTCAAATTTGGTGCGAGAGTCCACTGCTCGACTTAATTAATTTGCGAGACCTTTGAGGACTCCTGCAGCTCACGCTAAGACGACAGACCTGCTTGCATAATTATCCACCATGTTTACACACCAGCAGACTTTGTGCGTACTTTCTGTGGTGACGAGCAAATATCCAACCCTTTTTAGAAATGCAGCAGGAGTCATCATTCAGGGCCAGTGCACCTCACCCAGGAGCTTCAACCTGGCTCTATGTATTGGAGGCAGTGCTAATGAGAATGAGGTCATGGGGAATTTGGCAGCCATTGTGACGGATGTGGAGAGAGACACAAGCCAGAGCTTTTCTCCCCTTTCTCCCCACCCAGTGTGTCAAAACATGCTGAGTGTTGGGCCAGTGGCAGCAGCTGATGGGGAAATAAGGGCAGCTTCTTGGCAACTGGCAGCCATGTTGGAGGCCAGCTCCAGTAAAAGGATTTATGAGGGAAGTGGGAAGAAAGGGAAAAAAAAGGTTCGCTTTATCTTTTCCATTTGACTAACAACCAAACTGATGCAGCGATAAAGGATGCAAACAGAATCAATTAAAATAGCCCCAGTACTTTTCATTTACACCAATCAGACACTGTGTTCTTTTGCCAGTGAATAGCCAGTGACTGACCGCCTTTCACTGGCAGGAGAATTGGAGGAGGAGGAGTGGATTGAGAAAAGAGGCTGTGAGAAAGATGAGGTTTAACGGGGGGAAATGGGTTTAACAAGACTGTAGCAGTGCAGAAAAGAATGTCCACCTTCCATGGGCCACTGGAATGGAACAGATACAGAGACAGCAACCCACATGCATGCATGCATAAAAGTTGAAAAGCAATCCAGTGTCGTGTTTCATCAAGGACACAGTTTTTCATCGTAAAGAACTTCCTGTTCTGATGTTACTCAGACTAAGCTATTCTTCACAGTGCTGTGTGGGTAGAGAAACAAGGCCAGGTCCAACAGTGACCACATATCTGCAAATGACGTCATTCAGAAAGCAGCTTTGCAGACTTTCCTTAGAGAAAGATTTACTTCAAAAGAATCTAGGCTTAGTTTCAATTAATGACTTTCATTAGAAACCACTGGAGTGATGTGAGCAACTTGCAGAAGCCTCAAAAAGCTAGTTCCAAAATGATGCTTTACTTAGTGCAGCTTGCTCTAATCATTTTTTACATCACGATACACCAGTTCTCCTTTCATTTGATAAATGAAAATCTAGCTGAGGTAAATGTACCTGATTTGGTCAAAATACATCTGGATATATGAGAAGAGATAAACTTGATTTAGTTCAGATCATTCAAGAATGTTTCAACTTAATAAAAAGCTGGTGACACTGGAAGAACAATGGCTACTTTTAACATGGAAGTCAGTTTTAATTTTTTTTTTCAATATTCAATATTAGTCAAAATGAAAAAACTAATCCCAACTAAAGGTTTTTAATTTAATATCTGGTCTTTAAGCCGTCCAAACTCTACTTCAGGTCCCAAAGTCAAAGGAACACTGCAGCATCACTGAGAGTTAAAAACTTTCTAAATTCTTTCATCTTTAATAAAATGATCAGTGTGTCTGCTCTACCAGGTGTAACAATGAAGTTTAACATCCAGGCATCCATGAAAACGGAATTTATAAAGTTCGAATAGGGATTTCTGAAAAAATTAAAACATACAGGTCTGCTATTACTTTCGACATAAATGAAGACAGAAAATTAAACAGCAGTGACTTTTGTAGGGTTACTGAACTTGGGCTAGATGGTATATAATGATGTGCTATGTGGTGGCTAGCTACACAGCTATGGTTAGCATATTATAAACAGTGAAGCTGATGAACACTAACATTTTCCACTCGATAAAAGTAAACGTGATTGTCTGATGGTTAGGGACAAATGCAATTGCATGGCAGTTGTAGTAAACGGTCCAAACTTCAGTCAGGAGAACAACTGAGATAATCCATCCACAATACGAGGTTAGTCATTAATATACTGCTGCATGGGCTGGGCTGTAGTTACGTCGTAGGGTTTTAAAAACTGAGCTTTAAAATCAACAGTGGTGATAAAAACTGAGAGAGGCCGACGGTGATCACTGCCTTTTTTAGGGGCTTGTTCAAATTAAACAGAACACGATACAAAGCATTAAAACATGTTAAAAACACAACAGCCTTAATAAACGCGGAGCAGTTTGGACCCGGATGCAGGGTTCATACTTCATCACATAAAGACTGGATTCATTCATTCATCATTTACAGGCTTTATAAAATGACCTATCCCCTTCAAATTACATCCATACTGATTGTCCACAAGAAACAGCCCAGATTCATTTGAATTTATTGAACCACTTCTGAAACTTCTGGGCAGCACCAAATCTGATGCAACAAAGCACCTTGACTGAATGTTGCACAACGGTTGACATTCAAAATTGAAATGCACAGCATTGGTTCAGGTAGGCTGTCAAGTCAAGCTCAGCTGCCATCCCATCAGATCAATTGATCTCAGTGCCAGCTTATATCATCTGATGGCTCAGCTAATACCCTTCAAATCTTATCCCACAGCTGCTCCACACTGCAAGCCGCTTTGCAGGCTGCTTTCACCCGTGCTCCCCCCGTGACGCTGTATCTGACTCAAACAGTGTTATATGTTTTGCTGCTAATGCCTGCTCTGTTCTATGTTGATTCATGCTGCTGCTGTCCTTGCCTCTGGCTTTCCACGTGTGCACATGGAAGGGCGGGAAGTTGTGCTCTCTCCCACTTATGGAAGACAGGGAGGTCCCTGAACAGAGCCCTGCTGCCAAATATAAATTACTGCAGATGGAAATAATCTTCCTTTTACTATAGTCACTGTAGTGCTCCAGACTAAATGGTGGCAGGTTGACCTTTTATAACAGATGCAACCTGGTCCCAGTAAAAGGCAAAAAACTGTGCTGTACCAGCAGCTGTAGAAAATTCACCTTATATTAGGTTTTTCAAGATAAAGATTTTTTTTCCTTGGTCTACATTACTACCCAGATGCCCATGTGTCCTATGAACTTGCAAATGGCCAAAACTACATTTTCAAGTAGTTGTCAAAGTTTTGAGACTGTAATAATGGAAACTGTTGAGGAAAGTGACTTCACATTGGCATTTACAAGCTGGCACCCGATTTCTACAGGCTAGGTGTATCATTAGAAACCCTTTTTTGACTTTGATGAGTAATTCTGTAAAAACCACACAGTCCAGAAGCATACACGCATCTGGCAATGACCTACACAATGATCCCACAAATCAACACGGACTTCTCTACAAAAGCAGCTTCACAGTTCTCTCCCAGAGAAAGAAAAAGGCCCCACACGCCAGATATCGCCTGGTGGTTTGAGCTGCATTTGGCCCTAAGCTGTTTTTCAGAGGCAAATGGAAAGAAAAAGATGACAATGAAAGAGGGGATTAACCACAGCAAGAGAGGAGATAACTAGTTGGGCCTGTTGCTGAATACACACAATAATTTCTTTTTCTAAAGTGGGGGCCGGGGGAAAGCAAGATTTCTTTTGCCAGCCACTGCTGCCCTGCTGGAGTGTTGTTCACCTCAGCACGCCAGCGTGTGTGCGTTTGTGTGTGTGTGTGGGCAGGGGGTCATCCAAACAATATATTTGCATACAAACAGCCTGTCCAGATTCACAAGTGGGGAGAAGTAGACGAGGAAGGAAAGGGGCAGGAGAAGAGGCAAATGTGGCATTTTGCATTTTTCTGAAAGAGAAGGTTGGAAAGGGGGATTGTTTGTTCTCCTTGGGTGCTGGGGGGCTTTCAAATTTAAGCAGAGAGGAGAATCTCATTACCTGAGTGATGCACCGCCTGTGTTTACACACATAATTCCAAAGAGGCTTCAGCATTCCTTCATTCACTCACCTCGCTTTTTCTTTCTTGGTCAGAAGAAAACAAGTTCCAATTGTAATAATAAACAGACCTTCTCAAGCACAGAGAGAGCGTTCAAATGTCTCTTTTTCCCAGAGCAGGGCTGTCACAGAGAGGGTGCTTCAGTAGAATTACTTCTCTGAAGTTTGTCCCCAACGAGAGCACTTGAGAAGGTAAGAACAATAAGGTAAGCCACGAGGAAGAAAACTGTCTCTCTATATTGTGGAGTAGCATGGGCCAGTAAATAATTGTGTGTGTATGTGTGTGTGTGTTGTTACTGCTTTTGATTTGTTTTATTGTTGTTGTTGTTGTTTTTTGTTTGGGGGTGAGGTGAGGTGGGGTGGGGGGGCATGTATGTAGAAAAGTCATCTACATGCTGCAGCTGTTTACTGTCACCAGGGGGCAGTGTCACAAACCCTGTGAACTCTTCTTGGTTATGCTGTTGTTGGTCGTTCCCAGCCAGGAAAAGATCAGACTTATACCAAATTAAGAGCTGAAAAGTTAGCAGCCGTTCTTTTAATATCTTTAAATATTTCCGCGCTTTTCCCACTCATGCTGAACTCTACAATCACCTCCTTTCTGGTTGCAGCTCATTTTTCAACCAGTCAGCATTCAACTTATGCACAGTATCATCTACATCAGGCTACAAGCTGTGGGGATTTTGGAGGACTACACACAAGCATGTTTGCAAAGGCTGCATGAAGGCAAATACCAATGAAAATTGGCAAAATTGCTATGACATAAATTTGCCAAAAGGTCATAAAGTATTGTTAAAGTTTTGTACACAATGATATTTATTTATTCATTAAATAAATCAAGCAATGTGTGCACCACAGATGTTGAGGAGCAGCAGCTCTACTCTGAGCCCCTCCCAAATGGCAGAGCTATTCACCCTATCTCTAAGGGAAAGGCCAGCCACCCTTTGGAGGAAGCCCATTTCTGCCGCTTGTATTCGCGATCTCGTTCTTTTGGTCACTACCCACAGCGGCGTAGATCGACCGGTAAATTGAGCGCTTCGCTTTTACACTCAGCTCTCTCTTTACCACAACACACCGGTACGGCGTCCGCATCACTGCAGCCACTGCACCAATCCGTCTGTCGATCTCCCGCTCCCTTCTCCCATTATTCGTGAACAAGACCCCGAGGTACTTAAACTCCTCCACTTGGGGCAGGGTCTCGTTCCTGACCCGGAGTGGGCACTCCACCCTTTTCAGGCTGAGGACCATGGCCTCAGATTTGGAGGTGCTGATTCTCATTCCCACCGCTTCACACTCAGCTGCGAACCGTTCCAAAGCGAGCTGGAGGCCATCACCTGATGAAGCCAACATGACCACATCATCTGCAAAAAGCAGAGATGAGATCCTGAGACCACCGAAGTGAAAGCCTTCCGCCACTTGGCTACACCTATAAATTCTGTCCATAAAAATTATGAACAAAATCGGTGACAAAGGGCAGCCCTGGCGGAGCCCATCACCCACCGGGAACAAGTCCGACTTATTGTCGGACCAAGGTCTTGTAACGGTCGTATAAGGACTGAATGGCCTGTAGCAATGGGCCAGACACCCCATACTCCCGGAGCACCCCGACAGGACCGCCGTGGGACACGGTCGAATGCCTTCTCCAAGTCCACAAAACACATGTAGACTGGTTGGGGCAAACTCCCATGTGCCCTCGAGTATCCTCAAGAGGATAAAGAGCTGGTCCAGTGTTCCACGACCAGCACGAAAACCGCATTGTTCCTCCTGTATCCGAGGTTCGACTAACGGACAGACTCTCCTCTCCAGCACCCTGACATAGACTTTCCCAGGGAGGCTGAGGAATGTGATTCCCCTGTAGTTGGAACACACGCTCCGGTCCCCTTTCTTAAAGATGGGGACCACCACCCCGGTCTGCCACCACCTCGGTCTTTTTTGCAGTTAGTGGGAAAAAAAATGAGTCAACAAGAAAACATCAATGCATCATCATCATGCGAGAATTAGAGGTCATCCAGGCCTTTGTCTTTAAGACATCCTTGTAATTTAAGTAGTTGATTTATATTATGTAACTTCATGGAAAAATAAAGCTTGGTATCATCTGCATAATGATGAAAATGCATGGTTTTCTAATAATACTGCCAAAGTTAAGGATGTATAATGTAAAAAGTATTGGTCCCAGCATGTAAGCCTTTGAAGCTCCATGACTAACTGTAGAGAATGAGCAAGACTCCCCATTTGCCTGCACAAATTGGAATTTATGCAGCGCAGTTCCTTTACCAATGGTCTGTTGTAATCTCTGTAGTAAAATATTGAATTGAATGCTGTGCTGAGATGTAACAGGACAAGCAAAAAAAAAAAATGTCAGAGGCCATAACAAGATTGTTTCTGTGCTACGATTTACTCTAAATCCTGACTGAAACTCTTCATATAAACCAGTCATCAGAAAGGATCAGGTGATGGTTTAATAACTACTCTTAAAAATTTGTCTAAAGTTAGCCAAGACAGCTGAATCAAGCAATTACGTAATAGTTTCATCACCTGTTAGCATAGAAAAAGAGTAAATTTGTGTTTGGTCAATTATTTCTTTGTTGTAACAATGCTTCTTGGCAATAAATCTGTTTGGCATTGGCAGAGAAGATTTGGCAAGTTTGTCATTGGCACAACTCACATACTCAACTCTGCTGCTCAACCTGCAAATGCATTTTCTGTACAAATGTGGCAGACATGTAGGAATGGGGTCTAAAATGCAAAGAAATCTGAGTGATCAATAAAACTCCCTGCCAACTAATTTTGGGAGGGAGTGACAAGATAAAATATCACTCGTGTACATATTCTGCACTTATAATAATTTATTCCATATGACTCACATGTAGCCTGTGGCGTTATTGTCAGCTTTTATGCTGATAGAGAAGAGGATTATCATGCAGTAATAAGTGCCTGAAGGTGGATACAGCGCTGCACCTCTGCTCTTTTTTAGTTTTAGGATTTTGGAACTTTTTGCAGACACCATGATATCAAGGTTGCATTTTGGTGTTTCTTCGTAGGATTTCTTGTAATAGTTTAGCTTTTTTTCTGCATTTCAGGCCTTTTAACAGTTCCTTTTTTGTTTGCTTTATTTGGAATATATGTGCTATCTTCTGCTTCCTAACCAGAACTGCAGAACTGTGTTAGAAAGAAGGAAAAAGAAGAAATACTTGTGCTTATTGGTGCATCCATAGATGGATATCTCACACTAAAACATCTCAGCTCCATTTTAAAAGCCACATAATCACCCCTGGTTTGTATTTAAGACTATTTTTAGAATCTTGCCAACTTCTTCTTTTACAATGCAGACTGGAATCACCTGATGCCACTGTTGTGACAAGCTGCACTCCAAACATTAAGTGAATTTGTCGCTGCTTTGCATCTTTGCTTTGACTCACTGGCACACATCTCCTTTCAATCAACCAAAAGTAAACCACACAGAGAGGACGAGAGCCACAGGGAGAGCGCAAGCTGCAAGTAGCAGCCTGGGAGCCCGTTATATTGTTGCCAGCGTCAGATCACAGCGCATGGCCTTGTCTTTTTCATGTAAAACAACCACTGTTTTTGACAGCACATTTGTTAAAAACCAACCGAGGAGTATGCAGAGTTTAGATAAAAGAAGCCTCAGTGCACAGTTACTGGTTGCCTGTTCTCCTTTTTTCCCTTCTTTCATTTCCTTTCCTCCCACACATGCTCGCCACCAACACCACATGTATAGCACACCATGATACACCGGTGTGCTAATTGCTATCAACATGAGTCACAAACATTCAGCCCACTTTTTTTTTTTCAGGGAAAGAGAATTATTACTGGCAAGTTTCATGTCCATCAACACATGGATAATTCCTGTTTTCACTGCTTCAAATCGACTTGTGTGTAGGTGTGTGTCAGTGTGCGAGCACAGCTAGAGAGAACATCACTCCTGAACATGGGAGGCAAGGTTGCTTTGAATTGCACTGAGTTCAAACCTGGACATTAGCATTAAGGTAAATTTTCACCCAATCAGGAAAGCAGCAAAACTATGAAACTACATCAACTATAAAATAATTTCTCTAAAAACGCAAAATTGGGTTCCTTGGATGTAAACCTGAAGAAGCTCCCTTGCAATTTTCTGAAATCCATTTACACAGATTCTCACAATGATAAAAAGAGCATTTCAGAGAATCCTCAGAATTCCCAGTTTGAAAAGTATGTCGTTCATCCACAAGGAATTACCAGAGAACCTTTAATTAATGCTGTTTTAAGTAAAAAGAAAGGGTGTGAAAAATCGAATTAACTGCTAATTAACTTGATTCGCTTCAAGGAAAGTCTGAGTGAATATTAGCCAGAAGGAGTGCATGACTGGGCCTCATAGAGCCTTTAAAAATGAAGGAGAAAACTTTCATGATGCGAGGTGCTCCTAAACAATTAAATATAAGTAGATGAATCCACATTACCCAGGCAAGACTAGTGTATTTAAAAAAAACTAAATATTGTCAAGAAGTTATAATTTATTTGAATTAAGTACATTTTCATATATTCTATATTCATTACACATAAATTCAAATATTTTAGAGTGTTTTTGTGTAAATTTAATTACATTTATAATTCAAATTTTAATTTAATTTGTAATTTTGATGATTATGGCTCATGAAAATCAGAAAGCCTAAGATCATTCGTTAAAAACCCCAATTCATTTAAAAATAATTATGTTTTAATTTCTTTTGATAAGCACATTAAGTTTACATGGAATGAAATGTGCAATACACATAAACTTTATATTGACATCAGTGCAGCATGACGGGTATGGAATGCCAGGACTGACATAATGAATAATACACCATTAAATAATTAATTATGTGGCAATAATTAAATAAAATTGGAAATAATTAATAAAAATGGGAAATAAACAATTAAATAAATATTTTTGACACATTTAATTAATTAATTATTTATTTCACATTTTAATTAATTATTGACACATTTAAATTATTTAATGTTGTATTTAATTAATTCATTTTGGCACACTTGACTCCTTCAGGTCTCACCATGAAATAATTTTATCTGTCAACCTCACCCATCAAACTCAGGGGGCGGGGCTAACGCTGATCGAGTCAAAACCATTGCTTTGGCCTGGTGGCCATTGTTTTTAGAAGGTGTTTCTGCACACCAACAACCGGCATGTGGAAACTGACAGAACTGTACTTTAAAAAGCCCTATTTGTGTGTCAACAAATACACTTTTAATATTTTTTAGCCGAGAATGTAGTGGTTTAATCTTCAGATATCTGGTTGGTTTGTCAAGATAGAGCCTCTTTGCAAAAGTGAAAACATCTGAACAAAAGTGCTCAGATGTTTTCAGAGACGTATTTAATTAATTCATTACATCAGCCCTGGTGTTCCATAGATGTGGAGGCAATCAGCTTGTGGCACAACTAAGGCGTCACTGAAGCCCAAGTTGAGTGTTTCTCTGCTTCCACTTCATTTGTCAGCATATGGAAGTATGACACACCCTAAATTCTTCTTGTAGATGGCTGCATCGCCTGTGTTTGATGGGGGTTTGTCCACTGTGGTTGTCCACTGTGTTTCATGTGGTTTGTCCACATGAACCACAGTGGACAAACCCCCATCAACACTAGCAAATGACATGGCATCCAAGTCTCAGACTGGGGAATTCATGTTTTCTTTTTTTTTTTTTTTAAGATTTCTAGTGGACTCCGAGGTAAGGTGCAAAAAAAAATTTTGAACTTAAAAAAATTAATAAATAAAAATCAAACATAATGGTGAAGTTTTAAACTTTGAGCATTTACTATGTATTTTTGTACTTGCCTTCAGCAATTGCCACCCAAAACAAGGACAATTCTTCTTGATGCCTGGCTTGTGTGAAAAGCTTCATGCTGTTGTTGTACAAATGGCTTACAAAAGAAAATGAAAATAAACCCGGTCCACAGGGAGAGGTGGGATTCAGATTCTGAGGGGGGCTGATAGAAAGGCAAAGGCTTAGCACAAAGGAGAGAAGATCCAATCTCTAAGTGTGTTACTGTGAACGCGAAATACTGGAGAAACCCTGCTGGACTGCATTTCACAATTCTCAGAGGGGCGCTATAGGGAGAGCTTTCCCACTAGTCCTCCAGTGGCTGGAGGCAGGCAGACATTTCCCACCACCCCTCACGCACACAACATACAACAAACCTACAGAAATACAGCAAGCGTTATATATCTATGCATTGTAATTTCCATAAAACTGTGTGAAAAGTTAACTGGTCTTTTTAAGACTTCATTTTCAATAATCTGTTGACAGTTTTTTTTTTAAATTTACACCCAAAAGGATAACACTCATGAAGAGGCCAATGAATATAATATAATATAATATAATATAATATAATATAATACAGTATATGTAAGTGGCTGTCCTTGGGACACAAATAAAATTCATATTTGTGAACTTTATCTGCTTTAGATCACAAGACACCGGTTATAACACTGCGTGTAACACTTATATTTTTGCCTAAGTAACCAGTAACCAAGTGACAGTAAAAGTGTGCAAAGTGCTCAATGAAGCATCCAGTGGGGAACGTGCTTGTGCTCTAATCTACTCGAAATGCTTTCATGATAAATCTAATTTATCATGAAAGCATTTATCCTCTGGACACTGTGAATACAAAGGTTTAGTCCCATAAAGTCTTTGGTAATGAATCTTGATCTAATATGGTGTTTGTCCTAATTGTGAGAGAGGTCAGCAGACCACTAAACTTATAATGAAATCACGCAAAGAGAACCATAAATCCAAAAATGGGAAATTTCATGCTGGTCGTCCAGATATCTGACTTGGCTGAGACAAAGACTAACAAATATTGTCAGAATCCAATACGATGGTTGCCACAAAGCCAAAGGTCACATTCCTTTGTTACTGAAAAGTTCACGTTTGGAGGTACAAGGGTTTCACCTGACAATCTCAATATGACTGGCATATATTTATGCCAGAGCTCTACATAAAATATGCAGGACCTCAGAGACGTGCATGGTGAGGGGCCATTCTAAATTCATATCAGGAACCAAACCACTGGAAGACCCTGACAGGATTCCAATGTGGGTTACCAGGGCAACACGAACAGGAACGTTCGACCATGACAGCTGAGCTGCAGAAGATGTTGAGAGGAGCACAAAACAACAGGGGAACGAAGCAGAAAAGAAAGCCCTCTGTTTACAGGGACAAATCTGGAAAAACAATGAGCACATGCTGAGAATATTTTTGCACCGTAACAAAGGGCTGAAAATTTGAATGTTCAAGCAGACGAGGGGCTTTCTTGTGTCCTGCAGTTTGCCAGCTAGCTGTTTTGGCAGCCGCTCTGGTAACCAGTATCCCTCTGATCCATTGCATGTACAAATATACAAGTAAACACACATCTTTAATAACTTTAAAGTCTTTGAAGGTTTCCAGCCAGAAAACAAGTTAAAGAGCATACAGGAAAAGAGAATAATTGTATAACAATGCACCTCACATACAGAGCAAGCAGTCTGTGAGCACTGACGCCAGCAGCCTCAGAATAGCCTCCAACTCAAAGGTGATTCGATGCTTTTATTTAGCTCCTGGGCAACCAGCATCTGCCTGGTGTCACTGAACACTTAATTAGACAGTAACACTACAGTAGCATGCTGCCTCATGTACTTTTCCAAGGTCTTGTTAGCAAGTTAACCATAGCATTGAACTGGCAAACACTACCTACCGCCAAGTGGCAAAGAGCAGCCATGTGCCAACACTGATGAAGGCTTCGGATAAATATCTTATTGAACAATGAGCTTGATGGTCTGCTGTGCTTTTATTTTTCAGATAATTAACTTGCACTTGTAGTCTGTGTTAATTGTGCCAATAGATATATGCACATCGTGCTTCAAACTCAGGACTATTACCATCTCTGCAGTGTTAGATAGCCAGATTAGATTTAAGTGATGTGGTCGTGAGTAGCTAAACCTGACACTGGTTTAAGTTACATATTTATGCTGGTATGTTTTTGACTTCAACCACTTAAATGGTTATAATATTCAGAAAGTAACAAAAAGGCAAGTTTACTTAGAATGTTTGCCTTATCATGTATTTTCACTTAGTATAAAGATCTTTATTTCACCAATATAAAGATCTCCACTGGCACCAAGAGTAATGAAGCACCTCAGTCAACTTCTGAAGGGAATTCTGAAAAATTATAATCTTACTCCTTCACTGTGATTAATGGATTTGGTCACAATAGCAATCTATTTTCATGATAAAGAACATAAATCATCAAAATGTCAACTGTCATGTTGTAGATGGAATTAGTATGAAACAATAATAGTGTAGTCACATACAATTCCCGTGTTTTGCATGCTGGAATATAGCTGGATATCCCAAAGAAATTCTGGTCATAATCCACTGAGAAAATATTGAACTAACATTATTATTCTGCAAAAGTGGCTTAGACTTTTTGTAATTCAAAATATAGCTTTTGGAACATTTAATATTTTAAAGCAGTCCTGGGATGACATAAGATGACAGAGATATATCGTCCAAACCCTTACAGTAGCATTATGCACAGCAAGCATGACAATGAAGCCCGGAGCCATTCAATACTGTGGAGTGACACTGTGACATGCTTAGATGTGTCCTGAAGGCCTTGCTGGTTGGCAAGCGTGTTGTGGTGATAGTGCACTTTATAATTTGGAGACAGTGTGTGATTCATTTTAAACAGAGATAGAGAAGAAGTGAGCAAACAGCTCTGATGATTTACAGTCTGGGGTTTGGAGTATCTTTTTAAGCAGGACCAATGAGGACAGACAAGATAAATGACGAGAAAGGCTCTCCTCACATGTGCAAACAATTTTCCACCGCAGAACGACCAGGGGCCAAATAACCTGTCTGTTCAGTATGTGAAGCGTGAACAAATGCCTTTCACATTAAGTCAGGACCCAAGAGACCCAAATGTGTGTGTGCACGTGCATGTTAAGAATATGGCCACGTATTGTTACAGCTTGGACGTGTGTGTGTCCATGTGTACACACCTGCATGAGCCATGATTTTGCATGCAAATAAAGGAAAGCAACCTTATTATGAAACCGGCTCCCTCTAAATACTCTATTTAAATTCAACCAATATGATGTTTAGATAAGACGTATGCAGCAGACAGATAATCCCCAGACCCAACTGACTGAAATGATGCATGCAATCTGAAGATGGTGTAAGCAAGGTATCCAATGGGGATGGTGTATTAAAGGTGGTATTACCTACAATTCTGTAATATGCAACGCAAAGACAACAGTTAATGTGGACGATAACATTGACATTAATACTATCAATTGAGGAATAGACTGAAAATGGTGAAAAGAAGGATGAGTATACTTAGGTAGTTATTCTATGTGCAATGACAAGGAGCATAACAGAGGTAAGTGGAAACAGCTATTCACTGCTATGAGCTTCTCACTTTGGGGAGCTGTGCATCACTTAGACTTAACTTTGACTCCTGATCTAGAGCCATCTTTAGGTTGACATTAGGACTTTTGGTTGTGCTACTACATATTCGCTACGGTTGCCGGTTCAATTCCAGCCAGAGGTACAAATCCCCCTTTGGGTTTGCTTTGGGAAGGGCATCTGGTGTAGAACTGTGCCAATTCAAACATGCAGCGCCAACTGCTGTGGGACCCTTGTGACAAGGAAGCAGCTGAAAATAGCTTTTAGTCATGCTACTGAAAGTGGTACATCAGCTTTGGGCAGAGGAATGTAAAATGTAATTAAATAGATTGTGACAGATTTCCACTCAGTCACTTTGAGTCAATATCTGACCGATATTCTATATAAGAAATTATTTGGTTGCACCCCTAGTTAGTAATGTGGTTTGCATCCAAATTCAGTGTTGGGACGGTTACTTTTAAAATGCATTCCACTACAGATGCCCCAACTACATTCATGTAGTTGGGGCATCTGTAGTGGAATGCATTTTAAAAGTAACCTGCTCTGTGCTTTATTACTATTACTGAAGGTTACTCGCCATACCAATACCAACTAGATTTTTAAATCTTAATATAAAACGAGTAACAGGAGGAGGGTGGACATTAGGTAAGGCTGCACTTTTTGCAGCGATCTCGTATAGCAAACTATTCTGCGCGTATATAAAACAGATCCGCGGCTCCGAACCGTAGTAAAGGGATCTCTGGCTAATAAGTTGGGTTCCGTGTCATGCTTGTAGCCGAAAACTGCCTATTGCCTTCATATTAAATCATTTGTAAAAATATTTTTTCATGTCATTATGCGTTAGAGCCTCGGCGTGGAATTACCAAAAATAGAAAGAGCATAGCCTAACATACGAAACAGGAAAAGACCGCCGTGTAATCAATTTATTTCAACAAAGTAACTGTATTCTGAATACCAACTTTTTAAATAGTGGAATTAAATGGAATACAGTTACTCATATTTTGTATCTTAAATACATAAAGCTGGTACATGTATTCCATTACTCCCCAACACTGTCCAAATTGTTCCATACGTACATTGTGGACAGCTTTCCAGTCAGTCACAGATTAGCATAGAGAAACCGACAACCATTTAAACTTAAGAGCAACTTCGAATCACCAGTTTACCTAACCCTACTAACTGCAAGCTGTGGGAGGAAGCTGGGGTACCAATGTATACAGGGGAGTGCAGGCAAAGCCCACATAGTCCACCCAGGACAAATGGTGGAATTGAACCTACAAGTTTATTGCTACAAATCAACAGTGCTAATCACTGCATGACCATGCTGCCCAACATTCAGCATACAACAAAAAATATATAAATTCTGCTTTACTCCAAAATGTGGCCTTAGGATTAGGGTTAGGTTTAAAGACAGAGTGAGCAGGAGTTTTCAGACCACAGTGGTCTTCAAAGTGGTCTTCTCTCCTGAGCCTGGTTCTGCTGGAGGTTTCTTCCTGGTAAAAGGGAGTTTTTCCTTCCCACTGTTGCCAAAGTGCTGTCTCATAGGGGGTCACATGATTGTTGGAGTTTTTTTCTTTATGTATTATTGTAGGGTCTACCTTACAATATAAAATGCCTTGAGGCGACTGTTGTTGTGATTTGTATAAATTTTAAAAAAATCAACAACAGCACACATAGGCTTGCAAATTTAAAAGCAGTGTGACTGACATGCCAATGTTATTGCCACAAAACAATCAATCCATAAAAAATGTATAGAGAAACTCCACTAAATATTGAGGGCTGTTTCCCAGCCAGTACAGATCCGCACATCAGGGACACACATGTAGACATTAATGCTTCACATCACCACAGAGAGGACCTAGAAATAAAGGGAGAGAAATAAACACAGAATTCCCCCAGGCTAGTCGACAAGTCAAGGAGAGAGATCCGAGGGAGAGAATCACAAGGAGAGTGCTTTCAATAACGGAGGTTTCCATCATTCAGAAGTCTGGTATAACCACTCCATCCAAAGTGACTCCAGTTCAGAGCTTCCCTAAACCTGCATTCTTTTAATAATCCGCAGGGAGCAGATCCTCTGGCTTCTAGAAGAACTTCAGTTGTATAAAATTCAGATACCTTAACCTATGACTCAGGCAAACACTTTCCTGATGTATCTGTGATCTTTATTGTTAGTCTGAAGTCTTATTGGTTAAAACATAATATTAATTTAGTACATTTTTCAACTTGATCAACATCATGAGTTAAATGCTGTCTCATTTTCAGTTTATGGAAGAACTAAAGCAATTTAATGGACTATACATCATTAGTAGTGTCATATAGCAATCACTCCATATCCAATATAATAGTAATATAATAGTGAGATATGTGAATATACTTTTCTTTGAACATTTCTCTGAATATGAGCAGTATTTGGGAAAAACACAATCAGTCACTGGGTAAATAAATGTATGTGGTGCCATTGCAAATAATTTGGTGAGTTCTCTTGTATACTTGAAAGGGGAGAATTTTCTTATCATTAATAACAACTTGATTTCCATGAAAAGCAATTAAGAATTTCATCACAATGGTTACTTTAGCAGCAGGAGCAGGTTTAAATAGTGAATTTTAACATTGAGAAATAACTCAATGTTAGTGCAGATAAAAGAATTCAATCAGCCTGAAAGAGTGCGATATAACAAGCCTGCTGCTTTGTTTTCTCTTTCATACAGTTGGGTCCATAAATAGTTGGACAGTGAACTTTTTGAACTTTTTTTTAATCTTGGTTCTGTACATTAGCACTATGAATTTTAAATGAAACAACTCAGATGCAGATGAAGTGAAGACTTTAAGCTTTAATTTAGTAGGCTGAACTAAAAAAAAAGAGGAACTCCTAAACCCTTCCTCCAATTTGAATGTGGGCGATCGTGGCTCAAGAGTTGGCAGTTTGTCTTGTAATCGGAAGGTTGCCAGTTCGAGCTCGGGATCGGACAGTCTCAGGTGTTGTGTCCTTGGGCAAGATACTTCACCCGTTACCTACTGGTGGTGGTCAGAGGGCCCGGTGGCGCCAGTGTCCGGCAGCCTCACCCCTGTCAGTGCGCCCCAGGGTGGCTGTGGCTACAATGTAGCTTGCAATCACCAGTGTGTGAATGGGTGAATGACTGAATGTAGTGTGAAGCGCTTTGGAGTCCTTAGGGACTAAGTAAAGCGCTATACAAGTACAGGCCGTTTACCATATCCTCAAATGAAAGCTCGCATTTTACACATTATATCCAAGTCCGTTATATAACTATAATTGGAATACGTGTATGTGTCAGTAAACAGGTAAAAAACTACACTTGTACACTGTATTTACTTAATGAGAGATGCAGACATATAATACACTGGATAATCAGCTAAGTAGTACTGGTTAATTTATTTCTTTATTTTGGTATTATTTTATCTTCTCAGTCTTTTGTGGTTCATGAATATTTTCAAGGAGCTGTGACCTTTAACATGTTCTGTTTTGGATTATTAAATACCAATTAGGTAGAACTTGGACTGAAAATAATTTTTACTGCTTCACTGATTCTGTCTGGATCTAAATTCCACCTCTTCTCACTGCTCTGTTGTTCTAAAGCAGCCTCTCTCACACACATATAACTGTGTTCTCTGTTCTTCAAAGACACCTCTGGAGGTAGCCTGAGGGAAGGCTCTTTTATGCTTTAAGCCATCAATTGACCAATCAAGGATTGCCCAAGAAAAGTGACAGTTGCCACGGGGACAGAAGAGAGTACACAGAGCAAACTATTTTTAATGACAGCACTTTTACTATAAAGGTACCTGAATAAGTCTAAAAAACACTTTGTAGTCTGGCCAGAAGTTGACGGGGCCCAGAACAGCATATACACATTACATGCAATAATTAGCCTGAATAACTAAAGGAAGGCGTGCATGTTATCCTTTTTTTAACTGCTAGGTGGTCTCTATTACATCTCTGACAAGCCATCATCAAGACCGATGCGACATCTGAAGTCTTCTGCACTCCTGACCCTTTCATCAAGGGATTACATTTGGAACATCAAAGATGCAAAAATGACATCATGAAACATGAAGAGAGGCAGAAATTCCTTTTTCCCTTCCATCAATCTGCTTGCTGTTCATAAATGTCAGCCTTAGGGAAATTGAATGGCACCATTTTTCTGTGTTTATTAGGCTGGGATGAACTCAGTCTCATCGACCTTTCAGAGTACATACCCACACCAAGTTAATTGAAGATAAGTCAAACTTGGAGTTCCAATGGCTGGCAGAGTCTGAGCGCTAAGATCCCCGAGGATACATTGCCTCGATTAAAAGAAAAGAAGAAGAAGAAGAGATGAAGACAGGAAGTTCATTGCAAGATAGGCTTGAGTCCACTGGGAGAATGTCAATTTTTTATTACTTAAATGCCCCGTCTTAAATGCCAAAGTAGTATAATCCCACAAGTCATTACTGATTTGTGGCGAGTTGCTCTCAATAGTGATTTTGGGATGTTTGTTTGAGCACATTCATTATTTCAAACCAGACTCTGATCTCAAACGGAAATTAAGAACTATATTTACTAAAGAATCAGTAAAATGTAATGTTGTCTGAATAAATTAATTTATTTTTGCTTTGATTTGTTGTGTTATTGATTTTAGGAAAAAAAGATAAAAAAAAAAAAGATATATTAATTATCTTATATATATTATTTATCAGGGCTTTGATAATCTTGTCAAAAGAGTGACATCTAGCTGCTTTAATGCCACCATTAAGTTAAGCTAATTAGTGCTAAAATTCCCAATGAAATCAAGCCTAGCGTGTTAGTTCATCCTTTCCAATTAGAATAAAACCATCAAAAGCAGATCTCACAAGCACGTACCATTAGAATTTTTAAAGAAACCATCTAAAACCAACCATTTTCAACCTGCTAAAAAAAAAGAACAGAAAAACATCATTGCAGGCTGAATTTAGCCAACCACTGCAACTGGAAAAACCCATATGGAAGCTTAAGGCTTAGACTTGGTTTCCACAAGTAATCCTTTAGAAAAGTTAAAAAACAACAACAACAACAACACAGCTGGAGACAAAGTATAGATTAAACTACTTAAAAATTTAGAACACTTGCATTCAAATCATGATTCCATCTCTCTCCCGCAGCAAACACCAGTATACTGTGCTTTCAAGAGCTCTAGCTACTGGCACTGACCTTAAATTCTACTTGCATTTCTACCCACCAACAAGCAGAGCTGCCTGCATCACCTTTAAATTCTCCTTAGCCTCCATAATCCTACATTTGTTACATTATGTTATTTAGCAATCAATTTGTTATGAAAGTTCAGGAAATTCCTCCTTCACATTATTTTTCCACCCCCAGGAGTGCTTACAGCTACTTCTAGGGACACATTTAATGTGATAGTCTGACAAAAAGGCTCTCATTCCAAGTGATGTCCCCACCAGACACCATTTTCCACCTCCCCACCCAGCCTCTGTCAATATACATCACAAAGACTACTCTTGTTTAGTGTAGCTGCTGTGATTAAAGTGAAGGCTAAGAAAAAACACAGTATGTTCTTAGAATAGCTGTATCATACTTCGGGCTGTTTCACCCACAACACAGATAATCTAAAAAATATGTCTATGTAGGCTATGGGTTTTGCTATTTTGACCCCTCTGACAGCATTTAATAATGCTGTCAGAGGGATCTATATCATATATATGCCACAAATGTCTGAAATCTGTCCTACATGTGCTTTATTTAAACGGCAGTGGCTGTGAAGGTGTAAAAAAGTTGCCTAGACCAAGACATCCATTTTCGTTTAAGCCAAACTGGGTTCCAAACCACAAATAAACAAGGCACTGCAAAATTCATGAATAAAAGGCTCCATCAATATTTCAGTCATGTCTTCATGTAACTAAATTAAGTACCCAGCTGTCTGTTTAGCGCGCACCCCTTGTCTCCACACTGGCTCCGTGCTCTCGGTGCGTCCTTGGACTTCCTAATGTCATGGTACACAATGGCACAGGAGGTTGTAATTCAAATTGGGGTCAGGGGACCCGGGGCACTAAGTGAACATTAAACCGCCTCCCATCCGGTTGGCCTCTGCCCCAAATTAAAATGAGCCATTTCTTCTTTTTACTTCAATTACGTTGCGTACGAAAAAAGGGGGTTCATAGTAAGGAATCCGGTAATAATACGTTCCATTATGAATGTTTGACTTTCTCTGAGCAGAATAAACAGACAATAACAAGATGTTCGTGACCCTGAGCCACCCCCACCCCCTGCACGAAGCCATTAAAAAGTCCCGATGCTTCAACAAAGCCCGGAGCCTTTAAACATCCACGGCGCCTCCAGGTGGACCACCTGGGTGCATAAAAACCACACCGTGCCTCTTCTCCCTGAGAGGCGCGCAGTGTGCGTCTGCAGCAGCCGCAGCAGCAGCCTACTGCGAGAACAATAACTTGTTTTTAGTGATGTGCGCTGACGCTGGAGTGACGGATGGTGGAAGGTGACAAAGAAGGGGCTATAGGGATGGTGCATGAACCAGTGGCTCGAGACGGGACAGGATGAGGAGAGAGGCTACTTACGCTGCTGTTCTCTCCTGTCCAGTGGACCATCGCCTGGTTGTGGGTCGCATCCCCTTTGAGCACGAACGAGCTGCTGAGCAGGGACATTTGTTTATCCCAGGACAGGGCTCTTCTGAAGCGGGGTGTGCTCCCCGCCCCGACTGCTTTCTGGCCCGGCAGGAAGCCTCTTTCTCCGCCGTTCAAGTCAAACGTGCGATCCTCCCAGCCTCGCCGGTTTAAAGCCACGCTGCCACAGCGCACGGGTCCCGGTAGTGCCATCCAGGCCGAGACGGTCAACAGAAAGACGCAGAGGTACGCAGCAGCTGAACCCGGTTCTTCGGGACGGAGAGGTGCCATGCTTTACGCCGTACTAGCGCCCGTAACGCGGAGACTGATGAAGAGACTGCTTGTGGGAGATAGATAGGTGTATACTGTAAACCGAGGAAGAGAGAGTGAGGGAGGGATAGAGGGAGGGGAACTGGAGCGAAGTCAGACAGTGAGAACAACGTGGACGAGTCTCGGTGCCAAGTACGAACCACAGGACGATGCAGCGGTGCCATCTGCTGTCCTGCAGCTGTACTGAGCTCGCATCACTCCATCCATCTAAATAAAGAGTTCCAACATGACGGCAGCACTGCCTAAAATCACTGCCGTTATTTTTAACAACATTGTGTGTTTCTTGTTGGTTTCAAACTGAATTCGACCGTGATCAGTGTCACAGTGATCCACAACTGACGTAGTGGTGCAGTGGTTTAGTCTTCGCGACCTTCGTATGCTTATCTGCTGATGTCAGGGCATAGACTGATAATCAGCAACTCCTGATGGTCACTTAGTAACATGCTTAACCACTGTTGAGTCTATAGCTTTTTTGTTCGGGTGGGAAATATGCTGAAAATACATTTATGTATTAAACTTACATACACACTGACATTTTCTGAGTTAGATTTAGTTGCTTATTGCTTATCTGTTTTATTCTATTTGTTATATTTATGAGTACCATGGACATGTTTAGTAACTTTGTGTCAGATAAAGTGAGGGTTGAATGAGTTGGTCATAAGTTCTAATTTATATTTATTTCTTTAACTTATCTTTTTCTTTAATTTAACTGATAGAAACAATAAAATGACCTTAAAAAAAGCATGCATGACATCCGTCCCTCTGTGTATTGGTTGCCAGCTGGCCAAAGGGTCAGAGTTCACATTTGATCTCACAAAGTAATAGCTCCACTCCCTGCATCTGTTCTCGTATCCAATTACACTTGGAGGCAGAATTAAACTATGACTCGGTGGTTTTGTAGTATTTGGGGTTATATGTAAACAAGAGTTCACCTTTACTTTCAGATTACATGTTTTTCTAATATAGCAGGTATTATTTTTGCTCATATTAGAGATAAATCCATAAAAACACTGTACAAAATCAAAAAGCTTAACATGTTTTTATTAGTCTCAGGGTTTGCTTATAAAACTGAAGGGTTTAACTATGGTAACCTTAGTAACTGCCATTTCAGTGCGGATTGATGTAATGCGGAAAACATGGAACATTTTGAGAGTGATTATAGTTCCATGAGAATTACCGTCCCAATTTCTTTACAAAACTGTGGGCCTATAAAACCCTGGGTTTACTGGTTTGCGGCTCTAGGTATATAAAAATGAAACTCCATTGAATATCAGTTTTGCCTGTGGATTTCTTCCTTCAAATCAGGCTTTCCATGATCAAAAGGGGCGTTCACCTGTAATTGTAAAGCATCCAATATGAATCCTTGCTATTTAAAAATATCTGTCATTTGTCAAAGTCTCTTTCATATGATAGATGCCACAAGGAGGGAAAGTCCAGTTTGCGCCCAGAATTACAAAGTGGGAACAAGAACTCAATTTTAACAGTAAAAGGCCTAATCAGAAAGATGCTAAAGGAGGGGAAGTCATCTTCTGTGACTGGTTGTGGGGTGCGTGGAAAGACAAGAAAGAAAAGGAGAGCATAGAGACAGCAGGAACAATAAATATGATTATATTACAAAAACAAAAAAAAAGTTCAATAAGTAGCGATAATTAGAGGGAATTTAATGTGATTTATTGATGTACAGAATTCAGTTTGAAGTTTTTGGCAATTAGACTCCGATGGCCCATCACAGCAGAACAGAATCCCAGCGGTGATTGGAATTAGAACAAGACTCCCTGGAGTCTAGACGCTGGTGATAGAGATGACGATGGAAGTTTGAATGGAGCCTGAGTGACCAGTGAGAGATGGTAATGGGGAAGAGGTGGATTGCACGAAGGCAACTGCAAGGGAGAGTGACAAATGTGCAGTGAGATTTAAAGGTCTAGATTGGACTAGACCCATGATGTCACTATCAGCTTGACAGCATGGGAAAGTACAAGTGATGTAAAGCTTAGATTAGCCACCAACATTAGCCACCTTATTGCTCGTCTATCCCAGTTTGTATGTTTCTGTGTGTGCATGTGTATCTGAGTATGTTGGTTATTGTGTAGCAGCGGGACTCAGTTAAGATTTCCCAACTTTTGGTTCTGGATACTTGCTGGCAATCATGTACCTGTGTTGATCTTGTTAAGAGCCGCAACTTAGGGGAGTGGCTGAGCTTCAGTCAGTGCTGGATTGTTGAAGGACTACTGTCAGTGTAAATATGGTTGTGGTATTAATTTATGGTACTGCATGTGTACAGGAACATGTAGCGAGAGTGGAGAGAAAATTGTAAATACTGAGTAAGCTGAAGTGGAAAGCAGCCTTGTGAGAGGAATCACTTGCACCTGGGATTGGGATCTTGTGGACCTTTTCACGGTACTGAAGGATTCCTGCGCTTGGGTCCCTGCTTTGCCTCACAGCAATTCTGACACTTTACTTTCTTTAAGAACAGACCTTTAACATTTTTAGGTTTTATTGTTGCACACAGAATTGATTTGCTTTATATAAGCTTTCCTACACAATTTAACAAATATTCACTTTATACATAATCATTACACATTTCATGTCCTTTCCATTGCTTTGTTAATAAGCAATAATCTTATATTTACAGTCGTATGAAAGAAAGTTTTCCCAGAACTCTGTGCAGTCCTGTGAAAAACTAGCTACAGGCTGCTTCCACACTGGAAGTTGTTGCTGCTTCCATAGGAATTGAGATGGTGAATAGCAGCCAAGTGCTGTTAATGAAATGCGCTTGATTAACTGATCATCAGCAAGTGTGATAATCTCTATAAAGGAGCAGGTTTTTTTGGCAGGTTGCTGGCCTGGTGCATTTGGGTGCATGTTAATGCCACAGTGTTCCCAATCAGAGAATTTGCAAAAATCCCAAATTGTAAGAGACTGGTAGAGTCACACAGCTCTACTTCCTGGCTGCGGCTCAGAAGGTAGAGCAGGTCACCTACTAATTGGAAGGCTGGCGGTTTGATCCCCATCTGCTGTGGTCCGCATTGGACAAGCATAGAAAAAAATGCTTGTGTGAATGAGGCAAGTTGTAAAAGTGCACTTTTAAGAGTAGAAAAGCATTATATAAGAACCAGTCTGTTTACCCTTTACAAAAATAATTACTTTGAGTTAATACTGCTGGTGGGTCAACAAGCTAATGAATTTTGGGCTTTAGTTACAACTATAAATATAGTTATAGTTGGTGTCATGTATCATGTATGGTTTGCATACATGATATAAATCTGTATAAGCATTCTTGCTTATTCAGATGTTTTATCTGTAATTGTGTTTTCATGTTTGTAAGATGTCTAGCAATATATTGTTCTTACCAGAGACTTAGGGATGTTTAGATTTAGGAGGAAACAGACAAGATTATGTTTACCGGGGGCAACTGTGGTTGCATAAAGGATTTCTGCATGTGCAGAATTCAGGAGGGAAACTGGCTTCGTGTTCTTCTGGTGGATCACCGGCATCAAGTTTTATATACGGTCTTTCTCTCTGGAATTTGAATTTTCTTAGATATTTCTCGGATGTGCTGGTGTACTCTCACAGTCCAGTGACATGAATGTTAAAATATTTTAGTGGTTCTCTACAGATTTTTAGGCACATTCCAGTTAAGAAGCCAAAAACAGTTCATGCTACACCCCATAACTTTTGTCAAATCAATTCAACTTTGTTAATATAAGCTCGAAATCTCAACAACAGTCATCTCAATTTTATTTGACCTCATCACTTCATTTTTCACCACGTTCTCTGCACTGTAGTGGACATGTGGACGCTGCACTGAGGCTCACTGGGTTAATCTGTGGTTCTGAACAGTTCTTAAACTGGTTGTTTTGCTACGACTCGCAGCTTGTCATGGTTCAACCTGACTCTCACCCAGTGTCAGCTTGGTTAGACATCAGCATCACCAAAAAGATACTGAAAAACAAACAAGGTATTTCAAAGATCTAACACCAGTCAATCACAAGGCTTAATTTTTGTAAACCATACCTTGTTGTTCTTTTTGTAAGGTATAAAAGATCCAATGAGCAAATCACTTTTTCTATAGTTTTGAAGATTTACATATACAGGAGACCCCAAAAAGAATGTGATGTGATACCTTAAGAGTCTGATCATAAATAAGATAGTCACATCAGTGTAAACATACTTGATATGAGCTCTGTCTTTTAAACATCTGCAAAATCATATAGAAATTTCAAACAGCATCTCTGTGACCTCTTAGCAAACTCAGTTTGGTAAATATTTCACGGCCTTCGTTGATAGTTGTCTGTGGCATCTCTGTGTGTATGTGATCACAGATGAGGAGTATGGATTAGTGAGGCAGGTCTTGCATCATTTGAGCACAGAGACAGCTCAAGGGGAGGAGAACCTTGGACTGCAGAAGCCCAGCTTGTTAGCATGCTCCTGAGCTGCTCCTGAATGTAGCTTTGTTCATCATGAAATTTTCATGGATAATTGGATGTTATGAAGATTAATGTGCTTTAGTTTCACAGGGCTGCAGGAGAACTTTGAAAGACTTTGACACTCAACACCTTCCAGGGGATGTCTCTGGCCTTTTTAGGAGATACGTGATATGGTCTTACCTTGATAACTCAGCTTGATGCACTAGGTCCTTTCACTCACATCATGGCAATTTGAGCCAGCGGTTCGACAGCGTCTGCATTGTGCTGTGCTCTCCACATGCCCCGGAGGATCTGCAGTCTAACTTCATTGTAATTTATTGCAATTAAGGAAGGCACAGAAGCAAAACTAATTGTACATTTCACTCTCATTACTAACATTTCCTTCTGTTCACTGTAGACTGTAATATATTTAATCATAAATCAACCAGAAAAACATTCCACATATGAGGCTCCTTGGAGTAAAATCTCGTGTGTTTCAAATTATGTCTGGGAGTTAAAGAGGTTAGGAGGAAATGCGGGAGAAAATATTAGATGTAAGGATGAAAAATGCTTTCTCTTGAATTTAGTTTTTCTTTACTGATTGTACATTCTCCAGCACATCACAACTGTTTAAATTCTGTCTACGTGTATTTTAAATTGAAGGAGTTTTTATTTGAACACATTTCAAGGTCTCTTTTGAAATTTTGTGAGTGAAAAAAGATTTATATTTTATGAAAATATTGGCAGTGCTGCAAACTTTTTGGTATTCTTGGGAAAATTTTGCTTCTATTCAAAAAGTTTAACAGAGTTTTTTTCTCCATTTATAATTGCAAAAAGTTTCGTATTGTTTTACAAAAAAATCAAAATGTTGCTCCTTTTATTTATCACAATTTCAATCATTGTGTTGCATGATTATATACAACCAGAATGTTCCTCCCATAAAGGTGTTTGTTTGAAAAACAAAATGAAATGAAAAAAGTTTCACTGTCCATCAACTACTTGAAAATAAATCACTTTAAACTTCTATTTAATCTTCTTGGTATTTTCCACATTCTGTTATATTGTTTTAATAGTGGATATGGATCAAAGGCTACTTGGGTTTAAGTATGTCACTGCCCACGTGTTTTCATCACATATAAACAGTGTTGGGACTAACTAGGTTATTATTGTAGTAACGAGCACGGTAACTAGTTATTATGCCAAAATCAGGAACGTGTTAATAGTTACTGGGATTTAGATAGGGTCGTTATTTGTTACTTTGTGTGGTGGCTATCACGGAGCTTCCACAGATTCATTACATTAGCAAGTGGTGGAGGCCAGCAGGTGGATGAGGGAAAGGGGAGGCAGGAGGAGCAGAGACCCGAGGCGGCCGCCGGTCCGAGTGTCAGGTGAACTGAACTTCAGGTAAGAAGTTATGACCTGCAGTCTATCTGGGTCAGATATGAATCAAGTTTAGGGGTAGTTTATTTTCGTTATACTATAGCTATAGCTAGCATGACGGAGTTTTTATACAGCTGGGTGGGTGCTATGATGTTACTGATGTTGAACTTTATTTTGTTCATAAGGTTAATTATTAGAGTTGCCAACCGTCCCCTAAAAAACGGAATCGTCTCGTATTTAGAGAAAATATTACGCGTTTCGTATTGAGGTGAAAAGAAACACATTTTGTCCCGGACTTCAGCTACAATGAAAAAGGCACAAAGCTGGAGTTATTCTGTGTCTTTGCAGCACAGCTGCCTCTTCTTCTTTCATTCTCCCCCCTCCCTCTCCTGTTTCTACTTCAATCATGAAACTGATCAATGATCAGCTGATCGGCTCTCTTGTTTGTTTATCGCTCACTTTGCGCCAGAAAGAGGAAACCAGTGGATGTCGCGCTAAATGACAGCAGCACGTTTAAGCTTGATCAGCTGTTGTTAGAATTTATTTAATATTACTTTCTAGTATCAGCTAATGTTTGCTGGAACCACAGCTGTAAACTTGCTGGTCATGATATGGTTTGGTTATCTGGTGAGAAGGAAACATGAAGATGAAACCAGGAGATGTCCTTACTGAACCATCAGAGCTGAACAGGTGATGGAGAAACAGGTTTACCTTTTAGGTGACATGAATGAGTTGAAGGGAAGTTATGAACTGTTTCTGAGAGACAAATAACACCAGGATCCTTTTCTAAGTAGCTGACAGCTGGTAACTGTGCAGGAGCGGATCTAGCAAAGTTTTGCCAGGGGGCCAGGTAGGGCATTAATGGGGAAAGAGGACACAAGGAAATACTTTTCTTTCTTATTCTCATTTAAAATGTCTAGCTTTAAAAAAAATAATTATCTGAGTCTTACAACAAACGATTGATAGATTGATAGATTGATACATTGATACCACGAAAACTGTGTACATCACTGTCACAACAGCTTTTGTTTTCATTCAAAGGCTTTATGATTTTTCCTATAATGGTGCAAAAATGGTGCCGATTTTCTGTCCCAGTCCAGCCCTGTAAGCAGCTCATCTGCAGTCTGGTGTTACCTACATCTTCCTATTCAGAAGGCAGAATTTCTGAGTTCTGAGTACAATCGAAAGCACCACGACTGCAGTTTTTGTGTTGGATGTAAAAAGCGCACGTGACGCTGTGACGTAGGCTAGAATCATGCGGCGATCAACGACGATCCAGGCGTGGGATTTCTCTCGTGGAAATATGCACATTATCTTTTCCTTTCTATTGGTAGGTGGCACAGTGCACTCGTGGCAAGTAAGCAAGCAAGAAGACTGGCAAAGTTATGGAAGCAACACATTAACAAGAGAATTCTGAGTAAAACCAAAGTTACTTTCCCTAGTAACTAGTTGCTTTGAAAGTAACGAGTAACTTGAAGTAACTGAGTTACTTTTGATAGAACTAGTAATGTAACTAAGTTACTAATTTAAAGTAACTTACCCAACACTGCATATAAAAACAGCCAAGCTTCACAAAAACATGGATACGCAAAAGGCAGTTTTGAATTTGAGAATGAATTCTTGAAAAATAATGAAACCTAGCCAATTATCATATTCAGCACACTGCTCCTTCAGTGCTAATCACAATAGCCTGTGTGTTGACTATTTATTTGTTGGTAAGAGAACAGAAGGTCAACATTTTGTAAGCTATGAATAGGGTATTAATAGCATGATCATAAGTTTCACAGATCGCTGAGCAACCTGGAGAAAGAGTGAGCTACATGAGGATGCTCTTTGTGGACTACAGCTCAGTTCAACACCTTAATCACAATGACAATTTGGTGGTAATCCTCACCAGCAAACTGGCCACCTTCAGATCCTCCCTGCCACCTGCTCCTGGATCAAAGGCTTCCTCGCTAAGCGGTCTCAACCAGTCTGACTTGCTAACTGAACATCCTTAAAACAAAAGAACTCATAATGGTTTTCAGGAGACACAGACAGGTCCACTCTCTTCTCATTACTGGGTGAAATCTGTCTCCATCTTCAGGTTTCTGGGCACCCACATCTCCACGTGTGGACCCACAGCACCAACACCCAGGTAAAGAAGGCCCAACAGCTGCACTTCCTCCATGCCCTGAGGAAGAATAACGTGAACCAGAAGCTGCTGCTCCCCTTCTACTGCTCCTCAGTGGAGAGCGTGCTCCCCTACTGCCTGGGTATTTGGTACACAGGGGCCACGACTGAGAACAGGAAGGCTGTGCCCAAAAAAATAATTGGCTGCCCTCTGCCACCCCTGGAGGCCACCGTCAGCTCCTCCTGTCTCAGGGAAACCAAGGCCATCACAGGTGACCTTGCACCCTGCCCACCTGTTTGACCCGCTGCTCTCTGGTCAGTGTATCAGGTCATTCAGGTCTCACACCTCCAGACTCACAAACAGCTTCTTCCCCTGGTCCATTCAAACTGTCAACAAACACTATCAACCCACACCCCACCCCTGCCCACCCACCTCACCAATCTGAGCCATGGTCTGAGTAACCCGCATCACTCAGGCCACTCACACTCTATTCAGAACAAGTCTTTTCTTTGCACTACTTTCAAGAACTTTGCATCTATTTTGTTCTCTAATGTGCACCTTTCTCTTATTTCTCTAGATTCCTCTTGTTTTGTATATTTCTCTCTTGATTGTATATATTTATCCTGTTTGTTATTTATTCTATTCGGTCTACTATTTATATCTACTATTTATATTTTACCCACAGGAAAGTACCAAAATTGTGTCATCGTACATTGACTATAAAGAGCGATTCTATTCTATTCAGGGTAACTCCTGAAAACATAGCCTGCTTTTTGGAGTATCAGCAGTAGGTCAGGCCAGTTTTAATGCTGTGCCATTACAGACCTATAGACAGCACAAATTACCACTAGCCTGTTATTAGTTGTTGGTTGATGATCTGAAGACTTTGCCCTCATTTGAAACTTTGATCATCAAGATATTTTTTTAATTTAGTTTTTATAACAGTCAGTACTAATTTAGCTTTAGTTATAAGGGTGCTGGTCCTGAGCGGTCTGAGGGACAATCAGGAAATGAACCACCTCATTCTTGTAAGCGCACCAGATTTGCCTCGTTGCAGTTTTGGTCAAGAAAATGAAATATAAATACAGGAAATAAAGGTTTGACACACTGGAGCAGGCAAATGGCCATAACAGAAGCACAAGTACAAGGGGGCAAAACTGAACTTAAACTGAAAGAAAAAAAACAGTCATTAAGTGCATCAGTCTGAATTTAAATCAGTGCATGTTTTTTATTTTTCTCTTTGTATTCACTATGTGATCTGAACTGAGAGAATAACAATGAGGATCCTAAAAAGGGCCACCATGCCTCAAGCCAGTGATCAAATAAAATATTAGGGACCCAACAGTGGTCACTTGGTTTAAAGTAGATTGTATGAACTGTTAGTATGTGAAGCAAACAACTGCAAAGAGATATTCCTTTATTTATTAGTTTTCCCCGTGTCTATAATATTTTTTTTACAAAAATTTCCTGCTGGGGTTCCATAGGAAGTTTCTAATATATGGTGGTAAAGGAAGTTCTGAGTGGAGTAACTCACTAGGACTCAAAAACAAAACTTTTTGTGTAGTTTCTCCAGGTGAGTTCAAATTTGCAATTCACATATTTTATTTCCACATTCACTGGCTTTCATATTGGGCCTGTCATATGGAGTCAGGTCATCTGCAGGCTGTGATCTGTATTCTTGCTGCTTTACCTACTCTCCCTCTCTCTCTCACACCCACACACACACACACACACACACACATTTCCACAGTACTATGAAATATTTAAGCTTACACTCCAGTTTAGGGGGTGCAGTTGCAGGCAGTATACTGACATTAGAGGTCTTGGAGGGGGCACACTGTGTTACCCACTCCTATCCATGTGTGTGTGTGTGCGCGCGTGTGTGCACGTGTGAATAAAGTAAGGCTGCCTACAAGTTTGTTTCTTAGATCACAAGTAAATTTTTAATTCAAAGTCCTGCCACATCAACTCGACAACTTGACTTTTGTTATGATCAGTGAATTCGTAACACATCACACTGAGGTAAGGTTTTCATGCTGAAATATATTATTAATGCTAAGTAAATTATTCATCATTATCCAGGCATGTATTATTTACAATGTTGTCTTCTGAATTATTTTGTTAAAATGACTAAATAAGTAAAAATAGTTGCTAATAAATACATTGGAAGATACTGGAAAATCCTTGATTCTGAGCCCCTCCCATAGCTGTCCTGCAATACTTGCTCAGAGGCAGTTATTCAACTTTGCCCACTAGGGCTTTGACTTGTGAAAAAGCTTGTGGATTTTCAAGGCGGGTGTAGAAAAAGTGAAACTAGAAAAGTCAGAGAAGGGAGTGTAGTGTACCCAGAATCTGTTTGGTAGTGTGATAATGTAAAAAATGTGTTTGATGTAATGCTGATGCACCTCCTGCCCTCAAAACCATCAAATATTCAAACTGTGTGCTCCCGTTCTGCCACTCAGGCAGCCGATCTCAGATCTCATTTTTGGTGTTGTCCTCATTTAGAGTAACAGCACTCTCTCCATTTATTCCCAGACATCAGTAACACCAGAAAGATGCTGACATGTAAATAATCAACTAAGATCACCTTTTCAACAGTGATGCTGCTCACGGGTCACTAAAGCCTGCATCTTTCTGTTAAGATGCAGGTTTCTGTCCCCTAAAAGAAACATATTCAAGTCTTTATCAAGTAACTACATTCTGTTTGCAGCAGAGCTCTTTAGTTTTGAATATCATAGTAATATCACTAATTTGACTTAAGTTGATGAGCCATAATTAAATAGTCATCAGCATTTTGCTCATTTTTGAGTTGTTTCAGTTATCATTATCATCAGTTTTTATTTATGTGGTGTTAAATCAACAACTACAGTTGCCTCAAGGTGTTTTATGTCGTAAAGACTCAATAATAAAAAGAAAACAGAGTGGCCAACAATCTTATGACCTCCTCTGAGAAAGCGTTTGGGCAACACTGGGAAGGAAAAACTACCTTTTAACAGGTAGAACATGTCTCTGGGAGGGGCAACCATCTGCTGCCACCTGTTTGGGCAAGAGCAGTAAGACAGGACGAGGACAAGCTGTGAAAGAGAGCCAGAGAAATAATGAATGAACGATTAAATACAGAGTGGTAAATATACAATAGACAGTGGAAAAGAAACACTCAGTGCATCATGGGAAGCCCCTAGCAGCCGCGAGAGCGAGGATAAAGGGAGGATTCATGCCATTTGATCCGATCCTAACTATATGCTTTATCAAAAAGGAAAGTTTTGAGCCTAACCTTAAAAGTAGAGAGGATGTCTGTATACAGAATCCAGGCTAGGAGCTGCTTCCATGGAAAAGATGCCTAGAAGCTGAAGGCTGTGCCTCCCATTCTAATTTTAAAAACTCTAGGGACCACAAAAAGCCTGCAGTCTGAGAGCAAAGTGCTCTAATGGGGTGATATAGTACTATATGATGGGGCCTGGTAATTTAAGACCTTGTTTGGGATGAGAAGGATTCTGGATTTAACAGGGAGCCAATGAAGAGAAGCCAATATAGGTGCTCCAGCACTTTGGATTAGCTGAAGGCTCTTCAAGGAGTTTTCAGGACATCCTGATAATAACAAATTACAGTAGTCCAGCCCTTAGCAATCTGATGCAGACCTTACCATAGAGTCCTGTTCTTCTTTGATTTGGCTGCGGTTCTGTAATGATTTTGCCTTCTGTCATTTTAAATGGATTTCATTTAATAAGATGACATGAAAGGAGAAAAAAGACAGGAATCAGAACCTCCTTACTATTTTTCTTAAACCTTAAAAATTTGCTGTTTGTGCCATGAAAGCAAAGCAAACTGCAGAGTTTAGGGAACTCTTTAACAATCGGTCACTAGATGTAACACTTTTCATGCTATAGCCAGTTTTCTGACTTGAATGTAACTTTTACAAAAAGTGATTAGTGCAGCCTTAATGTTAAATTCATTCAGCTGAAATCAAAAATAGATAAAGTGGACGCTTTAAAAAGTAGACAATTACCAAAATGTCTACATTAACATTTAATGGTAAATGGTAAATGGCCTGTATTTGTATAGCGCTTTTCTAGTCCCTAAGGACCCCAAAGCGCTTTACACAACCTGTCATCCACCCATTCACACACACATTCACACACTGGTGATGGCAAGCTACAATGTAGCCACAGCCACCCTGGGGCGCACTGACAGAGGCGAGGCTGCCGGACACTGGCGCCACCAGGCCCTCTGACCACCACCAGTAGGCAACGGGTGAAGTGTCTTGCCCAAGGACACAACGACCAAGACTGTCCAAGCCGGGGCTCGAACCGGCAACCTTCCGATTACAAGGCGAACTCCCAACTCTTGAGCCACGAGCCACGAACAAGCCACGAACATTGCTAGTCCCTATAGCACAAACACACATTTTGATGCGGTGAATGTCAAACTTCCATTTTAAAGGGATCTCATTTTAATGAAGCACAGGGCAATTGATCTTACTGAACTCCTGAGAAGTAATTATCTCAGTTCAGGGAACATAAAGCACATATAAATGCAAATATACTCACACACACACACCTTTTTCCACACACTCACACAGCAGCAGTCACCCACTAAGTATTTCATATCTCATCTTGCATGGTCTAAAAGGCGTGACCATCTATTAAGGACCACACAGGACTGTGTCCCCCCCTCCACCTCGTGCAGTCACACTCTGTCATCATAGATTAAAAGCAGCGAGGTTGATAACTCAGCCTACCTTGTGGATCGAATGCCTCCATGGTCGTTGGCGCCACTAGTGCATGAACAGGAACATTTGTACTAGATGAATATACATGAGTGTTTTCATGTTAATGCAGCCATGCATAGTCGCGTTTACATCTTGGGCTGTACTTTTTATACTCACACTGAATACACCAAGTCGTACATTATTGCAGAAACCTCAGCAGCAAACAACAAACAGCAAAAGCACGATTTTAGGGTGAAACGTTAACAGATAATAAGTATAACAGGTGGAAAATCTACTTGCAAGATTGACTGATTAGAACTCTGTGAAAATGTGTGTGCAGGGTGTTTCTCATGTTGGATAATGAAGTTTTCAGGCACTATTTAACATACAGTTTTTCCTTTTTCCCCTGTGCTGACCCATTTGAGAAATGCTGTGTTATGCTGTTATGCTGAAGCTGAGTTCTGATGAATGATGTGCAAAGCTCCATCACAGGATGGTGTAATTCTCCGAGCAATCACACTGACCTACATTAAACCTTCAAGGATGATGGACTAATCAGAGTGGCGCTATCTATGAGGACAGTATATGTTCCTCTTATTAACAGAACTGTATGACTAATGGAATCTGACTGGTTTGAAGACTTATACCAATATTAAAACTTAAAAATTATTTAGAGCAAGGTACATATAACCTTGCTCTAAATAATACAGAGCAAGTTATCAAATTTCTGAGTCACGCAGAAATTTGATAACTTTGCTTGTCACTTTTTATCTAGGCCTTAAACCCCATGTATGAGGGGCCTGGGGCATATTGTATAAAGTGCCTTGAGTGCTCTGTGCAGACAAATAAGCCTTTTATAAAAGCACTGAATTAGAAAAAAATGGTGCCCAACATACAAACCATTCATATTTGCTAAATTAGCCTAAAATAGAAGGCTGCAAGGGAGCTGAGCCAAAAGAGACAAATGTTTGAAAAGGGTCGGACTTCCCTTCACTTCAGACAAATGGCTTGGAAGTTTAATTAAAATCTCACTTAATAACAGTGTTCTTGGAGTAGCTGGGTGAATGCTCGAGGGTACTCTACTTGTTGACCACATGCTGCTGGGAGACTTCAGCACTTAAGTGGGGAACAACGGTGTAACCCAAAGTGATGTGATGGCAAAGAACAGTCTGCCTCATCTGGACCCAAGTGGTGTTTGCTTTTGGACATCTGTGGAAACCACACTTTATCCATAACAAACACCATGTTAAAACATAAGGCTGTCCATAAGTGCACGTGGCACCAGGACACTGTAGGCCACAAGCTGAATATTAATTTCATAATCATTACAATTGATCTGTGGTTGTATGTTCTAGCATTCAAGTAGAGTGAGGAGCTGAGTTGTGAGCGAGCTGGTGGTGAGTTGGATCAGGTGAAGCAAAAAATCAGCTGTGGCAGGAGTTTGGTGAGGCCATGAAAAAAGATTGCGACTTCAATGGTAGATATCGTTGGATGGTGGAGGGAATACTTTAAGGAACTCCCATCACTGGGGGCAAGGTAACTGAGGTTGTTAGGGCTGTCTTCGCTGACACACCTATTTAACATCACATGAAGATCTGGGGTGGTGCCTTTGGATTGGCAGACTAGGGTGGTAGTTCCTATTTTTAAGAAAGTCGATACCAGGATAGCAGAAAGGAGATTTCATCCTTTAACTGAACCTCAGAGTTGAGGGCTGTACTCTGCGCCTCGGCTGCAGAGGAGGGGTGGTGCAGTGGGTTTGGTGCAGTGCGAGGCAGGCTGGCAAGACAGCTGGGACCAATTCCCTAATCATGCTCTCCCTATTTCTTAACGCCAGGACCTGGAGGAAGTAGAGGAACTGAGCTGGAGACATAACAGCTGGAAAGCTGTCTCATGACAAGAGCAAGAGCACAAGCATGAGTTTTTGTAGTGCAATCACACTGAAAAATAAACTATCACTACTCTGCAAACACAGGCTATGTGAGAGTGTATGTTGTACTGGGTCCATAACACCCTGATATTATAGTGTTGAAACCCAGGAAGACGCTTGAAAGCCACAGGCTGCAAATTATGGCAGAGGTGACAGGTCCTAGATCAGCTGGTAGGTCACTCTGAGACATCTGTCGGTAACGCTGCACTGCATGGAGACGGAAGACTTTTTCAACATGTCCAGGACACAGCAGAAGTGTGCCAACTGGCCTACAGTGGAATGGTTTCTACAGTTGTTACTGCTGTTGTTGGGTGAGGCCCAAACGGCTGCTTGCTGCCAACTTTGAGGGGAAGTTTCCATCATGTGTCCAGAGCCATTGTGTACCGGCTCCTCTGAGGATCACTAGCGACAGTTCCATGGCAGCAAAGTGACAGCAGAGGATCAGCCCTTCACATTTGAACAAAGTCTCCAGCATGTGCAGCAAGGTGGTTTCAGCCCAAGTCATAAGATAAGATAACTCTTTATTGTCATTGCACAGTCATACATAGTACAGTAGTACAATGAAATTGGAAAAACTGTCCTACGTCGGCACTACATATGACACAACACGACACGATATGACACATCACAACGTAACAAACAACACAACACAGTATATTAACTTAGTATAAAAAAGAAGAATAAGTGTATGTGTATTGCACACTGTTATTATTGCACATTAATTATTATTGCACCTTGTTATAAATATAAATATTATTGTTATCGTTTTAAACATTGTTACCTCCCCCTAAAAAGTCCAGGGAGGTATCCAGTCAGGTCAGCTATTTACATTGATCAGGGCTATTGCCCTGTTGTAAAAGCTGTCCTTGAGTCTATTTGTTCGGGACCTCAGCAGCCTGAACCTCCTGCCAGACGGCAGCAGCTTAAACACCCGGTGTCCTGGGTGTGTGCAGTCCCGTAGGATGCTGCGTGCCCTCATGGAGGGAAAAGGCGCAGCTGATGAGTTAGAGGTCTTCGACCACCGAGGATCACCAAGTGGCACAGTCGGAAGAGGCCTGGGCTCCTGGTCAGCTGATCAAGCTGGCCGGTCCTAGCTCCAGGGAGGAGTCCTAAGCTCCACCCCGGCACTGGGGCCCAGTAACTCCTTTTTTCTTTGATCTTCCTGCCCAGGGTCTGGCGAACACAGGCGCTGCTCCTGAGTCAAAGGAGGCCACACAAACACTGCAACAAGAGTGCAGGAAGGAGGGACATACAGTAAGGTCCAAGCAGGTATACGCTAGGTCAGGGATGGGAAAATCCAGGCCTCAAGGGCGGGTGTCCTGCAGGTTTTAGATGTGTCCTTGATCCAGCACAGCTGATTTTTAATGGTTTAATTACCTCCTCAACATGTCTTGAAGTTCCAGAGGCCTAGTAATGAACTAATCATTTGATTCAGGTGTGTTGACCTAGGGTATCTAAAACCTGCAGGACACCGGCCCTTGATACCTTTAGTTCAACACCCCTGCGCTAGGCTATAGTGGACTGGGCTGTTTGCATCCTGCCCACACCCCAGCCCAGCAGCTTGTGCAAATAATGCCAGAGCTCACAGGTCCCGGATAGGCTGGAAAGGTATAGTGAACCTGATTTTTGTGGTACAATCAGACTGAAAAATAAACCTTCACTTCAATGCAAACACAGGCTTTGCATGTGTGTGTGTGTGTGTGTGTGTGTGTGTGTGTGTTGTACTGGGTCCATAACACCCTCATGTTAGACTCAAATTCAGGAGGAACAATGTGGGTTTCATTCTGATAACAAAACGCTGGACCAACTTAGGATGAGTTTGGACATTCAGTAAACAGTTTAGTGGATTTAGAGAAGGCTGCGTCTCTTTAGGGTTTTATGTTGCAGGATGGGGGGAATCTAAATAAATTTAAGACATGTATTTGCAGCATTAAACTAGAATTTCACATTTAAAACAAATAAACACTGCCTATTTGTGTAATTATGTTACATTTGTGACTATAATTTTACAGTCTTTTTATGTGGAAAAATTAAATACATTTTCCATTAAAAAATAATGTTATTCATATCTACAGGGCCTAGCCAGTCCTTAAATGCCACATGTTGAGTCGACATTGTGGCAATCCTTCACAGACTACATCTAAGGAAAAGGTGAGTTTTCCCTTTCCACTATCACCAAAGTGCTTGCTCATATGGGGTTATATGATTGTTGGGTTTCTCTCATAGAGTAATTGGGCATAAAGGGGCATTTTCCCCCAAAAGCTTCAATCCAGCCTGATGTCTTTTTACAACCAGAGAAGCCATTGGAAAGAAGTTTAAGGCACTTCTGCATTGGCGTCACGTGGGTGGGATTAGACTTTGATTTTTAGCCCTTATTAAAAATAAATACACATGAAACACAGAAGAAAAGGCCTAACCCATTTATTAGTCTCATGGTATCCCTTTAACACCGATAGCTTACAAATGATTTTAATGGATATTGAAGGGATAGTAGGTGATTTATCAACAATTAATTAGGGCTAAGCTTCCACTAATAAACCTTTTCAACTGGTATCTTGTTAGAAAAACGATACAGTCGTAGGGGAATACAACCCTTCTTTCAGACTATTCTGTATTGTTATTGCCAAATCATTTGTAATGATAAAAGGCCTGTAACACAGTGTTTAGGTCACAACAGCACCATATAATTCTACAATAAGAATAAGTTCTATTGCCATATAACGATAAATGTCCTCCAGCTCCATCAGTGTAAAACATTGTTAAAAACTCTTCACTGCAGCAATAAACACATTGGAGCAGCTTTATTCTGCCAGTGCTTGATGTCAATTTTTGCTTTGGGAATTCTCACATTTCCATTTGTCAGATTTCCCCACAGAGCTTGGCCACTTTCCACCGGCCTTCCTACCCACAACTCCCACTCAGTCAAACTCACCCTTCCCCTGGGCTTTTATTTTCAGGAGAGCTACACAGACACAAAAGCATCCCTGTAACCCCGCCCCCCCCCCCCCCCCACACACGCATACACACACCATCCTGCTGCACCCTGCTGTAACAACGCTAATTGTGTGTGATTTGTTTACTGTGCAAGGCAAATGTCTTAATTGTTGTCAGAGGAAAGGTGGGACAAAGAAAAGGGATGAAAAGCATTTACGTGTGCGTGTTAGTGTGGATAGTGTGCACAGGCTGGTATGCTTGTGTGTGGAGATAAGAGGTAATAATGCACTGTCATATCAAGAAATCAAGCAGCACATATATAATATTAAATACATAAGGTTTTCAGCCAGATCTGTCTATCCAGATGTATGCATACAACAACATATTGCATCATGAAATTACATAAGTGGGAAGGACTGCCTGGGACAGATTGGTGAGCTGTCCTTGGCACATTAGAATAGAATAGAATTCAACTCAGTGCTTAGCACTAATATAGATATATTACAAAATGGGTCTATTATAGGTATGAGGGTACAAAATATGGGTCTATTATGGGTATGTTACAATGTACACGGTATGAAGGTGTGTTATGAATATCCTATAATTATAAGTATGTACAGGCTGTAGTGAGTGTAAAAGCTATGTACAGGATATAAATATGAAAACTATACAGAAATACAAATATGAACTGTACAAGTTATAAACAGTTGTCAACAGATCAGCCATCTTGAAAATTCATGATTTCTACTATTTTCAAGATCCCGCAAGAAGATATAATTTTCTGAGATAAAGATTAGGTTTGCAATTGTGTAACTCATTTAACTTCAGTTTTAAACTTATTAATTTGCACAATGTAAAAATACACAAAAAATGTCAAAGATAATAAATAACAGTTCAGTAGGAGGCAAAATGTCTAGTGAACTTATCTTGAAGCCTCCTCCTAATTAATCATACAAAAGTAAGACAAAAATAATATCAAATTTAGTTTCAAATCACACATGTATGACAATGTTTTTGGAACATAATATACAAACTTTTTTTGTTAGACATACTTTTCAAACAGACGCATGGCGCTGTAGTTTGAATGGATGAATTTGGTAGCCTAAAAATTGCCCTAAGTAAAGGTAGAAAAGTGCATTATAAACTCCACAGTATGTTAGATCTTACGACTCTCACTCCTATTACAAGTGGTACGTATGATTCTCTTTAAGCAAACCTAATGAGAACAACAAAGTCGTTCAGGTGAAAGTGAAGAGGAGTTATGTTTGTGAAAGTTGACAGAGGAGAAAAGACACAAGAGTGTAGTGAGTGGAGCAGATAATAACTATTAAATATAGGGAGTGCAGAATTATTAGGCAAATGAGTATTTTGTCCACATCATCCTCTTCATGCATGTTGTCTTACTCCAAGCTGTATAGGCTCGAAAGCCTACTACCAATTAAGCATATTAGGTGATGTGCATCGCTGTAATGAGAAGGGGTGTGGTCTAATGACATCAACACCCTATATCAGGTGTGCATAATTATTAGGCAACGTCCTTTCCTTTGGCAAAATGGGTCAAAAGAAGGACTTGACAGGCTCAGAAAAGTGAAAAATAGTGAGATATCTTGCAGAGGGATGCAGCAGTCTCAAAATTGCAAAGCTTCTGAAGCGTGATCATCGAACAATCAAGCGTTTCATTCAAAATAGTCAACAGGGTCGCAAGAAGCGTGTGGAAAAACCAAGGCGCAAAATAACTGCCCATGAACTGAGAAAAGTCAAGCGTGCAGCTGCCAAGATGCCACTTGCCACCAGTTTGGCCATATTTCAGAGCTGCAACATCACCGGAGTGCCCAAAAGCACAAGGTGTGCAATACTCAGAGACATGGCCAAGGTAAGAAAGGCTGAAAGACGACCACCACTGAACAAGACACACAAGCTGAAACGTCAAGACTGGGCCAAGAAATATCTTGAGACTGATTTTTCTAAGGTTTTATGGACTGATGAAATGAGAGTGAGTCTTGATGGGCCAGATGGATGGGCCCGTGGCTGGATTGGTAAAGGGCAGAGAGCTCCAGTCCGACTCAGACGCCAGCAAGGTGGAGGTGGAGTACTGGTTTGGGCTGGTATCATCAAAGATGAGCTTGTGGGGCCTTTTCGGGTTGAGGATGGAGTCAAGCTCAACTCCCAGTCCTACTGCCAGTTTCTGGAAGACACCTTCTTCAAGCAGTGGTACAGGAAGAAGTCTGCATCCTTCAAGAAAAACATGATTTTCATGCAGGACAATGCTCCATCACACGCGTCCAAGTACTCCACAGCGTGGCTGGCAAGAAAGGGTATAAAAGAAGAAAAACTAATGACATGGCCACCTTGTTCACCTGGGCCCTGTTTCAGGAAGCCGGTTTAGTGGAAAAACTGAGTAAGTATACCCTGAGTTAACGAAAACTCTGGTTTTTCGGTTTCACAAAGCGAGTTTAGATTAATTCTGAGTGAGTCACTATGACGACACACGCCGTGAAGCTAACCTGCTCCCTAGCAGGTTTACTACAACTAACCCTGACTGTCTCCGCCCCTTTGTCGGAAACCTGACAGTAGGAAGTGTCAGACATGGCGTGCCCCGTCCTTGAAGAGCCAGTAGATCGTGAAGCCCAAATTCTCTGCAGAGCTCTCCGCCGGGAGAGAGTGATCAGAGCGCGTTTGGACATTTTATCATTTCCTGATGAGTTTCTGTGCGAACGTTACCGTTTTTCAGCACAATCTATAATTTATTTGAATAACATCCTCAGGCCATATATTACGCATGTGACACATCGCGGACATTCTCTCAGTTCTGTACATATTATTTGTATTGCACTTCGGTTTTTTGCAAACGGGAGCTTTCTGTATAATATTGGTGACGCTGAGCACGTTTCCAAGGCTACCGTCTGTCGGGCAGTCAGGAATGTTACAGTTGCACTGAAACGTCTCCTGTACTCGTCTGTGGTGTTCCCCGGTCATAGACCCACAAGATTCATCAAAGAGGGATGCCACAAAATTGCAGGTATCAAGGTGACCAAAACATAATGTATGATGTGATGATACTTGGACTACTACTTAAATTCTACATTTATTTTCAGGGTTCCCAGGCGTGTACAGATGGCACTCACATTCCAATCATTGCTCCTTCAGTAAATGAAGGAGACTATGTGAACAGGAAGTCTTTCCACAGCATTAATGTACAGGTACATAGTTCCCTGTAGCATTTCAAACTAACAAATTATTTCATTATAGTAATGGATGCTAATTTGTGTTCTCTGCACTGTGAAGATCATATGTGATGCTGCCAACATTATCACAAATGTGGAAGCCAAGCGGCCAGGCTCTGTCCATGACTCACAAATATTCCGTGAATGTACACTGAGCACAAAATTTGGACATGGTGAGTTGAGAATACTTTAAAATATATAAAGACCAATTGCTTCAGGGACATTTGAACTGAAGTGTATCCTTCTGTCTTAGGAGAGTTCACTGGCTACTTGCTTGGTGATAGGGGGTATCCATGTTTACCCTATTTGCTCACCCCTTACCCTGACCCTGAACCGGGCCCACAGCAGCGATATAACCTGGCTCATTGCAGGACAAGAGCCAGAATTGAAATGACTATCGGAATGCTTAAGGCCCGGTTCCAGTGCCTGCAAAGACTCAGGGTCACCCCAGAAAGGGCATGTGACATTATTGTGGCATGTGTGATTCTTCACAACATTGCCACAATTAGAGGAGAACACTGTCCTTCTGAACCAAACATCAGCAGTGATCCAAACCATGAACATCCTGACCCTCCCACGGACATACAAGATGGAAGCGCAGTCAGAGACACCATATGTCACAATCATTTCCTTTGACCCATCACCTCAACATGTTGAAAGAAGAATAAACAGATTTTTTGTTCAACTGGCTTTATTGGTCACCTGTGTTTCCTGTACACAAAGTATTAAAAGATGTAAACCTCATAAAGTGTCTCTGTTGCTTCCTCCTCTGTAACAGCTGTCAATGTTTCTTCATTATTTTCCTGTAGTAAAGAAATTAACAACATTGCTGTTCTACTGTAAACTCATATAATCTGTGGAGTATTACTCACAACTGCATGTTGGTCTGGCTCAACAGGAGGCTGCACCAGATGCAGTACACCACCACCATCAACTGATAGAATATGAGGTTTATACAGGTCACTTATAACTTACAAGGGACCAAATGGCAATTAACAAACATATAGCACTCAGCTTACACTTCATTGTCATTATGCTCTCAAAGACAACCAAGACTGAGGGAAGGCAAAATCAGTAGGAAAATAACTTCACTACAAAATAATCCATTATGGTAAAGAGTTTATCAAATGAATGAGTCGCACTGCAAAGGTGACTGTGAAGAAAGGATGTATGCACATCATGTATTATTTTGAATTTACCCCCTATGTAGGCACTTGTGTCTTGCGGGGTTATTGACTCAGAGGATGTCCCCGCAGAGATGCCTTCGGCCACAGGGCGCCCACTGTTTTGGCTGAGGGCCAACTGCTCAGCCTCTGTGAGTGGTGGTGGTGGAGGACCCCCACCTGTTTTTCGGGCCTCCGCTTTTTTTCTGTTGGCTATAACGGGCCACATTTGAGCATACAGAGTAAGCAAATATGTACTTGTAATGTGCTCAGATAATTTCAATAAGTGCTTACAGAAAGAAAATTAATGTAGCCTCTAACTGCAATTGATTTACATGGGACAAACAGACCAAGCACTATGGCTCATAATACAATTACACCTTACCTGTTTGGACTATATTTTTATATTTCATTTTTACTTGCTGCCAGGCACGTTTGGGGCCTGTTGGGTTGCACCTGCGCTCACATCACGTCACAAAATAAAATGTATAAAATAACAAATAAAATATAATAAAATAACGTGTTAAATGGGTGGAAATCCCTAGATCAATGTTTAAATTAACACTCACGCATTGACTCTGTCGGCTATGTTTTGCCATGCATGCTTCCTTTCTTTCGCAGCTGAGGCTGTGTTACTTTTTTCCGCGGAATTTGCATGTTATCGGCATATGCTGCCATCAGAATTTCGGCCTCAAGCGCTGTAAAATACATTGACCGCGCCTTCTTTCCCTCCGTCTCCATGGTGACTCGCTTAATCTGTGCTCCGCTTATCAGGGCTTTATGTATCCTCGTGCGCGTGCTTAACTTGGGGTTAAAGCAACTCCGCGTTGATTGAACTAATTGTTATCAGCCTTTCTGAAACCGAATATTCTGAGTTGGACAGTTCGGGGTTACTCAACCCTGAGTATCGTTTTTCACTCTGAGTTTTCTAAACCGGCTTCCTGAAACAGGGCCCTGATCTGAACCCCATTGAGAACCTGTGGTCCATCATCAAATGTGAGATTTACAAGGAGGGAAAACAGTACACCTCTCTGAACAGTGTCTGGGAGGCTGCTGCACGCAATGTTGATGGTGAACAGATCAAAACACTGACAGAATCCATGGATGGCAGGCTTTTGAGTGTCCTTGCAAAGAAAGGTGGCTATATTGGTCGCTGATTTGTTTTTGTTTTGTTTTTGAATGTCAGAAATGTATATTTGTGAATGTGGAGATGTTATATTGGTTTCACTGGTAAAAATAAATAATTGAAATGGGTATATATTTGTTTTTTGTTAAGTTGCCTAATAACTATGCACAGTAATAGTCACCTGCACACACAGATATCCCCCTAAAATAGCTAAAACTAAAAACAAACTAAAAACTACTTCCAAAGACATTCAACTTTGATATTAATGAGTTTTTTGGGTTCATTGAGAACATGGTTGTTGTTCAATAATAAAATTATTCCTCAAAAATACAACTTGCCTAATAATTCTGCACTCCCTATAAAGCCACATAACTGCCACTATTCTAGGCTTTACTGTGGGAAGAGGCTAATGGATAATGTAACCACTAAGAATGGTTTCTTTTGTTTAACTTGACTTTCAACATTTCAACAAGGTAGCTAGCAGAGCAGCTTACTGTGTCGAGCTCTGCAACCATGACATGACTGAGTCAAGTGTTATTGGCTGTAAGTCAGAGCTGGAACACCAACAGTCAATTTGTTAGCGAAGCTAGCAGGCTGAAAGAACACAGAGTCTAGTTTTTGTTACAGTATAAATATTTCATGACCAGTCTATGATATATACTTATTCAAGTATACTAATCAGAATAATATCAAAAATAAAATGTTAGCTTAATATGTTTGGCTTGCTGTTTGTCAAAATCAAGAGCCAAACATGAAATTCTGTGATGAAACAGTTGTTTTCTTGGCTGAACTGGAATCTTGGAAAAGTGGGGTCATTTTGAAAGTTCAAGTGGCTAATAGGTGTTTTCAAATTAATGCCTCAAGTGGGACAAACAATGAAATGTTTGTGCTTCAGTGCTACAGTTTTCTGCTGCAGTACTTATGTTGCTGTTGTGACACTGAAGTGCTTGTCTGATGGTCACATAGCTTCGATTTGGAAAGTGTCCACCCTCCACTGCTGTGTTCATCCTCTTCACACATGAAAAATGAAGCCAACACTTCAACAAGAACAGAGCAAGAAGTTGAACAGACACAACTTAGCAGACTAACAGTCCACAGGTGAGAAATTATTTTAAGGTAGTCAATATTTTAAATGTGATATATCACATTTACTACCAATAATATTCAATGATCATCATTTAAGCCAAATAAATGTCAAGGGGTAATTTCTAAACCAAACTACACTGGACATTCAGGCAGCTCCATGTAACTAACTGATATATTAATGAGTCCAGACAAACACGGATGTAATTTGCAACTTGGTTCATTGGTGAAGGCACTAAATAACATAGTATTTCTACTTTAACTGATGTTTTCTGTACATTTTAAACCTAATTTTACCTTATTTGTGTTTTTATTGTTTTATTTGAGACAAAAGATCAGCAAAGACAATACAAAAGATGTAAATCACCAGAAATTATAAAACAGATGGGCATTTCTTTCAGTGATTCCAGAAAGAGGAATCTCTTATTTCACTTGGAGCAGACTTGGTTAATGTTACCATTCAGTGTTTTGTTGAATGAGTAAGTGAAACCCAGCATACACAGAACAATACAGCGAATGTGACAAAGAGGTGACAGGACTATTTATACACAGGAAACTGATTGAAGATGAGACACAGGAGGGGAAGGAGATGTAGGTTAAAAAACACTGAAGACAGCCAGACAATCAGGAAGTCACAACTAAAACAAGATGCCTGAAAAACTATCAGAATCAAGAAACAATCCAAAAGGCACTAACAAAACACAGAGACAAGAAACCTCAAGATAAACACAATACACTCAGGAGGCAATACTGACGGAAAACAAGATATCACTGAAGTGAGATGTGTCACAAGATTAGTAAACCCAAGGCAGGAACCTAAAGCTAAGACACAAAAATTGAAGCTCCAAACATTAAAGCAACAATAAAACTACACTGAAACCAATAATCAGTAATATTAACCAAGAGGCCAGACCTCAAAAACATGACCAGTCCCTTACCTAGAGTCCTTTCCTTTATTGTTTATTCCCTTATAAACAATAAAGGAAGGATTCTGGATCAGCACCATGATGCAAACGTGTGGCCATAGTATATATATAGTATTCTGGAGAAGGTATAAAGTGTCACTGTATGTGCATGTGTGTGCATGTGTTTTATGTGTACAGATTTTTTTGTTATATTCTTACAGCACCACAACAAGACCTTTCTTTTGCCCTTCTGGTTCTAGTTTATTAGGACGGATATTAGACCCCGAGTGATTTATGATTTATGACCTAGGAAATAATAAAGGAAGTAATAAACCATAGGGTAGCCATAGAAATATGATATTAATAAACAATATAATATTAATATAATTATGATATTTCATAACTTTTTAATTTTAAATTTTTTCAAAAAATATGATCAAGCAAAAATATACATTTTTTATCATCAAAACCAATTTTCTCATTTCAAGCCAAAAAATAAGTTTTTACTTTTTTTATGGCCAAAAAATGCCATCTGTTCGACCCATGCTGTGTGTGAAAATGTGTTAAACCATAGTAAAAGTGCTTTTTTGAACTTGTGCTTTTGTAACAGTGAGGATGGCGACAGTTACAGGCTGCATGCCCCGAGGGAAAAGTTTATTACATTTTATTTGCATTTGTTTGAATCAAACTAGGAAATTCAGAGTCTGATTCACAAACTCTCGTGATCCCAAACAACCCCCAAGCATAAGCTCACCGCGGCTCCCACCTAACCCAGAGGATTTGCATCTTCTTTTTGTTTTCATATTTTCATTTGTATTTAATTGTGTTGTGGTTTGCAGTTTTTTGTGTTGTTTCACTTTAAATTTGTTTAAAAGGAAAAAGCTGAACATTTATATAGTTAAAAGTTGAACTGTGACTAGTTGGTTTTTGTATTATATGATTTATTTATTACATTTGATGTGGAGTGAATAAATAAAAGTATATTTACGGTGGCCCCTAGAGACAAAGCGCGTACAAACTTCAAAACACGTACGAACTCGGAAGCACGTACAAAACACAACAGAAGTGCTCCAGGATGCTATGCTAGGCGCAGTGTTGAGCTTTTGTTACCTAGTGGCTACACAAGCCAGCAAGTACCAACGACCTGATTTGGTGTGTGGTAGTAACATTTAAATGAACATTGATTTTTTAATTATTTGAATATATATGAGTGCTTGTGTATAAATACACAAACCATACACATAGGCTTTCAATTGTGTAATTTAAGTGATCTAGGTAGCTCTGTTTTGGAAGTTCAGTTAACTCTAGGAATGTGTTTTGGAGTTTGTACGTGTTTTGTCTCTAGGGGCCTCCACATATATTTATATATAAACATATATAAATATAACCACTTTTTTTACATTAGTAATTCTTTTTGTGCATAATTTTATATTATTGTTAATAATAAATTAATTAAAGCAACAAAACAACCTGAAGATCCGGTTCGGAGCCGAAAGAGTCGGCTCTTTTTAGTGAGGTGTGCCTAAAGAGCTGTTCTCTAAAAAGAGCATCCCATCACTACTAGCAAAATGCTGCCTACCTCTTTTCGAAACTTTGCGCCCGAGAGCAACTCGCCTACCTTCAGCGGCTACCAATCACATATCACGGGGGCGGGCCCGGTGGGTCCGACACAGCCAATCGGCAACAGGTCCGATTTTGATGAAGAAGGTGTCTATAAAAATTACACATGGTGCAAGAAAAACATCATCTTAAAAACTTATTTGTATGTTATAATCTGACATAGTTTTAAAAGCATACGAATAAAAGTTTAAAAAAAAAAGAAAAAAAAATCATGTTCTTTGACGATCACATTACATATATCACATTTTCAAAGCATAACGTAGGGAGCAAAGCGTTCACAAAACAGTTTTAGAGAACTTACACACGTTTACTTTTTCCACAGTGCTTGTATTCCACTTGCAAAACTATGTACTTTTCACCATAAGACACAATAACTCACAATGATCTAAGACCAGCCATGAAATGTCCGTCGCTTCTTCACAATCATTTGTCCCCGCTGCTGCCCTCAGATCCAAATGCAGTCTTCTGTACTGGTGGTTAAAATGGGTCTTTTGGTGGTTCATGAAAAATATCTCAAAAGCGATGTTGGTGAGGGGACCACAAACACTGGGTTGCAGAGCAGTTGGTAAGGACTTGTATATTTCTGGAGAGTTTGCAAAATCTCAAAAGCTGTCTTGGTCGTGCTCCTGATTGGATATGTGGAGCCCGGCTCTGATATCTCACTGATGAAAGTAGGCACGCCTCAGAGGCGGAGTTTGTCTTGGGCGCAATCTTTCGAACGAGACTCGCAGCATTTCAGGCAAAATCAGGCTGGAAACAACATGTGGTCACTCGGGGTCAAAATCCAAGCAGAGCTGGTGTTCCGCAGGGATCAGGTTAACACATCTGGCTTAAATCAGAGTCTAAATATAAAGAAAAACAAAAATAGTTTTAAACACGCAAACTAGTGAAATATCAAAGGAGCATAACATAACAATAACAAGATGATATGAGATACCTGATGAGGCCATGATAGGTGATGTAGACATGTAATGTATAAACTGTCACGGGAGTTAAACTAGAGTTTTTAGATATTTTTTAAAAAAGTGTATTGTACGTGTTACAAACCATTGTGATATTTTTTGAAATGAAAGGATTGACAGAATGGTCAAAAGGAAAATGCAAAAATGTAGTTAGACAGGAAGATTAACGCTTACCGATTGATATGCACAGAGGGAAAGCGACGCCAGTTTTTGATCTGGCTGGAGACTAGTGATGTGCGGATCGATACTGAAATATCAATTCCTCCGATACCAGTCATTTATGTTCTAGAATTGATTCTCACATTAAAATATGGATATTTTAGTAACTTAGGGTAAATTTGTAGTTTATCATTAACAGGAACACAGTGGAAATAACCTATTTCATTCGGATTGTCTACAATTGGAAGGAACTACTTCCTCTTCCGCCTTTCATAGTCATGTGCGAAATATGGCTGTATAAATGTGGCAGACCCTTGGCGTGCGCACTCACAACAATGGCTGAGCGTAATTGGAGTTATGTGCGGACGTATTTTACATCCACAAACAGCCGAGACGTGGTTTGCGATACATGTGGCAAGAAAGTGAGGTGCTGTGGCAACACCACAAATTTGTCAATTTGAGAACCGGCTCTTTCGGCTCGCCTGACTAAAAAGATGAGTCGGCTCGACTCTTTCGACTCCGAACCGGATCTTCAGGTTGTTTTGTTGCTTTAATTATTTTATTATTAACAATAATATAAAATTATGCACCAAAGGAATTACTAGTGTAAAAAAAAAAAAAAAAAGTGGTTTTATTTATATATGGCTTGAAATGAGAAAATTGCTTTTGATGATAAAAATTGTATATTTTTGCATGATCATATTTTTTGAAAAAATTGAAAATTAAAGAGTTATTAAATATCATAATTATATTAATATTATATTGTTTATTAATATCATATTTTGTATGGCCACCCTATGTATTATTACTTCCTTTATTACTTCCTAGGTCATAAATCACTGGGTTTGGGTCTAATATCCGTTCTTTTATTTCCCACTGTTGTTTTTTTTTAAATTGGTTGCCTTATGGTTCCAAGCATTGTCGCCATTCTTTGCATTTTATTATTATCTCATAACACTTCTTTAATCAGCCACCATCTCTCCTATGGCGATTCCATATTGGATTCTTGATGAACGTGGGTTGTTGTTATTCAGCCTGGTCCCCCTTTTAACTTTGAGCACCTGCCCCCTCAAACATCACTGCATAGCCGTGCCTTGAGGTAACTCTTGTAAAATGATGCAATATAAATAAAACTGAGTAAATTGAACAGTGGGGAGGAAGAACTCCCTTCTAAAAGCAAAAGACCTTAAGTGGAAACAGGCTCGGGAGGGCCTACTATGTACCGTGACTATTGTGGTTGATCAGGTGAGAAAAGAGGAACATAGAGACTATGACCTGTAAACAGGGCTAAACACACGCTACCGGAGAGTGTATAATAAGGTGCATCAGCTTTGCAGTGATATTTTTTGCCTGCTATCCAAAGCATGAAATTAAACATTATAATGTAATGTAAATGACTACGGCAGACCCAGTGGCATTTTGATCACTTTCATTAATACTTTGAGGGTGGCTGTCCACAATACACACAGAGCTCTCCCGCTGCCAGCTCTACATAACAACCACAACAACAACATTCGCCAAAAACTCAGAACTTTTAAGCCGGCGAGGCGTGATTGCAGATGCCGCTCAGGTGGGTCAATCGCACCTGCAGCAGCACCGGAAAACCACGCCCCGCCACATGTAACTTATACTGAAACATCCTATTTACATCACTGAATGCTTTCTGCTTTGTAACTGATTTGTACATTACTGAAGGCTTTACAAACTAAGACATCTCTTATTACTGCCTAATTCAGATCCCTAGTTTGAAACTAGCAGTTATGAGAATTTAAGTGGGTGATGCAATTCACTGCTAGTACATTACTAAGCTTAAAGACCCCGGGATCTTCTGAGAACAAATTCTTTTCATTTGACTGAAGTTTTGCATTTAGCAGTTATGCAGCACCAGAGCACTCTCCCTCTCCATTACACAAAGTGATGGGCTGTACAAATAGTGCTGTTGACAGGGTCCCTCTCCCTCTTTGTGCGCGTTCAGCGCTCACTGTATGAGCTGCTCTCAGAGAAATACCAAAAAAAAGAATGAAAGTGCTCCTCCGAGAACCTGGCTGTCCTGCAAGTGTCACTAACAATGTGAAAGAGTCCCTCCAGGCTTTGTTGTCCATAGCATGCACTCTCCTCGCTGATTCTCATGTCACCGAAACTGCTCCCAGGCCATTCATTAAAATATGTACTTGAATGCCCCCTGCTGGTGGCCTACACACTATGCCCATCAAACTCTGTGGCAATCATCTGACCCAAGCGAACTATTTTCCTGCCCTCGATCTGATCTGTGTAAACAAACATCCCCTTGGTAATACTGTGAAGGTCTTGTTAGTCTTGTTGGATGGGAAGTAAAAGGGCTTGGAGTGAATCCCCACACATGAATAATTGAACAACCTTGAATATGTTGTCTTCCAGTTTGCGCAAAAAACAAAAAAACAACAAACTTTCAATCTGTATCCACCCACCGGCTCTCGACCTTTCTTCCAGTATGAGCAACTTTGAAGTGAGGTTTATTTTCCTCTGTGCCCTTGTGTTCATGCTCTCCTTCAGTGCCTAGGCCCCTCATTTGTGCCTGACTACCATCAGCCGCCTCCAATTCCTTTTTCTGCTATTTTGGCACATTAGGTTTAGAGGCGAGTTGCTGCAACATCACTGGTAAACAAACAGTCTGTCTGCTGCACTATCCCCAAGGCTGGGGGCTCATCATGATTATTCATGAGGACTAGGCGCCTGACAAACACACTCATCGTGTCGCCTCTATCAAACTTTGGAAAAGAAGAAAGATTGAAGAGCGGCAAGAATGAGGGTCAACAAAATAGATGAGACCTATCAAAAAAATCAGTTAGGAGCCTGTGTGAATACATGAAAAATTAACCTTACAATATAAAGTCCCTTGAAGCAATTGCTGTTGTGAACTGAATCTGTTCTGCTTGTCCATCTCAGAGTCGTGGCTGTGCTGGACCCTATCCCAGCTGTGACTGAGCGAAAAGGTGGGGTACACCCTGGAAAGGTCACCATTGTGTTGCATTATAGAGTTATAATTCTCTATGTGAATGGAGACTGGGACATAAAACTCCATGCATAGATCTGTCAAATCTGAAAGTGCTTTAAATGGGTCAGTGACTTTGTAGCAAAATAAAATTTAGTAGTATGTCCACCAAAGTTCAAACTGCATGCATATGTGCTTGACAGTGCGTTCATGCTCACCTCGAGTTTCCTTTTACGGGGTGTTTAGAGTGCTTTTTAATGCACTTAAGTTTGTAAGCCAGCTTCAAGTTGTAGTTAGTTGCACCAAATTAAAAGTTGTTCATTATGAAAAAAGAGCTCACTTAATAATAATGTATTTTTTAATAGATATAACTGTCGAAAAGAAATGTTTTCCTTCTGAAATGTAAATAAAAGTATGCTTTGGTTTTTCCAACAATGCTTAACAGCCTCAGGGTGTAATAACTCCCTGTTGTAAACTTCAGATTACTGAGATTGTGCCTCGGATAACATCTCAATAGCTTGAGGAGAAGCAGCCCTTTCTGGCTGACTGTACTCTGCACCAAGTGCTAAACTTAACTCAGCTTAAATTCAGATGTCTCAACAAAAGCTGCTAGAATGCGAGAACATCTTGGTGAAAAGCCTTGAACATGCTTTTACACATGAAAAAAGAAACTGGGTTAAAGCTTCTGTCTGATGGTTTTAGTCAGTGAGAGTAGCTGCTGCTAAGCTTTCAGCAGCACCAAGCTGCCTGAGTCAAAAATGTTTAAAGAGGTTCATTAATGACAGACATCAAAGTCTGACACTGAGCAGCCTCATCAAAGCAGAAACAAGAAGGATCTGTGCTCCACCTCATGAAACAAACCCCCTCCTAATGAGGAAGAGCCAACATGTCTGCTCCGCTTACTGCAAAATGGAGTCATTTCCCTCCTCACTTTTCCAGCCCTTTAAGGCAGTGACAGAGAAATGTGAACAGGTGGAGTCACAGGGCTGGGGGGGGGGCAGAGAAAATGGCAGGCTGATCAATTAGCTCCACCTTGTCAGATATGCTCTGAAAGAAGAGGAGGATGACAGAGGAAATGAAAAGGAACTTGAATTGTGTGTGTGACATAAAGAGACAGAAAAATGATGCAAGGTTTAATTTCATGTAGAATGAAGCTGATTCGCTGATGGGAAGCAGACAGAGTGACAACACATCTTCAAATACCAGGCTGTAAGTGGAAATGTCATTCACAGGAGCACGGTGGAAGATATAGGCAATTTGACTGTCACAACTCTCATAATGGAGCCACATTTCACCTATAACTGCTCACAAGTTTGTGTGTGCATGTGTTTGTCTGCTCAAATAAATGAAAAAGGAACGCGTTTTAATCAGAGTATAGCATCAGGTCGATTAAACTTCTGAGACCCGGTCAGTCACTTTCAGCTGACTGCAACAGGTGCAGTAAAGGGGCAACAATGAGCAGGGCCGTACAGAGAGGTTTAAAGGGGCGGGTGCTCAAAGTTAAAAAGGGGCACATTGAACCAGGCTGAATAACAACAACACATTCATCAAGAATCTAATATGGGCAACAAGGCAAAGCAAACATAGCCGATGTTTTACCTGATGGGTACAATGTTGCTGTTGAGGGGTTGCTGTGGATAGTGCTGGAGGGCAGGGCTGTGCTGATCTGAGACTGTAAACATTAAAAAGTCCACAGGAGAGATGGTAGCTGATTAAACAAGTGTCATGAGATAATAACAAAATGCAAAGATTGGTGACAGCGCTTGGAACCATAAGGCAACAAAAAACTGTGAGAAATAATTTAGGCTCTGCCTGTGAATCACTCTTTGCTTCTCTTCTACCTTCCATCCCATCATTTCATATATATCTCTCCACTTGCTATGTGAGAACAAGGCACAACTTGCTATTGCAATAAACTATAATTTAATTATCCACAGCTAACAACTCTTGCACTTAATCTAAATGATGACAGAAAAATGTTATAGCCCTGCCTTTAGTAGCCTCACACAGCTCCTACTGTTTCCTCCTCATGTCCTTACCAGGCATGTCTGGACAATGTTATATCATGAGTAATATTTTTTTTTAAAATCCATCTAAATAAAACACACACATGCACGCACACACAGTGACATTTTAGACCTCCTTCAGAATACTGAATATACTGTGGGCATCATGGTGCTGATCCAGAATCCTTACATTATTATTTATTACTAGAGCTACAATAATAAAGCAATGAGGAGGGGGAAGCAATAAATATGAAATAATGTATTTATGATGATTCCATTTCTTTCACTATCCACTCTGTGCAGGGGCAAAGCTTATTACTTTTTTAAACTGTAGTGATACAATCATTTTACTGCTGTAAAATCCAAATTTTGTCTTATTTAAAATATAAATCTGATATAATCTGCTTCTTAATGTATGTTCTTTAAAATACAGCGTGTGTTTTTTAATATATTATAATTATAATAATGCATAATTATGTGGACATGCATATTAGATCGTTTTTTAGTGAAATATAATCCCTCCAGAAGGGCAGGAAAAGCTCTGTAACTTACTTTAACCCTTGGATGCACAACCTACCAATACCTACACTCTTCCACGAGTGGGGTCAAAAATGACCCCAAATAGAATTAATGCATTTTGCTACAAACTCGGTTGTTATTCTTCAAAAGCTTTAAAACGAAGAGTTGTAACATTCTCATATTTGAGGTATTCCTCATAAAACATGTTTGTGACATGAGGCACTTTACATTTTTATTTATTTTTTCATTAATTTTAAGAAATTGCAGTTTTTCTATCGCTTGTATCACTTTTGTATGCTTGCTCTGCATATACTGCAGAAGCTGGGTCTTCCCTCTGAAAGGCACAAGTTGTTCATCCACTGTAACACAATCACTGAGGATGAATTTCTGCCTGCAGTTGACCAGCAACAGGCCCCATATGTAGCAGAAAGCTGCCATGTGGTTTGTTTTCAGTCAGTAGGCTCTGGTCCTCTTGTCATCAAAGTGCAAGAATCGGTCAATATCTTTAAATCTTTGAATTGACATAGTGGCCTTGTACAATGGGTTATGCAGAGGACTCCCAAAAAACACACCAACTTGTACATCCCAGTTCTTCTCACTTCCTGCAAAAATGGTCAATCAAATGAAGGCCAGGAGCTTTTGTTTGATTACATTTTTCCACTCTTTTCCCCTGTCTGTGGCTACTCTTTGTGCCTCCATGTTTGTGCATGTCAGCACCTCTTCTATTATATTATCAGACATGAACATCTTCCATGCACTTACTGGGGAGAAAGTACTAAACCCAGGTGCAAGCCCTGGCTGACTAATTCAGAATATTGTGGCCAGAGCAGTAAGAGGGGCTCATTCTGTTAGACTCAATATCCATTTCCTCTTCAGAGGACTCCTCTGTACCTGACTAGTCTTGTTCGGGGGGAGGGGGACGACAATAGTCTGGGTCCTCTATATCTGAGATGTCAAATTCTGAGTCAATGCCTCCGATGGGCTCTTCATCCCATCCGTCCTGGATCATTTGTAGGGCAAGGTCCACAGCTGGCCTCGTAGCAGCCATGTTACTTTAAATATTAAAAAAAAAAAAAAAAAAAACATCAGAAAGGTCAATGTTTGAAATGCACAGGAAACTATAAACAGGGCTGCACATAAATAGTCCGCAGGTGCGCATTTGCTGTCAAAATAAAAGACGCGCACCAGATAAGAAGTTGGAACGTTCGTTTGCGTACATTAGATGTTCTGGAGGAGGACAGACATTTGTTCAGAACTCCTAAAGATGTCGAAGAAGCAAGCTCCGTAAGCAATTACTTTGGTGTTCCTCCACCGCAAAAGAAGCGCGTAGTCTCTGAATTTCCGGGAATACTTTTATTTTGACAGCGAATGCACACCTGCGGACCACTTATGTGCAGCCCTGACTTTAAATCGTGTATGTTACTGTGTAAAAATTAATTCTTGATCCATCAGAAGTATAAGTGGGACAGTCAGAGTTGCTAAGAATGAAAGTTTCATAGAAAATCCATAGGAACTGCTTGGGGTCATTTTTGACCCCACTTGTGGAAGAGTGGGGTAGTGATACAAAAACTGCATTTTTTAAAAAATTAATGAAAAAATAAATAAAAATGCAAATGGCCTCATGTTACAAACATATTTTATGAGGAATACCAGGAATATGAATATATTACAACTTTGCATTTTAAAGATTTTGAAGAAAAATGACCCCACGGGTGCATCTAAGGGTTAAAACTAAATATGTTCCCTAAAACGGTGACAGAGCTACAGACCCATGACAGCCTTACACAGGTAGCCAGCAGCTATGACCAGCACTACTTGTGCAGTTAATAAAAGGACAGGTAATGTTTGTCGCGCTGTTGCACACACAGCATGCTCGTTTGTTTCAGTTCGTCAGTTGCCACAAGACAGCTTACCAACGTGTACGTAATAAGCCAATACTCCTGGGTGCTACACACTACAGTGTACGCTGTACACCTACTTACTGGTTTTGTGGCATCAGTCTGTGTCTCTGAGTTAACTTGTGTTTCTCCTACAGCTCCGGACCGCAACAAATGCGCGTGCTCTCTGTGAGCTCGTTCCCGGCTCGTAACCAGCGCGTTCTGCCATCAAGGGCGATCATTGGTTAAATGTGATCATGTGACTGATGCAAGCCAGATCCTTTTATTTAGCAAAACTGTGTTAAATATTATTGTTGAGGGGCACAGACAGGACTCCGCACGCACACACACATTAAAAAATAAATAAAGTTGCCTCAACAAAAGGGCACTTTGGGCACCCATCAGGAAAGGGGCGGGTGCTCAAGTTTGCAGGGTAGTGTATGCTTATATGAGAAAGTATAAAAATGAACCACATGTCAGGCTGGACCACTTTACTCAAAAAACTTTTATTTTTGCAGCAATTTATATTTGGCAGTATATAGTTTGACGTGGGACCTTCCTGCCTGCTGGAAACAGGAGAACAGAGCAACAGCAGAACAGAGCAAGCACACAAGAAAAAATATCACATAAATTAGCAGAGTTAGAAGACCTGGTGGCTAGCTAAAGCAACTTAAGCTTGACTTTATGGCCTTTTTCAAAAAAAAACATTGCATTGCCAACCATTTTTATGGATTTTACGGATGACCCCAAATTTATATGTCTATAAAAAGAAATGTTGTCTCCTCTAAGGCACTACTGGAGAGTCTGAATGATATCAAAGTGTGTATGCTGCATCTCTCTTGGACCTGGGCCCTCTGTTATGTTAAACCAACAGTGACTAAACTTGGTGTAAAACTGAATGGTTTTTATATATACTAGATTAACAAAAATTGTGCTATTAAAGCTAGTTACTTGAGGCTTTTATCCAAGATCAAATCCACCTCATCTTTTCAAAATTTTGAACGTCTCATTCATGCTTTTATCACAACACAGGCTAATGTGTTTGCCTTAGCAAAGCACGCCTTGCTTGCCTACAGTTAGTCTAAAATGCTCCGGCTCATCTTGTAATTGGAAACAGAAGCACATTTCCTCTGACCTTGCCTCCCCCCGCTGGCTCCCTGTTTGTTTTTAGGATTAATAATTTGGTTTTAAAACCTTTAATGGATCAGCACCACCATACATATCTGAGCTACGAATGATAGCTTTGCCCATGTTAGAGGGCCCCATCATTGTCAGTTTTTAAAGTGCGACATAAAAAGAATTTTTATTCCGAAGCTTTTAACTCAAATGTAAGTGGTGTGTTTTTACCGTCTAATTATTAGCGTCATTATTGTTGTTGTTGTTGTTGTTATTGTATGATGTTTTGGTGCCTTGTACAGCACTTTGCTAAACTTGGTTAAAAAAGTGCTTTATAAATAAAATTGATTTGGATTACCTGACTTAGTAATAAGCCCACTGATTTCCTTACATAAGAGGTTTATGTCTGGCTTATGGGACTACTTTTTTTTGTTATGTTTGGTAATGTTTCTGCACTACAATACTTTATTCAGTTCAGAAATAACACTCTTCACACTGACTTTAAACAGCTCACAATCACAATTTTATATTTGTTGAATTGTTGAAACATAATCCAGCATTAAAACTTGGTTCAACCTAAATAAGGGCTTTCAGCCCTCCAAACTGCCATCCTATATAGTAGTGATGGGATTTCCCGCTCTTTTTAGAGGCTCTTTCGGCTCTGAACCGGCTCTTCAGGTTGTTTTGTTGCTTTAATTTATTATTAACAATAACATAAAATTATGCACAAAAAGAATTACTAATGTAAAAAAAGTGGTTTTATTTATATATGTTTATATATAAATATATGTGGTGGCCCCTAGAGACAAAACACGTACAAACTCCAAAACACATTTCTAGCGTTAACTGAACTGCCAAAACAGAGCTACCTAGATCACTTAAATTACACAATTGAAAGCCTATGTGTATGGCTTGTGTATTTATACACAAACACTCATATATATTCAAATAATTTAAAAATCAATGTTCATTTACCTGTTACTACCACACACCAAATCCGGTCGTTGGTACTTCCTGGCTGGTGTAGCCACTAGGTAACAAAAGCTCAACACTGCGCCCAGCATCCTGGAGCACTTCTGTTGTGTTTTGTACGTGCTATGGAGTTTTTAAGTGTTTTGGAGTTTTTACATGTTTTGGAGTTTGTATGTGCTTTGTCTCTAGGGGCCATCGTAAATATACTTTTATTTATTCACTCCACAAAAAATTTAATAAATAAATCATATATTACAAAAACCAACTAGTCACAGTTCAGCTTTTAACTATTTAAATTTTCAGCTTTTTCCTTTTAAACAAATTTAAAGTGAAACAACACAAAACACTGCAAACCACAACACAATTAAATATAAATTAAAATATGAAAACAAAAAGAAGATGCATATTCTCTGTCATATGGGCCTGCATGAATAAACTTTCTGAATCCTTTATCATCCGCAACTGAAAATAGTTGTGGATGATTACTATACCTTTCTAATGTGAAGTTGTTGTCCCTGGCTCTCTTTTTCTGTCTCTCCCTCCTGCTCTGCTCCTGTGCTACTGCGTGTAACTACCGCCCCTCCCCCCTCTTCCCAGGCAAAGCACAAGGCTCCTGTGTGGAGTCAAGCGGAAAAAAGTGCGAGAGACGGTGAGAGAAAGAAAAAAAAACAAAAACCACAGCTCGCAATAAGCAAGAGCCATTTCCTTCACAACCGACAAATCAATACTATATAGGATTTACGTATAAACGACTTTAAGCTCTAAATCTGTTTTGATGGTTCTGGTTAATTTACTGAGCTGCATGCACTGTTGAGACAAAAAAAAAGAACCTCGGTGATCAGTGACTATAATCTGTCTTTTGATTTTCAAATTAAGAACAAAATCTGAAGTACATTTTACAATCTTAGGTCTCCCATATGCATCCTTTCTTATATATATATATTTTTTTTTATCAGGCTGGCTTGATCATTGTAATACTTTGCTCTTAGACCTCCACAAGAACTTTAAATTAACCATTTAAAAATTGCTCTTATTATTCTGCTAATGCTGTTCTTTTTGTTGAAAAACTCAGAATTTTGACTGTATAAACTATCCAAGACATTTTTATTAGTAGTAGACGCCTTAACGCCCACTCACATCCTGGGCCATCTGACCTCAGGAATTCGCATGATAAGGTGGGGCCAGGTTTCACAAAGAGCTCACCCGAAACTCTGGCTGATTGGGACCCACACCCAGTTTCACACCTTGGCTCAGGCGATTAGAGGATCATCAGGGGGTCCTTTTGTCCCTCTGTGGGGGGAAACTCCCACTAGGTTTATATCTGGGACTCTCCACCATTTGACCTTAGAACTGAAGAAGCTTCTCGGATGAGAGGTGAAACGTCTTCAAGCAAGTTAAAGAAGTCCAGACGCTTTTCTTTGCAAGCTCCTTTGACTACAATGACCTGGATGACCTTCACAGACAGACTGAATTAGTACTTTTTTGGTATTAGAGTCTCATTCAGGTCTGTCAGTAACTCTTTAGAAGGATCAGGCTTCCTAGCTGCCTTTCCTCACCAACATGCTCTGCCGTGTTGTACTATTTGATTCTGATACTACTACTACCACTACTACTAATTCAATCGCGTTTTATACACTACAAAATAAATAAAATATACGACTGTGTTTGCTACTTAAACGGTTACGGTTGAATAACCAAGCGATGAGTAACCTTCTGTTTGATAGGGGTTTAAAAAAAACTGTCCTTGCTCTCCTATGCATTTTTCACCTTTAACTTCAACTCAACCGAACTATATTATGTCGTCAAACGCTTTAATAAACACGATTGGCCATCTGCGAGAGTGGGTCTTTTTACTTGTCAGTGATTGGTGCGAATTCCACGCTGCTGACAGCAGGGTTGTACGTCCCGTCAGCGTGTTTTACAAGGAGGTTTGAACTGCACAGCTAATTATTCTGAAAATGGCGAGCTGGTGTGTACGAGCAGTTAGACAGAGCTACTCTTTTGTAGCTTCGCCTGCGCTAACAAGGTAAGGAGTATTTATTGGTGAGTTACGTCCCCTAACATGGGCGTTTTTACAGTAACGACAGGCTTTCATTGGTCAGGTGATGGCTAGCAGAGTTAGCTTTTGTAGGGTTAAATAGTCCCCACAGTTATCATTAACGTGAAAATCCAGATCAAAGAAACGCTTAAATACGTATGTTTGGTAATATAGTGGGTCAAACTGAAGCCCAATCACCGTATAGGTGTGTAATCCCTAGAAACTGGAGGATGATGACATAACCTGACGTATCCTGAAAGTAGTCCATGCTACAGTAAATATCCAGGGGTCTGTTACACACGCTGTTGTGGACGTGGGATTTTTAAAGTTGTATTTATTTGATCTCTTTAATGTACTACACCGTCTTCTGTGTTTCTATGTGGGACTTGACGCAATGCGTATGGACCAAACTAATTTCATATATGTAGATACCTTCCTTACACAAGCCCCTCTTGTGTAACTATAACTTCGTGTTACATTAAATAATGTAATGTCAAGATTAGCGTCAGGTCTCCAAACTTTCCTCGTGGCTAGAGAAAGATGCACATATCCCGCGAAATGGGCTGTTGCAATGAGTTTAATAAATAAGGCTGACATATATGATATACTAGGCATTTATCATTGAGTGGCAGAAATTCTAAGTTGATCCTCTACCAGTTGAATTGATATTTAATGTCTTATGTATTTAGTACACCTATACAATGACTTTAAATGGCTTGCTGAAGAATATTAAAATTGTGTTCATATGGGGACACTGAATGTGTCATTTTCACACCCTTGTATGCTATGAGGAAACATTTGTATTAGCTCTTTTTCAGGTTTCTGTTATCAAAGTGCTTAGAGTAACACAAGTTATGGACTAAGAAATATTTTATCACTGTACATCAAAGTGCTTTGGCCACGTCCAATAAAGTCTCTGTGGTGCATATATGGTGTAAATCTTGCTAAAATTTAAGTGTCCTTGCCACCCAGGGGGTCTCCACGATTGTTGTGCATGGCCACCCAGCAGAAGAATGGCCACGGGTCAGAGGAGGAGGCTGAGAAGCCAGAACCAAGCCCAACAGAGAAATCCCTAATGGAGGAGAAAACCCAGCTGGAGGATCAGCTCAAGGACATGACAGTAAGTCAATGTGGGCTGCAGATCAGCCTCCAGTTCAGTGGTTACCAAAGTTACACTGACCTGGTATAAACATTACCATGTCGATACCTTTTTCTGTACTTCAGCTTTTGTCAAGTTAGCTGTTCTTTGTGAAGTTACTGTTCTTCACAGAGCAGCACATACATTTATAATCTATCACTCAAAATAAAAGGCTTGGATTCTCCAGTGGGCATGTGATTAAAGTATTTGGCCCTTTTGAGTTCAAATGAGTTTTAGTCTTAGTGATAGAACATTATAGCCTTTATAAAGGGGCTTAACAAATGTAAGTGCAGTTTTTAATCAGCAGTTTGTTTCCACCTTTGTTTCCAGGAAAAGTACAAGAGGGCATTGGCAGACACAGAGAACCTCAGGACGAGAACTCAGAAGATGATAGAGGACGCTAAATTATATGGTAAGGGCTTGTTTCCATTTAGGCTTTGAGTTTGCACCTGTGGACGCTGGATCTGTTGGTGCAAGCCACTGCCTCGATGTCGTTTCAGCTGGTTCAATACCCTTTGGCTTTGGTTTTTGTAACCTCACACACTTTGTTGCTGCTGTTGCAGCCAGGTTGAAGACATGAGCACATGAACATAGCAATAGTTTGAGACTTTCTATGAGCGGAAAAAGGGATTTCTCTGCTTCTGGTTTTGACAACTTCTCTTCCTTCACCAATGCTGATGTGGAGGTTTTGTCTAAATGGAGATTCTTATCAGTCATCACTGCAGCACCTATTTACACCCTTATCACTAGTATAAACCATCAATGTGCAATGCGGTGAGTAAACGGGTGCACATGATGCACTGTTAGGTTGTAAGGCTAAAATGATCTGCTGTTGCATGTTCCTACCACAAGATGTCAGAAGAGGTCAACTTTAGCCTTGTTAGAAAAAGGATTTTCTTATGTGGTTTAATCCAGTTGTTTTTGTATAGTGACATCATATCTTTTAGACTTTGGTATATGTTGCTAGGTTATACTCAAAATGACTCAAGAAAATGCTGAGTAGTTTAAAAATGATACAAGGTTAGAGTTGATTGTTGATAGAAAAATGCAATATAATTGAAGGTGTAACCTGAATAATTATCCAACATCTTACCCTCACTAGGGATCCAGAGCTTCTGCAAGGACCTGCTGGAAGTTGCAGACATTTTAGAGAAGGCCACAGAGAGCGTGCCCAAGGAGGAGGTGACAAGCCAGAACCCTCACCTGAAGAACCTGTACGACGGCCTGGTGATGACCGAGGTCCAGATCCAGAAGGTGTTCACCAAGCACGGCCTCATCAAGCTCAACCCAGATGGCCAGAAATTTGACCCCTATGAGCATGAGGCCCTATTCCACGCCCCTGTCGAGGGTAAAGAGCCTGGCACTGTTGCTGTAGTGACCAAAGTGGGCTACAAGCTTCATGGTCGTACCCTCAGACCAGCTTTGGTGGGTGTAGCCAAAGCTCTCTAGAACTGACACTGTAAGTCTGTAACAGAGCGGGATTAGTATTTCTTTCCTGACTGTTGGTTGACCTCAGGCTCAGCAGACTGCTCAAGGCACCCTACCATCATCTTCTCACGTCTGTCCACACTTCCCCTTCCTAAGGTGCCTCAAAGAGAAGGGGAGCCCAGCTGAACTTTGTATCTGGACAGTGTCCAACAGTTTTTAACAGATACACCATGTATCGCACAGGATTTTTTATTTTTTTTTTTCTTCATTAGTCATGCAAGTTGTGATCTTTGTCTTTTGATCAAGGAAACAAGGACAGGTATTCATATACATAGTTCTCAGAACTATAAATGATAAGAAAAAGTATGAAGTGAGATCGTGAACCCCTGCTTGCAAGACTTTTTGGGCAGAGATGAGGTATAAAATATGTTCACAAAGTGGTTAATGTTGTTATCATTCCAGACTTCATTGTAAAATGCTCATATTAATAACCATATATTAGAATAATAATTAGTTTCATTTTGTGAGAAAGTGAAAGAACAGCACAACAGGAAATGATAGGAAGGTTGACATTTGCACTGAGCTGATAGCGGCTTTCTATCAGCCCTGTTAAAGTAATCCTGGTATTGTGGATGTGATCAGGTGGGGTAAGCCAACTTCAGCCAGTGTAACATCTCTCCCAGAGTTGTGGTGGACTGTGATGTGAGAGCTTTATCTGTCCAGTAGAAGAATTCTGTATATGGACCTTTTTGTCCAAATTGTCATTGCATCCAAATAAACTGGTCAATTTTGAAATCCTTATTGTGGTAGTGTTTGGCTTTTACACACATCTTTAATGGACTGCATTTTAATGAAAGGTGCAGGTAGCTCATGCAACCAGTTCAGAGTCCCTAATCAGTTTACATCTGTAATTAATTAATTATTATTATTTTCTCTCAAGGATATAATTAGCAGTTGTGTCCATTCTAATATCTAATGCATTTATAACTCCAGAACTGACCTTAGGTTTCTTTAATACCAGAGTAAGCTTGTAAAGCTGTCTGTACTTTTATTTGTTCCATAAACTAACTAAAAGATGTATATGCTTCCCAGATCTGAAAAGTAGGTCACTGTGGAAGTCCCTTAAAGCTTTGTTTCCCGTGGCCAGCAGGGGGAAGTTCTGGTTCCACAAAGCACTGTAAAGAAGTCATGCTTGTGACTTACTTTAGTTACAAAATTCAAGGTTTCAGCTGCTAATTTCTCATATGATTAAATATCACTTCATTTTTTTTAAATGTGCAAAATAAACATCATGTATGCAGACATAGCAAGATGTGCTTCATTGTGGGAATGACAGTCTTCCCCAGCTTCTGAGTCAGAGCCACCCTTTTTCTCATTGTGTGTACATTTTCAGATCACCAGAATGGCAATGCCCTAGGGCAGGGGTATCCAACTCCAGGCCTCAAAGGCTGCTGTCCTGCAGGTTTTACATCTCACCCTGGGTCAACACACCAGAATCAAATGATTAGTTCATTACCAGGCCTCTGGAGGACTTCAAGACATGTTGAGGAGGTCATTTAGTCATTTAAATCAGCTGTGTTGGATGAAGTACACATCTAAAATCTGCAGGACAGGATGATTACAGTAAAAAATAAAAAAAAATTTCCTTAAGAAACTTATTTTTCTTCCTTTTCAGTTTAATAATAATATTAATAATGGATTGCATTTATATAGCGCGTTTAGTTTTAATTCTTACATTTTTTTATTGCGTGGTTGACACGTTACTACAGTTGTCCATTCTATTCTTGCTTTCTCATATCAAGTCTTCTTTTCCAGTGAAAGGGATCATTGAAACTTCTGTCACCTCATTTATATTCTGCCCTGGTGTGGACGTTCGGTCAGCTATACAAGTAACAAACCCTCTCTTTGTGACTCAAACAATTCTGGCATTTTGTGCTAGTTTTTGAAAGATCACATTTACACTGAAACACGACCACTTAGAATGATAAAGTATTTGCACTTTTAATACATCTCCACAGATACTTTGTCATTTTCAACAACAAAGTAACAGAACAGCAAAACAACTCAACATAATGAGACGGGCAACAAGATTTAGGACAGCTCGACAGCATGCCACGACTAGAACCAAATCCTCTTCTTCTTTGCGATTCCAAAAACTTTTTTTTTTTAATTACAAAAAGCTATAAAAATTTCATGACATAAAATACTGTACATTTCACAGGTCAGCATAGTTCTCCCCTCCCCTAAAATTTATCTTATAAAGATATTTACATTTAGTAATGTAAAGTCAGCAAATCCCCCTTACAAAAAGTATTTTCCCCAATGAGAACAAAAATTCTTCAGTTTCCACATTTTCGATGGAGACTTTAATATCAAAACACACCATTTTGGAACAATCTAGAACAGTTAGTTGCACGTGCAAACCTGAAAAAAAGAAAAAGTGACAATTAAAGAAAAATGACCAGTTGGTTTCAGCATCACCTTCGAAAAACATTCTGGGCCAGAGGCTCTGAAAAATGCTTATTATATCATTTTGCAAAATCAACAGAACACTCATCTAACGTTCAACCAGCATCTTCTGGAAACCCACTACAGCCAATGAACACATTCAAATCCAGTAGGAACATGTTAGCTAAGGGTTACAACAATGTACAGGAGTGGACCCGAAAACAATATCCATGACCTAAAGAAATCTGCTTGAATGAAAATTTTTCAGTGTTTTCTGCATACTTTAAATAAGAGGGACTATTTCCTGCTGCAGATCGATACACATTTGGTACTCTAGCTGGTTACAGGCGGACAATGTACGTTGGACTGTTTGTACTCATCAGTGCAACAGACACACTATTTGTGTGATACACTGACTGATTGTCAGGGTCTTTTCATAAGACTTTGTTGACAATCAAAAAAATCAGCTGTAGCATTTAGCATAATGAAGCTCCTTTGGCCACGAATGTTGTTAACATGTAAGTGAAATTTAACACCCTGCACAAATGATCCTCAAGCTTAGACCGGAACCTTACAATCTTAGACGCTACATTGTAATAAACAAAACAACGCAACGCTCCACGTTTAAAGCGACACTACAAAAACAATGCCCTGCATGACTTTCCCCGCTCCATCCAGGAAGCTAAATTTTAGTCAGCTAAAATTTAGCTTCCTGGACAAAGAAAAGAAGAGAATGTGAATCTAGACATTTTCCAGCACAGGTAACACCCACACTACCTCTTGTCCTTCTAATTCTTTTGTTTTTAAACGTACTCCTGCTTCAGCTGTGAGACAACTAATTTTCAGCTTGGGTCGCCAAAAAAAGTAATACAAAAGAAAATAATGCCACACAGTGCCACTGTTATGCTTCTACTTTTAGCCAATGTAAAAAGTGAAGTGAAAGCATATTGATAGGCTGCACATCAGCCTTGTTGGGCAGCTGTAAATGTGGTCAGCTATAAGACTATTGAACCTTAAACCTTAAGTTGCAACGTTGTGATGATGTATTAGCTCTGTGTACTCACTCGGTAAACAGCAGTCTTGTACTTTTAAAGTCCTATCATCTGTAGTACAGCACGTGGACTGTAAAATATTTAAAGTTTTAAAGCTGAACCCACACTTTCCTCAGGACAAACTAAAAGGAATACAACAGTTATTGGTGGGTTGCTGACGCAGTCAATCAAATCGCTCCACTTACCTTTTCTACAACATAGAAGGTTGAATGAAAATATTCTTTTTAAATATAGAAAATACTTCACGCTGAGACTTTAGGGGCTTTAAAACAAATGTAAGCCATACATAATTTTAACTTAAATTTGTTTAAAAAAAATATTTAAACAGGATCTTTTTAAATTAGCTATCAAACAAAAATACATTCTGAGTTGGACTTTTTACAGGTTAAAAATAAGCCTGGCAGTGCCCTCTGGTGGACAGAGTGTGACTGGCGTTGACTATGATCTCTTCTTTGGCATTTCTTGTCATTTTTTTCAAACCTGCGGTGACACTGCTGATATTAGCCTTAGTGGATTTTTAAGGGTCATGTTTAGGAATAAGAAAAGATTCCAATATTGATATACTGGTCAATATTTGTTTAATATAAATATACACATATAAATTCTTTATGTTAGTTACATTACAAAAGGGACAATAACGGGTGTCGTTTTTTGTTTTGCTTCGCTTTAATTATCCAGCAATGTATTTCTCAAACTAGTTTCTACTCTGCTACATGTACTGGGAGTATTGTATGGAATGGATGTTGGAGCACACTCTCCTGCAAAAACTCTAAATTAAATTTCTGCATCGATATTTGGTAAAATAAATTTGGGGGAAGATATACAGCAATCAGCCACCTGCAGCAGGTCAAGCTCTAGCTAATCTAAGTAAGCAGTGATAGGCTAGCAATGACATCCACCGAAAGGTATGGGTAGGAATGAAGTCGAAGGGACCTGTGGAAACTTATCTTTTTGTATTCATTATTGTACTCGGCATTTGGTGCAAACTGCAAACTCTGATAGGCCGATAATGACTGTAAACTTCAGCGAGCCCGCTCTAACTAATATTAGGCTATCTAATTAAGTTTGCGCTAAAACCAGCCAGGTTATGGGCAAACCCTGGTTTTTGGAGCTTTTTTCTTTGTGTTTTTTCCCCAATCACCTTATTTTGCAGCCACCAATGGGATAAGAGTTTATCATCAAATCCAATTTTGTTATTTACTTTTCTTTTCAGCATGAAGGTTGTTTGTCCTGTCGCCAGTTGCATTCATTACATTATTTCTACCTTCAGTGTACCTGCTGTAACAACACCAAAACAGCTCTGTAATACCTGCAAGTGTTAACACTGCAGTTATTATTTTGTCAAAATATTTAGAATAGAAAGTACTGTAACCCACACAGCTGTATTAATCCCCTGTTCCTTTCCTAATGCAAAAATATAGGCAGTTTTGTTCCTTGCCCTTATATGAAAATATTTTTTTCTCCAGTTGGGCATCTTATTTCTTTTCAATGTACATATTTACAAGGTCACTCCTGAAAAAAAAAAATGGTGAAAACCAGTAGTTTTTCCTGCCTCCAGCGCTTATAGCTTATCTGTTTATAATTTCCTGAGCAACGATGGACTGCTAAGAGGTGTCTCGGGATATCCAGCCACTTTCTGTGAGGAAGGTGAGAATGCGCTTCTTAAGAACCTTATCCAGGTAGCTGGGCATTCGGCTCTTGGCGGGAATGCCCTGCCTTTTCTGCAGGTGATCTTTGATGATGATGGTTTTGACAGTCAGGTAGCGTGCCGGGCTGAGGTTGAGAGAGTTGCACAGCACCTTCTCCCTGTCTGACAGCAGCTCGAAGCCTGTCAGATTCTCAATGGCAGCGAACTCACCATCTTTGCCCTCTTCTTTGATCCCACCTCCAACCCCTAGTCCTCCAGCAACGCCTCCTCCTCCTCCAGCTCCACCCCCGAGCCCCATCCCAGAACCAAGCCCTCCTCCTCCCGAGCTGCCCCGCTTTGAGGTGACCACACTTTTGTTCTCCTTGCGTTTCTCCCGTTTGTGGCGTGCTGCTTCGTATTCCGCAGACTCCTCCAGGCGTGTGATGCCGTTTCGGCGGTAGCGCTGGAGCTCGCGCACCTTGGCCCTCAGCACTCGCTCTTTATGCATGTTCTCAAAGAACTCTTCAAACTCCCGATGGGCCATGAACTGGCAAAGCGCTCGCAGCCTCACCCGCTGCTCCTTCTCTTCCTTGGTGATTTTTCTTTTAGGTGTACTTGGGAGAGGACCTGCTCCCGATGCCGTCATGGATCCTGATCCGACTGCACCACCACCAGCCCCTGTCCCACTCATGCCAGCTGCACTTCCTACGACTCCCAACATCCCTGTTTTGTCCTTCTCCTTGTCCTTCTTATCTCGGCCCAAAAATGAAGGCACCAGGTTGTAGTCACGAGCGATGTTCTTACGCCGCTGGCGTTCTCTGAGCTTACGCACATACATGTCCACATGGGCGCGCTTCATTTCAATTTCCACGTCCTCATCATCGTAGTTGACACACAGTCCACTGATGAGCTTCTCCGCGTCCTGGTCATACTCAATCTCATAGTCGTCACGTAGTGGCATGTAGCCCAGCTGCTGTTGCTCCACCAAGCTGATATCCAGCGGAGGGAGCGGAGTGGTCAGGCTGGGCGACAGGGGCCCTCCGCTCGGGCAGGTGTGGTCGGTCACCCGGTTTGGAATACTGTCAGGGATACAGGCCTTCCCCAGGTTTCCATGGATGTACATGGTGACATAATGTTCCATAACTTCCTGAGGAGTCCGGGATGCTCCAACATGATCGGCCATGTCCTCCTGAAAGGTCACAAAAAGGAAGTTGTTACTAAGAGGACACCTACACCATTATATTTTTTCTATGTTATACTAGAAGATGAAAAAGTGATGCTCAAACAATCTGCTTAGCTGTTCAAGAGAAAATGGTTTAGAATGCTCATCATTGATATTTAAATATTCATATTTTCTGCTTTTCAATTTTGGGTTATTTCACCATGAAATATTTGAAAATGTACATTTTCTGATGCATTATAGGGGTGCATAATTTTATCTAAAAACTTCCAAGTAAGTCAAACTTAATATAATTTATTTTACACAGACAAATATTCTAATATGCTACACATAAGCCATATGCACTTTGTAATTGACTGTAAATGGGGCTTTGGAGGTGAAGTGTAACTGGTCCACATATACTTAAGAGGAGTCTGTACATTAACAGATGTCTGTGCATTTTTTCTGATTTTACACTTGAGTAAATTAAACATCACTTGGTGGTGGTTGGTTTGTACAACAAGATAACTGCATATCTGTAACATGTCCAGCAAACCTTTCGTGACACTATTCCACTCTTAAATGTTAGCCTTGGTTTTTGGCCCTTTGACCCCTGGGATAGGCTTCAACCCTCTCCTGACCTTGAGATGGATAAGTTGATAACAAAATAGATTGATACGCTTTTGCATTATGAAAAATGAGATTTAATTACAGTTACATTACTTTGCTTTTTGTGTTTACACAGAACTATTCTGTATTTTCCCTTTCCTTGTCTTCTGACTTTGTTTCAGGGGGCGCTAAAGCAGATCTTCCGCCTCCATCTCCCCCTCTCCCTATAGTCACACCAACCCTCTGCATACCCTCCATCACTACATCCACAAGCATCTCTGTGGTCTTTCTTGTGCTGTTTTCTTTTTTTTTGTGCTAATAGAGTAGGCACTAAAAAGCACTGTGACTCAAGGATTCGTGGGATATTATGGAAAAAATGTAACATTTGTGTATATTCCATTAGTCCGATATCAAAATAGTTGGTCTTTGGTACACATTTAATTCAGAGGTTGATACACTTTACATGTTTCTTTAATATGCTGCATTGTAACACAAGTTTCAGGTTAGGTTTCAGTTAATAAGGAGTTAATTACTACTTACTACATAACAATATAGTTTTTCCTTACTTATTTGCTTCCTGTTTTGCCCCTTGTTGTTTTGTGACTCGGAGCAATACAATTATTGAGTGATAATTACGATTATTTTTCCTTTTTATGCGACGTGTTGTTGACATTCCACGTTTCTTAAAGTAAATTGTAACACTATTCTCAAATCTATTTTATTCAGGCTTTTCTTCTGTTTTTAACGTCTCGAAAATTATGTAAAACGATAACAACGAAAATAAGAAGAAAAAAAAATCTTTTTTTATCTTAAAGGTCATTAGCGTTATTCTTATATTACCGCTACAAGCCCACTGCTCTTGTTTTTTCTTTTCTTTTCTAAGCACTAGACACAACGCAACTCCTATGAATTTGTATAGAAAGCTCTAAAGGTCAGAAAAATAACTTAAAAAGTGATGTACCCAGTTTCCAAATCCATACTGCTCGATAGCATCGAGTAGCGACTGCTCTTCCCTGCTGGTCCACCCTCCTTCTGCCTCTGTACCCCAGAGAGAGAACCGACCGCCGTCGACCTGCTGGTAGCCGTGCCATCTCCGGTGATTACCGATTTCGGCGCCCGCTGAGAAGCACTCTGGGCACAGCTCGATATCAGGGCACTCGGTGCAGCGAAGCCGCAGGTTTGTAACATCTGCAAGGCAGTTAACGCAGTACTTCTTCCCCAAGTCGGCCATCTTGCCTGGCGTCTGCTTCTTGTTGTTGGAGGCAAACCTTCGCGCCTGCGTACAGCGAGCCTCGCAGCGCGAGCTACTCACATCCTGCTTATAAATATTAATGAGAATGGGTCAGGGCTCCTGTGATTGGCTCTTCTGCTTAGTTTCCAGGACAACCGAAACAAAACGAACAGTTTCATTGACCACAGAACTGCACGAGCCTTACCTCTGTATACAAAGTAAATATTATTAAAAATGGACAAAGAGGCGGGAGAGGGAGAAAATAAGGTAAGAATTCACAGTGACAGAGACACAGAGGAGAATTTTATTTCTGTTAGTGGGGATAAAAATGAAGCTGTCTCAGCTGAAATGCCCACATCAGACCCTGAAGAAAAGCACTGTGACAGCGGGAAAGTCACAGAAGAGTTCTCTGCTGAAGAGGCCGCCGCTTTTGAACCAGAAGCCAAAAGTGAAGATGAGCTCTGCACTGAGTTTGATGTGATGATTAAAGTCAAAGAACAGCCACTGTGCCACGAAGAAAGTGTGGTTTCTGAGATGAACAGCACTTACCACGATGACGCTCTGAAGCTACATCCTGAGACTCAGGACACGGAGATCTCCAGCCCTCCACACCACGAAGATGAAGAGGCTGAAAAAGAGGGAGCCACATCTGCATGTGCACAAAAACTAAACATAAAGTACAAAGAATATAGACAGCTCCTCCAGGAGGTGTGCAACGAGCGAGATAAGGCCAGGCATAACAGCAGCCAGCTGCAGATGAAACTGGCACAATACTTCAAGAAGGCTGGGGACAGTGTCCAGCTGGAGGGTGAGAAGCCTGTGTCAGAGCACCTGCAGGAGTACGAGAGGTACATCAACACCCTGACTGACCTGAAGCAGCAGCTCCGTGCTGAATCAGAGGCAGCCCAGCGTCAGGCAGAGGACCTGAGGCTACAGTCCCAGGAGCAGCTGGGCAAGGTTGGTGTTGTTTTAAGGGATTGTGTTTTTTACATTAAAGCACAGTTTTACATCCCATATTCACATCTGCAGTAGCACAATAACAATTAAACTTCCAGTCTATTAAAGCTTCAGTCTCTCTCGGTATCTGGTAGGTCATAGATGATGTGATTTATTGTTGTTTGGTTTAGCTCCAGAGTTCATAAAAACTGAAAGAAATCAGATGGGTCAGATTTCATTAAAAATTCTGTCTCTGTTTTTTTATGCTTTCAGACAGAATCCTTTTCGACTACTATTCAACAGGTCAAGTGTCGTTTACTAATCAGTAGTTGTTTCACACTTCATTGTTCCCCACTCAATCTTTATCTGCATCCCACTTCTGTTACCAGTGTTGGGCCTGGAGGGGGCAAATACTGGCTATAATTTAGTGGAAATTTACTGAAAGCCCCAATCAGAACCTTTAGATACATCTGCATCTAAAGGACAAAGGTCACTCGTTCAAGGATGCTAATGTTTACATTTTGATTCTAAAGAGGAGTGAAAGAAATCATCTGTGTCCAACTGTTATTAACGACCCTCTTTGAACAGAGGAGGTGGCTTACGACACCAACTGTCTGCCCTCTATAATCCATTTTTGAGATACCTTCCCAAGCGCCACATGATAGTTTGAGGCAATATCTCCCAGTGGTTTCATCCAAAACCTCTGCAGATATCACACACACACGTTTTCACACCTTAGCTCATGTGGTGAGCCACATAATCAAGGGCTTAAATACTTCTGACTCTCCATCTTTGATCTTTGATCTTAGAACTCAAGAAGCTTATCAAATGAGAGCTGAATCATCTTCAACAAACTTAAAGAAGTCCAGTCGCTTTTTTAGTCGCAAGCACTTGACAATTGGAAAGAAACACACTCCGCCCTAAAGCGGGTTTTATAACTTCTGCCTTCGTGATTCTACTGGTGTTGCTGTGGCATAACTTTTGTCATCGGACAGGACGCACAGGTTTGCCTGCTTGCCCTAAACTGACCATAACCTTGACTCCGAATCTTAACCCTTAAACAAGCCAGAAGGATTGTAAAAAACTGAAACCTTTAACCTTTCATCAATCAGATGGTCTAAAAATTGCTAAGACTTTAATCACTCACTCCTGTTGCTTGTAAGTTGGATTTTCCAGAAAGCTGGATTCTGTCTGTTCTGCAAAGACACATTTTCAACAGGCACATTTAGGTCCACTTTTAAAAACAACAACAATGTGATATAAAGTGTTTATGTGACTAAATACATTTTAGCTTTAAAAGAAAAAGAAAAAACTTTAGTTAACTGAAAAAAGCCACAGTTTCTGTCAGGAACTGGAGTTTCATTTTACACTTTAACTGTAAATCCTAAAAAAATTAAAAAACAAAGAACGCTGATGCTGTTTGCCATGGAGGCATTATTTTACATGTCTTTGAACCTACTTTAGACTCCATCACTGACTCCATGACTTGTTTAACAGCTTCACACTTCTTTGTTTGGACACCAAACCCACAACACCTTTTAGGAAGAAACTTGTTATGTGAATTATGATTCACAGTCTACACCATAAGGCCTCTTCTTACAGGCCAAACAGAACAATAGCTGCACTTATTACAGTCCCGAGAGATCAAAGTCATTTATTTTCCATGAGATTAGATTTGCTACAACTTTACTGCCATTGTTGAGAGTAGATGTGCAGAGAAAGCTGCACACAGTTACAGTGAGTCTTCCTGAAATCTTCAGTCATTCCTCAGCCTGTATTTAAAAAGGAGCCTAAATTACAACAACAGAGGATTAATTAAACCGATGATCTTTTGTCACCTGAAATTGATGCACTTAAGGTACAAGAAAGAAGAGACAAAAACATTTTCAGTTGCTCACAAATATGAGCACAGTTCTGCCCCCGTTCTTGCTGTTCACAGTAACACCCACTGAAATGTATCTGCAAGAGAGGCGGACAAATGAGGAAAAGAGAGCAGCTTTGATTCTGCACAGGGGCACAGTTATCTTTTCTTGAGACTGTTTTTAATGTAGCCTATACAGGCTCCGGTTCATTAGTGTTGTCCTTAATTTTAAATATGAATTCAACGTTAAAAGCACAAACAAAATAAAGTAGATTTTAAAATCACAGTTTTGATATGGCAAAATTTTCCAGTTTCCAGTCATTGTGGATCAAAATGATTGAAAGACTTACAACCCTAATTAAGTTGATAACACTTACAATTGTGTTATTTTTGTAATTGTGTGTGTTGGAGAATTCTGTCCACAACAAAAATACGACTTTAATGGAATGAGTACAGTGCTCTGTAAGGGCTAAGATGATATATTTCAGTTCAGCAGTCCGATTAGCTGCATTTGAACCTAAAATCATCTATTTGTTTGTTTGTGTTTGTTGGCTTCAATTTCACTTCAAACATGGGTGAACTAGACACACAGACGTTAGCATAGTACATGCATGAAACAGTAAATCATTTTTTTTGTATTCATTTTCTTATCATTATTTTTGCATGTTTAGAAAAAGGGAAAAGCTTTTATATGATACCTCAGTCTCTGCAGGGAAAATTGGCACAAGTGAGCCACACATGCACACTTGCAGGGAAGCTGGATGGATGTGCAGTGCATACTGAACTGTGCAGACACAGTGGAAGCTGTGGAAGATGCACAAAGACCGTTTGTTAAATATAACTTGAAACTAAGTAAAAATCTGCTGTCATTTTAATAAAAAATACACTGAAAATACAGTGACTGTACATATAGCCCTGTTATTAAAATTATTTAGCAAACTGTTAATGCACTCAAAAACGGTCTCATCTTCATCCTCAGGTGGAAGATGAATGGCGAGCACTGATGGCACTGAAACAGGATACAGCTGTGAAGATGCTAAGCAGACGCCTGGGTAAAGAAGCAGCTCGGGCCAAAGTGGAGGCGTCTCTGCGAGCTGAACAGCTTCGGCAGGATGAGCTGATCAAACTGCGGCTGAAGCACATCAAGTTGAATATGAAGATTTGCAAGCTGGAGGCAGAGCTCCGCCGTGGGGAGGAACATGACAGGGACCCCATACAGATCCAGTTTGAGCAGCTGCAGGCTGAGAAGCTAGAGCAGAAAAAACAAGCCGAAAAGCAGCACGAGGGATCAGCAAAGCTGCAGAAGAAGATCAGCAGTAGCTTGGAGGTATGCTGACAAATCCATGGATACAGATTGCTTCTAATTTCTTTCATTATGAGCAATAGCAGTGATATTTGTTGTCTCTCTTGTATCAGTGCCTGTCACATATAAAGGAGAAGCTGCGCTGGTGCCAGATGGAGGTCAAGGTGAAGAGAGAGCAACTGACTGAGGTGGAGGCCGTGGTGGCTGGGAAGAGGGACCACCTAACCAGGGTCAAGCAAGAAAACAGTCGCCTGCACAGACAAAACCTGAGGTTGAAGGAGCAGCGTGGGCTGCTGGGCAACAGGGTCCTGCTGCAGGACTTTGAGGATACTGTGAATGCCTCTGACCAACTGGAGGAACAACTAGAACATCTGAAGTGCCGGCAAGCCGAGATCCTCTTCAGCTGTGGCGGGTGGAAGAGTCAATAATGACTAAAACTTTATCTCAGGTTTCAAAAAGCTATGAAAAAATGAGAAAATAACAAATGTAGCTGACAAGGAGCTAACAGGAATTTGAACGACCACTAGCCTTTACAGTTTGATTCAGTGTAGTGTCTCACTGTAAACTAAGCCTGCGTGCAGTAAAACTTGGAAAACCATAATCTGGATAAGAAGTCATGGTCGGAATTCCATGCATCCTCTCATACAAGATTATCATCTTAGATAAGGTGACTCAGACATGTTGAATGCAATCTTAAAAACATTGATAGAAATAAAGATACATTTTTGTGCAGTTTTTGTATTTTAATATGAAAATTTACTTTTTTTTACCAGAAGGTTTTAGTGTATTTGCCCTGTAGTAAAATGAAAAATAATTAATTTAATTTAATTTTACAAAGAAAACGTAGTAGCGGTTAATACTGTCACCTCACAACTAGAAGGTTGTATATTTATAGTTCATGGCTGGCTTCAGCTTCTGTGTGAGAATAACTGGTGATTTTGAATTGCCTGTAGGTGAAGATGTGAGAGCGACTGGTTGTCTGTCTCCGGGTCTTCTCTGCCACATGTGGAACGGGCTCTGCTGAATCAAAGTTTCATACTTCTTACAGTTTTTATCGAATGCCTAAACACTAACTGTGATTCCTGTAGCACAATTTCTAAAACTAGTCAGACTTATAGCAAAACCACTCACTGAGTGTGCAAAACTAAAAGCACAAAAACTGCTTTGCACTCAGTTTGCAATTTTGTAACACACACTTTGCAAGACTGTAGGCACAATTCACTGCACAACACTCAATTTCCAAATTTCCAACACACTCCTAGCAAAAGTATACACATGTATGGCTATCATTACAGTTTTTTCTGATTGCTTAAGCACATTTTTTGTAACTATTGGCTAATTTTGCAAAACTCTTCACACAAATAAGAAAACCTGTCACCCAATCATCAAAACATTGTAGTTCTCTTGCAAAAGCAAACACAGCTAGATTAACTCTTCACACCTTCGTAAAAATGGTGTTTCCGTATCAAACAGTACACACAAGCCATCATCTACTAAGCACACAATGCGCCAACTGCACACTGATGGTATGAATACAAAACACATCTGGCCTTTGCTTTCTCTGTGCACAAGGTAGGCTATGTCAGTTTGAGCTCATACTTCTGTCATAGATCCATAAGCATAGAGGGATCCAAACTTCAAGTACTGGTGTTTATTCAAACACATCAAAACAAACACAAGTGTTCATTTCCAAGTATAGGATTATTTGCAATCGCCATAATGAGTATATGGGTTACTTGGTCTGCAGTGAACATGCTTCCTCTGCCCCAGCATCTGGTCATCTAGCAATTCTGTAAAGTAACAATTTCAGTATTTTTACATCAATGGTGTTGGTGTGTTTCTCATTGGCATATGGCAGTGCTACAAATCTTTGTGCGAAGTGACTGTACTAACCGATTCTCATTTCAAGATGTCCTTATGGTGCTTGCTACAGTGTAGCGGCTCGAGTTAGGCTGGACCCGTTGGCCAGCTACCCTCAGGGTCATTCCACGGTTGATTACATGGTCCACTATTGTAGCTCTGATGTCATCAGCAATTCTATTTCTTACTCTTCCTACCCTTCCTCTCCCCCCTCCTCATCTTCCTCTCCCCCCTCCTCGTCTTCCTCTTGCTCCTCCTTGTCCTTGTCGTCCTCTTCATCCTACTCCTTCACCTCCACGTCCTCTTCCTCGGCCTCCTCTACTTCTCACTCTTTCTGCTCCCACCATTGTACTCCGCACACACAGCTTACCTGTATTATAGTGCTTAGGCTGACTGCAAAGTGAACTAATTATCTAAAGAAGTTTTCACATGTGAAAGTGTGCCAGACAGTTGGCAAATTAGTGTTAATGATAGCCATACATGTGTATACTTTTGCTAGGAGTGTGTTGGAAATTTGGTAATTGAGTGTTGTGCAGTGAATTGTGCCTACAGTTTTGCAAAGTGTGTGTTACAAAATTGCAAACTGAGTGCAAAGCAGTTTTTGTGCTTTTAGTTTTGCAAACTCAGTGAGTGGTTTTGCTATAAGTCTGAATAGTTTTAAAGATTGTGCTACAGGAATCACAGTTAGGGTTTAAGCATTCAGAAAAAACTGTAACACTAATTTGCCAACTGTCTGGCACACTTTCACATGTGAAAACTTTCTTAGATAATTCGTTCACTTTGCAATCAGCCTAAGCACTATAATACAGGTAAGCTGTGTGTGCGGAGTACAATGGTGGGAGCAGAAAGAGTGAGAAGTAGAGGAGGCCGAGGAAGAGGACGTGGAGGTGAAGAAGTAGGATGAAGAGGACGACAAGGACAAGGAGGAGCAAGAGGAAGACGAGGAGGGGGCAGAGGAAGCATGTTCACTGCAGACCACGTAACCCATATAGTCATTATGGCGATTGCAAATAATCCTATACTTGGAAATAAACACTTGTGTTTGTTTTGATGTGTTTGACTAAACACCAGTACTTGAAGTTTGGATCCCTCCATGCTTATGGATCTATGACAGAAGTATGAGCTCAAACTGACATAGCCTACCTTGTGCACAGGGAAGGCAAACGCCAGATGTGTTTTGTATTCATACCATCGGTGTGCAGTTGGCGCATTGTGTGCTTAGTAGATGATGGCTTGTGTGTACTGTTTGATACGGAAACACCATTTTTACGAAGGTGTGAAGAGTTAATCTAGCTGTGTTTGCTTTTGCAAGAGAACTACAATGTTTTGATGATTGGGTGACAGGTTTTCTTATTTGTGTGAAGAGTTTTGCAAAATTAGCCAATAGTTACAAAAAATGTGCTTAAGCAATCAGAAAAAACTGTAAACGTTACCTTGACATCTTTGATAGACTTTCTAGCCAGAAAGTTTGTGTTCAGCAATATTTAATCCAATTATTTATGGATTAAAAAGACAAAAAGACTTTGACAGCAATTGTATGAAATCCATAAATTATATATATATATATATATATATATATATATATATATATATATATATATATATATATATATATATATATATATATATATATATATATATATATATATATATATATATATATATGTATATATATATATATATATATATATATATATATATATATATATATATATGTATATATATATATATATATATATATATATGCTATGTATATATGTATAAACCCAGAAGCTCTAAGGTATTTATAAATCAGTCTCTAACACTGCAAGTTTACACTTAATGTAAAAGAGCTAGCGTCACAGCAAGAGGGTTACATGATGCTGATAGGACACTGAGGTGACTGTTTTTTTAACTTCAGGCACAGAACCTTCTTTGGTTCAGTCTTTTTTTAAGACAGAAGCATCCTAGTGAATGCACATCTCTATAGGGTAAACCTTAAAACTGTAACCTAACACAAAATACATTTCAGTGACGACCACATTTATTTAATTCCATATACATGTAAAAACCATCAGCACATATCTCCACCCTTTCTGCATACATTGAGAATCTGAAACATGGAAAACAGCACCAAGACCCAGTGCAGAAAAGAGTAGGCTTCACAGATAAGACAATGATTAAATCAGACACAGTATAAACCGAGGACCTGGAGTGGAAGTGGATTGCTAGGTGGCATGCAGGTGCACGGCAACTGTGGGCAGGCTAAAGCAGCTTAAATAACACACCCTATAGACAACTGCATAGAGACACCAGTTGTTGTGTGAATGGCAGCTTATAACAACCAATGTCTTTTAGTTTTGAAAAAATGTATACACATCATACACATGTTGTAGTGTAGTGATGAATATATCATGGCTATCCTCCTGGCACTTACAGTTTTGTCTGATTGCTTAAGCACATTTTTTGTAACTATTGGCTAATTTTGCAAAACTCTTCACACAAATAAGAAAACCTGTCACCCAATCATCAAAACATTGTAGTTCTCTTGCAAAAGCAAACACAGCTAGATTAACTCTTCACACCTTCGTAAAAATGGTGTTTCCGTATCAAACAGTACACACAAGCCATCATCTACTAAGCACACAATGCGCCAACTGCACACTGATGGTATGAATACAAAACACATCTGGCCTTTGCTTTCTCTGTGCACAAGGTAGGCTATGTCAGTTTGAGCTCATACTTCTGTCATAGATCCATAAGCATAGAGGGATCCAAACTTCAAGTACTGGTGTTTATTCAAACACATCAAAACAAACACAAGTGTTTATTTCCAAGTATAGGATTATTTGCAATCGCCATAATGACTATATGGGTTACTTGGTCTGCAGTGAACATGCTTCCTCTGCCCCAGCATCTGGTCATCTAGCAATTCTGTAAAGTAACAATTTCAGTATTTTTACATCAATGGTATTGGTGTGTTTCTCATTGGCATATGGCAGTGCTACAAATCTTTGTGCGAAGTGACTGTACTAACCGATTCTCATTTCAAGATGTCCTTATGGTACTTGCTACAGTGTAGCGGCTCGAGTTAGGCTGGACCCGTTGGCCAGCTACCCTCAGGGTCATTCCACGGTTGATTACATGGTCCACTATTGTAGCTCTGATGTCATCAGCAATTCTATTTCTTACTCTTCCTACCCTTCCTCTCCCCCCTCCTCATCTTCCTCTCCCCCCTCCTCGTCTTCCTCTTGCTCCTCCTTGTCCTTGTCGTCCTCTTCATCCTACTTCTTCACCTCCACGTCCTCTTCCTCGGCCTCCTCTACTTCTCACTCTTTCTGCTCCCTCCATTGTACTCCGCACACACAGCTTACCTGTATTATAGTGCTTAGGCTGATTGCAAAGTGAACTAATTATCTAAAGAAGTTTTCACATGTGAAAGTGTGCCAGACAGTTGGCAAGTTAGTGTTAATGATAGCCATACATGTGTATACTTTTGCTAGGAGTGTGTTGGAAATTTGGTAATTGAGTGTTGTGCAGTGAATTGTGCCTACAGTTTTGCAAAGTGTGTGTTACAAAATTGCAAACTGAGTGCAAAGCAGTTTTTGTGCTTTTAGTTTTGCAAACTCAGTGAGTGGTTTTGCTATAAGTCTGAATAGTTTTAGAGATTGTGCTACAGGAATCACAGTTAGGGTTTAAGCATTCAGAAAAAACTGTAACAGCGTACACTATATTACAGGTACAGAGTAATATAGTACTGTTACTGTTTGTGCCGGGGGACCTCATCCTTGTGAAAGGTACAGAGACACGGTGTTTAGAGAAAATGTGTCTTAGCTGTTCCAATACTCCTGACACATAAGCATCACTGAGTGTTTTCACTTAGGCAGCAGTTGTCCTTCTTTCTTGCATGGGCCGGAGTTTTCTTTAGGTGTCTTTCCAGCTTTGACATATGTCCAGCTGGGATAGCCTCCATTATCATTAATGGAGCTCCAGTGGAGAGCGTGCAGTCCTTCAAGTATCTCGGTGTCAACATCTCCTCAGACCTGACATGGTCTGCCCACATTCAGGTCCAGACCAAAAAGGCTAGGCAGTGCCTGTACAACACGACAACTGAGGAAGTTCAGGGTCTCTCCAGTGATCCTCAGGACTTTCTATACAGGTGCTGTGGAGAGATGTGAGAGATTTTGAAGGACCCGTCCCATCTGTTGCTGGGATGGGACGGGTCCCCCCCCCCCCCCCATTATCCTTAAGTGACTGAGACAGGACTCATTACCATATTCTCATATCATCCTGATCCTTCTGGCCTCGCTATAGCACATGACATTTTAACACCCTTCCCGCACAATGTGCACAAGATGTAAATTTCCATATTTTATTTTATTTCTATTTATATAATGTACATAACTCACCCACTTGCAACACATAATGTCCTCTTTGTATATACTCATTCACTGTATATAAAGTTCTGTCTTTCTCTTTTTTTCGTTGCACAGTCGAGGAGTGTATCAGGTCACATTTCACTGTGTGTTATACCTGTATAGCCATGCATGTGACAAATAAAGAATCTTGAATCTTAAATCACATTTACTCTGGGCCTTCTTGATGTGATGTTCTTCTGCTTCCCTGGCCACTGTGTCTGTAGGGATGGTGTTCACTCTATGTTGCAGCGTCCTGGTGACACCCAGTATATGCTTCAGTGGATGAAGAGAGTCAAACATTAAATCCTGATCTGTATGCGTAGGTTTACGGTACACATCAACTTTTAAATGTCCCAGATTACTGATGAAAATCTCACAATCTGAGAAGACTAACCTGTCATGTGTTGGTCCACTGAATTAATGTGATCATTGAATTGTGATATGTGGAATCGTTTCTCCCACTGAAAATGCTACACCCAGATGAACAGAATCAACCTTTTAGGAGTGTGGATAAAAGTTTGTTAGGTTGCCAGCTGTGCCACGTTTTGATCTAGTTGCCAAACCTGGAAACCTACAATCCATCAGCCCAAGTGTTTCCTGTATAATCTGTTTATACAGAATACATATTACAGAAAGACAGTATTTTAGAATAGAATAGAATAGAATTCAACTTTATTGTCATTGCACATGCACAGGTACAGGGCAACAAAATGCAGTTTGCATCCATCCAGAAGTGCTTTAGTGATATAGATATATTACAATATATATTAGCAATAATATAGATATGTGAGTATATTACAGAAATGGGTCTATTATGGTATGTTATAATGTACACGGTATGAAGTATGTTGTGAATATTCTATAACTATAAGTATGTACAGGCTGTAGTGAGTACAAGCTATGTACAGGCTATGAACAGGATATGAACAGGATATGAACAGGATATAAATATGAAAAACTATACAGAATATGAAATAAATAACTTTACAGAATCTGAGATATACAGCTATACAGAAATGGGAACTATGCAAGTTGTAGGATTAAAGATTATCGAATGTACAGAATGATTATTTACACAGAGCTATACAGTAGTGCAGTTAAGATAAGTGAGGGTGTAGATAGTTTCTACAGAGGCTATATAAAGTGCTAGTGGTTGTGAGTGGTGGTTCAGTCCATGTTATTATTGTGTGTTTGAGGGTACAGTTGTCCGTTGTGGGTGTGTGTATGTTCAGTCCATGAGTTTAACGCGGGTCAGATGTCAGGAGGCAGAGTTCAGGAGTCTGACAGCTGTGGGGAAGAAGCTGTTCCGGTACCTGGTGGTCTTAGTCCGGAGGCTCCTGTGGCGCCTCCCAGAGGGCAGGAGGGTGAAGAGTCCATGTGATGGGTGACTGGGGTCTTTGATGATTTTCCCAGCCCTTTTCAGACACCGCTTCCTGTAGATGTCTTTTATGGCAGGAAGTGGTGCTCCGGCGATGCGCTGGGCAGTTTTCACGACCCTCTGCAACCCCTTCCGGTCCGAGGCAGAGCAGTTCCCGTACCAGACTGTTATACAGTTGGTCAGGATGCTCTCGATGGTGCAACGATAGAAGTTCACCAGGATGTCTGAGGACAGGTGGTTCTTCCTCAGAGTCCTCAAGAAGAAGAGGCGCTGGTGAGCCTTCTTGACCAGCTTGGAGCAGTTGGTCGTCCAGGTGAGATCCTCGGAGATGTGGACTCCCAGGAACTTGAAGCTGCTCACACGCTCCACAGCCGTCCCCTTAATGTGGATGGGTGGATGTGGGTCAGCATTCCTCCTGTAGTCCACGATGAGCTCCTTGGTCTTCTCAATGTTAAGCAGCAGGTTGTTTCTGTCGCACCACTCAGCCAGACGATCCACCTCCTCCCTGTAGGCGGCCTCATCGTTGTCACTGATGAGGCCAATCACCGTGGTGTCATCTGCAAACTTAATGATGGTGTTGGAACCATCAGCAGGTCTGCAGTCGTGGGTGAAGAGGGGGTAGAGGAAAGGGCTCATCACACAGCCTTGTGGTACACCGGTGTTCATCGTGATTGTAGATGAGCAGCGGTTATCCAGCCGGACATGTTGGGGGCGGTTGGTCAGGAAGTCCAGTAACCATTTGCAGATGAGGGAACTGATGCCCAGGTCTGTCAGTTTCCTGATGAGTTGTGAGGGGTGGATTGTATTGAATGCTGAACTGAAGTCTATAAACAGCATTCTGGCGTAGGTGTTGTTGTTGTCCAGGTGTGAGAGGACAGAGTGCAGTGCGATGGAGACTGCATCCTCTGTGCTCCTGTTCTGGCGGTATGCGAATTGGTGGGGGTCCAGGGTGGGGGGGAGACAGGATTTGAAGTGTGCTAGGACCAGCTGCTCTAAGCACTTAGTGATGATGGGGGTGAGTGCTACTGGGCGGTAATCATTGAGGCAAGATGGGTTGGAGTTTTTGGGTATCGGGACGATGGAGGTGGATTTGAAGCAGGCATTTTCTGTTCATCAGAACATTTTGTCTCATCAAAATATTATTTGTCAGAAAAATGAAATAAATCCAATGAGTGAAATGGTCTAAAAATTATTTTAGACCATTTTAAATTCATCCATTTGCTTCAGCTTATCCTTTTCAGGGTTGCGGGGGGCACTGGAGCCTATCCCAGCTATCTTAGGGCAAGAGGCAGGGTACACCCTGGACAGGTTGCCAGTCTGTCGCAGGGCTACCACACAGAGACAAACAACCATCCGTACTTACATTCACTCATTCACACTTATGGGCAATTTAGATTTTTCAATTGACCTATCCCCTCTAACTGCATGTCTTTGGACGGTGGGAGGAAGCCGGAGTACCCGGAGAGAACCCACACAAACATGGGGAGAACATGCAAACTCCACACAGAAAGATCCTGGCTTGATAGTAGAATTGAACTCAGGACCTTCTTGCAGTGAGGTAACCGTGCTACCCCATTTTAAATCACACTAAAATACTATTAGTGTATTTGAGTGCACTGCTGATGAGGGGTCGTTAATCATGTGTCATGTCATAACATGAGCCAAGGTGTGAAAAAAAGTGTGGGTCATTATCACCAGAGGTTGTGGGTGAAACCACTGTGGGATCTTGCCTAACCCTATCAAGTGACCAATTGATACCATCTGATGCAAGGTGTAAATGGGGGTTCAGGTGACTGGGAAAGGATCTCAAGACTGCATTGTAGGTGGGAGTGGCTTACGACACCAACTGTCTTTCACGTCTGAAACATCTGCAAGAAATTTAAAGAAGTCCAGCTGCTTTTATTTCCAAGCTCCTTTCCATGACCTGGATGACTGAGAAGCTACACGGACATCTAACAAATGGTGTCACTCCGATGTAAAGTTGATATTATCATAGCTAAGTGTCTTTCAAACAGACTACAGTTTTTCACACCAGCAACATTTTGTACCAAAAGTCAGAAGAGGCTCACAAATAATTTTAAATAATTTGTAGAGGAGCATTTTATTGTCCCATCACTGTTCAGTCTCAGCACCCAGACATGTCTGAACCATTCCTCCCTACTAATCATTTACACACTATATATATATATATATATATATATATATATATATATATATATATATATATATATATATATATATATATATATATGCATACATACATATATATGGACACACACATACATCTCAAATCTGAACAATGAATAACCTCTGGTACACACTTCTGATCATAAATTCACTGACTGAGCAGGAGCTTTATTTAAAATAATGCAGGATTTTTACATTTTATATTTCAGAACAAACTTTATAGATGAGCAGGAGAGTAATAGTTTAAGGATGGTTATGCTTCCTGGAGAGTAATGCTTCCTGAATTATAATATCATTGCGGACCAAGGGCGAAGAGGGATCAATACAGATTTCACGAGACTTTTTGATAACGAAACTGAAAGAAAGAAAAAGGATTATCATTACTAAAATGTATTGTTTTATTTATTTTACAAAATAAAAACAGCTGCAAAATAAAGATGTGCATGAGACAAAATTTAGATGACAGGTGAGAGCAAATACTAAGACCAGATAAAAGCTTATATGTTAAAACTCTCATTGTCCCTGAATTCTACTTTATTTCCTAAGCAATGGTCATCCTTAGAATGATTTATGACACTTGCATGTGTAATAAATATGTATTGAAATGTAAGTAAACTTGCTGTAAAGGAACTTACATGACTGCAGTCATTGGACACCGTTGATCCGTAATGTAATATGAGCTGATATCAACCTGCCTAATTCTTATATGAGAGAAGCTGCGGCAACATCCTGGACAATAAACAATAAGAAATGTATTAGACTGTTTTAAAAAGTACGACAGAAAAGAAATCTCTATAAACCAATAGTAACAGTAAGAATAAGGAACATTTTTGTATGTTACACAGGGCTCTAGAGTGCGACCAATTTGGTCCAATTTGGTCCTAATTTCTCAACGGTGCAACTAAAAAGAATTCTAGGTCGCACCGGTGCGGCTCTATGGAAGCCTGTTTCTGCCACACAAAAAAAAGTAGCCATCGAAATTTCGACTTATTAACCCGAAATTTTGAGTAAATTAACTCGAAAGTTTGACTTACTAACTCATAATTTTGAGAAAAGTAACTTAAAAATTTGAGTTGCATTGTCAGTCAGTAATCTACGTGAATGATGTCATTTCCTTGTTACCCGGAAACTGAAGTCCTTGGCTACAAATGCTACAGCTAAGCTACCAGTATTAGAGCCAGTCATGAATGTACAAATAGCTGAGTATTTTCTCCGTGGCTTCACAAAGGATGAAATCCTTGTGTTATTACCTGAATCACATGGCGTTACAATCAGCAAACGTACTCTAGAAAGCGCCAATTTGTTGCGCAAGAAAATGACCTCATTCACGTACATTACTAATTGGCAGAGCTAACTCGAAATTTTGAGAAAGATAACTAAAAATTTTGAGAAAAGTAACTCAAAATTTTGAGAAAAGTAACTCAAAAATTTGAGGAAGATAACTCGAAATTTCGAGTTTTTGATTTTTTTTTTAATGGTGGAAACAGGCTTCCATAGAGACCAGCTGTTCAGTGCAGAAAACCCCAAAACAAAACAAACAGAGATAGGTGGGAACTCTCTGACTGGCCGTAGTCCAGTCCAGATATTCCTGTAGTCCTTAGTCTAGAGCCCTGCTACAAATTTTTTAAAGTGTAAAATGTAATTGTATATAAAAAATATGTCCTAATTTGCACACCTTTCATTTCAGAAATCTGAACACTGAATAAAACCAGCTCCAAAATTCTATATCAATAAATATATATTCATTTGCTTAAAATGTCAACTAGGCTGTCATATGTGAACCTAAATGTGAAACAAAGAAGTTTGTTCATTTTGTTGATCACTTCCAGGCAAGGTGTAGTAGAGGTGATGTCGTCTCTGAATGTTTGTTAAATTTGTGACCAACGCTAAAGTAATGAAAATAGTACTGATGTGAGGATTCTGAGCAATTTACAATGAATCAATTTTGTGAAAGGATTCACAAAATTTTCATCCATGTTTTTGGATACAAAAAGGGAAAGCAGAAGCATACTAACTCACCATAACCAGAAACATATAATATTTGGTAGGTTAGGTTAAGTAGGTTAAAGATATCTTTGGCTAGCGTTGTAGTTCCCTTAATAAATTATGACTGCAAACTGCATTTTCATTTCTTCTTCTATGTAGGATAAAATACTTTTTAAAGCCATCTTAAAAATTCTACCTTAATAAGTGTGTACTTATGATTATAGAGGCTCAGTAGACAAGCCATTATAATACACTGAACAAAAATATAAACGCAACACCTTTGTTACTGCTCCCATTCCCCATGGGATGGACGTAGAGACCTAAAATTCATTCCAGATACACAATATAACCATCCCTCCCAAACAGTGGTCACAAATCAGTCCAAATGTGTGGTAGTGGGCACATCTGCTATATTGAGATAATCCATCCCACCTCACAGGTGTGCCACATCAGGATGCTGATCTGACATCATGAGTAGTGCACAGGTGTACCTCAGACTGCCCACAACAAAAGGCCACCCTGGAATGTGCAGTTTTGTCTCACAGCAAAATGCCACAGATGCCACAAGCAATGAGGGAGCGTGCAATTGGCATGCTGACAGCAGGAATGTCAACCAGATCTGTCGCCCGTGCATTGAATGTTCATTTCTCAACCATAAGCCGTCTCCACAGGCGTTTCAGAGAATATGGCAGCACATCCAACCGGCCTCACAACCGCAGACCTCGTGTAACCACACCAGCCCAGGACCTCCACATCCAGCAGGTTCACCTCCAAGATCGTCTGAGACCAGCCACCCAGACAGCTGCTGGAACAATTGGTTTGCACAACCAAACAATTTCTGCACAAACTGTCAGAAACCGTCTCAGGGACGCTCAACTGCATGCCCGTCGTCCTCATCGGGGTCTTGACCTGACTCCAGCTCGTCGCCGTAACAGACTTGTGTGGGCAAATGCTCACATTCGATGGCGTCTGGCACGTTGGAGAGGTGTGCGCTTCATGGATGAATCATGGTTCACATTGTTCAGGGCAGATGGCAGCTGAGAATGTCCCAGTTCTTGCATGGCCAGCATACTCACCGGACATGTCACCCATTGAGCATGTTTGGGATGTGCTTGACCGGCGTATATGACAGCGTGTACCAGTTCCCATGAATATCCAACAACCTCGCACAGCCATTGAAGTGGAGTGGACCAACATTCCACAGGCCACAACTGACAATCTGATAGACTCCATGCGACGATGTGTTGCACTGCATGAGGCAAATGGTGGTCACACCAGATACTGACCGGTTCTGGGACCCCAGACCCCCAATAGCGCAAAAACCTGCACATTCCAGGGTGGCCTTTTGTTGTGGGCAGTCTGAGGTACACCTGTGCACTACTCATGATGTCAGATCAGCATCCTGATGTGGCACACCTGTGAGCTGGGATGGATTATCTCAATATAGCAGATGTGCCCACTACCACACATTTGGACTGATTTGTGACCACTGTTTGGGAGGGATGGTTATATTGTGTATCTGGAATGAATTTTAGGTCTCTACGTCCATCCCATGGGGAATGGGAGCAAAAACAAAAGTGTTGCGTTTATATTTTTGTTCAGTGTATAAACATATAAATGAGTATTTTATATCATTTCCCTCCAGCAGAATGTGTGAAGGTTCAAAATAACTCAGGACTTCTGCTAAACTTTGCCTAAATATTTTGTGGTACAAGTTTGAACATATACAATGACTGATTAGTGCTGGTGCAAAAAATTTGGCAAGTTGTTCATCCACATTTTCAGAAACAAATAATGAAAGTAACATCACACTAACTCACGTAAACCGGAAGCATAATTTGCTTGGAAAGGAGAGTTCGGTTGTTGTTTCACTCTACGCTGAGGAGCTGCAGAGCTGCTGGGAGAAACTGTCTCTGAGGGTGTGGTGACTCCTGGGACCTTCAGCTCCACTACAGGAGAAGTAGTTGCTTTTGTCCCATCAAGGTCTCCTAAGGGTTGAAATACAGGACAAAACTATTTAGCTGTATACAAAGAAAATAATGCAAAAACAACTTTCTATACAGGAAAATCTGAAACTGTTGATTTAATGAGATAATTACGTAACTACATAATTTAAGAAGTGGGTATGCAAATTATTAATTCACAAAGATTCAGTGGCACCATTTTCTATAGAACTCAATAGTCAGTAGTTATTGGTTTGGTACATGTTAAACTCCTTGTTATGTAGAGTCTTGATTCTATTTTGAGCAGAGATGAAAGCAGAAAGGAAGCTTACTTTTTAAGCTTGTGTTGGTGGAGTTGGTTTTATTATCAGGGATGTAGACTGCTGGTACACTTGATATCCAGTTTATGTCAGGTGGAGGCTGAATACAAAACTCTCTCAGCAGGATTTCCTCATCAGAGATGCTCGTGCTTCTTCTCTGCACAAACACTGCAAATGACATCACATCAAAACAATGGATCTACACTGAGTGATTATATTTGAAACATGAGCTATTATTGGAGGCATAATTTTACACGAACATTTTCTATTTAAAACACCAAAAGCAAAGCTCTTACCTGGGACAAGATGTGGAGGTAAAAAGAAAGCAATCCACATGATGTTCATTAGAGCTACGATAACATGAGTCCACTGCATGTTTCTGTGTGCTGCACATGCACCTGGCACTGTGAGCACAGCAACAGATGGTGTGCAATAAAGACATGCTGAAGGATGCACAGCAGCCCTCAGATATTTTAAAATAACTTCATCTCTCTCTGCGGGTGTTTGTGGGTTTCTGATTGAGCAATTTCTCATTTAACCACAAAGAACCAACAGCACATGATGTTCAGAGTGTCTGGTCCCCAAAGCACAAAATGTACCATCAGTGCAATTAACCCGAGTGACATTTGGACATCTTGAACATCACAGTGAGTTCACTGTTCTTAAGCTGCCCGAACACTCATTTGATCTATTGATACTGTTTAATCCATGCTTCCCCCTCCACAATGCGATGCCCTTTATCACAGGTGATAATTTTTTTTTCACTCATTGTGTCTTATACAGTACGCGAAAAATGGCGAATGTGGTTCAAGAGTTGGGAGTTTGCCTTGTAATTGGAAGGTTGCCGGTTTGAGCCCCGGCTTGGACAGTCTCGTTGTGTCCTTGGGCAGCCTCGCCTCTCAGTGCGCCCCAGGGTGGCTGTGGCTGCAATGTAGCTTGCCATCACCAGTATGTGAATGTGTGTGTAGATGACTGGATGTGTAAAGCGCTTTGGGGTCTTTAGGGACTAGTAAAGCACTATACAAATACAGGCCATTTACCATTTATATGAAAAAAGTGTGATGATCCTCTGCTCTCCATTACATTATTTAAATACAGTTCTTACAATATCATGTAAGAACACGTGATGATCACTCTCATTGAATCTACACAATACTAGATTTAAATACATTAAATAGAAACAAAGAATAGTGCTGCGGAAACGACACACTCTTCACTAATCGGGATAATTTCAGAGTTTTCTTCAAAGTTTTCTTCTTTATCAATGAGTGATACACGTTTTTATTAAACATTTGAACATAATACAAGACAAACTCTCGTACAGGATATAACGTCGGAGAGCTACACGTTTTGAAATAAGGAGCAGGCGCATCTATACACGCAGACATACCAAGACATTTTTGACAGTTTCATGCTCCCAATTTTGTGGAAACAGTTTGGAGATGACCCCTTCCTGTTCCAACATGACTGTGCAGCAGCGCACAAAGAAGGGTCTAGAAAGACATGTATGAGCGAGTTTGGTATAGAAGAACTTGACCAGTCTAAAATTGGGGTTGATAAAAATCCAAATGAACTCCTTTTGTGTAGTACATTCATATGTAAATTTTTTAAGTACTAACCCCTGACAGTTTGCAAGCAGATCAAGCAGAATATTTTGAGGTTGTTTATGATTATTTATTTAATCTTTTCTAAATTTATTTAAAGGATTTAAAGTGATTAAGAAACATTCATAGAGTTCTTTATCTACACAAACACTGTAGAGTACAAGAGGTTCAAGGTGGTATTTATCTTACTTAATGTTACATTAGGAGTTGCTGTAGCTCAAGAGGGAGAGCAGGTCACTTTGGTCAACAGCTACAGAAATACATTTTACTTTGGCTTTGAATATGGGATGACTTGATCCACTTTCAAGGAAATAAACATTCCATACAATTTTTTCCTGTCATTACAGAACCTCAGTGACAATTTGCAGTATAAAATTTGTAGAGGGTAATTTTGAAATTTCAAGTTTGACCTGATGATGGCAGTGTTTTTTCACTTCTACCTGTGTAGATCAGCGTGCTTGTATTCAAAAGGTTTCCCCATGTAATGATCTGCTAGAGGATGTAGAGAGCCATAGCCCTGTCTCCCAGGGCATGAAGCAGGCATGTAGGAGATCCAGGCTCCAGACATCCAGAGGCCCCAGAGTGCGAGAGCCCAAGGAGGACCACCGGAGGGGCATCCGTGCCACCGTCCTGGGAAGAGCTGAGGAGAGCCCCAGATGAGGGGTCACCCAGCAGCCACGGAGCAGAAGCCAGAGGGGGTTGCAGTGGCGTGCCTGCCGGCTCTGCCGGCAGCCAGTTGTGCCAGAGTGAACCGAGCCGCAGGCCCAGAGGCCGGAGGCCCGAGGGCCCCCTTTGCCCCGGAAGAGGCCTGACCGGGCAACAGGCACCAGGCCCTGCCAAGTAGTCACCAGGAGTGAGCTGGTACATACCTGAGCGCCCAGCCCCGGACACCAAGAACCACGAACCCACCGACCCCTGAGGGCATCAGTTACCGGCAGGGAGTGTGGTGAGGGGAGATAGGCCTTTGTCTGCACTTGTATGGTTTCTCTCCTGTGTGGACTCGTTTGTGTGTTTTAAGGTCACCTGCAGTGGTGAAGGATGACCCACACTGATCACAGAGATGCTTTTTGACCCCACTGTGAAAGAGTTCATGTCATTTTAAGTCACCTGAAATGGGGAAGCTTCTCCCACATTCTTTGCCGTATTTCAGTTTGTCGCCAGTGTGTTTACGTTGATGTATTTTTAGCCCGGCTTGCTGACTGAAAGTCTAAAATACTTAGTCATTTGTTTAATTGTAATTTAGCATTATATAACTCACATATAAAACTATCAATTGTAATTTTAAATGGTTTAAAAGCATGTAGAAGAGCATATTTAGGCAAGTACATTTCTCCTTTTGTTATCAAGAAGCACAGACAAAAAGGAAAAAAAAACTGAATCATTGGTCATTGGTCCCCACCAATGCCAAAACGAAATCTACGCCCACTGTCTCTTCCATTGCCGTTTCACTCCAAACGTAACAAATGTCCAACTCAGACAGTGTTCTCAATTTGCATTCACACACAGTGAAGTTGCAGCTTGTTGGAAACGCATCTCCATCCATCCAGTCATGATGATGGTGTTTTCTCCTTGCTGATGCCTTTTGCACATACTGCTGTTGCTGCTGGACCCCTCGCTGCTCAGGATACTGCTGTTGTCTCTTGACCTGCCACGTTGTTGCTTTTGGATCTGCATTTCGCGACAGTCAAGTGGAGGGTGCGTCTGTCCTCTCAGTAAGTGAGTGAGACAGTAGACAGTGGTGAGGAGGGCTGTGCGAAAGCAAAAACACATAAATATGCCTGACACCCGTAAACGAAGCAGCATCTGGCTGCAGTTTAAAGACTTTTTTTTCTGTCTTGGTCTTGGTCTTGGTCTCGTCTCGACTTCGTCTCATCTTGGTCTTGGTCTCGGTCTCGGTCTTGGTCTCGTCTCGACTTCATCTCGACTTGGTCTTGGTCTCGATACCCTCTGGTCTTGGTCTTGGTTTAGGCGGTCTTGACTGCAAGTCTAGTTGCACCAGTGGTGCCATGAGCAGTATCTATCTGCTGCTCATCAGCTGCTATGCCGTGGTTATTGTCACAATGTGGTGTATTTGGAACACTCAATCCTAAGTGGATATGATCCAGGATTGGATGTTTTGTATAAAATGTGAAAGGAACAATTGTTCCTTTCCCCTTTGCTGTGTACTCTGCTGATGCTGTTTTCAAAACCTACCACACTCATGTACAGTATCAGTGTCACACTGAGATATTTCAAAGATAATAATAATACATTTTATTTGAAAGCGCCTTTCAAAACACTCAATGTCACTGGAATAAAACAAGGTCACAAGGTCATTAGAATAAAAAGCAAGATAAAAGCAAGCAGTTCACACAATGGTAAAAGCATAAGACATAAACTAATAAAAGAGCAGAGTGGGAGGTTATGCTATTTTGAACAAGTGAGTTTTGAGTTGGGACTTAAAGAGAGAGAAGGAAGAGATGTTTCTTAAATCAGGAGGTCGGGAATTCCAGAGTCGTGGAGCAGAGCAGCTGAAAGCCCTGCTCCCCATGGTGGCAAGACGGGGGGAGGGGACGGAGAGTGAAAGGGAAGAAGTAGATCTGAGACAACGAGATGGGGCGGTGATCTTAACCAGATCAGAGAGATAAGGAGGGGAGAGATGATGAATAGCCTTAAATGTATGCAAGAGTATTTTGAAATTGATGCGATATTTGAAGTGAAGCTGCTGCAGGACAGGAGTGATGTGGTGGATAGAAGGGGTCCTGGTGATGATACAAGCAGCAGAGTTCTGGACGCGTTGGAGCTTGTGGATGGATTTTTGAGTATAAAAATAACCTGAATAAATACAAATAAAGGGAAAGAGCTGTCCAAACCTCTGTCTCTGACCATCTGTGTTAACACTTGAAATCGGAATCATGTAAATGTAACAAACATGTTAAAACATAAGAAATCAGGAAGGGGCAAAAAAAGCATTTTGCTAAAAAAAGATTTAGAGCAGAAGTTTTTTGCACTGCATTTTGAAATGAAGATATATTGCATTTATTTACAATTAAAAACACACAGAGCAGAAAGTGTGTTACTGTTTTACATCCACAGACACACAAGAAAAGAAGCAGGCAACATGAGGTCAAGTTATGGCAATTTTATTTTTGTATGTCAGTACATGCATTCAGAATAGAGTTTTTAAAAAACAAACAAACGTCCCAAGTAAAGTTTGGGGGGATTTTTGTGAAAGAAAGGTTGAGAGAGGGGGAAGGAGGAAGATGCTGCTGGGTCAGTTCTTTCTCAGCAGTCTGCTCCAGAATCCCCTCCTGTCCTCGGCTTGCTTTTCTTTTGCCTTCAGCTCTTTTAAGGTTTTGTTGAGCTGCTCCTCGGCATCTTTAAATGTTTCTTTCAGCTGCTGTTTGGCCAGTTTCCCTTTGTGTTTGAGGAGCTCTTTAGCTTCCTTTTTGTGCTTTTGTATTTCTTTAAGTTCATCTTTGCAGCCTTTCTTGGTCACCGTCGTTTCTTTCTTGAATACCTTCAACTCAATTTTCCCTTCTGCAAGTTCCTCTTGCACTTTCATCAGTTCCTCCTTCATGTTTTGAGTGTAACTCTTTGTATCTTCCATTTCTTTCTTTGCTTCCTGTATTTTAATTTTCTCTTCCTCCAACACTTTTTGAGCTTCCAACAATTCTTTCTTCATATTTTCAATCTCATTTTCTGTCTCGTGTTTACATTTTTTCTCCTCTTCAAGTTGTTGCTTCACATGCAGTAATTCCTTCCTTAGTGTTTCAGCTTCAGCCATTACATTTGCAGCGTCTTGTGTTGCCAACTGCATTTTGCTTTTTTCCTCTTCAAAAGCTTCCTGCACCTCCTGTAATTCCTGCATCACATTTCCTGCCTCCTTCTTTGCAGTTTGATATTTATTTTTGGCTTCTTGTGCTGTGCTTTTCTCTTCCTCCAATGCTTTTTGAGCTTGCAACAGTTCTTTCTTCATGTTTTCATTCTCGTTTTCTGCCTGTTGTTTTCTCATCTTCTCTCCTTTAAGTTTGAGACCCACATCCAGTAATTCCTGCAATACTACTTCAGTTTCAAACTTTGAATTTTTAGCTTCTCCTCTTGATTTTTCTGCCTCTTCTTTTAATTTGACATTTTCAGCCTGTATCATTTGAAATTTAAAATGAATCAGCTGTACTGTATTGTGAGATGAAGCACTCGCCGATCCTCTTCTCGATCTCCCTTGATTCATTTTGGCCTTTTAAACAAAGGAACCAACGTTTTGTAGAGGAGTGAAGTGAAGTTTTCGATGTTTCTTCGTCAACTGTCGTTTGTCCTGCACAGAGATGCTGCTGTAGATGTGTCTCTAGCTGTGTCTGGATACAATGAAACATGCTGGAACTAAGTGCTTGTGTTGCACAGTTCTACTAAACATTCCATTTCATGCATGCTCCGCCCACATGGTCAGGAATGTCAGGTGCTGCATCTCCAAATGCTGCTCCCGTTGCCTAGCAATAACAGCTGTTTACTTTTTGGGGTCTGGTTCATTGTTTAATAAAGAAAACATGTCCAAGTATTGGGTGCCGAGGCTCAGCGCATATTCTAGCCTGCTGTGTGGGTGGGCAGCTAGAAATCACTGGTGGGCAACATGAGTGAGGAGAAAACTGGAGCAGCCAAGCAGGGAGCTGCAGGTTGCTGGTTTGAGTCTCTGTTCAGATGCTGGTGTCTCCTCTCTCTGAGATGTCTGCAAACAGTCCCAGATAAAACAATAAGGATAATAAACAAACACGTGACTAAAATAACAATTATGACTCTGATGTGTTTCATGTGTAGCAGGATGGCCTCTATACAGCAGTCGCTGCAAGCATCCACATCGCCACACTTACTATTCTTTAAGCAGGCGTGCTGGGCTCCTCCTAAGGAAAGTTTGAAACTTCATTTCCTTCATGCTGGTGAACTTTTTACCAAATATTTTCATCAAAGCTTCTCCATCACTGACAGGGATTGTTTGGATCTTCACACTCATCTCCACCAACCCTAAAAAATGAGTCTCACTTTGCTCATATAATGCCAGGAGTGTCTCCATATTCCACAAAAGTCTATGCAAACATGTAACAGTATCCCATATTCATAGAAATATTATTGATATTATAACAAAAGCTGTCACCAACACAATTGTCCCAAGTGCTTTTTTTTATTAGTTATTGCAAATGCTTGACTGCAGTTCTTGCTAGATGACAAAACCACTTATTAGGTTTAGAAGGAAATGACTTTTTCTACATGAGGTAAAGTTGGAGAGCTGTTTCCCCAAACTAAATGAAATCATCATTTGAAAAACTACAATCTGTATTTACTCTGAACATCTGTGTTAACATTTGAAATTGGAAACATGTAAGTGTAACAAACATGTTAAAACATAAGAAATCAGGAAGGGGCATGTATAGGAATTTCTTTTACTTATGCATTAATCACATTATTTTATTGTATGATACCTTGGTGCCACTGGATTTTAACATGTCTCACACTCATACAGTAAGACAAATGCTGGGGGTCTAGTAAGGAAGTTGGGGGAAGCAGACAACTCCACAGGAAGAGTCTTTTGTGTCTTTGAGGACTCTGGTAGGAAGCAAGGGAGTGTGAACCTTAAGGTGTGAAACAGCTGTGTACTGCCTTTTGTTCCTGGAGAAGGTATTTAACTGAGAGCCATGCTAGGCTCAGGGAGACTCTGCTGACCGTCTGTCCCGCGGTCATGCAGGGACTTCATCAAGCTTGCTTGTCTGTTCTTTGTGTGTTTGGATTAAAGAATGTTAGCTACCGCTCACCGCTCGTCTGCAGGCTTTATTTAAATGGAAAACTTCCACAACAGGCAAAAAAAAAAGCTTTTTGCTAAAAAAAAAAAAAAGATTTAAAGCAGAAGTTTTTTGCACTGCATTTTAAAATGAAAACATATTGCATTTATTTGCAATTAAAAACACACAGAGCAGAAAGTGTGTTACTGTTTTACATCCACAGACACACAAGAAAAGAAGCAGGCAACATGAGGTCAAGTTATGGCAATTTTATTTTTGTATGTCAGTACATGCATTCAGAATAGAGTTTTTAAAAAACAAACAAACGTCCCAAGTAAAGTTTGGGGGGATTTTTGTGAAAGAAAGGTTGAGAGAGGGGGAAGGAGGAAGATGCTGCTGGGTCAGTTCTTTCTCAGCAGTCTGCTCCAGAATCCCCTCCTGTCCTCGGCTTGCTTTTCTTTTGCCTTCAGCTCTTTTAAGGTTTTGTTGAGCTGCTCCTCGGCATCTTTAAATGTTTCTTTCAGCTGCTGTTTGGCCAGTTTCCCTTTGTGTTTGAGGAGCTCTTTAGCTTCCTTTTTGTGCTTTTGTATTTCTTTAAGTTCATCTTTGCAGCCTTTCTTGGTCACCGTCATTTCTTTCTTGAATACCTTCAACTCAATTTTCCCTTCTGCAAGTTCCTCTTGCACTTTCATCAGTTCCTCCTTCATGTTTTGAGTGTAACTCTTTGTATCTTCCATTTCTTTCTTTGCTTCCTGTATTTTAATTTTCTCTTCCTCCAACACTTTTTGAGCTTCCAACAATTCTTTCTTCATATTTTCAATCTCATTTTCTGTCTCGTGTTTACATTTTTTCTCCTCTTCAAGTTGTTGCTTCACATGCAGTAATTCCTTCCTTAGTGTTTCAGCTTCAGCCATTACATTTGCAGCGTCTTGTGTTGCCAACTGCATTTTGCTTTTTTCCTCTTCAAAAGCTTCCTGCACCTCCTGTAATTCCTGCATCACATTTCCTGCCTCCTTCTTTGCAGTTTGATATTTATTTTTGGCTTCTTGTGCTGTGCTTTTCTCTTCCTCCAATGCTTTTTGAGCTTGCAACAGTTCTTTCTTCATGTTTTCATTCTCGTTTTCTGCCTGTTGTTTTCTTATCTTCTCTCCTTTAAGTTTGAGACCCACATCCAGTAATTCCTGCAATACTACTTCAGTTTCAAACTTTGAATTTTTAGCTTCTCCTCTTGATTTTTCTGCCTCTTCTTTTAATTTGACATTTTCAGCCTGTATCATTTGAAATTTAAAATGAATCAGCTGTACTGTATTGTGAGGTGAAGCACTCGCCGATCCTCTTCTCGATCTCCCTTGATTCATTTTGGCCTTTTAAACAAAGGAACCAACGTTTTGTAGAGGAGTGAAGTGAAGTTTTCGATGTTTCTTCGTCAACTGTCGTTTGTCCTGCACAGAGATGCTGCTGTAGATGTGTCTCTAGCTGTGTCTGGATACAATGAAACATGTTGGAACTAAGTGCTTGTGTTGCACAGTTCTACTAAACATTCCATTTCATGCATGCTCCGCCCACATGGTCAGGAATGTCAGGTGCTGCATCTCCAAATGCTGCTCCCGTTGCCTAGCAATAACAGCTGTTTACTTTTTGGGGTCTGGTTCATTGTTTAATAAAGAAAACATGTCCAAGTATTGGGTGCTGAGGCTCAGCGCATATTCTAGCCTGCTGTGTGGGTGGGCAGCTAGAAATCACTGGTGGGCAACATGAGTGAGGAGAAAACTGGAGCAGCCAAGCAGGGAGCTGCAGGTTGCTGGTTTGAGTCTCTGTTCAGATGCTGGTGTCTCCTCTCTCTGAGATGTCTGCAAACAGTCCCAGATAAAACAATAAGGATAATAAACAAACACGTGACTAAAATAACAATTATGACTCTGATGTGTTTCATGTGTAGCAGGATGGCCTCTATACAGCAGTCGCTGCAAGCATCCACATCGCCACACTTACTATTCTTTAAGCAGGCGTGCTGGGCTCCTCCTAAGGAAAGTTTGAAACTTCATTTCCTTCATGCTGGTGAACTTTTTACCAAATATTTTCATCAAAGCTTCTCCATCACTGACAGGGATTGTTTGGATCTTCACACTCATCTCCACCAACCCTAAAAAATGAGTCTCACTTTGCTCATATAATGCCAGGAGTGTCTCCATATTCCACAAAAGTCTATGCAAACATGTAACAGTATCCCATATTCATAGAAATATTATTGATATTATAACAAAAGCTGTCACCAACACAATTGTCCCAAGTGCTTTTTTTTATTAGTTATTGCAAATGCTTGACTGCAGTTCTTGCTAGATGACAAAACCACTTATTAGGTTTAGAAGGAAATGACTTTTTCTACATGAGGTAAAGTTGGAGAGCTGTTTCCCCAAACTAAATGAAATCATCATTTGAAAAACTACAATCTGTATTTACTCTGAACATCTGTGTTAACATTTGAAATTGGAAACATGTAAGTGTAACAAACATGTTAAAACATAAGAAATCCGGAAGGGGCATGTATAGGAATTTCTTTTACTTGTGCATTAATCACATTATTTTATTGTATGATACCTTGGTGCCACTGGATTTTAACATGTCTCACACTCATACAGTAAGACAAATGCTGGGGGTCTAGTAAGGAAGTTGGGGGAAGCAGACAACTCCACAGGAAGAGTCTTTTGTGTCTTTGAGGACTCTGGTAGGAAGCAAGGGAGTGTGAACCTTAAGGTGTGAAACAGCTGTGTACTGCCTTTTGTTCCTGGAGAAGGTATTTAACTGAGAGCCATGCTAGGCTCAGGGAGACTCTGCTGACCGTCTGTCCCGCGGTCATGCAGGGACTTCATCAAGCTTGCTTGTCTGTTCTTTGTGTGTTTGGATTAAAGAATGTTAGCTACCGCTCACCGCTCGTCTGCAGGCTTTATTTAAATGGAAAACTTCCACAACAGGCAAAAAAAAAGCTTTTTGCTAAAAAAAAAAAAAAGATTTAGAGCAGAAGTTTTTTGCACTGCATTTTAAAATGAAAACATATTGCATTTATTTGCAATTAAAAACACACAGAGCAGAAAGTGTGTTACTGTTTTACATCCACAGACACACAAGAAAAGAAGCAGGCAACATGAGGTCAAGTTATGGCAATTTTATTTTTGTATGTCAGTACATGCATTCAGAATAGAGTTTTTAAAAAACAAACAAACGTCCCAAGTAAAGTTTGGGGGGATTTTTGTGAAAGAAAGGTTGAGAGAGGGGGAAGGAGGAAGATGCTGCTGGGTCAGTTCTTTCTCAGCAGTCTGCTCCAGAATCCCCTCCTGTCCTCGGCTTGCTTTTCTTTTGCCTTCAGCTCTTTTAAGGTTTTGTTGAGCTGCTCCTCGGCATCTTTAAATGTTTCTTTCAGCTGCTGTTTGGCCAGTTTCCCTTTGTGTTTGAGGAGCTCTTTAGCTTCCTTTTTGTGCTTTCGTATTTCTTTAAGTGCGTCTTTGCAGTCTTTCTTGGTCACCGCAGAGCCGGTCATCAACATGAACTATAGTTTGGTGTCTTAGACCACTTCTGACTTGCAGCATGTTGTACAGAACAAAGAGGAAGGTGAAATTAGAGCTAGAGAAAGATATTTGGTGGGTGAACATCTCGTCTGGCTACTATACTGAAGCTTACTACCATCTATATAGCAGCAGCTTCACATTTTTGATATATGCCTCCCATTAAAACTAGCCAAAGAAAAATATGTGCTCTTGAGGTGTGGTTTTAAATCCTACTCTCCCCAAAAATGTAATCAACAATTGTACCTATAACCAGCTCTTATATGGTGTAATTAAAATTTTACATTGCCTGTAGCTTGGCTAACCCAGGTGATAAGGATTAGTTCGAGTCTGAGCAACTTCGTATGATTTTCTCAAGTTTCACTACCAACCAGTTCTTGGAGACAAGTTGGCATCTTCCATGCAATTTCCATGAAATTCTTGTGAGGGGTCAGATTTGAAGCTACGCTGTTTTTATAGTCAGATGTCCTTTAGTTAGCAATGAATCTGCCCTTGAGTCTGGCACCTTTGTGTCACTTGGTAATGATTTTTATAACCTGCTTGCTTTTGACTTTTATGGTTTTAACTTTGGAAACCTGTTTTAGAATACAGGATTGCATATGGCACAAATGTTTATGAAAGACCTCACCTATAAAAGACTTAAGCACTTGAGTTGATGTCAACTGGATTGAATCTTGAACCCGGTATCATCCACAGATGAAAAATGGGTCTAAACTTGCCAACAGGCATTTGTAACATCTAAAAGGACTTTTGATGTTTTTTAGATGGGACTTTGTTATGGTTAGCTTTCTGGTAGGCAGATGTGCTCTAAGATACTAGACTATAAAATGTACCTCCACTTTCCAAGTGACTTTGGTTGTCTTTGGTAAATACCTGTCATCAGAATGCACCACTGTCACTTTTGTATTCTAAGTAAAGGTGTGGGTTCAAATCCCCCCCTTGACAAAGCTTTTGTCTTTAGATTTCATTCAGCACATCTTCCTGTGAAGAACCCTGAGGGTCTTAATCAGCAGTTAGAACTTGTCCGTCCTATTATCCACAGACCTCACATTATATATGCAAAGAGCATACAATTGAAAGTCTTGAAACTTGTGCTCTGAAGTGGGTAAAGACTAGTCTTCAGCAACTTCATCACATGTATATGAGGTTACTGTTCATTGAGCTCTGATGGTGAGGACTTCTTCAGTATAGTAGCCAGACGAGATGTTCACCCACCAAATATCTTTCTCTAGCTGTAATTTCACCTTCCTCTTTGCTCTGTACAACATGCTGCAAGTCAGAAGTGGTCTAAGACACCAAACTGCTTCAGTGCAAATAACTATAGTTCATGTTGATGAACTATCTCTCACTGAGACACTTATAGACTTGTTCTTCACATTTGGTTGCATGTACAGTGACATTGTCTTTTGTTTTCTGCTAATCAGAAGTGGTATTAGAACCTAGACTGAAGCTTGGCTACCCAAGTGGCTTTGGTTCACTTTGATGTGCTGTTTTTAACAAAGTGTTATCCTCATCCACTTTTTCGTTCAACATTTTATAAGTATAGGTTCAAATCCCACACCTGACAAATAGCTTTTCTTACATGTTGTACACTTGCATTCATGCATTCATTCATATGTCCAATAGACTGTTTAGCACAGGTTTAGCTGTGATGTCTCTTTAAATTAAAGTACAAAACACAAGTATATTCAGAAATAGATCACTTGCAAGCAGCTTTCTAAGCAAATTTAAGGTTCATATGGAGTTGTAGGAGCTTTGCTTTCTGTTTGTCTGGATAGCTAAGTGGTTTAAGGCATGAAAAATCTGTTTTTTCCTGACCAAAGTGACATCTAGCATCCAAATAGAGACACTGGTTCAACCCCAACCCCTGCCAAAGATTTTATCCAAGCTGTTTGATGAAACTTTACCTTCTGCTCAACACAAAACATAATCAGTTACTTTTGATTTCAATTACTTTTAAATTGATGGGCTCAAGAGTTCATTGCAACTTTAAATCTGGAGACAAAAGCTTGCCAGGCATGTTTTGATGTGTTCAACTCCCAGGCATGGGAGTTGAACACAGAATTTTATTAAAAGTCTGTAGGACCCTTTTAACAGGAAGGACTAAAGCCTTGGTTTGGGCTTCTTAGCATACTCACGCATACTGCCAATCTGAAAACGATGTTATCTATCTGGACCTTACAGTCACATAGAAAGCAATGACTCCTTGACGTTGCTAACTGTGGACGAGTTATATAAGCTCTTGCCGGTCTGCATTATATATTCCTTATCTTTTGCATATTTCAGACAAGGGTGTTTTCCGCCTATATCATTTAGTTAGTTATTGTTAAGTAAGTCCTTGATGTCAGGAGGTTAAGACTTCCACATGGTGGATGACTGAGAAACCTTACACCTATAAAGGTGTAAGATACTGGACTCAAGAACGGACCTTTGTTTTCCAAGTGACTTCGGTTGACTTTGATAAATGTCATCCATCAATTTTAGCTAGCGGCACTTACATGTTTGGGTGGAGGTTCAAATCCTCTGGACAACGTTTCTTTATTGAGATTTCATGTCTAGAGTTCCACACAAGAAAAAAAGAATCGCAACCAAATAATTTCATTTCAAGTGTTTATTGCCATGTGCATTTAGTAAGATTAGTAAGTATTTGCAGACAAGCTGGTCTCCATGCAATCTGCTTAGAATCAATTAAAAGATTTTCAGTGCAGCAGTCACTCATTCAAAGGCAGTCCACAGATGAAAAAAAGGTGTAAACTTTTTCATCTAAACATCTAAAGTGTATTTGTGGCTTCTGATCTGTTAGTCAAAGGTTGTCAAAGATACTGGACTGGAAAATGGACCTTTCCTTCCCAAGTGACTTTGGCGAACTTTGAAAAACGCTTTCCGTCAAATCTAGCCACTGGAACTTATGCTTTTCAAATACAGGTTTCAAATCTTACTCTGGACAAAGCTGTAGTCTTTAGATTTCATTCAAACTGCTTGATTAAAGTTTGTTTTAAACTCATGACATGAACTTTGCGCTGAAATCATACTTCTTATAAAGATTTACACACACTACATGTAAATCTTTAGACTGCCTAGAACATAGACTAGGCAGCCTACTGTCTAGAATTAGGGAAGTGAACTAATTCAACGCTTTACATTATTGTAGGAATATTTGTGCTTTGTCATTGTGTGTTGTGAGAAGAATGGCACCTGGCTTGTTCAGTTGGAAGACTATGGACCTCATGGATGTGTGTTCAAGCTCCTTGGTGAGTGAAGGTTTTGTCATTTAACAGAAAGATTTAGTGCAGGGGTCTCCAAGTTCAGTCCTCGACAGCTCCTGTCCTGCAGCAAACACAGAATGGTTGAATTACCTCTTCATTATGCCATCACATTTGGCAAAGGCCTGGTTACAATCAGATGTGCTGGAACAATGATGCATCTAAAAGCAGCAGGATATTGGCCCTCCAGGATTGGAGTGGAGACCCCTGATTTAGTGGAAAAGAAAACTGGCTTTCAATTGCGATAAGGACTCTTACACACTTAACACAAATAGTACTAGATCAGTGACATGAGTGGGTAATAAGAGCATCTTAGAGAAGCAGAGCTTCTGAGAAGATGACCATGCAGTATTTTAGAGGAATCCAGTGAAACTGCGGAAAGACTGGAATCATTTGTTCTATGGAAGAGATTCTGGCAATGACATGAGCCTCTGCATTGTAAACCAGATGAAGTAAATGGATATGTTGTTCATAAGTCAGAGGTGGACTACGGTACTTCATTACACAATGGACCCCAGCTTTCCAAGTGGCTTTGGTCAGCTTTGGTAAATGCACCAGAACTGCCAACGGTCACTTATGTGTTTTAAAGAAAGGTGTGGGTTCAAATCCCATTTTTGACAAAGATTTTGTCTTTAGATTTCATTAAAGTTTCCTGATGAAAGTTTGAAACTCATAACATGAAGTGCAGTTTGAAATCCTACATTTTATGATTTCATCTTGCATGTGCTACCGTCTTGCCTGATGACCAACATTTAAAGAACTTAATCAAAAACTTTTTTAAATGACAGTGAGAGACTTTTATGTGGAGGACTTTTAGACTGTCAGAATGGAAGGAGGCACTCCTTCCTGACCAAAGCAACTTCTGCTCTGCTAATGGTCTTCAAATTTTAGTCAAGTTCTGTAAATTTATTTTGTAAGACATATGAGGTCTATGTCCACATGAACAGAATCAACTTTTGGGGATTTAAAACATGCTTATTTCTTTACTTTGAATGTTTGACTTGGATTTTATCTTGACTTAGATATCGTCCACAAATTACAAATACAGCTAAACTTGTGAACAGGCATTACTTTGTGATTAATGTTCTACTAGTCAGAGGTGGTCTAAGATACTGGACTCAAGTATGGATTTGCACTTCCCAAGTGACTTTGGCTGGCTTTGGTAAATCACTCCGCAAACAACTGCTGACGTCACTTATGCTTTTTAAATAGAGTAGTGAGTTCAAATCCCATTCCTGACAACCATTTTTTATTTTGATTTAGTTCACGTTGCTTAATGAAAATTTGTTTGAAATTCATGACATGAAGTTTGGGTTTAATGATAAAGGTTTGAGCTTTTACACGCTGCTGTCTTACAGCTCTAGATTGGTCAGCAGTAAGGGAAGTAAAATAATTGGATGCTTAGAGTCTTGGAATCTTTCTGTTTTCTGGTTGTTTCCAGCGTCTACCCCGACTCTCATCCTATGGTAGCTAGAATATGCTCCAGTCCCCATGAATCAGAATTGGATAAATGAAAGAGGATGGTTGGATGAATGAATGGATGGATGGATGGATGGATGGATGGATGAATGGATGGATTCTGTATCTTCTGGACTAAAGATGAGACAGACCATCTCAACTGTTGTAAGCGTTCAGTTCAAAAGGTTGCATGTCTGATGGTATGGGAGTTCATCAGTGCTCATGGAATTGTCAGCTTGCGCATTTGGAAAGGGACCATCAATGCATTACGAACATTGCATCCTATACTCCAAACAGACGGGGTGCTGTGGGGTAGTAGTCAAAGCAGGGAAGCCTAGACCTCTTTACTTTACTGATAAACATAAAACAGTACAATCAAATATACAGCACAAGTCTAATTAAAAGGTAGTCTAAATTAAGGAGTCTTAAGATGACGTTTAAGAGAATAAATACAATCCAGGCAACGTAGAGATGGAGGGAGAGAATTCCACAACCTGGGGGCCACTGCTCTAAAAGATCTAATACCTCTCTCTCACCAGTCACCTCACCCATCTTTTTTGGAGAAACCTCAAGGAGTTCCCACATCGGTCGATAGATGTAACCTCTCCAGTATGTCCTGGGTCTACCCCAGGCCTTCTCCTGATTGGACATGCCCGGCCGAAACCCCTTAACATTATGCCTCAAGTGGCTCCTTTCAAAGTGTAAGAGGGAGGATAAGAAGGACAGACGCAACAACATTGTCATCCCCTGTGTAGCCGGTGTATCAGAAAAACTCAGGAGAGTTTTCTCCAAGCATGACATCCCGGTGCATTTCAGACCCAGCAACACGCTCAGACAATAACTGGTTCACCCGAAAGACAAAACGCCAAAACACAGACTTAACAATGTGGTGTATGCTGTATAGTGCAGCGAGGAATGCCCAGACCTCTACATTGGAGAGACCAAACAGCCACTTCACAAGCGCATGGCACAACACAGAAGAGCCACCTCCACAGGACAAGACTCAGCAGTCCATCTGCATCTTAAGGATAAAGGTCACTCTTTCGAGGATGCCAATGTTCACATTTTGGACAGAGAGGACAGATGGTTTGAAAGAGGAGTAAAAGAAGCAATATTTAGAAGCAAGGGCTTCTAAATATTAGGTGGTGTGCTGTTACATTTATCAAGATCAATACTTTTTTTTAAAGGTACATAGGGTGTCATTGGTGTGAAAGAGGGAGGGTGGATGTGGTTTCAAAAATTGCTGAAAATGCCTCTGACAGAACTTTCCATTCGGTTACATTGACAGGAAATGAAGCTGCGGTTTAGCCCAGAGATGCAGCTCAAAGCATGACACTGTTAACAAAACCAACTTCTACAACCCCCTCGCCCAAAAGTTTAAAAAAATATATGTCACAAAATATTATGACCACAAAAAAAACGCTAAAACAATCATTGAGCAGTCCATATGACTCCATGAGTTTTGCTTTAATTCTTCTTGGTACAACTTTCAGCAGCAGTTGTTGGGACTATTTCCATCTGAGTAAAGAGGATTAAGATCAAACTGTTTAGAAAGTATAACAATAAAAAAAATATTGATGACCACCAGAGCTAGTCCTACTTGTAGATAATCAAATGGTATAAATTTCTAAATTCACCACGCCTTGTTCTCAAATTATTGCATTCCCAAGACTTACAATTCAATTCAATTTTATTTATATAGCGCCAAATCACAACAAAAGTCGCCTCAAGCTGCTTTATATTGTACAGTAGATACAGAGAAAAACCCAACAATCATATGACCCCCTATGAGCAAGCACTTTGGCGACAGTGGGAAGGAAAAACTCCCTTATAACAGGAAGAAACCTCCCGCAGAACCAGGCTCAGGGAGGGGCGGGGCCATCTGCTGCGACCGGTTGGGGTGAGAGAAGGAAGACAGGATAAAGACATGCTGTGGAAGAGAGACAGAGATTAATAACAGATATGATTCAATGCAGAGAGGTCTATTGATCATATTTAAGACTGAAGCATTAATTAATGGCAGGACTTCTTTGAGCAGTTTTGTAGGAATGGGGTCTAAAAGACACGTTGATGGTTTGGAGGAAGTAATTATTGAAGTTAACTCAGAAAGATCAATTGGAGAAAAAGAGTCTAACGTAACATCAATGGTACTAAGAGTAGCTGTAGATAATATTACATCTGTGGGATGATTATTGGTAATGTTTTCTCTAATGATAAAATTGTTATTTGTGAAGAAGTTCATGAAGTCATTACTAGTTAACGTTAAAGGGATGGTTGGATCAACAGTACTCTGACTTTATGTCAGCCGGGCTACAGTGCTGAAGAGAAACCTGGGGTTGTTCTTATTTTACAGAAAACCTGACCTCTGACCTTGAGATCACCTTGACTTGAGAAGGTCACAGGACTCAGACTTATACACTATTTTAAGTAGCTGCACCTGTGGTATCAATTTCAGAATCCTACACAAGTTATCTGATTCACAAACTTGGGTGTTGATGCTGCCCGCCCGACTGGCAGCGTAGCCCCAAAATGATGAGGAAGATAAGGAACATTTCTTTGAATTAAAATTTTTCTAAAGTGTTATACTTTATAGGGAAATTGGTGAATTTAACATGGAAAAAGGTCTTTATTTGCATAGTTTTCAGTTTAGAAATCTGAACTTTGAGGCACCAGACAAAGAGCGATTCAGAAGACCCCTATGAGCAGAACACCAAGGGAACAGTTCACCCTGCCCGGGATAGGGTCACTGGGGCCCTGCCCTGGAGCCAGGCCTGGGGAGGGTGCCCGCGGGAGAGTGTCTGGTGGCCAGACCTTAGTCCATGGTGCCCGTCCGGTCACAGCCCAAAAAGTGACATGGGCCCATCATCCTGTAGACCAACCAACTCCACGGCTTGGGCTCTGGAACCAGTCCCCTGGAGAGGGCTTGTACTCTGTCTCAGTCTAGTTGTCCCTGGTGAGAGGCGGGCTGGAGTGGGTATCCTAGTTTCCCCTCAGCTTGCTGCCTGTACGTGGTGAAGAGAGAGCTGAGTGTAAAAGCAAAGCTTTTAATTTACCGGTCGATCTACGTCCCTACCCTCACCTATGGGTCTGAGATGTGGGTAGGGACTAAATCCTTGGCTCCTAGGTGAGGTGTACCGGGCACGTCCCACCAGGAGGAGGCCCCAGGAGAGACCAAGACCACTGGAGGGATTATATCTCTTGGCTGGCCTGGGAACGCCTTGGTGTTCCCCTGGGCAAGCTGGAGGAGATGGCAGTAAATGGTTCTTAACAGTGCTTTTCTACTCTTCTGAGCACTCAAAGCGCTTTACACAACTTGTGCATTCACCCATTCACACAAACACATTTCCTTAGTGCTTTCTAACTAACATTCACACAATTCAATTCATCCATCCATCCATCCATCTTCATCCGCTTTGTCCGGGGCCGGGTCGCGGGGGCAGCAGCCTAAGCAAAGAGGCCCAGACCTCCCTCTCCCCAGCCACCTCCTCCAGCTTATCCGGGGGAATACCAAGGCGTTCCCAGGCCAGCCGAGAGATATAATCTCTCCAGCGTGTCCTGGGTCTGCCCCGGGGCCTCCTGCCTGGAACACCTCACCCAGGAGGCGCCCAGGGGGCATCCTTGTCAGATGCCCGAACCACCTCAGCTGGCTCCTTTCGATGTGGAGCAGCAGCTGCTCTACTCTGAGCCCCTCCCGGATGGCCGAACTTCTCACCCTATCTCTAAGGGAGAGGCCAGCCACCCTTCGGAGGAAGCTCATTTCTGCCGCTTGTATCCGCGATCTCGTTCTTTCGGTCACTACCCACAGCTCGTGGCCATAGGTGAGGGTAGGGACGTAGATCGACCGGTAAATTGAGAGCTTCGCTTTTACACTCAGCTCCCTCTTCACCATGACGGACCGGTGCAGCGTCCGCATTACTGCAGCTGCAGCCCCAATCCGTCTGTCGATCTCCGGCTCCCTTCTCCCATCACTCGCGAACAAGACCCCGAGATACTTGAACTCCTCCACTTGTGGCAGGAACTCATCCCCGACCCGGAGTGGGCACTCCACCCTTTTCCGGCTGAGAACCATGGCCTCAGATTTGGAGGTGCTGATCCTCATTCCCGCTGCTTCACACTCGGCTGCGAACCGTTCCAGTGCGAGCTGGAGGCCTTCACCCGATGAAGCCAACAGAACCACATCATCTGCAAAAATCAGAGATGAGATTCTGAGGCCACCAAAGCGAAAGCCCTCCGCCACTTGGCTGCGCCTAGAAATCCTGTCCATAAAAATTATGAACAGAACCAGAGACAAAGGGCAGCCCTGGCGAAGCCCATCACCCACCGGGAACGAGTCCGACTTATTGCCGGCAATGCGAACCAAGCTCTTGCAACGGTTGTATAGGGATCGAATGGCCCGTAGCAATGGGCCAGACACCCCATATTCCCGCAACACCTCCCACAGGACACCCCGAGGGACACGGTCGAATGCCTTCTCCAAGTCCACAAAACACATGTAGACTGGTTGGGCAAACTCCCATGCGCTCAAGTATCCTGGAGAGGATAAAGAGCTGGTCCAGTGTTCCGCGACCAGGACGAAAACCGCATTGTTCCTCCTGTATCCGAGGTTCGACTAACGGACGAACTCTCCTTTCCAGCACCCTGGCATAGACTTTCCCAGGGAGGCTGAGGAGTGTGATCCCCCTGTAGTTGGAACACACCCTCCGGTCCCCTTTCTTAAAGATGGGGACCACCACCCCGGTCTGCCAGTCCACAGGTACTGCCCCTGATCTCCACGCAACATTGCAGAGGCGTGTCAACCAGGACAGCCCTACAACGTCCAGAGCCTTCAGGAACTCGGGGCGGACCTCATCAACACCAGGGGCTCTGCCACCAAGGAGTTGTTTAACTGCCTCAGTGACCTCGCCCCCGGAAATTGGCGGGTCATTCCCCTCATCCCCAGACTCTGCTTCCTCCTCGGAAGACGTGTCAGTGGGATTAAGGAGGTCCTCGAAGTATTCCTTCCACCGCCTGACAATTTTCTCAGTCGACGTCAGCAGCGCTCCGCCAGCACTATACACAGTGCAGGTAGAGCACCGCTTTCCCCTCCTGAGACGTCTGACGGTTTGCCAGAATCTCTTCAATTCAATTCAAATTTATTTATATAGCGCCAAATCACAACAAAAGTTACCTCAAGGTGCTTTATATTGTACAGTATATCCTATAATAATAGATACAGATAATAGATATCTATGTTTTTAGATATAAATAGTGAAACCAGCATTACCAGAAGGATATCTCATATGTTGATCTCCTCAGTAAGGAGTGTTTGGTTGTTGTGTCACTGTAACATCACGAGCTGCAGAGCTGCTGCGAGAAACTGAATGGCTTGAATGACCTTATGTCCATAAGTTTACAACCCAACTATATCTTCTGTGGGTATTTAAATATTAAGGGGGGAAAATAAGAATTAATTTCTTTCAGGTTCCAATGTAAAATAAGTAATCTATATAATATATCAGGCATTACCCCCTTTTGCTTCTGTTTTGGTTAAAAAAAAATGCTGAAATAGGAAAGAAATGATCAGACTATCAGAAAAGAAGGAGCATGTGCCTCTGTCTACTATCATCTGGCCAAACCATGGTCACACTGCCACCTGCTGGGACAAAGATGTTATGACAGCTACAGGATTGTTAAGAAAATAGATAGGCCTATTTAGTTGAAATTACAGTTTTTTCTGATTGCTTAAGCACATTTTTTGTAACTATTGGCTAATTTTGCAAAACTCTTCACACAAATAAGAAAACCTGTCACCCAATAATCAAAACATTGTAGTTCTCTTGCAAAAGCAAACACAGCTAGATTAACTCTTCACACCTTCGTAAAAATGGTGTTTCCGTATCGAACAGTACACACAAGCCATCATCTACTAAGCACACAATGCGCCAACTGCACACTGATGGTATGAATACAAAACACATCTGGCTTTTGCTTTCTCTGTGCACAAGGTAGGCTATGTCAGTTTGAACTCATACTTCTGTCATAGATCCATAAGCATAGAGGGATCCAAACTTCAAGTACTGGTGTTTATTCAAACACATCAAAACAAACACAAGTGTTTATTTCCAAGTATAGGATTATTTGCAATCGCCATAATGACTATATGGGTTACTTGGTCTGCAGTGAACATGCTTCCTCTGCCCCCAGCATCTGGTCATCTAGCAATTCTGTAAAGTAACAATTTCAGTATTTTTACATCAATGGTGTTGGTGTGTTTCTCATTGGCATATGGCAGTGCTACAAATCTTTGTGCGAAGTGACTGTACTAACCGATTCTCATTTCAAGATGTCCTTATGGTACTTGCTACAGTGTAGCGGCTCGAGTTAGGCTGGACCCGTTGGCCAGCTACCCTCAGGGTCATTCCACGGTTGATTACATGGTCCACTATTGTAGCTCTGATGTCATCAGCAATTCTGTTTCTTACTCTTCCTACCCTTCCTCTCCCCCCTCCTCATCTTCCTCTCCCCCCTCCTCGTCTTCCTCTTGCTCCTTGTCGTCCTCTTCATCCTACATCCTACTTCTTCACCTCCACGTCCTCTTCCTCGGCCTCCTCTACTTCTCACTCTTTCTGCTCCCACCATTGTACTCCGCACACACAGCTTACCTGTATTATAGTGCTTAGGCTGATTGCAAAGTGAACTAATTATCTAAAAAAGTTTTCACATGTGAAAGTGTGCCAGACAGTTGGCAAATTAGTGTTAATGATAGCCATACATGTGTATACTTTTGCTAGGAGTGTGTTGGAAATTTGGTAATTGAGTGTTGTGCAGTGAATTGTGCCTACAGTTTTGCAAAGTGTGTGTTACAAAATTGCAAACTGAGTGCAAAGCAGTTTTTGTGCTTTTAGTTTTGCAAACTCAGTGAGTGGTTTTGCTATAAGTCTGAATAGTTTTAGAGGTTGTGCTACAGGAATCACAGTTAGGGTTTAAGCATTCAGAAAAAACTGTAATTATTTTAGGGCATTTTCAAATGAAAGTATTTCAATATGTAGTAAAATGATGTATAAATTATTTTTTTAAAGTATAAATTATTTCACACAAACTTGATCACATATAAATATAAATGAAAGTCAAATCTCCAAAAAAAAGATAATGTTCTCGCAATGGTCAACACACAGTACTGTGAAAAAGCCTTAAGCCAGCCTAAACGTCTTTATTCCCTTATTTCCTAGGACTCAAAGTTTTAGTCTAGCCTTTGACCTTTGTGAGGAGTTGTGCTTTCTGAGTGCTCTTGTTATTTTTAAAGTGTTATTGACAGTTACGTGCCTGTGTTGGTGGGTTATCTGTTTCTTAATGTGTGTATGCAAATTCACCTGTGCAGGGGCTCGGCTGTGATTGGTGGATCTAAGGAACGGCCTGATGTAACTGGTTCCTGCTGTGGACATGCGGGAGGTGTGGCAGACTTCCTGTGTATTTACCTCAGGTCCAGACGGAGCAGCCGTAGCAATAGCTATTTGGTTAAAAGGTCGGGCATGTGTGTGAAGTGTGGGGCAAGTAGGGGTGAGCTGCCGATTATTTTGGGAAGCCTTCTTTTCTCCTGTGTTTTTAGACCAGGGAGGTCAGACTGTGTTATTTCTTTCTTTTCCGTAAACAGGTCAGAGGGGAACCGAAGCCTAGGTTGAGTTTTGTTTGTTGTGTTGGCCTTAGCTCACTCCGAAATTATACACTCCCACTACCGTGAGTGCCATTGTTGTCAATAAACTGTTGTTAAAAGGCTCTTCAACTGGTGGGGGAGATTGTCACATCTTGCAGGAGCTTTCCTCTCCTCAGGAGCTCCCTCTGCAGGAGGGGGAGATACAGGAGAGGTGGAGGAAGATCTCAGCCTGGGTGTTTATTGTCTTATGTAGTCTGGAAGATGAGTGGATGGTGGGGTGGGTGCAGTTTTCTCTGTGGTGGGGTTGGGTGGACTGTCCCGGGCTCCGTGGGGCCGGGCGGCGCTGCTGCACTGGGCCCGGTCTGGATGGGCCCCCTTTCCCTGGCGGGTCGCGGAGTATGGAGGTGCCTACTGGGGTCAGCGGGGGAGCTGGCCCCAGGGAGGGGTCACTTGCCCCTCCCTTCCTTCCCTCCCCATCTCCAGCTGCCTCCCTCTTCCCGCTCCACCACAACCACCCACACATGCTGGGCCTTGGAGTAGGGGTATGTCACCAGGGTGCAGAGGAGGCTACCCCCCGTCTGTCCCCTTCTGGCTGCCTCTGCCTCAATTTTATCCCACAACTTAGACATTCACATTACTCACACTCTCATTACACATACATATAGGATCTTGGGGGTGGGCACGATACACGGAGTCCAAAGTACCATCAGGGTGTACACCCCACCCCTGGCATCGTTGCCCACCTCTCAATTTTAAATACACGTAGACATTGAGGGCTAGCAGGAGGGACTATGCGCTTACCTGCTGCTCTCTGGCAGGTAGCTCCATGCCCTCCTGGGTTTTAAATGCACCTTAGAACACACATGCATCAACATTACAATGAGCGGGTGGAGGGAGGTTTGGAGTCTTCTCTCACCCCCATTCTCTGCGACCTGCTGGAGCAGGGGGGCTAGGACTAGGAGGAGGAGTTGGCCGTCCGACTGCGGTCTGGAGTGTGGAGCCTTCCTGCTGCTGCGGAGTCGGGGCGGTCTGCCTCCCCCCACCGCAGGGAAAAGGGAAACACCACCTGGGTCTGGGTGCAGTTCCCCCCTCCAGGGGCGAGGGCACCTAGACCCGGTTTGTAGAGTACGCTTGGGGAGTGTGATCGTGTGTACAGCGTCTCTTTATGTCTGTCTCCACGTTGGTTGAGTGTGGAGTAAGTGCATATGAGAGCATGAGGGTGGGAATGGATGTTTGTATCTGTGTGTGCCTGTATGTCTGTGTCTATATGTCAGGTTGGGTGTCAGGCGCCACCTCTCTGGGGACATCTCAGGCCCTCCAAGGTTTGGAGGCCTATCTCCACCCACCACCACTTCCCCTGCCAGTGGCGGACTCCCTCAGACATCGGTGCGTTGGTGGTTCTTTGTGTCCGGGGATGGGCGTCCAGGTACACACCGGCTCACTCCTTGGCGGCCGCTTATCGGGGCCTGGAGCCTGGGGCTCGCTCGGGCCACTTCGGAGGTGGGGTGCCCCCGGCCTCTCGGCCTGGGGCTCGGTCACTCAGGCGCAGCTGGCTGCCGGCGGAGCTCACGGGCGCGTCACTGCAACCCCCCCTGGCTTCTGCTCCGCGGCTGCTGAGTGACCCCTCATCTGGGACTCTCCTCAGCTCTTTCCGGGACAGTGGCGCAGCTGCCCCTCTGTTGGTCTTCCTTGGTCTCTTGTGTTCTGGGGGCCTCTGGATGTCTGGAGTTTTGATCTCCTCCACACCTGCTTCACGCCCTGGAGGACGGGGCTGTGGCCCCCCCACACCCTCTAGCAGATTATTACATGAAGGAACCTTTTAAAAAAACAAAAAACAAGCGCGTCCATGCTCACAGGTGTACACACGGGTGATCACACCCACAAACTACACCCTTTTTGGCTCCTACCTCAAAGCACACTGTGTTCTGTTGATCTTATGTGCTGCACAATAATGTTTAACATTTAGTATTTACTGTCATATTCCCATATATCATTGTGATGTTGTTTATTCTATTACTCTTGTTCTCTTCTGCTTGCTTTCTTTTTTCTTTCTCAGCAGGTGATCCAGGTGATTGATATATGCATTTTTTTTCTCTGCCCGTTCTGTTGGTTTTTGTCTTTTGCCCTTCTCCCCCGTCCCTCTTCTCAGCTGTTTCTCTTTCCCTCTTTCTTTCTCCCCTTCTTTCCCCTAGTCAAGTCTGTCCCGTATTCAGTAAGTGAAAATAAAATAAACAATAAAAGGTGAATCAAATGGACCATTACGGCAAGGCTGGGATGGTCAGTTTGGTAAAGTAAATCCGTTGGGCATCTTTCTTTGCCTTTAGACAACAATTCTGATGGCAAAAGAGCCAAACGGGACAGGCCAAAAAGAAAAAAAAAAAAAAAAAAAGTCCGATGCTGTGGCTGTGTCTGTTTGGGCGTGGGAAGTCACGGGACACCCCGCTCTTGTTACGGTCATTTCGAGCCGGGTCGTAACATTGACCTACAGATCTCCAGGCTTTCTGAAGGTCTTTCAGAATGTACCTTTGGCTGCTTTTTCACTTACTTCAGTCCAGTCCTTGTGCCTGAGCATTTTCTTGTTTGTTAAATCACCTAACACCTAACTCTGTATCATTTAAGCATTAGAAATGTGCTTAACTCAAAGGATGAAAATTCCAGATTACATAAGAAGTGGGTCAGATCATTTCGTATGTCAGTGTGGAGGATGTCAGGAGAGAGGTGCAGCGTCTACAGACATCCGTGAAACACAGTGGAGCCTCCATTATGGTCTGAGGCTTAATTTCAGCCAGTGCTGTTGGAATCTTGTCTTGTTGGAATACATTTACCTAACAAGCAAAATATTACTGGTTCAATTCCTTAAGGCAGGGGTAGGCAACCTTTCTGATGATGAGTGCCATCTAAAATTTCCTCAGAAGTCAGTGTGCCATATGATCACATTAGCAATACATTTATTTATGTTCTATATTAACAGTTACACACTATATAAAACTCCCTTATAGAATTATATTTGTTCGCAGATTTTGTCACCTAGCAGCGAATAGTTATCAGCTATTGTGAAACAAAAAAAGACACTTTAAACATAAAAACTCCATAACAGCAAATGAACTGTACAACAGAAAATGGAAATGCTGTTTATGGTCTCCTCACAACAATGATAAGAAAAATAAACTGGGCCAATATGGCATGTTTGTTAATACAGGGATACACATGTTAATCTGATCTCTGGTCTCCCACTCAGAGACACAGGTCTCCGAGTGTCCAGCATTCAGACGGCTACCTGAGGACATTCATGTGACAGTAAATCTGCTCACACAGATATGTAGAGCCAAATACTGTCAATTAGGCCTCTACAATGTTCTGACTTGTTGGTATATGTATGATTTCTGTACATTTTACGTCAGATAAAAACTTTGGTTGTGAGATTCAGATAATTATTTAATAAAAGCTAGATATTTTAAATGAGAATAAGAAAGAAAAGTATTTCTTTGTGCCCCCCTTTCCCTTTTAGCCCTACATGGCCCCTAAGACTGCATTCTTCCATTTGCGCAACATCTCTAAACTTAGAAATATCCTGTCTCAGAGTGACGCTGAAAAACTAGTTCATGCATTTATTACTTCCAGGCTGGACTACTGCAATTCATTATTATCAGGATGTCCAAAAAACTCACTGAAAAGCCTTCAGCTAATCCAAAATGCTGCAGCAAGAGTCCTGACAGGGACTAGAAAGAGAGAGCATATTTCTCCTGTTTTGGCTTCCCTTCATTGGCTTCCTGTTAAATCCAGAATTGAATTCAAAATCCTGCTCCTCACATACATGGTCTTAAATAATCAGGCCCCATCTTATCTTAATGACCTTGTAGTACCATATCACCCTATTAGAGTACTTCGCTCTCGCTCTGCAGGCCTACTTGTTGTTCCTAGAGTATTTAAAAGTAGAATGGGAGGGAGAGCCTTCAGTTTTCAGGCCCCTCTTCTGTGGAACCAGCTTCCAGTTTGGATTCAGGAGACAGACACTATCTCTACTTTGAAGATTAGGCTTAAAACTTTCCTTTTTGCCAAAGCATATAGTTAGGGCTGGACCAGGTGACCCTGAATCCTCCCTTAGTTATGCTGCAATAGACGTAGGCTGCTGGGGGATTCCCATGATGCATTGAGTTTTTCCTTTCCAGTCACCTTTCTCACTCACTATGTGTTAACAGACCTCTCTGCATTGAATCATACCTGTTATTAATCTCTGTCTCTCTTCCACAGCATGTCTTTATCTTGTCTTCCTTCTCTCACCCCAACCGGTCGCAGCAGATGGCCACCCCTCCCTGAGCCTGGTTCTGCCGGAGGTTTCTTCCTGTTAAAAGGGAGTTTTTCCTTCCCACTGTCGCCAAAGTGCTTGCTCATAGGGGGTCATATTATTGTTGGGTTTTTCTCTGTATCTATGAAGCACCTTGAGGCGACTTTTGTTGTGATTTGGCGCTATATAAATAAAATTGAATTGAATTGAACTGAATTAAAGGTCAGTAGCATCTTTTACCTTCCAAAAAACATCTATTGTACAAGAGTTATAGGTCTAACACTGAGTGCTGGGCCATTTCCTCTAATATAACTTCTCTAATATCTCTGACAAACTACATAAAGACTCAAAACAGAACTCACAGAAGGAAGTAGTTGTTCTTTGTTTGGGTGTTTTTGTTGTTGTTTTTTACTTAAAGTGAGAGTTACTTGATATGTTGTCAGTAGCAAGTTCATCAACAGGCAAGCATTCAATAAAGCTCAACAAGTTCAGAGACCAGCAGACAGAGTAGCATTAACTAAGGTGTCTTCTAGCCAGTAGCTCAGGAAGTCTGTCCCAGCTGACAGTGGGCAACAGTAGAGGTGAAGTTTGGACAGGAAACCAGTTAATCATTAGCAATTTGTAAAAGCAGTGGTAGTTAAGAAGAAAAAGACAGACAGATCTCGGCCAGAAAATTATTATTATTAAAGAGTCAATTATTTATTTTTAATTCCAAATGAAATTCCAATGATAGCTCAACCATAAGACTCTTAGTTGGTGCATCGAGGGAAAGCCAAACATTTACATACAGTTACAAATCAGTTGCATATATACTTTCAGAATCGACCAAATTATGTGTTATTTATTTTAAAAGTGTTATTTCACACAGTATGTAAGGAAGACTTGGCAACTCGTAAAGCTTAGAAGAAATGAAGAAGAGACAAGAAAAAGTTTCACACGCTTGTATTTTTGTGGTGTTTATTTTGGAGGATAACACATAACACAAAGCAAAGAGACATTACACAATCAAAGGACTTTTCAGTGGATTGCTTCAGGCTAATAACTAGCTTTGGATCAGTTGAGACAGAGTTGCACTAATTACAAAAGTCATAAAGGTACATTGGATATGATATTATCTGATAAAGCAGAACAAAATGAAATGATGAGCAGGCAGCTGGTTTAAAAAGTGCTCTCGTCCAGCGTTTTCATGATGCTATCGACCCAGGAGAGAGACGGATCCATACAGATTGAACGAGCCTTTTTGGTAACAAAGCTGAAACAAAGAGAAATGCTGCTGTTATTATCTGTTCTTTTTTCTTTTTTAATAAAAAAGTACAAATAACAAAATTTTCCAAAGTGTTCTATTTTCAAATGGAAAGTGGGAAGTTTAGCATGAAAAAATGTCCTTATTTACATAACTTTCAGTTCAGAAATGTAACTTTGCATCATGTGCATAATTTTAATTTTTAATTGTACAAATATGCTGTTACAATGGTCATACTGCGCATTTTTCTTTACAGTAATTTCAGCCATTGTGTTAAAAATTATGACAAGAAATAAACCCAGATTTCTTCACTTACATGGCACCAGGCTTTTGGCATCGGTGATCAGTCAGGTAATACGACTCCACAAGGTCTGCTCTAATTCTTCCTGGGTAAAACTTGAAGCAGCATCTGTCTCGGCCATTTCCAGCTGAGTAAAGAGCATTAAGATCAGACAGTAAAAAAACATACTGACGGTCACGAGTGCTACCCCTCATCTTCCTAGTAAATACACACATGGTTTACATTTCAAAATCCACCTCGCCTTGTTCTCAAGTTTTTGCATTCCCAACACTTTTAGGAAAACTTCTGACTTTGAGTTCAAGGTCACCGGGATTTAGACTTGCCTGATATTTTTAGTATCAGTTTGAAAATCCTTCACAAGTTATCACATTCACAAACTTGGCTGCTGTTGCTGCCTACCTGTCTGGCAGGGTAGCACCAAAATGATGAGGAAGATTAGGAACATTTCTTTGTATTAAAATTTTTCAAAAGTGTAAGGTTCTTTTTGTTTGGAAGGAAAAATAAGCACAGACAGAGGTGTCCAAAAAGTGATTTATTACACACACACAGCTTGTACAGTGTGGGAAGCCGGTCTTCGCCTTTCTGCTCTTTACAGAAAGCTTTATAGCCGTTATGACGTCAGAACAATTCCCAGAACTCCTCTGCTCAGAACAACAACCCTTTCCCAGGCTTGACACCAGATGTTTCCCATCATCGGTATTTGGAACATAAACAATTGTGTACACAAGTGTGCAGTTTTGTGAGATTGTAGGTCCAGGCCAACAAAGGTTCAAGTGTCCTTATCTGACTTACTGTGGACCGCCTGGAGCTACAGCCATGCTGGTGCTCTTGCATAATAGAATATTCTATCTGGAATGTGTTTTATTCTGCGTGCTCTGGAATAAATGATAAATGATACATGATAATTTTGATGATCAACTGATACTAAGTGATGCAGACTAATGAAATAATGATGAAATAATGACAGTGTATGTAAATGATAACACAGTGACAGTAAAATAACATTCCTGAACCTGACAAAAGTGCTATATTTTAAAGGGAAGTTGGGGAAATTAACATGGAAATATGTCTTTATTTACATAATTTTAAGTTCAGAAATCTGAACTTTGAATAAAGCCAGCTTCAAAATTCTATCTCAATAAATATGTACTTTATTTTTTCAAACAACTGCCTTCTAGTGTGTGCAACATATGATGAAAGCAAAGTATCCAAACACGTAAAAACTGATCAGAATATGAAAACAAACAAGTTTTTTCATTTATTGATCACTTCCAGATCAGACAGAGGTGCAGTGGTGATGCAACCTGACCTTTTATTTTGTTTAGAACCGGCACTAAAGTAATGAAAATATTAATGATGTGAGGATTCTGAGCAATGTGCAATAATTGATTAGTGCTGGTACAAAAGAATTCACAAACTATTCATCCATATCGTGAAATCAGCACCCTTACTAGATCTCTTATGTCGAAAACTTTGGTAAGGAAAGTTCAGTTGCCGTTTCACTCTATCACAAGGATGTGCAGAGCGTCTGTGAGAAACCTTCTCTGACGGTGTGTTGACTCTTGGGAGCTTCACTACAGGAGAAGTAGTTGCCGTTGTCTCATCCAGGTCTTCTAAGGGTTGAAATACAGGACAAAACTATTTAGCTGTATACAAAGAAAATAATGCAAAAAAAAAAAAAACCACCCCAAAAAACAACTTTCTTGTTTTTAACAATTCACAAAGATTCAGGTAGCTTTGGCTAGTGTTTTAATGATAATAAATCATTTTAAAAACTGCATTTTATATTCACATTCTTCGTTTATGATGGGGAAAATACTTGTTAAAGCCAACTTAAAAATTCTACCACAATAAATATGTACTTATTTATATAAAAACTCAGTAGACAAACCTTCATAATATAACACATAAATGGGTATTTTATATAATTTCCCTCCAGCAGAATGTGTGAAGGTGCCACTTCAACACAGGCCTTCTGCTGGACTAACTCACTGTTACCAGGAAGATATTCTGCTTGGTTAGGAGCATTCAGTTGTTGTGTACCTCTAACATCAGGAGCTGCAGAGCTGCTGTGAGAAACTGTCTCTGAGGGTGTGGTGATTCCTGGGACCTTCAGCTCCACTACAGGAGAAGTAGTTGCCATTGTCTCATCCAGGTCTTCTAAGGGTTGAAATACAAGACAGCAGTGTTTAATTGGGTGGACTTTCAAACATATACTAAAATGTCTAAAAACACTATAGGCCCTCCAACACATGGTATATTCCAGGAAAGGTGACACCATTTTCTATAGAACTAAATAGTCAGTAGTTAGTGGTTTGGTACATGTTGATCTCCAGAGTCTTGAATGCTCTGGAGTCTAGAGCACTCTTCTGTAGTCTTAATTCTGGTTTGAGCGGGGATGAAAGCAGAAAGGAAGCTTACTTTTTAAGCTTGTGTTGGTGGAGTTGGTTTTATTATCAGGGATGTAGACTGCTGGTACACTTGATATCCAGTTTATGTCAGGTGGAGGCTGAATACAAAACCCTCTCAGCAGGATTTCCTCATCAGAGATGCTCGTGCTTCTTCTCTTCTCTGCACAAACACTGGAGATGAAAAGACATCACCTCAAAACGATCATTATATTTGAAATATGATATATTATAGGAGGAATAATTTTACATGAACATTTTCTATTTAAAACACCAAAAGCAAAGCTCTTACCTGGAACAAGATGCGGAGGTAAAAAGAAAGCAATCCACATGATGTTCATTAGAGCTACGATAACATGAGTCCACTGCATGTTTCTGTGTGCTGCTATAGTGCACCTGCACATGCACCTGGCACTGTGAGCACAGTAACAGATGGTGTGCAATAAAGACATGCTGAAGGATGCACAGCAGCCCTAAGATATTTTAAAATAACTTCATCTCTCTCTGCGGGTGTTTGTGGGTTTCTGATTGAGCAATTTCTCATTTAACCACAAAGAACCAACAGCACATGATCATCAGAGTGTCTGGTCTCCAGAGCACAAAATGTACCATCAGTGCTAGTGCTATTAACCAGCACTTGTACACAAATACACTCAATTCTTGAACATCACAGTGAGTTCACTGTTCTCAAGCTGCCTGAACATTCATTTGATCTATTGATATTGTTCATATGCGTGCTTCCCCATCCACAATGCGATGCCTTTTATCATCAGAATCAGAATCAGAATCAGAAAGGGTTTTATTGTCAAATGTTGAGCGGGTTTACAACATTAGGAAATTGCTGCGGTGCTTCAGTGCAAACATACGGTTATAAATTACGCTTAAATAGACATGAAAATAAAAATAAGATAAGAATTAAAAGTGCTACGTAGATAGATAGATATATACATGATATATACATGAGTGCAGGTGGTGATCAGTGCCAAACATGGAATGATGCAGTGAACACAGCGTAGGGTCATGTGTTAGTGGTGGGAACAGTCATACGGTTATTGTTCATGTGTTCAACAGCAGAGGGGAAGAAACTGTTCTTATGGCAAGAGGTTCTGGTGCGAATGGACCGGAGCCTCCTGCCTGAGGGGAGCAGGTCAAACAGACTGTGTCCAGGGTGAGAAGGGTCAGCTGAGATCCGAGCTGCACGCCCCAGTGTCCTGGAGGTGTACAGGTCCTGCAAAGATGGGAGTCTGCAGCCAATCACCTTCTCAGCAGAGCGCACAACACGCTGCAGTCTCTGTTTGTCCCTGATAGTGGCTCCAGCGTACCACACGGTGATGGAGGAGGTGAGGATGGACTCGATGATTGCCGTGTAGAATTGCATCATCCGTGTTGGCAGGTTGAATTTCTTCAGCTGCCTCAGGAAGTACATCCTCTGCTGGGCTTTCTTAATGACGGAGGTGATGGTGGGCTCCCACTTCAGGTCCTGGGTGATGGTGGTACCCAGGAAGCGGAATGAGTCCACAGAGGTGATGGGGGTGTCAGTCAGGATGATGGGGGGTAGTGGAGCTCTGTGCTTCCTGAAGTCCACAATAATCTCCACTGTCTTCTGGGCATTCAGCACCAGGTTGTTGTGGCTGCACCAGGACACCAGACGTTCAACCTCCCTCCTGTAGGCAGACTCATCCCCGTCCGAGATGAGTCCAATAACGGTGGTGTCATCTGCAAACTTGATTAGTTTGACAGACTGGTGATCTTAGATCATAGGTGATAATTTTCTTCACTTATTGAATGTGATATGAAAAAAGTGTGATGATCCTCTGCTCTCTCATTGCTTTGAAATACAGTTTCCTACAAAATCATGTAAGGACACGCGATGATCATTTAACTGACAAAATAATAGATATATATACAGTGGCTTGCAAAAGTATTCGGCCCCCTTGAACTTTTCCACATTTTGTCACATTACAGCCACAAACATGAATCAATTTTATTGACTGGCAGCTGTACTTGCAGCAAAAGGTGGTTCTACAAAGTATTGACTCAGGGGGCTGAATAATTACGCACACCCCACTTGTCAGTTATTTATTTGTAAAAAAAAAATGTTTGGAATCATGTATGATTTTCGTTCCACTTCTCACGTGTGCACCACTTTGTGTTGGTCTTTCACGTGGAATTCCAATAAAATTGATTCATGTTTGTGGCTGTAATGTGACAAAATGTGGAAAAGTTCAAGGGGGCCGAATACTTTTGCAAGCCACTGTATACAGCCCCATGAGAATGTAATGAAATTGAAAACAATATAAAGCCTGGATGTTGCTCATTAATACCCTCGAAAGTTCCCCAGTATGACAAACTTTAGCCTTTGTTTTGGTTGGAGTTCCAGTAAATACGCTGCTAACGCTTCTAGAAAGCCTTCCTGGAAGGTTTGAGTCTGGCCTCTGACTGCTATCGTCAGGCCAAACCACGGTCGCACTGCCATCTCTTGGTACAAAGATGTTACGACAGCTACAGTCCCGTTTAGAAACCAGATCTCCAGCTGATCTCCAATTTTTTAACCACTAACCACTGATAGTTTGTAAGCAGATGGCATATGGCAGGACCTTTGAAGATTTATGATTATTATTTATTTAGTATTTTCTAAACGTATTAAAAAGCACTTAAAGTGATTAAGAAACATTCATAGAGTTCCTTATCTATCACACGAACACTGTATAGTACAAGAGTGTATATCTTATCTATCATTAAATGAGGCGTTGTTGTAGCTCAGAGGGGAGAGCAGGTCATCTACTGTTTAAAAAAAAACAGAAGACCTGTTTCAGTCTGCATGCCCAAACTCCACATTTCTCTCCGATGTGTTAATTAGAATGTGAATATTAGCTAGAACACACTTTGGCAATGAATGAGTGTGAATGAGGTAAATTGTGTAAAGTGCTAAACCAGAGTAGAAAAGTAGAAAAATTCTTTTACAGCACTTTGGTCAACAGCTGTTATTTTTACATGTGCTATAGAAATACATTTGACAATATTTGATGACCTGCTCTACTTTCAAGGAAATAAAGAATCCATAATGTATATAAAAAAGTATTAATATCCATTTTCTTAACAACATATTCAGCCATGGTGGGAGTGGACCATAACCCAGCAAGAACAAGGATAGCTGCAGTGGACAGTTGCCATCACAAAGCTTCAATAACAATTTGCAGAGTAAAATTTGTAGAGTAATTATGAAATTTCAAGTTTGGCCTGATGATGGCAGTGTTTTTTCACTTCCACACTCCCAAAAGCCAGTCACTGTTACACAGAAGTGTGTGTTAGTCTTATTGTCGTTTGAATAACACATTTAGCACAGAACAGCTCTTTAGCTGTTGTACAAGTGTAGTGTCACGGTCATGGTCACACCACATGTGCTAATCATTAAAACCTTTGTATTACCCACAATTGTTTGTGGATCAACTTCAGACTTCACAACAACAAAATAGTTTGCCTTGTGGGAAATGTGTAACTAGGATGACTAAGCACTGACCTTGACCATCATTGTTAGAACCCAAGGTAAAAGTTGATCTTGGAAAAATATAAAAATATATCAAGAAACCATGTTGTTGTGCTTTCTGAGTGCACTTGTTAATTTTAAAGTGGTCCTGAGCTTCAGTTCTCCAGGCTTTTTTTTTTAAGTTTTCCTTTCACCACTTTGTCATTTATTTCAGTCCAGTCATTGTACCTTCCATTTTCAGAAAAATGTTTTCATGTTTGTTAAGTCACCTGATGCCCACTGATTCCCAAGGAGCTTTTTGTCAAATCTTAGCATTTCTTTATATGGTGAATAGTGTGTGTCCCCCCCCCCCCCAAAACAATAAAGAAACTGGACGGCAAGCATAAAAAAACAGTCTACAGAAGATAAACAGAATCTGAAAGTGTTAAGAAATAGAAAAAATCCAGTAAAAACTTGGCAAAGAAGGTCTGAGTGCTGCATCTGCACCCTCGATTCATCTAGCTGTGAGTGGCTCACTCACATGCTGGGCCATCTGACCTCAGGAAATCCCATGATAGGGTGGGGCTAGGTATCATGATAAGCTCAACTGAAACCTTGGCTGATTGTAAGCTACACCCGTTTTCACACCTTGGCTCGTGTGATTAGGTAGAGGATCATTAGGGGGCATTATGTTTATATGTTTCATATGTTGTTTGTTTAATTTAAGACAAAAAAAATTAAATGAATGAGAGGTAAAACTTGAGGGGGTAGGGACAAATAAGTAAATACTTCAGCCTACTCCTTTTCAAACAAATAATGGAATGATATTTTGTAATGATTGTGAAGGCACATGTTTGAAATGTTTGAAATAAAAATGAACTGAACTGAACTGAATTAGGGGGTTGATTTTCCCTCTCCGGGGGACACTCCCACAGGGCTTAAATCTGGGACTGTCCACCATTTGACCCTAGAACTGAAGAAGCTTCTCGGATGAGAGGCGGAAACATCTTCAAGGAAACTTACAGAAGTCCAGATGCTTTTCTTTCCAAGCTCCTTAGACTACGATGACCTGGATGACTGAGAACCTTTACAGAGAGATATAGGTCAAAGGTCAGGCACTGGTATAAAAGCAGGCTGATGTCAGCATGTTGTAATAAAAAGCATTTAAAAATCTCAAAATGTTTGTGTAGCTCTTGTCCTTCGAGGGCAGTTGTGCATTCTGAGTGCTCTTGTTATTTTTAAAGTGGTCTTGAGCTTCAGTTCTCCAGGCTTTCTCAAGACATGAACCACTTTTGTGTACAAATAACAGACAACTTAGCAAAGAACCTATTTTAAATTGTATCTTTGTTATTAGAAGCCTGTCACAAAACAAACGTTTGTTCTTATTATTTTAATTACTTGTTTTAATTACTTTAATTACTTAATTTTAACTACAACAAATGCAAAGGGCAACAACACAATTTGACAGGAAAAAAAATCTGCATTTTATGCCCACTGATTCCCGAGGAGCTACTAGTCAAAGCTTAGCATTTCTTGATATGGTGAGTAGTGTGTTCTGAAAAAAAAGAATGAAAATGGACAAGAACAAAACAAAAATCGAAAAGCATAAAAAAAACTTGATACAGAAGATCTGAGTGCTGCATCTGCACCTTCGATTCATCTACTGCATCATCAGAAATGATCTGAGTGAAGCCATCAAGAAGCCATTCTTAAGAAAAGGAAAGTAGGAGAAAAGCTGAGGTATGACAAATTACACAAGAGCTAGAGTATCAGTATTAAAAGGCCTCATGGAGTTATGAATGCAAATTGGAAATGTTTTATTTAAATTAAGTCAGTATGTACAGAGTCAGGTCAGGAGAGAGGTACAATAATGTGCTTTTACAGACATCTGTGAAACATGGTGGGGCTTCTGTCCTGGTTTGAGGCTTTGTTTCATTTCACAGGAGTACGCTTTGACAATAAACTGGACTGGGTTAAAAACACTACTGCACTCTACAGGAGTGCAGTAGTGAATGAATAAAGAATCAGCTGAGAGTAACTCCATCTATACATTACCATGTGGAAAGTGTTTAATTGGCAAGTGGCTTCAATTTTCACAATGATCCCAGACACACTGCCAATGCAGTGTAAGTGCACCTGGATACAAAATTACACAATAAAACACCATAAGGCATGAAATGGCCTCCTCAGAGTTCAGACCCGGTAATATAGATCAAGCAAGTCAGTTTAGGCTCAGTGTAAATCAGGAAAAACTGTTTATATTTAGATACTGGATGCTACTGTCATGGTCCTCCAGTCCTCTCTGGTGTTGTGTTTTCGTTGTTCCTCCTTCCTCTTCACTCCTTCTCGCCAGTGCGGCTCATGGTCCCCGCCTTGATCCTCCGCTCCTGGTCGCAATTACTCACCTGCCTTTCATCACTTGTGATTGGTCCTGGCACTTTTGGAGGAACATCCTTCAATTGGTTCAGGAGTATGAAAGGAATCAAGCAAACTAGTGGATTAGAGTAACCATCTCCATTTCAACCAAAGATGCAGACAAAGCAGACTTGTTCCCAAGAGTTTGCACTAGTGATGGCCAAATGAAGCTTTCCGAAGCACTGAAGCTTGTATTGAAAAACGGTTCATTACTCGAAGCTTTTCAACACAGTCCTCTCCGGTGACATCTGGTGGTGAAAATTTTGAAGAGCAGCTTGAATCTGCAAAATAAAACGGACTGCTCAATTATCACTGCTCACTCAAGAGTGGAGTTCTCTCTGATATTGGGCCACCGTTCCGTTGCTTTGAACATGTAATTGGTTTTGTTTTCTCGATTGGGGGGCTGAAAAAAATGTAATGCGTATCTGCGTAATACATTTTGATCAATAAACTTTCCCTATTTAAACATGCACTATGGTGGCCTTTCTTTGCTCATAACTCCTTGATGTTGGTAAATACAATAAGTGAGCAATATATATAATATACATATGAGAATGCACAGCACATTATGGAGTATGCCCCTGCTGTGAAGTCCTGCCTCCATCTACTTGTCGTTTAATCACTGGACAGCTGGACAGGTTCATACAAAATATTAGATTAGGCCAATTGTCCTATACATATTTTTGACCTAGGGGTGGGATTGATTGTGAACTGGAAAGGGAAAATGCTTAGGAAGCTGAGTAGGGCTGCATCGTCACTGATTTGTAGAATCATTTTGATTCGATACAGGATCCGATTCAATTTGATTGGAATCTGGAAAGTTTTGCCTCAGTCAGAAATATTACAAGTCTGATCATTTAACAGTATATATCCATAATTTCGTATCTATTAAAAGAAAGCTGACACATGTGAGACTTAATTAGAGATGTAAACAGAGAGTTATGAAACCTGCAGCTGCAGAAGCCAGCGAAAAAAAAGAGGCAAACACAGCGCGGACCCGCCGACACATCAAAATCTGACTCTGACGCGTCGGGTCCGCGCTCTGTGTTCACGTTTGTATGCAGAATCCGTAAACCTGCTCCCAGTTACTGTTTTAGCTGCATGGTGTTTGACGACATGTTGTGAGGTTTAACCTGAGATGCTGGCGTTTCAGGCATAATAACGTTAATTTACAAATCGACACGGGATTTTAATGAATCAATATCACTTTATTCAATTTAGCATGGATTGTAATCAGAAAGGCGATAATCAAAACCCACCCCTAATCAAGAACTTGCAAAGTAAAAACATGATCAATGTAAGGTAGCCCTTTTGTTATTTACAGTTAACAAGAGGATTAGTGTTACTGTGCGCTGGCTGAGTCTGTTTCTTTTCTTAGAAATAGTTTCTCCTGCCCTGAAGAAAATCCACTTGCATGGAACAGAAGAGGCTGTGGAGTGCAGGAACTACACTGCAAGTTGGTAGATATGCAGGTATTCCTGGGTCCTGCAGACTATCACCTAAAAACAATAAACAAAATGATTTTCTAAACTGTGTAGCAATGTCATGTACGTATAGTGTCAAATACATTTTTGTAGTCTTCATCAGCTTTAATTCACATGGAAGTGTTCCTAAAGTCATATGCTGTAATGATATTTACATTATGAAAACATGATTTTGGACATTTCAAGTTTTTCACTTCGGCAGATAAAATGAATTGAGCAAAATCAACTCAAAATATTCCCACACGCCAGAACGTCCTCTCTTCCTCGCTGGCTCCATATCTGTCAGTGGAATGATCACCTCGTCGCTATCTGTCACCATCAACACACTCCACGAATCCCGTGGATGATTCACTTCCTTATATCTGTTTGAATCAGGTACCGAAGCAGTTACGTGCGTAATGAAGCTTCGGACGTCACTGGTCACGTGACTTTTGCCAAACGAAGCAAGCCTCGACACAGTGCTTCTGAACCAGTGTGTTGTTTTTTTCGACACAGCTCCGGAGCGTCAGCTTCAAGCGGGCCATCACTACTATAGACTTTATCAAAGTAGATGTCTTTCTGAAAGTGCTGTAACTAAGTTTAAGAATATAATCCACCCACTGTTATCATCTTCAATGCCCTGTATCAACATAGAGCAGAGCAGCTATCTGATTGCTACCCCCAATTTCACCTCCTCACTACATACGACTCTGGATACTGTAGCTCCTGTGAAAACTAAGGTCTCTAATCAGAAGTACCTGACTCTGTGGTATAATTCTCAAACACGTAGCCTAAAGCAGATGACTCGTAAGCTGGAGAGGAAATGGCGTGTCACAAATTTAGAGGATCATCATTTAGCCTGGAGAAATAGTTTGCTGCTTTATAAGAAAGCCCTCCGCAAAGCCAGAACATCTTACTATTCGTCACTGATTGAGGAAATAAGAATAACTCCCGGTTTCTCTTCAGCACTGTAGCCAGGCTGACAAAAAGTCAGAGCTCTTTTGAGCAGAGGTGTGGACTCGAGTCACATGACTTGGACTCGAGTCAGACTCGAGTCATTAATTTTATGACTTTAGACTTGACTTGAAAAAATGTTCTAAGACTTGTGACTTGACTTGGACTTTTACACCAATGACTTGGGACTTGAATTGGACTTGAACCGGTTTACTTGAAAAGACTTGATATTTTACCCCAAATATAAAATTTAACATGCATATTATATAGAGATTGAAAATGTGACGTCATTCACGGGTAGAACCGCAAAGGATTCTGGGAACTCGTGGCAAGCGGTACTAGCGCACGCAGGCTTTCAATTAAAATCAGTTATACAGCGATAAAAAGAAACACAAAAATGTCAAGAAGCCGTTGTATTATTAACTGCAATAGCCGGTCGCATGACAGCCACGGGAAGCCGACGGGTAAAGAGATCGGTTGTTATCGGATTACGTCGTTGAAGAGAAATTGTTCGAGCCATGTTTCCGAAGTAACAAAGAGGCTACGGATGGCCTGGATTGCAGCCACTTTCAAAGATCAAATATAACGTCCCAGAACACTCCAGCTCACAGGTTAATCTGCTCCAAGCATTTACACGAAGGTCAGTGTTTTTTAGTACTTAATACGTCATTTTCATAACATAATTGGTGATATAGGTTACAAGCAAGTCTGGCGCTGAACAGAAATTGTCGCGCTATGCTCCTTTGTTTATTGTGCATAAATAGTGAATTGTCCTGACACAATATTGCGTTTCGCTTCTGTTATTATGGTACATTGACAAAAACATATGCTTTTATTCACAGGATAAAACAGGTTTTTTGTATCACTAATTGCCCAGTACGATTACAGCATACAATATTGTTGTCACTGCTACATTTCTGTGATGCTACCAGAAATTATTTCCACTACTAATTAATTACCGTTGAGCTCAAAGGTCCTATTAATAAACGGTTAAGGAATGTGTATTTATGACGACGATTTGTGAGACTGGTAAACTTATGATACGTACGATGGTCTTTCGTTCGACACGGTGCATTTCAAGGTCCTGCACCCATCTGTCGGTAAACTGTACCTGGGCTTGTTGCTGTGACCGGAAGTTACTAAACTTCATGAGTGTATGCACTCACTCCAAGAACCGTATGATTATAAATATGCATATAAATATGCTAAGATGAGATCATGACTTCATCTAACTAGCAAATGTTGTCCAGGCTATGTTGGTGATACAGTTTTTTTTAAATGTGTATGATATTTTTGTCATGCGATTTTAAAGCCGGTCCTACAACCGCATCCAAGAATAACATGCAGCTTATCTCAGAACTGTCGGTGAAAATTATTCTTGGAGCTAGGTTTAATTGAGCTGCATTTTAAAGAGGTGCAATTTCACAATTTGTGTATATTTTGTAAGTTCACTATTTTGTCATGTGTTGAGAAAAACACAGATTTTAAAATTACATGGTCTAATATTTACATTTAGCATAACTGCAACATGCTTTTTTTCGTTTTTTTTTTAAAGACTCGAAAGGACTTGAAATTCAAAGTTTCAGACTTGTGACTTGACTCGGACTTTTACACCAGTGACTTGAGACTCGACTCTGACTTGCCTGACATTACTTGAGACTTGACTTGAGACTTGAGGATAAAGACTTGAGACTTACTTGAGACTTGCAAAACAATGACTTGGTCCCACCTCTGCTTTTGAGCCAACCATCCCTTTAACGTTAACTAGTAATGACTTCATGAACTTCTTCACAAATAAAATTTTTATCATTAGAGAAAAAATTACCAATAATCATCCCACAGATGTAATATCTACAGCTACTCTTAGTACCATTGATGTTATATTAGACTCTTTTTCTCCAATTGATCTTTCTGAGTTAACTTCAATAATTACTTCCTCCAAACCATCAACGTGTCTTTTAGACCCTGTTAGGTATTTTAGTACCATGGGAGCATTTACTGGATATTGTTTTATAGTGACATTATACAGGAAAACTCTGTCATTCAATAAGGCCCCTTTGTTTTAGTTATTTTTCTCTTTGACCCAAGAATTGATGTGTGAGAATCACAGGCTGGTACAAGGTTGAAATACCACAGAGATCACTCCCTCAGCTACATTAGTTTCTAAATCTCTTAGGAGACGCCTGTTGAAGGCCAGATGGTTTGTTTCAGAATTCACTAATGAAAGAACTCTTTATTTCGTGCCTTGAAAATATGTCGCTGAGATAATCACCATTGTAGCTGAACTGATAAACTATACAAAGGGTGCTTCTTCACCCAAGGGCAGGAAGACGCTCCCTTATCTTGGTCTGTACTGGTTTAAACTGATAATCTGCTGTCTCATGAATTTTACCCTCTATATAAACTGTTGTACTTGTGAATAAAGTTGAGTCAATTTGGGAAGACAACCTGAAGCAGTCTCTGTTTTCTTGTTCTCCCAAGCTGCTCCCGAGCTCGTACTAACACGCTGAATGGCATGCTTGAATATTACTTGAGAATATATTTGACTGTGTTACAGACTAAGGGACATTCTCTGCTGATAGGTGAAGGTACATTCTCTGCTGATAGACGTCCACGCCTCGGAGGAAGCCGATCTGAATAATCAAGATGGCGCCAGTATGTTCGGCTCGCTGTCACTCCACCTGTTTTCTGGTTTTCTGTTTGCTGTTCATTGCCTTAACTGTGGAAATTAACTCGCTCCGGACTTATGACCGAAAAACTCTTTTTATCATCCGAGACTCGGCAGTGACAGCACCTTTGTCCTTTGTTTTTGATGGGCAAACAAGCAGTGCGCCTCCACCGCTCGATGGCATTCCGCCTTACCTACGTCGCACCTGGTTCCTCCCTCCCAAGCTACACCGGAGAAAACGCTGGAGAAGACGAGGGAAGCGAAGTGGTCTCCTGGCTCGTACAAAGGCATTCCTGTCACTTTCTTGCCTGGCTGATCCTCTCCTTGTACAAATGGGTTTCTGCTACTCTGCCACTGTGAGAGGCTCACTCCAACCCAGAGGACCCTGGGTGCGCACTGTCTCTCCAACTCCGCCTGGTGCTGCTCCTCTTTCACCGGTGGGCCCGCTTCTCGGCCCGCGCTTCCTTCAGTCGTCTGGTTCACTCCTCACCATGCCAGCGGTGGCGTCCTCCTCAGGTGAGCGACTCTCTTCCACCTCCGGCCCGCGCCTGATGCCTGCTCCTCTCCTGCGTGACTCTCAAAGTACGTCGCTGGTTGCTTCTGTTCCGGGTGTTGGGTCATCGGCTCCTCTCCAGCCACGGATCCGCAGACTTGGTATCGTTATTTCAAACCTCCGCCCACTCAGCCGCACATCAACCCCGATGACAGCTACTGATCTCACCTTATCTATGGCTTTGATCAACACTCGATCTCTCTCCAATAAGACGTTTCTACTCAAGGATTTTTTCTCTTCTCCTGAACTGGATTTTATGTTCCTGACTGAGACCTGGCTACATGCCGGTGAGACTGTGGCTTTCTCTGAGCTTCTTCCTCCAGGCTGTTGTTTTTTCAACTCTCCCAGGTCTTCTGGTAAAGGTGGAGGCCTTGCCTGTGTTTTTAAATCAGTTTATGACTGTCATCAGATTTCATCTTTCTCCTTTTCCAGCTTTGAACTGCAGCTTTTTTAATTGAACTCATCTACTCCATTACTGTGTGCAGTAGTGTACCGTCCTCCCAAATTCAACAAGGACTTTATCAGTGAGTTTGGGGAATTCTTATCAGGACTTTCAGTAGATTTTGATCATTTTCTTATTGTTGGCGATCTGAACATCCATGTGTGTTGTCCATCTAAACCTCTGGTTAGAGACTTTGTATCACTGCTGGACTCTTTTAACCTGACTCAGTGTGTGTCTGGCTCCACACATGAGAAAGGTCACACACTGGACCTCGTCATGTCTCACGGCCTGAGTATCCACGTCTCTGAAATCTGTGAGAGTGCGTGTATCTCTGATCACCTTCCTGTTCTGTTTTCTGCCACTGCAGATTGTTCTGTTGCTGCAGTTAAAGCTCCTTCACGCCGCCACCGGATCATCAATACCCATGTACCATCCCAGTTCTCTGCTGCTTTCAACAACTCTGAGCTCTCCACGGTGGACTGGATTGACTCCCTGTGTGCAGAAGATTTAACTGCTCTTTTTAACTCAACATGCACTTCTATTCTGGACTCCATCGCTCCCCTAAAATCACTCCGTCCCAAAGCTCACGCTGAACCCTGGATTACAGACTCTGTTCATGCTCTCAGGCGCTCCTGCAGGTGTGCTGAGAGAAAGTGGAAAAAGGACAAGCTGCAAATCTCCTTCAATATCCTGAGAGACTCTCTTTTAACTTATCAGAAAGCTGCTAAAGAGGCTAAGTCCTCCTACATATCTAACCTGGTCAGCAGTAATGTCCATAAACCTCAGACTCTGTTTCGTGTTTTAAACTCCATTGTTAATCCTCATACGTCCACCTGCCTCACACCTTCTGCCACCCTCTGCAATGACTTTTTATATTTCTTTGTTAATAAGATTTCCTCCCTGCAGTCTGTCATTCCACCTCCACTTTTCAACCCCCGTGTTTCTCCCTCGTGCCACTCTGCCTTTAACCAGTTTGAGCTAATCTCTCTTTCCCAGCTGCATGAAACGGTCTGCAAGGTCAAGTCTACCAACTGTTCCACTGACGCTATTCCCTCTCGTCTTCTGAAGCAGGTCCTGGACTCAGTTGGACCTGTCCTTCTGGTCCTGATCAATGCCTGTCTCAGCTCTGGTTGTTTCCCAACACTTTTTAAGCATGCAGTTGTTCAACCTCTTCTCAAAAAGCCTAATCTGGATCCATCTATACTCTCCAATTATAGGCCCATTTCCAATCTGCCCTTTCTGTCCAAAGTACTGGAACGAGTTGTCCTCAGGCAGCTCCAGTCGTTTTTAGACAACAACAGTCTCTATGAGAAGTTTCAGTCTGGTTTTAGAGCTCGTCACAGCACTGAAACCGCCTTACTGAGAGTTTTTAATGATTTGCTTTTAACTGTAGACTCTGGTTGTGCTGCAGTCCTAGTAACCTTAGACCTGACAGCAGCCTTCGACACTGTTGATCACAACATACTGTTATCCCGCCTAGAACACTGTGTCGGTCTGAATAGAATAGAATAGAATAGAAAGGTACTGTTTTAAAGTTTTTCCAGTCCTATCTGGATAACAGGAGTTTTTCTGTTCACCTCGGTGACCTGTCATCTCCCAGAGCTCCTTTAACTTGTGGTGTACCTCAGGGGTCCATTCTAGGCCCCCTGCTGTTTATTCTGTATTTGCTCCCTCTGGGCGATGTGCTGCGCAAACATAATGTGTCCTTCCACACCTTTGCTGATGACATTCAGATCTACCTCCCTCTGAGGTTAGACTGTAAGGACTCTCTGCAGCCGTTATTCTCCTGTTTGTCTGACATTAAGACTTGGATGGCTCTTAACTTTCTACATCTAAATGAAAGTAAAACTGAAGTCATTGTGTTTGGGCTTCCTAAAGACCCCAACCTTTCCTTTGATTTTATGGGACCCCTAACTTCCAAATGTACTTCCTCCATTAAGAGCCTCGGTGTTACTTTTGACAGTGCTTTTAAATTTGATAAACAAATCAGCTCCGTAGTCAAGGGATCTTTTTATCATCTACGGATTTTAGCTAAAGTCAAGTCCTACCTGTCCAGGAACGATCTAGAAAGGGTGGTCCATGCTTTTATTACTTCACGGCTGGACTACTGTAACTCCCTTTATGCTGGTTTAGATCGTTCCTGCCTGCATCGCCTTCAACTAGTGCAGAACGCTGCTGCTCGCATGCTGACCGGCTCCAAAAAGAGAGACCACATCACTCCGGTCCTCTGCTCTCTCCACTGGCTCACAGTTGCTTTTAGGATTGATTTTAAAATTTTACTGTTGGTTTTTAAGGTTCTGAACGGTACTGCACCTCCTTACCTGGCAGAGCTTCTTAGCATTTACCGCCCCAGGAGATCTTTGAGGTCAGCAGACCTGATGCTTTTAGATGTTCCCAGGTACAGACTAAAGACTAGGGGAGAGAGGGCTTTTGCTGTGGCTGCACCCAGACTGTGGAACAGTTTACCTCCTCACATCAGATTCTCCACAAGCCTTGGAACTTTTAAAATTGCTCTTAAAACTCACCTCTTCTCATTGGCTTTTAGCAAGGTTTAACTTATTGTTTTAATTTATTGTTTTATCAGTGAGGTGTTTTATGTACTTGTGTTTTATTGTATTTTATATTTGTATTTTATTGTACAGCACTTTGGTCAGCCTCGGTTGTTTTTAAATGTGCTTTATAAATAAACTTGACTTGACTTGACTTGATCCACGGATTAGGCCCTGGAAGCCGTTTCCTTCAGACCCCATTCCTACGAAACTGCTCAAAGAAGTCCTGCCATTAATTAATTCTTCAATCTTAAATATGATCAACCTATCTCTAATAATCGGCTATGTACCACAGGCCATCAAGCTGGCTGTAGTTAAACCTTTACTCAAAAAGCATCTCTAGACCCAGCAGTCTTAGCTAATTATAGGCCAATCTCCAACGTTCCTTTCATATCAAACATCCTTGAAAGAGTAGCTGTCAAACAGCTAACAGATCATCTGCAGAGGAATGGTTTATTTGAAGAGTTTCAGTCAGGTTTCAGAGCTCATCACAGCACAGAAAAAGCTTTAGTGAAGGTTACAAATGATCTTCTTATGGCCTCTGACAGTGGACTCATCTCTGTGCTTGTCCTGCTAGACCTTAGTGCAGCATTCGATACTGTCGACCATAATATCCTATTAGAGTGATTAGAACATGCTGTAGGTATTACAGGTACTGCACTGCAGTGGTTTGTATCATACCTATCTAATAGACTCCAATTTGTTCATGTAAATGGAGAGTCCTCTTCACACACTGAGGTTAATTATGGAGTTCCACAGGTTCAGTGCTAGGACCAATTCTGTTTACACTATACATGCACCCCCTAGGCAGCATCATTAAAAGATATAGCATACAATTTCACTGCCATGCAGATGACACCCAGCTCCATGAAGCCAGATAACACACACCAATTAGTTAAACTGCAGGAATGTCTTAAAGACATAAAGACCTGGATGGCCGCTAACTTTCTGCTTCTTAATTCAGATAAAACTGAGGTTATTGTACTCGGCCCTGAAAAGCCTAGAAATATGGTATCTAACCAGATTCTTACTCTGGATGGCATTACCTTGGCCTCCAGTAACGCGGTGAGGAACCTTGGAGTCATTTTTGACCAGGATGTCCTTCAACGCACGTATTAAACAAATATGTAAGACTGCGTTCTTCCATTTGCGCAACATCTCTAAAGTTAGAAATATCCTGTCTCAGAGTGACGCTGAAAAACTAGTTCACGCATTTATTACTTCCAGGCTGGACTACTGTAATTCATTATTATCAGGATGTCCAAAAAACTCGCTGAAAAGCCTTCAGCTAATCCAAAATGCTGCAGCAAGAGTCCTGACAGGGACTAGAAAGAGAGAGCATATTTCTCCTGTTTTGGCTTCCCTTCAAACCCAGAATTGAATTCAAAATCCTGCTCCTCACATACGAGGTCTTGAATAATCAGGCCCCATCTTATCTTAATGACCTTGTAGTACCATATCACCCCATTAGAGCACTTAGAGCACTGATCCTGAATCCTCCCGTAGTTATGCTGCGATAGACGTAGGCTGCCGGGGATTCCCACGATGCATTGAGTTTTTCCTTTCCAGTCACCTTTCTCACTCACTATGTATTAATACAGCGGTCCCCAACCCCCGGGCCTCGGTACCGGTCCATGAGTCGTTTGGTACCGGGCCACGAGAGTTGAGAGTTGAGGCTCAGGTGTGAAATGTATGGTTTTCAGGATTTTTATCGTTTTTTTAGCGTTATTTTGTTATCGTTTTTATCGTTAACTCGGTTTTCCTGGGTCTTTTCACGTGTGTTATGAATAAATCTTCTTTTTTACGGTACCGGTACTAGGCCAGTCCGTAAAAATATTGTCGGGCATGAACCGGTCCGTGGCGCTTAGGGACCGCTGTGTTAATAGACCTCTCTGCATTGAATCATATCTGTTATTAACCTCTGGCTCTCTTCCACAGCATGTCTTTTATCCTGTCTTCCTTCTCTCACCCCAACCGGTCGCAGCAGATGGCCCCGCCCCTCCCTGAGCCTGATTCTGCTGGAGGTTTCTTCCTGTTAAAAGGGAGTTTTTCCTTCCCACTGTCACCAAAGTGCTTGCTCATAGGGGGTCATATGATTGTTGGGTTTTTCTCTGTATCTATGAAGCCCCTTGAGGCGACTTTTGTTGTGATTTGGCGTTATATAAATAAAATTGAATTGAATTGAATTACGGACTAAACCTGGGACATTTGTGGCCCCAGTGCATGTGCCCTATCTGCCTTGTTGGTGTCCTTGATTTTTAAAAGTAAAATGTCTTATTATGCTATAAATAAAGCCAGAGAGTGAAATCTGTGCTACACACAGTGGGACACTGCCATAGACTGGTGACCTGTACAGGGTGTACCTTGCTCAGTCTGTGACAGCTGCTCCAGCCCTTCATGACCCTGAATCAGATACACCATTAAAAAGGGGGTGGATGGATTGACAGGGGATCAGAGGTATGGTGGACTGTAAATAAATAATTAAATAGAAAAAAATTAACTGTAAAAATAAATCTGTTAGGGTGCCTGGGTTCGTTGACCCAAAATTTTGAGTTTTACATTATTATTGAACTTTGATTTTGCCATTATTTATCATTTCTAGTCTTTTGGTTTCTTAGAGTTCTGTCTTCTGGTTTCTGTCTCTGTGTTACATAGTTGTTCTGTCTCCCCCTGTCTGCTGTATCCCCTCGTCAAGTCCGCGTTGTCTGTGTTATGTTTCCTGTTTTACTTTGAAAGTCCATGTCTCATGTTAATGTATCTGGATTTGCTTCCCTTGTCTCGCTACCCTTATTTGTCCCAGCTGTGTTTCTCTGTTGTCTCCCATTCCCTGATGGCTCTCTCTGGGTATGTAAGCCCTGAGTTTTCTTTGGTCTTTGTCGCGATCTCCCTCATCCTATGCTGTGTGTTCTGTTTGGCTGCCTGTGTAAGTTTCTTTTGGTATTCTTGCTTTTGTTATATTTGTGTTTAGCGTTAAAGCTGTTTTAAGTTCATACTTTTACCTCCAAGTGTCTGCACATTGGGTCCACAGTTCCTGCCTGCACACAGCACATGACAAAATCATTGTGTAAAAACAAAACAAAATGCTGTCTTCTTTATTGACCATTTACCGTCAAACACATTTCAACTATAAGCTTTCATCAGTGCAAACCAAAGCCACATCCCCAGATATAGAACCATGGGAGGTTTAAACACTAATTAGTGTGAATGCTTGAAAAGTTAAATCAGAAGAGCAGGCTGTCTTTACACTGTCACCACGTCCATATAATAAACTCCACAGGCATGAAAAATGAGAATTCAGTAGACATGACATATGTGAGTGAAGTTGCCCCCCCACCTTCTTCAAATCCAACAAAAGTGGTATCAAACGTTTGTGCTGGTTTGTGCTGCAAAAATTGTCGTTTGTGCTGCTATCATTTTAAAGATATTAATCAAAATTTCTAGAGGTCATCAGAGGTCAACCAGCCCCCTCACATTAATTAAATCAAACAAAATGGGTGTCAATCAACTGTGCTACGTTTGTGCTGGTTTGTTCTGCAAAAATTGTCGTTTGTGCTGCTATCATTTTAAAGATATTCAAGAAAATTTTTAGAGGTCATCAGAGGTCAACCAGCCCCCCCACATTAATGGAATCAAACAAAACTGGTGTCAATCAACTGTGCTGTGTTTGTGCTGGTTTGTGCTGCTAAAATTGTCGTTTGTGCTGCCTCTGTTTTAAAGATATTAATGAAAATGCAAACGTCAAAAGGTCAACCAGCCCCCCCACATCACCCAAATCAAACAAAAGTTGATGTCACAGGTTTGTGCTGCAAAAAATTTTGTTTGTGGTGCTATTATTTTTAAAGATATTAATAAAATTCCACCCATCCATTTGCTTATCCTTTTAAGGGTCGCAGGGGGTGCTGGAATCTATCCCAGCTGTCATAGGGCAAGAGGCAGGGTACATCCTGGACAGGTTGCCAGTCTGTCACAGGGCCAACACACAGGGACAGACAACCATTCGCACTCACATTCACACCTATGGGCAATTCGGATTAACCAATTAACCTCTCACCACAAGCTGCATGTCTTTGGAGAGAGCCCGGAGAGAACCCACGCAAACATGGCGAGAGAACCTGCAAACTCCACACAGAAAGACCCTGGCGTGATGGTGGAATTGAACTCAGGACCTTCTTGCTGTGCGGCAACAGTGCTAACCACCGTGCTGCCGTAATAATAACATTAAATAACATTTATGAAGAAATTAAAAGGGGCATGCCAGTAGGTGCGTATCAGTTTATAATTGGATAAGGTGTTTTGAGCCATTAAGCATGTGAGTGAAGTTGGCCCCCCCACCTTCTTCAAATCCAACAAAAGTGGTATCAAACGTTTGTGCTGGTTTGTGCTGCAAAAATTTACATTTGTGCTGCTATCATTTTAAAGAAATCCATACAAATTTCTGGAGGTCATCAGAGGTCAACCAGCCCCCCCACATTAATGGAATCAAACAAAACTGGTGTCAATCAACTGTGCTACGTTTGTGCTGGTTTGTGATGCCTCTGTTTTAAAGATATTAATGAAAATGTAAAGGTCAAAAGGTCAACCAGCCCCCCCACATTAATGGAATCAAACAAAACTGGTGTCAATCAACTGTGCTACGTTTGTGCTGGTTTGTGCTGCCTCTGTTTTAAAGATATTAATGAAAATGTAAAGGTCAAAAGGTCAACCAGCCCCCCCCACATTAATGGGATTGAACAAAATTGATGTCAAACGTTTGTGCTGGTTTGTGCTGCTAAAATTGTTGTTTGTGCTGCCTCTGTTTTAAAGATATTAATGAAAATGTAAAGGTCAAAAGGTCAACCAGCCCCCCCCCCCCACATTAATGGGATCGAACAAAATTGATGTCAAACGTTTGTGCTGGTTTGTGCTGCTAAAATTGTTGTTTGTGCCACTATCATTTTAAAGATATTCAAGAAAATTTGTAGAGGTCATCAGAGGTCAACCAGCCCCCCCCCACATTAATGGAATCAAACAAAACTGGTGTCAATCAACTGTGCTACGTTTGTGCTGGTTTGTGCTGCCTCTGTTTTAAAGATATTGATGAAAATGTAAAGGTCAAAAGGTCAACCAGCCCCCCCCCCCCCCACATTAATGGGATCGAACAAAATTGATGTCAAACGTTTGTGCTGGTTTGTGCTGCTAAAATTGTTGTTTGTGCCACTATCATTTTAAAGATATTCAAGAAAATTTGTAGAGGTCATCAGAGGTCAACCAGCCCCCCCCACATTAATGGAATCAAACAAAACTGGTGTCAATCAACTGTGCTACGTTTGTGCTGGTTTGTGCTGCCTCTGTTTTAAAGATATTAATGAAAATGTAAAGGTCAAAAGGTCAACCAGCCCCCCCCACATTAATGGAATCAAACACAACTGGTGTCAATCAACTGTGCTACGTTTGTGCTGGTTTGTGCTGCCTCTGTTTTAAAGATATTAATGAAAATGTAAAGGTCAAAAGGTCAACCAGCCCCCCCCCCACATTAATGGAATCAAAACTGGTGTCAATCAACTGTGCTACGTTTGTGCTGGTTTGTGCTGCCTCTGTTTTAAGATATTAATGAAAATGTAAAGGTCAAAAGGTCAACCAGCCCCCCCCACATTAATGGGATCGAACAAAATTGATGTCAAACGTTTGTGCTGGTTTGTGCTGCTAAAATTGTTGTTTGTGCTGCCTCTGTTTTAAAGATATTAATGAAAATGTAAAGGTCAAAAGGTCAACCAGCCCCCCCCACATTAATGGGATCGAACAAAATTGATGTCAAACGTTTGTGCTGGTTTGTGCTGCTAAAATTGTTGTTTGTGCTGCCTCTGTTTTAAAGATATTAATGAAAATGTAAAGGTCAAAAGGTCAACCAGCCCCCCCCCCCCCCCACATTAATGGGATCGAACAAAATTGATGTCAAACGTTTGTGCTGGTTTGTGCTGCTAAAATTGTTGTTTGTGCCACTATCATTTTAAAGATATTCAAGAAAATTTGTAGAGGTCATCAGAGGTCAACCAGCCCCCCCCCCACATTAATGGAATCAAACAAAACTGGTGTCAATCAACTGTGCTACGTTTGTGCTGGTTTGTGCTGCCTCTGTTTTAAAGATATTGATGAAAATGTAAAGGTCAAAAGGTCAACCAGCCCCCCCCCCCCCACATTAATGGGATCGAACAAAATTGATGTCAAACGTTTGTGCTGGTTTGTGCTGCTAAAATTGTTGTTTGTGCCACTATCATTTTAAAGATATTCAAGAAAATTTGTAGAGGTCATCAGAGGTCAACCAGCCCCCCCCACATTAATGGAATCAAACAAAACTGGTGTCAATCAACTGTGCTACGTTTGTGCTGGTTTGTGCTGCCTCTGTTTTAAAGATATTAATGAAAATGTAAAGGTCAAAAGGTCAACCAGCCCCCCCCACATTAATGGAATCAAACACAACTGGTGTCAATCAACTGTGCTACGTTTGTGCTGGTTTGTGCTGCCTCTGTTTTAAAGATATTAATGAAAATGTAAAGGTCAAAAGGTCAACCAGCCCCCCCCCCCACATTAATGGAATCAAAACTGGTGTCAATCAACTGTGCTACGTTTGTGCTGGTTTGTGCTGCTAAAATTGTTGTTTGTGCTGCTATCATTTTAAAGATATTCAAGAAAATTTGTAGAGGTCATCAGAGGTCAACCAGCCCCCCCACATTAATGGAATCAAACAAAACTGGTGTCAATCAACTGTGCTACGTTTGTGCTGGTTTGTGCTGCCTCTGTTTTAAAGATATTAATGAAAATGTAAAGGTCAAAAGGTCAACCAGCCCCCCCACATTAATGGAATCAAACAAAACTGGTGTCAATCAACTGTGCTACGTTTGTGCTGGTTTGTGCTGCCTCTGTTTTAAAGATATTAATGAAAATGTAAAGGTCAAAAGGTCAACCAGCCCCCCCACAGTAATGGAATCGAATAAAAGCCTTCAGTTTTCAGGCCCCTCTTCTGTGGAACCAGCTTCCAGTTTGGATTCAGGAGACGGACACTATCTCTACTTTCAAGATTAGGCTTCAAACTTTCCTTTTTGCTAAAGCATATAATTAGGGCTGGACCAGGTGACCCTGAATCCTCTCTTCGTTATGCTTCAATAGATGTAGGCTGCCGGGGGATTCCCATGATGCATTGAGTTTTTCCTTTCCAGTCACCTTTCTCACTCACTATGTGTTAACAGACCTCTCTGCATTGAATTATATCTGTTATTAACCTCTGGCTCTCTTCCACAGCATGTCTTTTATCCTGTCTTCCTTCTCTCACCCCAACCGGTCGCAGCAGATGGCCGCCCCTCCCTGAGCCTGGTTCTGCTGGAGGTTTCTTCCTGTTAAAAGGGAGTTTTTCCTTCCCACTGTCGCCAAAATGCTTGCTCATAGGGGGTCATATGATTGTTGGGTTTTTCTCTGTATCTATGAAGCGCCTTGAGGCGACTTATGTTGTGATTTGGCGCTATATAAATAAAATTGAATTGAATGTTTCATTAGAGTGGATGTGGCACACTTAATCAAAATGATTTGCCAGTGGGACTGTTTGAGGAAAAAAGCCTCATCGGGTGAGGGATTTCTATGTGCGATCAATGGCACAACTTGTCAAGTCCCAATCCTTGGAAGAAGCAGAGGTCCTAATACGCAGCATTGCTATTGTGGCATTAAGTGAGACAGAAGGCTGTGACAGTTTTGGAAACCTCATTATGTCAGAAGTGTCCAAATCAAATCTGAAAAGAAAAATTGCAGATGAGACTATGTCTGTTTCTGATGACAAGGAAGAAGACATTAGATTGGATCCATGCACAGAAATAAACACCGACTTAAGGCAGTGGGTGGCAGATATTTGTGAGGGGAGCAGGTGCCATGCTGAAGATCATGGTGATCGAGACAATATGCACTATCTACCTGAGCTCGTCCCACACCTAATTAGATTGGGAGGATACCTACCACTCTGGACTGGAGAAATGGTTCCCCTATTTCAGAGCAAAAAACTCACTGCAACTTTAGCTAATGTTGAAGCAGAGTTCAAGAACATTAAACATGGTCTGTTCAAGCATGAAAATCTCCCTATAAGGATAGATAAATTCATTGCACGTCATCTTGGTTTTATTGAAGGGAACATGCGGATCTCTTCTGCAAAACAAATACGAAAAGAAGCAGAGGTTGCCAGACAGGATGGTACAGTGAAGCGTCAGTATCCACACAAAGCCTTTGTGGAGCAGGAAGTGGATGATAACCCCTCTCAGGAGCCCAAAATTGACACAGACATAGACATACAGGAAGGGCACGAAGTACTGCAGTGCGTTTCACGTTGATATCAGGCGCCTCCTAAAAAGGGAAAAGAAAAGTTCATTTAAGGCAAAGTTTTCAGGTGTCATTCTTTGGGGAGAATACATGTTTATGAAACTGCATGACATCAGACTCTACCAAATTTTGGAGACTTTTCTTTTAAGATACAACCTTTCTGTCTCTTGTGACAGAGAGTCTGTTTCTTAATCATTTGACAAAAACCCTACACAGTATTTTAAAATAGTGTTCTCCAGATCAGAGCTGTAATCTATATAGAACATGGGGTTCAAAGCAAGGAAAAATTATGTGTTTATCAGTGAAACCTTTAATTTGTGTTAATTTTATCATTATCAATAAATGAAATCTTCACCTTAAGGGACTTAATGAATGGTTTCTTCTAAAAATTAGAAATGATTGAGTCATTTCACATCATATGAAAATATTAATTTTTAATACAAATTTGGCCCTACAAAAATGGAAACTCAGTAACAAAGATAATGGAGATTCTCTAAACACGAGCAAATATCACAGTAAAATTGTTGATTGTGATTTACACATTGGATGTATCCTCAGTGATTTGGTACAATTATACAACATTTTATAAAAACTGAACAACTGATGAAACTAATTATAGGCCAATCTCCAACCTTCCTTTCATATCAAAAATCCTTGAAAGAGGATTTTTGTTAGCTGTTTGATCTGTTTGATCTGTTAGTCAAACAGCTAACAGATCATCTGCAGAGGAATGGTTTATTTGAAGAGTTTCAGTCAGGTTTCAGAGCTCATCACGGCACAGAAACAGCTTTAGTGAAAGTTACAAATGATCTTCTTATGGCCTCTGACAGTGGACTCATCTCTGTGCTTGTCCTGCTAGACCTTAGTGCAGCATTCGATACTGTCGACCATAATATCCTATTAGAGCGATTAGAACATGCTGTAGGTATTACAGGTACTGCACTGCAGTGGTTTGTATCATATCTATCTAATAGACTCCAGTTTGTTCATGTAAATGGAGAGTCCTCGTCACACATTGAGGTTAATTATGGAGTTCCACAGGGTTCAGTGCTAGGACCAATTCTGTTTACATTATACATGCTTCCCTTAGGCAGCATCATTAGAAGACATAGCATACATTTTCACTGCTATGCAGATGACACCCAGCTCTATCTGTCCATGAAGCCAGATAACACACACCAATTAGTTAAACTGCAGGAATGTCTTAAAGACATAAAGACCTGGATGGCTGCTAACTTTCTGCTTCTTAATTCAGATAAAACTGAGGTTATTGTACTCGGCCCTGAAAAGCTTAGAAATATGGTATCTAACCAGATTCTTACTCTGGATGGCATTACCTTGGCCTCCAGTAACGCGGTGAGGAACCTTGGAGTCATTTTTGACCAGGACATGTCCTTCAACGCACGTATTAAACAAATATGTAAGACTGCGTTCTTCCATTTGCGCAATATCTCTAAAATTAGAAATATCCTGTCTCAGAGTGACGCTGAAAAACTAGTTCACGCATTTATTACTTCCAGGCTGGACTACTGTAATTCATTATTATCAGGATGTCCAAAAAACTCCCTGAAAAGCCTTCAGCTAATCCAAAATGCTGCAGCAAGAGTACTGACAGGGACTAGAAAGAGAGAGCATATTTCTCCTGTTTTGGCTTCCCTTCATTGGCTTCCTGTTAAATCCAGAATTGAATTCAAACTCCTGCTCCTCACATACAAGGTCTTAAATAATCAGGCCCCATCTTATCTTAATGACCTTGTAGTACCATATCACCCTATTAGAGCACTTCGCTCTCGCTCTGCAGGCCTACTTGTTGTTCCTAGAGTATTTAAAAGTAGAATGGGAGGGAGAGCCTTTAGCTTTCAGGCCCCTCTTCTGTGGAACCAGCTTCCAGTTTGGATTCAGGAGACGGACACTATCTCTACTTTCAAGATTAGGCTTCAAACTTTCCTTTTTGCTAAAGCATATAGTTAGGGCTGGACCAGGTGACCCTGAATCCTCCCTTAGTTATGCTGCAATAGACATAGGCTGCCGGGGGATTCCCATGATGCATTGAGTTTTTGCTTTCCAGTCACCTTTCTCGCTCACTATGTATTAACAGACCTCTCTGCATTGAATCATATCTGTTGTTAACCTCTGTCTCTCTTCCACAGCATGTCTTTTATCCTGTCTTCCTTCTCTCACCCCAACCGGTCGCAGCAGATGGCCGCCCCTCCCTGAGCCTGGTTCTGCCGGAGGTTTCTTCCTGTTAAAAGGGAGTTTTTCCTTCCCACTGTTGCCAAAGTGCTTGCTCATAGGGGGTCATGTGATTGTTGGGTTTTTCTCTGTATCTATGAAGCGCCTTGAGGCGACTTATGTTGTGATTTGGCGCTATATAAATAAAGTTGAATTGAATTGAATTGAATTGAAAAAGTTGAATTGAATTGAATTGAATGAAACAACTTACTTATGTGACCACATATGAAGTGTTATAACTTACCACAAAAGGTGAACTGTGCCACTGACCCTTGGTAGATCTGCACATGATAAAAAAAAAAGCATTATAAATACTAACACAGCTATTAATAATTAAACTAGTGGGGTACATTTAAGATGTTAATGTCACAAAATAAAATAGACTGGTAGAAAGAAGTACAAGGAAATGGTAATGGGGGGAGCCATGAAAATATATCTTTTCAACATGATTCAGTGTGACAAAGCAAGGGCATGATTTTTTTAAAAAAAAACAAAAAATAAACAGGTTGTCACGGTCCTGGGTCAGTGACCCAGTGTTTTGAGTTTCTTGTGCCTCTGAGTTTTTTGTATTATGTTCTTAGTTCTCTTTGTTGTCCCAGCGTATTCTTTAGTGTAGTGTCTTAGTTTGGTTTTCTTGTATTCTGTTTAGTTCTGAGTATTTGGTAGCTGCCCTCTGTGTTTCTTAGTTGCTCTGTCTCCCCTAGTCTAGTTTGCATCTGTGCTAATTCCTGTTTTACTTTGAAGGTCTGTGTCTCATGTGAGTGTATCCTACTTTGCTCCCTTGTCTCGTCAGTTCTGATTTCTCCCAGCTGTGCTCTCCTTCTGTGTCTCATTCCCCTCGTTACTTCCCATTGTATTTAAACCCTGTGTTTCTCTGAGGCAGTGCTGCGTCGTCCCTTAAGCTGTGTGTTTCTTCGTGTGCCTCTCTGCAAGGTGTGAGTTTATATTTTCCCAGTTTAATTTTGTATGCTCGTTTTCTGTGACTAGCAATTAAAGCTGTGATTTTGAGTTCATCCCCTGAGTCTGAGTCCTGCATTTTGGGTATCTATAGACTAGTGATGGCCAAATGAAGCTTTCCGAAGCACTGAAGCTTGTATTGAAAAACGGTTCATTACTCGAAGCTTTTCAACACAGTCCTCTCCGGTGACATCTGGTGGTGAAAATTTTGAAGAGCAGCTTGAATCTGCAAAATAAAACGGACTGCTCAATTATCACTGCTCACTCAAGAGTGGAGTTCTCTCTGATATTGGGCCACCGTTCCGTTGCTTTGAACATGTAATTGGTTTTGTTTTCTCGATTGGGGGGCTGAAAAAAATGTAATGCGTATTTGCATAATACATTTTGATCAATAAACTTTCCCTATTTAAACATGCACTATGGTGGCCTTTCTTTGCTCATAACTCCTTGATGTTGGTAAATACAATAAGTGAGCAATATATATAATATACATATGAGAATGCACAGCACATTATGGAGTATGCCCCTGCTGTGAAGTCCTGCCTCCATCTACTTGTCGTTTAATCACTGGACAGCTGGACAGGTTCATACAAAATATTAGATTAGGCCAATTGTCCTATACATATTTTTGACCTAGGGGTGGGATTGATTGTGAACTGGAAAGGGAAAATGCTTAGGAAGCTGAGTAGGGCTGCATCGTCACTGATTTGTAGAATCATTTTGATTCGATACAGGATCCGATTCAATTTGATTGGAATCTGGAAAGTTTTGCCTCAGTCAGAAATATTACAAGTCTGATCATTTAACAGTATATATCCATAATTTCGTATCTATTAAAAGAAAGCTGACACATGTGAGACTTAATTAGAGATGTAGACAGAGAGTTATGAAACCTGCAGCTGCAGAAGCCAGCGGGGAAAAAAAGAGGCAAACACAGCGCGGACCCGCCGACACATCAAAATCTGACTCTGACGCGTCGGGTCCGCGCTCTGTGTTCACGTTTGTATGCAGAATCCGTAAACCTGCTCCCAGTTACTGTTTTAGCTGCATGGTGTTTGACGACATGTTTGTGAGGTTTAACCTGAGATGCTGGCGTTTCAGGCATAATAACGTTAATTAACAAATCGACACGGGATTTTAATGAATCAATATCACTTTATTCAATTTAGCATGGATTGTAATCAGAAAGGCGATAATCAAAACCCACCCCTAATCAAGAACTTGCAAAGTAAAAACATGATCAATGTAAGGTAGCCCTTTTGTTATTTACAGTTAACAAGAGGATTAGTGTTACTGTGCGCTGGCTGAGTCTGTTTCTTTTCTTAGAAATAGTTTCTCCTGCCCTGAAGAAAATCCACTTGCATGGAACAGAAGAGGCTGTGGAGTGCAGGAACTACACTGCAAGTTGGTAGATATGCAGGTATTCCTGGGTCCTGCAGACTATCACCTAAAAACAATAAACAAAATGATTTTCTAAACTGTGTAGCAATGTCATGTACGTATAGTGTCAAATACATTTTTGTAGTCTTCATCAGCTTTAATTCACATGGAAGTGTTCCTAAAGTCATATGCTGTAATGATATTTACATTATGAAAACATGATTTTGGACATTTCAAGTTTTTCACTTCGGCAGATAAAATGAATTGAGCAAAATCAACTCAAAATATTCCCACACGCCAGAACGTCCTCTCTTCCTCGCTGGCTCCATATCTGTCAGTGGAATGATCACCTCGTCGCTATCTGTCACCATCAACACACTCCACGAATCCCGTGGATGATTCACTTCCTTATATCTGTTCGAATCAGGTACCGAAGCAGTTACGTGCGTAATGAAGCTTCGGACGTCACTGGTCACGTGACTTTTGCCAAACGAAGCAAGCCTCGACACAGTGCTTCTGAACCAGTGTGTTGTTTTTTTCGACACACGCTCCGGAGCGTCAGCTTCAAGCGGACCATCACTAGTTTGCACTATGGAAAGCACAAACTCAACTTCTAAATGAAAGAATGAGACAGGTCAGTTTTACTATAGATGCACTCTGGAACAAGATTAGTCAGACTGCAGGTACTCAAAGCACCTTGCACGCTCCTGCCACTACGTAAGCCAACGGCGAGGTGACGTTTTTCACTGCATTTTTGCATTTACCTCAGTTAGTGTAGCCCCGGTGCTCTTTTTGAATCTGTTCATGTTTTTCTAACGAACCTTTCCTAACCTTTCTCTGTACAGATCTTCCTGGACCCCTTCTTGTTTCTGGTGGACCCTGTTAGATGAACATGAGTGGATTCCAGTGTTGAGTGGGTTTGAGTGAGTCACAGACTGTGTGAAGAGGAGTGTGGACATGTTACCCTTACCCCGGATCCCCCACCCCCACAGGCCCCGATCCTTCATCACTGTATATATTACTGCTAAATATTCCATCAGAACATTTGATAAAATGTGTTATTTATTTAGAAAACCTTATTTTAAACTGTATCAAAGGAAAATTAGACTTGACAAGTCTTAAAGCTTCAAAGAAACGAAGAAGAGACAAAAAGTTTCAGACTCTGTCGTATTTGTGAGGTGTTTATTTTGGAGCATAATATATATAGCACAAAGCATCCACGAGACATTACACAATCAAAGGGCGTGACTGTTCAGTGGATTATTTCAGGCTTATAATCGCTTGAAAGATAAACTTTGGACCACATGTAAAAGAACTGTCATTATAAAAACTCAAGTTTGCATGCGTTTTATATGATATTATCTGACAAAGCAGAGCAATGTGTAAGGATGAGCAGGCAGCTGGTTCAGAAAGAGCTCTGGTCCAGTCTTTTCATGATGCGTTGGGTCCAGGAGGCAGACGCATCCACACACACTGAACGAGACTTTTTGGTAATGAAGCTGAAACAAAGAGGTGGAAATTCAGAAATCTGAATTTTAAATAAGCTTCAAAATTCTCTCAGTAAATATGTTGTAAAAATAACAATAATAATAATAATAATAATAATAAAGTATACTTTATTTATCCCAGTAGGGAAATTACTCTCTGCATTTAACCCATTCACTCTAGTGAAGCAGTGGGCAGCCACCAATCAGGCATCCGGGGAGCAGTGTGAAGAGACGTTACCTTGCTCAGGGGTACCTCAGGGTAGCCGTTCAGTGGTTTCGAATGCCCGAATATGTACTTTTTTTTTTTTTTTTAAATGACCAGTAGACAAAATGTCATAATATAAACACTTAAATGTGTATTTCAAACAATTTACAAGCAAAATAGCCAAACATCCACGTAAAATTGATCAAATTATGAAAACAAGTTTGTGCATTTTTCTTGAACATTTACAGGATAAAATTAAAAGACAATAGTAGGAGAACAAATACAAGTTCAAATAAAAAGTATCAAACTCATACTATGTCCTGAGCATCATGTGTAAAATGACAATTTTTAATTGTCCAGAAACTCTGCAGTTACAATGATCATACTGCATAATTTTCATTACAGTATTTTCAGTATTTGTGTTAAACATTATGAAAATAAAATAAACCCAGTTTTCTTCACTTACATGATGGCAGACTTTGGGCATCGGTGATCAGTCAGTCGATACGACTTGATGAGGTTTGCTTGAATTCTTCCCGGGTACAACTTGAAACAGCAGGTGTCGGGACCATTTGCATCTGAGGAAAAAGACATTTCATTAGACTTACTCAAAAAATAAAACTTCTCTTTTAATGATGACACTTAAGGTAATCTTACTGTTGCAGTTAACTGCAGGCAACAAAGCAGCTCCAAGGATGCACAGCAAAAGGAACTGAGCGGTTTTCATTATGATTCCTCAGGAGTTGATGATGATGACGATAAAGACAACAGCTGCTCTTCAGATGCAAGCAAGGGCTTCTAAATATTAGGTGGTGTGCTGTTACATTTATCAAGATCAATACTTTTTTTTAAAGGTAGATAGGGTGTCATTGGTGTGAAAGAGGGAGGGTGGATGTGGTTTCAAAAATTGCTGAAAATGCCTCTGACAGAACTTTCCATTCGGTTACATTGACAGGAAATGAAGCTGCGGTTTAGCCCAGCGATGCAGCTCAAAGCATGACACTGTTAACAAAACCAACTTCTACATCCCCCTCGCCCAAAAGTTTTAAAAAAATATATGTCACAAAATATTATGACCACAAAAAAAACGCTAAAACAATCGTTGAGCAGTCCATATGACTCCATGAGTTTTGCTTTAATTCTTCTTGGTACAACTTTCAGCAGCAGTTGTTGGGACTATTTCCATCTGAGTAAAGAGGATTAAGATCAAACTTTTTAGAAAGTATAACAATAAAAAAAATATTGATGACCACCAGAGCTAGTCCTACTTGTAGATAATCAAATGGTATAAATTTCTAAATTCACCGCGCCTTGTTCTCAAATTATCGCATTCCTAAGACTTACAATTCAATTCAATTTTATTTATATAGCGCCAAATCACAACAAAAGTCGCCTCAAGGTGCTTTATATTGTACAGTAGATACAGAGAAAAACCCAACAATCATATGACCCTCTATGAGCAAGCACTTTAGCGACAGTGGGAAGGAAAAACTCCCTTTTAACAGGAAGAAACCTCCAGCAGAACCAGGCTCAGGGAGGGGCGGGGCCATCTGCTGCGACCGGTTGGGGTGAGAGAAGGAAGACAGGATAAAAGACATGCTGTGGAAGAGAGCCAGAGATTAATAACAGATATGATTCAATGCAGAGAGGTCTGTTAATACATAGTGAGTGAGAAAGGTGACTGGAAAGGAAAAACTCAATGCATCATGGGAATCCCCCAGCATGTCTTTAAGACATTCCTGCAGTTTAGCTAATTGGTGTGTGTTATCTGGCTTCATGGACAGATAGAGCTGGGTGTCATCTGCATAGCAGTGAAAATGTATGTTATGTCTTCTAATGATGCTGCCTAAGGGAAGCATGTATAGTGTAAACAGAATTGGTCCTAGCACTGAACCCTGTGGAACTCCATAATTAACCTCAGTGTGTGAAGAGGACTCTCCATTTACATGAACAAATTGGAGTCTATTAGATAGATATGATACAAACCACTGCAGTACAAACCACCTGTAATACCTACAGCATGCTCTAATCGCTCTAATAGGATATTAGGGTCGACAGTATCGAACGCTGCACTGAGGTCTAGCAGGACAAGCACAGAGATGAGTCCACTGTCAGAGGCCATAAGAAGATCATTTGTAACCTTCACTAAAGCTGTTTCTGTGCTGTGATGAGCTCTGAAACCTGACTGAAACTCCTCAAATAAACCATTCCTCTGCAGATGATCTGTTAGCTGTTTGACAACTACTCTTTCAAGGATTTTTGATATGAAAGGAAGGTTGGAGATTGGCCTATAATTAGCTAAGACTGCTGGGTCTAGAGATGCTTTTTGAGTAAAGGTTTAACTACAGCCAGCTTGAAGGCCTGTGGTACATAGCCAATTATTAGAGATAGGTTGATCATATTTAAGACTGAAGCATTAATTAATGGCAGGACTTCTTTGAGCAGTTTTGTAGGGATGGGGTCTAAAAGACACGTTGATGGTTTGGAGGAAGTAATTATTGAAGTTAACTCAGAAAGATCAATTGGAGAAAAAGAGTCTAACTTAACATCAATGGTACTAACAGTAGCTGTAGATAATATTACATCTGTGGGATGATTATTGGTAATTTTTTCTCTAATGATAAAAATTTTATTTGTGAAGACCTGACCTCTGACCTTGAGATCACCTTGACTTGAGAAGGTCACAGGACTCAGACTTATACATTATTTTAAGTAGCTGCACCTGTGGTATCAATTTCAGAATCCTACACAAGTTATCTGATTCACAAACTTGGGTGTTGATGCTGCCCGCCCGTCAGTCAGCGTAGCCCCAAAATGATGAGGAAGATAAGGAACATTTCTTTGAATTAAAATGTTTTCTAATTTATAGGGAAATTGGTGAAATTAACATGGAGAAAGGTCTTTATTTGCATAATTTTCAGCTTAGAAATCTGAACTTTGAGGCACCAGACAAAGAGCAATTCAGAAGACCCCTATGAGCAGAACACCAAGGGAACAGTTCACCCTGCCCGGGATAGGGTCACTGGGGCCCTGCCCTGGAGCCAGGCCTGGGGAGGGTGCCCGCGGGAGAGCGTCTGGTGGCCAGGTCTTAGTCCATTGGGCCCGTCCGGTCACAGCCCGAAAAAGTGACACGGGCCCATCATCCTGTAGACCAACCAACCCCACAGCTTGGGCTCTGGAACCAGTCCCCTGGAGAGGGCTTGGACTCTGTCTCAGTCTAGTTGTCCCTGGTGAGAGGCGGGCTGGAGTGGGTATCCTAGTTTCCCCTCAGGTTGCTGCCTGTACGTGGTGAAGAGAGAGCTGAGTATAAAAGCAAAGCTTTCAATTTACCGGTCGATCTACGTCCCTACCCTCACCTATGGGTATGAGATGTGGGTAGGGACTAAATCCTTGGCTCCTAGGTGAGGTGTACCGGGCACGTCCCGCCAGGAGGAGGCCCCGGGAGAGACCAAGACCACTGGAGGGATTATATCTCTTGGCTGGCCTGGGAACGCCTTGGTGTTCCCCTGGGCAAGCTGGAGGAGATGGCAGTAAATGGTTCTTAACAGTGCTTTTCTACTCTTCTGAGCACTCAAAGCGCTTTACACAACTTGTGCATTCACCCATTCACACCCATTCGCACAAACACATTTCCTTAGTGCTTTCTAACTAACATTCACACAATTCAATTCAATTTTATTTATATAGCGCCAAATCACAACAAAAGTTACCTCAAGGTGCTTTATGTTGTGCAGTATATCCTATAATAATAGATACAGATGATAGATATCTATGTTTTTAGATATAAATAGTGAAACCAGCATTTACCAGAAGGATATCTCATATGTTGATCTCCTCAGTAAGGAGTGTTTGGTTGTTGTGTCACTGTAACATCACGAGCTGCAGAGCTGCTGCAAGAAACTGAATGGCTTGAATGACCTTATGTCCATAAGTTTACAACCGAACTATATCTTCTGTGGGTATTTAAATATTTAAGGAGAAAATAAGAATTAATTTCTTTCAGGTTCCAATGTAAAATAAGTAATCTATATAATATATCAGGCATTACCCCTTTTTGCTTCTGTTTTGGTTTTTAAAAAAATGCTGAAATAGGAGAGAAATGATCAGACTATCAGAAAAGAAGGAGCATGTGCCTCTGTCTGCTATCATCTGGCCAAACCATGGTCACACTGCCACCTGCTGGGACAAAGATGTTACGACAGCTACAGGATTGTTTAGAAACTAGATAGGCCTATTTAGTTGAAATGAATTATTTTAGGGCATTTTCAAATGAAAGTATTTCAATATGTAGTAAAATGATGTATAAATTATTTTTTTAAAAGTATAAATTATTTCACACAAACTTGATCACATATAAATATAAATGAAAGTCAAATCTCCAAAAACCGGTGAACCCCAAATCAACTGTGTAGTATATTCATTTCATAATTTTTCAGCACTAACCCATAATATTTTAGAAGGACATGGTTTCTTTATATATATTCTAATCTTAAGCACTTAAAGTGTTCATGACATATTCATTCAATGCTTCAAACATGGGGGCTAGGTGGTGTGTACTGTCTTACCCACGGGCACTTTATCATGCAGAATGGAGGAACCTGGGACTGATCCACTGATTTTCTGAATATTGGATACGTGCCCCTCTTTCAGAGCCATAAACATTACAGGGTGTATAACCCACTCAATAAATAATTAAATAATAATAATGTTAATTTTCTTAGCAACATATTCAGTCATGGTTGTAGGTGCACCCAGGAGAGCACGCCATGTCATCACAGAGCCTCGGTTTATTTTAACATAAATGTGGCAATTTCAAGTTTGACCTGATGATGGCAGTGGTTTTTCACACCTACACTGCCAAAAGCCAGTTAGTTAGAAGTGTGTGTGTGTGTGTGTGTGTGTGTGTGTGTGTGTGTGCGTGTGTGTGCGTGTGTGTGTGTGTGTGCCTTATTTTCACACTTACTGTCAAATTTGGTAGAGAACGACTCTGTCTACCTGATCATAGGCTCTGAAAATGGATTTGTATAAAAACTCTCAGTCATTCCATTATTTTTCTCAGCTCCACTAAAACAAGATGAAAGTCTGCACTATAATCACATCTTGACAAAAAGGAACGAGGATGAAAAGATAATGTTCTTGCAATGGTCAACACACAGTACTGTGTAAATGCCTTAAGCCAGCCTAAAAGTCTTTATTCCCTTATTTCCTAGGACTCAAAGTTTTAGTCTAACCTTTGACCTTTGTGAGGAGTTGTGCTTTCTGAGTGCTCTTGTTATTTTTAAAGTGCTATTGACCTACAGATCTCCAGGCTTTCTGAAGGTCTTTCAGAATTTACCATTGGCTGCTTTTTCACTTACTTCAGTCCAGTCCTTGTGCCTGAGCATTTTCTTGTTTGTTAAATCACCTAACACCTAACTCTGTATCGTTTAAGCATTAAAAATGTGCTTAACTCAAAGGATGAATCCTCACTGTGGAGGACAAAAGAAGTGTAGTGGTTTATACATTTACCAAACGAGCAAAATATTGCTGGTTCAACCCCTTAAGGAGTCACGAATCCCTTTATGGCCATGTCAGGACGATCTGGTGCAAAAGCTTGCCAAGTCTAATATGCAGAGTTACCTGTTGTGGTAACCCCTTGTGAATAAGGGAGTAGTTGAATTTAGCTCCCACTATGCAATACCTAGGAAGTGTTTAATCGGCAAGTACTTCAATTTTGAGCAGAGCAATGATCCCAGACACACTGCCAATGCAGCGAACATACACCTGGATAAAAATGTAGTCATGCATCGGCCTCCCCAGAGAGCAGATCCAAGTCTGGGATCATTCGGAGATAATCTTGACACGGAAACAAAAGGTAGCCAATATCCAAAGAAGGGCTTCAGAATGTCCTTTAAGAATTCTTGAGAATCGTTTCCAAATAATACTTAAATATATTACCAAAGAAATTGCCTAAGAGGGTTCAGGTTGTTGAAGAACAATGATGATCATCTTAAATATTGACTTTAAAGGTGAATAAAAGTGTACAAACTAGAATTTTATTTAAATGTATGTTTGCACATTTTCATCATTGCACTTTTTTTTCTCATTTTTGTGGCAAAGTATACAGAAACAAAGGTTGGCTCAAGACTTTTGGACGTTATTGTAAATCCAATTAATGGCTGCAAGAGAAATTAGGAACAGGAAAAGGAAAGAGTTGTATGGATGTATTTTGACCTCTGATGAATGTTCTAATCTTCAGCCATAACATAACTTAGCAATTTGCAACACCAAGCACAAGACTGTGCCCAATTACTCTGCTGGTTAATTTGTGTTAAAAAACAAACAAACCTAAAAACCTTTTTCTTTTAGATACTGGATGCTACATTGTTTTCTGTATGTCCATGGAAATATTTATACTGATATAAAAGAAAAAGAAATCTATTGTACAAGAGTTATAGGTCTAACACTGAGTGCTGGGCCATTTCCTTTAATATAACTTCTCTAATATCTCTGACAAACTACATAAGGACTCAAAACAGAACTCACAGAAGGAAGTAGTTGTTCTTTGTTTGGGTGTTTTTGTTGTTGTTCTTTACTTAAAGTGAGAGTTACTTGATATGTTGTCAGTAGCGAGTTCATCAACAGGCAAGCATTCAATAAAGCTCAACAAGTTCAGAGACCAGCAGACAGAGTAGCATTAACTAAGGTGTCCTCTAGCCAGTAGCTCAGGAAGTCTGTCCCAGCTGACAGTGGGCAACAGCAGAGGTGAAGTCTGGACAGGAAACCAGTTAATCATTAGCAATTTGTAAAAGCAGTGGTAGTTAAGAAGAAAAAGACAGAACTGGGCCAGAAAATTATTATTATTAAAGAGTCAAATATTTATTTTTAATTCCAAATGAAATTCCAATGATAGCTCAACCATAAGATTCTTAGTTGGTGCATCGAGGGAAAGCCAAACATTTACATACAGTTACAAATCAGTTGCATATATACTTTCAGAATCGACCAAATTATGTGTTATTTATTTTAAAAGTGTTATTTCACACAGTATGTAAGGAAGACTTGGCAACTCGTAAAGCTTAGAAGAAATGAAGAAGAGACAAGAAAAAGTTTCACACGCTTGTATTTTTGTGGTGTTTATTTTGGAGGATAACACATAACACAAAGCAAAGAGACATTACACAATCAAAGGACTTTTCAGTGGATTGCTTCAGGCTAATAACTAGCTTTGGATCAGTTGAGACAGAGTTGCACTAATTACAAAAATCATAAAGCCACATTGGATATGATATTTGCAGATAAAGCAGAACAAAATGAAATGATGAGCAGGCAGCTGGTTTAAAAAGTGCTCTCGTCCAGCGTTTTCATGATGCTATCGACCCAGGAGAGAGACGGATCCATACAGACTGAACGACCTTTTTTGGTAACGAAGCTGAAACAAAGAGGCGGAAATGCTGCTGTTATTGTGTGTTGTTGTTTTTTTAAACAAAAAAGCAAAAATAACTAATAGCTACAAAGAAACACGGCTACAGGATAATGTTAGGAGACAAAACTAAAAGAACAAATATGAGTTCAAATAAAAAGTAAACGTAGAAGATGTCCTGTGTGAAATGAAAAAAAAAAAAGAAAATGTCCAAAAACTGTCCAGTTACAATGGTCATACTGGATATTTTTCATTACAGTAATTTCAGTTATTGTGTTAAACATGAAAACAAAATAAACCCAGATTTCTTCACTTACATGGCGGCAGGCTTTGGGCATCGGTGATCAGTCATGTAATACGACTCCACAAGGCTTGGTTTAATTCTTCTTGGGTAAAACTTGAAGCAGCAGTTGTCGGGGCCATTTCCAGCTGAGGAAAAAGCATTAGAACATGTTTCATTAGACTTACTCAAAAAACCTCTCTAATAATGATGACATTAAAGGTAATCTTACTAGTGCAGTTAACTGCAGACAACAAAGCAGCTCCAAGGATGCACAGCAAAAGGATGTGAGTGGTCTTCATTATGATTCCTCAGGAGTTGATGATGATGATGAAGAAGATTAAGACAACAGGTGTTCTTCAGACGCAAGCAAGGGCTTCTAAATAATAGGTGGTGTGCAGTTACATTTATCAAGATCAATATTTTGAAAAAAAAAGGTGCATATGGTGTCATTGGTGTGAAAGAGGGAGGGTGGTTGTGGTTTCAAAAGGTGCTGAAAATGCCTCTGACAGAACTTTCCACTCGGCTACATTGAGAGGAAATGAAGCTGTGGTTTAGCCCAGAGCTGCAGCTCAAAGCATGACACTGTTAACAAAACCAACTTCTACAGCCCCCCCAAAAGTTTTAAAAAATATATGTCACAAAATATAATGACCACAAAAACACTAGAAAAACAATGCCCCCGAACATCACTGTTGGCTATTTCTAATGTAATGAGATTGTGCTGGCCAGAGTAACATTTCAAAATCAACAAATCTATTTGAACAATGTGTGTTATCATTTTTTTCGTGCTACATGTGCTGTACCACAACAGTCCTTGCGATTGCTATGGTTGCGGGTTGCTGCAGTCATCTGTTGTTTTCATGAAAGACACAACTTAACCAACTTAACTGTTAAACTAACTTAACTGTCTTAACAACTGAGCACTATTAAAACTTGAAAGTGTGACACAAACCAGAATGTTAACATTCACACTATATGTTGTGCTTCAGCAATGCAGCCAGTACTTTTCAAAAGATGCGTTTTTTACTTTGCAAAGCGATCGAGGGAAATACACATTTATTCCTGAGTATTCTCCGGCTTTAACAAGCACTTAAACAGTGATTGGCATCAGCCTCAACTAACCACCAGCCAACTGGTTGGGAAATATTCATTTTTTTTTGTGTTGCCAAAAGGTGATCAATCTCTAGACCTGTTCATACGATTTGTCAAATCATTTAAACGTCACGTGGTCAGCGTGTGGTCATATGACCCTATCATGGTCATAGTGTTTATAGGAAAATGGCCGCAGATCTGATCTTAACAAGAACCTTTTTGATTCACGCATTTTTGTTTTTGTTTTGGTTGTTGTTTTGTTTTTGTTTTATATATATCAGCTGTAAAACAAATCAGTGATTGTTTGTAGCAGCTGCACATGTTACTTAGAAATAGTCATGAAATATTCACATAGAAACAAAGATAGCTAACAAAACAATGCCATGGGGTTTAAATTATATACTTATGTTGGAGAATTAAGCTGAATAAGTAGATACAGATTTTAGATGAAGACAAAACTTCACTCTCTGCTCATATGAGGATCAGATCTGTGATTAAAGGCTTTTGTGGACTCCAGGAGATTTTTACATTTAAAACTGGGCCACTGTTGTCTGACGTAGGTCTGCTTCAGAGAACCCCATTTGATATTTATGTAATATGTTCACTAATCAGTGGTTTATCACCACTCATCGAGAATCAAAGCAAAAGTGCGGATCACTCAATACTAACATATAGATTTTATCTCAGGTAAAAGTGTGGCAACCTTTTCACAAGAAAGTGTAAATACACCACAACGCATTGCTGCAGCAATGACTGTTGCACTAACCACATAAGCCATCGTGTTCTCACTCCGGTTAGGCTCAAAGGCACTCTGGGAAATTCACTTCCACCTGTTGATCTATACAAGGCAGGAGGAGAGTTGTAATCCAGTAAGAAACAAACTAGCTCCTGGTTGAATATGTACATCTTTTTATTATAATAAAACCATCATTTATATACATTTCAAGTGAGAAACAGTTGCGCGGTGACCTTCTGCTGTCTCCATGTATATCTATCAGTCCTCTACAGTACACAGGTCTCTTGGAAAAAAAGGAATACAAGTCAGACAATGCAAAACGACTGAGAACACCCAGCAAATCAACATGATTATCAAGCAATGGTACATCATCTAAAATATCTTTCAACCCAATTTAGTTTGAATCTTTTTGACCACAAAGGATCAAACGGTAGTGTTGACAGGTAGAGCTGATACCCAGGCCAGCTTTAAATGTAACAATTAATTGGTAACTAACAGGTCTAATTGTGAAGATACCACTTAACCACACAAACAAGACATACACATACAGACACACACTACAGTTTGCAAACCGCTACCTAAAAAAGGTGGAGAAATCAACAACCCGTTTTTAACCACGAGACTATCAGAGGCACAACTCAAAGGCTTGCACGTATGGCTTGCAAAAAGCTTTAACTGCAGTCCTGCAGTGTTTCACCACAGTGGGGGAGGGGGTGCATTTAGAAGAATGATCAGACATAGTATTGCACGGTGCTGAGTCAAAAACACAGCAGGCGCCCTTTCAGCGGCCATGTGGCTGAGACGATGATGAATTACAAAACGAAAGGAGTCTTCCTGTTTTTAAAGCCCAGACTGAACGTTCTACTTCAGCTAATGTCCAGGGATTTAAGAAAGCACAGCCTCAGCTGAGGGTTAAGAGATTGAGTTCACTAATATAACAGGAAAGACCGACTGGAACTCCATCACACACAAATTCAGCAGCACAACACAGCACGTGAAGCAGTTTCACAAGGAACGACGAGACATTTCCTCATACATCGGCCTTTCATTCCTCTGATGACGCTTGTGCACAATGGGCTTTCAAAGTCATCACTGTCACAAAACAAAGATCAGATCAGGAAATGCAGTGTGTTGACTTTGCACAGTGTATCCAATCAACGTAGCATTGGCTCCGCCCACTACTGGTGAGGATGGAGTGACACAATAACCACAGTGTGAATGCAGTGTCAAGGCCTCAACTTAGTGACAACCTCAACTTTAAGCAGCCACAATACCCTGACAAACGCAGCAGTTAGCAGATCTAGGCCAGATCTCTCTCCACTATGCCACTGTGACACAAAAGACAACACAATCTGTGTCATCTCATGATGAAAAACTAAAAGTAGAGATTTGCAGGCTGTGTAACGCTCAATATCCAACAATCCGCTTCCTTCTTCCAACTTTGTGTAGGGCTCTAACTAAATATTGCTTCTATTATCAAATAATCAGATCTGCTACCCTAATAAAAACTCTATAAAACAACCAATTTAAAGCCCCCACAAAACAAAAAAGCAGCAAATCTTTAAACCAAAGTAAGAAATCTCTGTTATACTGCACTTTGCTCCAGAGTGGAGGATTTAAAACTGTGAGGGGCACCACAACATGACGGGTAAGATGGTTACAGTGATGCTGCAGGCTAGTAATCTGACCAACAGTCAATAACTACAGCTGCAACAGTGACGTTTACACACAGCTAATGCAAGTAATTAAAGGCCGTCTATGCAGGATTTTAAACTTTAGGAATCTCTCTGATCAACCACTTACGACCCACCGTATGTTGCGGTGTAGCTATTTAAACTTTATGCCCAAACCATTCATCCTTAATTTGTCACATAAATTACCTGGAACCAAACCTGGGTTGTCCCGCTCTTTCACGAAAAGCCAAATTTGTACCTCGAGATGGTGCAGCGAGTCCACCAAGCACGTCACTAAGAATGTACAATGACAGCCGGGTGGAAAAGCCCAGCCACTTGATTAAAAAAAGTGAAGGTTTTGGTTAAATTTCACAGATGGCAATTGAAAAAAATACTTTTAAGCCAAGGACGACAGACCCACGATGCAAACAGCAACAACAAAACTCCTGCATAGCGAGCCTTGAAAGTAAAAACCATCAACAGCTGACTGCACACTCCTCAGAGTCTCCACATCTTAATGCTTCAAAGTTAATTTCATTGGCCAGTGTGGTTAGTACTTTTAGATTGCTCCCTGGAAATCCTGCTTTGACCACACGCGCCGTGCACAGACCTCAAACCTGTGCATAGAGCAAAGATTAATTCAGCTTCAAACTGACCCAAATTTCTGTGGTTTGGATGGTTGGCGAAGCATGAGACTGTCAAAATGGAAGTTGTACTATATTCTGCTCTGATCTTGTACCGCTCAGAGCACACTGAATACACAAGTGTCTTCCGCCAAAACAAACACAATCATCAGCTTTTTAGCTTTAAATAGATCCTATCACAGATGTTTGTGGACACGTAGAAACAGCCTTCTAGCTCTACAGTTTTTTTAAATAAACTGGACTAGTACCTCACTAAGCCTGAGAACTCAGGGTCAAGACTCTGAAGCGCTCTGCTGCCAGGAATGACTAAAAACATGCAATCAGGGCAACTGCCGGTGGGGACAGTGTACCAGGATGGATGCAAAGTCAAATAACTACAGTGGAAAGTTCTGAACCGTTCAGAGTATTTGAACTTTGTCGTTATCAGTGAAGTGATTGCTATTGTCCAAAAAGATGGTTTTTCCATCTTTCATATTCACGCAAATTATGCAGCCAAATGCGTGCAAAGCCCCTCAAGTTACAGCCTGCAATCTAGAATGTGTTTAAAAAGAGATTAAAAGTGCTCCAAATGTGCAGACAGAAGCTCAACGACAACCCTTCATTTGTCTGGACCAAATCCATCCTTTTCTTAAATATACTAAATAAATGAACAAAAGACTTCACACTCACACCAACACATCTGAAATCATAACAAAAACAAGCTAATTAATTAATGCAAATTAATGTACCACAAATATATTAAATACAGGGGAAATCCACATCTAACACTTTACCTCATTTATTCCAGTCTCGCTGACACAGGCAGCTTCTGACCTCTTCTAATGAACTAAAACTGTAACGCGGTGCTCTCAAACACACCACATTTTCTTATGTGCATTTGTGTCATACCTTCATGGATTATAACCTACAAAACTCCCCCTGTTCAGAAGAGTTGTCTTCATGGAACAGCTAAGGTGACAATTTGGCCCTGATTACAAGCCAATGAAAAGCAAACTCAGAACAAAAGGAAATAAAAACATGGAGGACACAAAGGAATGTGAGAAAAATTAAAGTGAGTGGAAAAAAGGTGCCGCTACGCAGAAGGAGACGCACAGAGACAGCTAGGAACCCCCTCACATATTTATGTCGTTTACAGATTTGACTACGGAGATGAACATTGCTGTAGACACATTTAAGCTTCATTTGCCGAATCAAACAGAAAGGATCTGAGAGCTGGCAGCAGTGAAGGAGTTGATGTAGTATCTGGTATCTCTGTGGTTTCCTTCAGTCTCTGGGGAACTGAGTCAGTCGGGTAGGTTCATATATGTGGGAGTGTGTGTTACATTCTTCAGCCTTTCCCAGCTACAAGTTTCCAGTTTGCTGCTGGGCCTCTGAGCAGAGGAGGGGTGCTGGAAGTTAAATAAGGCCTCATATTCCTTTTTCACACCCCTGCTCAGTCACTGAGACCCCCTCCAGTGTTCTGGTTCCAGTCGGAGGAGTGGCATGCCTCTGGAGAAGAGCTTTATCACTGCAGCTTCAACTGGACGTGTCCCCAACCTGACAGAAGATCTCTCTCAGGTCCATCAGCTTGGGCAAGAGTGTAGGCTTTTCCAAAGGCTGGAGGGGGTCTGATTGAGTACTTTAGCTTGAGCTGGTTATGTTCTGATCTCAGCTCAACGCTTCAGCACCGGGCAACCTCGCTCCCGATCTCTTCTGCTCCGTCAGCGCCTGCAAGACCTGAGGGGAGGAAGCAGGAGTGAAAAAAAGGTTTTCAAAACAAAGATGCAGTGATGGGGGTAAACAATGTTTTCAGACACAGTATCTAGAAAAAAAATCCCACCTGTGCCCACTTCCTGTTGCGGCTGGTCATGTGAATAGCAGCAATGTGCTGGAAGAGCTGGTCGGCAGGGATGAGGTCAGGCAGGCGGGTGAGGAACTGAGCCATGTGGATGAAGTCCATGCTGGTCAGGACATCCTGGTAGAGGCGAAGCAATCCCAGAGCCGTGCGGAACAGGAACTCTTCACCATCTCTGCAGAACACATCCCACACTCGACACGCCAGGTCCAACGGCAGCGACTTGCTATACAGAGTGAAGATCCTGAAGGGACAAATAGATGGGAAGGAAAAGTTATTATCAGCTAGCACTATATAAAACAAAGTCACTAATAGCAACAGAAATTTGAAATGACCTTTGTTAACATATTAAAGAAACACATGTACTGAGTTACAGTTTCTTTGCTGAAATCTGACTTCATGTACCAACTTCTAAGATCTACCCTCACATCCTGATAGATAAACAAAGGAAAGATACAGTATAGAGTAAAAACTACTCATCCGTCTCCCTTCAAACGCATATGAACTTCTTAAGTGACATCCCATTTTTATTCCATAAGGTTTAATTTGATGTCTAAACCTTAGCAGCTTTAACAGATTCAACTCTTCTTTTACATAAAGTTTAGGAAAGCATTTATTTTTGTCCATTCTTGCAGAGGTGCACTGGGACATCCCCAAACTGTTCCCACAAAGTTGGGAGCATGAAATTATCCAAAATGTCTTGGTATCCTGAAACATGAAGAGTTCCTTTCACTGGAACAAAGGGGGCAGGCCCAACTTGTGTAAAACAACCCCACACCAAACTTTACACTTGACATATAGTGCAGTAACACAAGTACCGTTCTCCTGGGAACCACCAAACCCAGACTCATCATTTGGATTGCCAGACAGAACGTGATTGGTCACTCCAGAGAACACACTGCTCCAGTGGCAGTGTGCTTTACACTAGAGATGGCACGATACCACTTTTTTATGTCCGATACCGATATCATAAATTTGGATATCTGCCGATACAGATATGAATCCGATATAGTGTTTTTTAATCAACAAAACTGTTTTTTAAAATATCTTGCTGCATTTTGCAAGTCTGCAAGTTCATACTCAAGTTTAAAACAACAACTACACTAAAGCTATTCTGTTATACCTGTATGCAAAAAAAAAAGTTTCATAGTTCAGCAATACTGATTAATCTAATAAACTTAAACCTACACCATCCTCCCTATTCTGGTATTTTAAAGAGTACTTAGCGTAAATATTAAGCAACCTAACTAATAGGGTTCCAACTCCCAGCAACAACAAAAATAAATAAATAAAAAATAGGGAACCACCCCTCACGCTCCACCTCATGATGCTTAATCAACGTAATCAACCTTAATTTGATGCAGTGTGAAAAAAAAAATGCACAGAAATCAATTATTTTTCAAGAAATATTAAATAGATTCAACATCTTTCTTCAACAAAATTGCAGACTGCACAGATGGTACCTTCCCAAAGGAAAAAGTACTATAGCTTACTAGGGTATATATATTAGACTTAATAGTTACTATATACAGTAATTGACTTCTATTCATTTTACTTTGGGTGTCAGATAATTATTTATTAAAAGCTCGAAATTTTAAATGAGAATAAGAAAGAAAAGTATGTCTTTGTGCCCCCTTTTCCCTGTTAACGCCCTATCGGCCCCCCTGGCTAAACTTTGCTAGATCCGCCCCTGCACAGTTACCAGCCGTCAGCTACGTAGAAAAAGATCCTCGAGTAGAAAGTAATATTAAATAAATTCTAACAACAGCTGATCAAGCTTAAACGTGCTGCTGTTGTTCAGCCGCTGGTTTCCTCTTTCTGGTGCAAAGTGGGCCAAAAGCAAACTAGAGACACGGACTCGCGACAGAAAAGCCGATCAGCTGATCGTTAAGCAGTTTCATGATTGAAGTAGCAGCAGGAGAGGCAGTCGCTCCATATATCGTTTGGTAAGCTTAACGCAGGAATGCTTTACAAACATTCAGAGATGGACTTACACACTTGCTTTACTTCTCTCGGGGATAACTTTGTCGGAGATGAAATGCCGGGTTGCTAGCGAAGCTCCACATGCTATCCAGACCACCGACAGGTCCCGCATGCCACAGCCGCTCTATCACGTGATGCATACTGCTCCACTGCTAACGTTCTGAGGTGAGTTACGGCGTGTTGCAAGTTTTGTGAGGTGCTTTTGTGATATTTAATGGATCGGATTACATTTTTTATTTTTCTCCGATATCCGATCCAGTAATTTAGGTCAGTATCGGACCGATACCGATACGTAATATCGGATCGGTCCATCTCTACTTTACACCACTGCATCCCACGCTTTGCACTGTGCCTGGTGATGTAAGGATTCAGCTGCTGAGCCATGGAAACCCAGTCCATGAAGCTGAAGTTGTTCACGTTTGTACCGCAGCATCCACTGTGATTTTACAAGGCCTACCACTTCTGTCAGTTCCCAGTTGCTTTGTTATAATTCCACTAACAGCTGACTGGAATATGTAGTCAAGGTCAAGGTCAGATTTATTTATATAGCACATTTCCAACAGCCGATGCTGCACAAAGTGCTTAACAATAACAATAAAATTAAAAACTACAGTGTAATACAATAATAACAATAGAAACAATAAAATAGAAGAATTGAAACAATACTAACTAATTCAGATAAATCCAAAATGCTTGGGTCATAATGTGTTAAAAGCCAGAGCGTAAAAGTGTGTCTTTAGTAAAGATTTAAATTGCTCAAGAGTTTGAGCAGATCTAATATTAAAGGGGAGACTATTCCAAAGTCTGGGACCTGCCACAGAGAAGGATCTATCACCACGAGATTTGAGGTTAGTCCGTGGAATGGACAACAATAGTTTTGAACTAGATCTCGTGGGTTTTCCTGGAGCATAGGCAGAGAGGAGCTCTGACAAGTAGTGAGGAAATGTCTGGACTGGTAGCACAGGTGCATCCTAGCTTGAATTCACTGAGTTCCTGAGAGCGACCCATCCTTTCACAAATATTTGCAGAATTACTCCGCATGCAAATAAAAAAACAAAAACACTTTTTAAAAGAAAAAAGGCTCCTTTCTACGTTGTTACAAGCTTCAAGAGATTTAGAAGCGAGCTGACTACCACCTGCTCTTAATAAAACTAAAAGGCTGTTTTAGGTGTAATTACAAACAAACAAAAAACACAATAATTCACAATATTAAAGTCAGAAGTCTGTGAATAAAAATAAATGATTGATATTATTGCCCTAGTTATGTGGCATATATGTGGTTAAAGTGAAGATACAAACACAAATTTCTACCTCAAATGGGCAGTGACCACTCATACAACCCCTTTCCTGTTTTCTCAGAAACACACCTGACACTGAAAGTATGACAAACTGAATGTGAGGCAAGTGTCATGTTTCGAGATGAAGGCATGTAGCGTGTTTTCAGCAAGACGGGGTACAAAGTGCACTGTGCATGTGGGTGGAGGACGAATCGGTAGAGCTTTGCTGCATCAGTGAAATGACACACTGCCAAGTAATTCATGTTCATCAATAGATGCAAGTTCACTGTTAAAACAAAACAGGAGATATAAAATAAAATGAGGCAATAGCACAATACAGGGAAGCACTCACCAGTCAATTAAATAAATATCAGGTGTCAAGTTGTTTTTCTTGAAATGTGCAAATAGCTTTGGTAGATTTTCTTCAAAGAACACTTCAAATGCTGCAAAGTACGTCAACATCTGCGGAGAGGAGAGGAGGTGGTCTTAGAGAGAAGTAAACCCAAACCACACTTACAGTTTGCTCAGTGAGTCAGACACAAATGACAGACACTTTGGTTTAAATGGAGACAAGTGTGTAAACACAGTAGAGATGATGATGGGACAGTAACATTACCAAGTTTATAAATGTGGTTAGAAATAACAGCACTAGCACTGCTATATTCAGTAAAACAGGTAATGGAATTTACTGACGTATTAGGTATTACTGATAAATGTTTTAAGTCAAACAGATTTTTTTTTTTAAACCGTTAAGTTCTCAACTTTACAGCTGAACAAAGAGCTTGGCGGAAAAAGGTGATTTGCAGTCAACACATATGTATACATATATGTTTATTTTAAAAAAGCTCAGAGTCATGTGTATTTATAGGTACTGCGTGTGAAATAAGTGGGCGCGCACGTGTTTGCCATGCTCTTTGTTTACTTACAAGGCTGTGGTCAACCCTGAAAAAGGCCATCTGACAGGGCTTGTTGAGCAGGTTGGCAAAAGCTATGAAGGCATCGGCTGTGTCCAGGTTCAGGATGAGCACAGCAGCGATGAAGGACATTCCCTGCACCTTAAAAACACACAAACACAGAGTCAGTACAAGCGAATACTTACAGCAACCCTAAAACCGGTGACGGTGCGAGCTTGTACGTGTCAAATGTTGTAATATTTAGACAGAAACACTGGCAGGAAGTCATTAACGGGTAACCTTGCATTTGAGTCAGACACTATTAATCGGTGCAGGCGCTTTGACAGTGATGTGCAAGTATTACAAGTAGTGTGGACAATAAATCTGGGAAGAGAGATGATAATGCTGATGGAGAAATGGAAAGAACTAAACCTGCGTACAGCTTACACAGACTGAGAGTGTGTGTATGTGTAGCTGCTCATGGGTTGGGGTCAAATGCAGGAAGTCACAGTCATTTCTACCTGTCTATAGACAAAAGCATGGGGCTGCGGGTAGGAGCAGCAAGGCAAACCACAGCAGCACTGCTCATTAGTGCAAATGCAGCAATTTTGCTGTAAGAGCACACAGTGATGATACTGAGAGAAACAATAAAACAGAGAGCACAGTTGGTCAGGTCCATTACAACTGACAACATAAACAAAATGTAGCGGGTGACTTTTTAAAAATACTGCTTTGCGATCGTTGCTTCTTTATCCCAAATATTCGCTGGGTTCACACTTTGTAAATGTGCAGATTGTTTGCTAATGCTCCTGCGCACGTCTTGTAAATTCAATGTTTGGAGGTTTGGATGATTTAATGAATAAAGAATCAATCTGAATACATCCCCCTATGGATTTTTGGTTTGTTTGATATTTTAACAGGCCAACACTGTGAATGAACAAAAACATACATTTTATTAAATAATAGTTTAAAAAATAAATAAAACTTTAGCCAAAAAATTCAGTTTGATTTCTAGGAATCAAGTAAACCATGAAAGTATCACAAGGGAGGATCAGGGCATCGTGAGAAACTAGAGTCGGAAATCCAGGGCGTCACTGAGGCTCAATACAAAGTCTCCTTGAAAGGAAGAAAAGAGCGAATGGAAGGAAAATATTTGAGGTCTTCTAACTTTAAAATGGAACCTACATGCTGCAGAAACCCCCTGACCAATCTCCTGGGCACGGTATTTTAGGGTTAGTGAACGTCACACAGAACTGATCTTTTGACTGGTTGCTGGTGATGAGGCACAAAAAATCCCCCCAAAAACACAAAAGACAAAACAGCGCAAACAAATGTGAATCTGTTGCTTAGAGAATTCTAGAAATTACTCTGAGCACATCACCTGTTAAACACACTAATGCCAATCATAAATGTAATATTTAATACTATCAGAAATGAAAAATGATTTGCTTTTAATATTAATGCTCAGTCCTGAGGGTCCTTCTAAATTTCCAAGTAATTTTTGCTTGCTTAGAAAATTCTGTAAATTTTCACGTGTGGTCTTGTTCATAAGTAATTCAGCAGAGGTTAATCACGGGCTCCCTTTTCTACAGTTGGCTAGCCCCACATTCTGTAAATAGCAGAGGTGGGACCAAGTCATTGTTTTGCAAGTCTCAAGTAAGTCTCAAGTCTTTATCCTCAAGTCTCAAGTCATGTCAGGCAAGTCAGAGTCGAGTCTCAAGTCACTGGTGTAAAAGTCCGAGTCAAGTCACAAGTCTGAAACTTTGAATTTCAAGTCCTTTCGAGTCTTTAAAAAAAAAAAACAACGAAAAAATAATGTTGCAGTTATGCTAAATGTAAATATTAGACCATGTAATTTTAAAATCTGTGTTTTTCTCAACACATGACAAAATAGTGAACTTAGAAAATATACACAAATTGTGAAATTGCACCTCTTTAAAATGCAGCTCAATTAAACCTAGCTCCAAGAATAATTTTCACCGACAGTTCTGAGATAAGCTGCATGTTATTCTTGGATGCGGTTGTAGGACCAGCTTTAAAATCGCATGACAAAAATATCATACACATTAAAAAAAAACTGTATCACCAACATAGCCTGGACAACATTTGCTAGTTAGATGAAGTCAGCTATCTCATCGTAGCATATTTATATGCATATTTATAATCATACGGTTCTTGGAGTGAGTGCACACACTCATGAAGTTTAGTAACTTCCGGTCACTGCAACAAGCCCAGGTACAGTTTACCGACAGATGGGTGCAGGACCTTGAAATGCACCGTGTAGAACGAAAGACCATCGTACGTATCATAAGTTTACCAGTCTCACAAATCGTCTTCATAAATACACATTCATTAACCGTTTATTAATAGGACCTTTGAGCTCAACGGTAATTAATTAGTAGTGGAAATAATTTCTGGTAGCATCACAGAAATGTAGCAGTGACAACAATATTGTATGCTGTAATCGTACTGGGCAATTAGAGATACAAAAAACCTGTTTTATCCTGTGAATAAAAGCATATGTTTTTGTCAATGTACCATAATAACAGAAGCAAAACGCAATATTGTGTCAGGACAATTCACTATTTATGCACAATAAACAAAGGAGCATAGCGCGACAATTTCTGTTCAGCGCCAGACTTGCTTGTAACCTATATCACCAATTATGTTATGAAAATGACGTATTAACTACTAAAAAACACTGACCTTCGTGTAAATGCTTGGAGCAGACTAACCTGTGAGCTGGAGTGTTCTGGGACGTTATATTTGATCTTTGAATGGCTGCAATCCAGGCCGTCTTTGTTACTTCGGAAACATGGCTTGAACAATTTCTCTTCAACGACGTAACCCGATAACAACCGATCTCTTTACCCGTCGGCTTCCCGTGGCTGTCATGCGACCGGCTATTGCAGTTAATAATACAACAGCTTCTTGACATTTTTGTGTTTCTTTTTATTGCTGTATAACTGATTTTAATTGAAAGCCTGCGTGCGCTAGTACCGCTTGCCACGAGTTCCCAGAATCCTTTGCGGTTCTACCCGTGAATGACGTCACATTTTCAATCTCTATATAATATGCATGTTAAATTTTATATTTGGGGTAAAATATCAAGTCTTTTCAAGTAAACCGGTTCAAGTCCAATTCAAGTCCCAAGTCATTGGTGTAAAAGTCCAAGTCAAGTCACAAGTCTTAGAACATTTTTTCAAGTCAAGTCTAAAGTCATAAAATTAATGACTCGAGTCTGACTCGAGTCCAAGTCATGTGACTCGAGTCCACACCTCTGGTAAATAGCATCCTACATTTTACTCATCATAGCTTGCAAAAAGGAACATAAGTGAGTCAAGCAGAAATAGGAAACTTAAAAAGAAATGCATACATATGGATGTATCCCAACTGAAACCCAAAAAAGATCGCAAACAGAAAACCAGATCAAATGAGACTTAACTACATTTGTCCTTCGTATGATTGATACCAAACACGCAGAGTTATCCTTTTAGATCAGCTCTCAGCATCAGTAACAAATGTATCTACTGGAAATCTGAAGCACCTTTATTTACACTAAAAACAAACCTATGGCATAATGTAATAAATCTGAAAATGCATCATTTTCCTCATACAGAGCTTTAGTTGGGTGGAAACGCTCACACAGATTGCTAACAGGACCATCCTCTATATGAATCTGATGATTTCATTAAAATAAAAGCCTGTGTATGTTAATACGTGTCATGTTTTATAATGTTAGACCACATCTATTAATACATTCTATTGAGGGGAGTGACTATTCATGTGGTACTACTACCACACCAAAGCTTATATAACTGTAATTCATGTGCAATATATTCCTTACTTACAATCAATTAGCAGCTTTTGGGAGGTTTTTGAGAAAAAATACTGGAGAATATGATGGAGCTAAAGAAGGTTGTGCACAACTGTTTTATAATTGATATGAAAAAGACAAAATGCATGAAATCAAGCCAATGAGTATGAAGTGCTTTAATATCAGGACACCTAGTGAAATATCAGTGCTTGAAAGAAATACTTAGCGCCAAGAGTAAGAAGATAAAGATGGCACAGCAGGTAAAGCATTTATTTACTTAATGAGAAGGAATCGGGCCTAAATATTCTATTATTTCTGGCAGGATTTTGTTTTTCAGACTGGTGAAATATTTGAGAACCGTACTCACAGACAGTCATCCCATCTGTCTGTCTTCTTATTCATTTGGTGACTTTGAGGTAAATTACCGTGCTTTCCCCTTTTTGCTGCACTTACATTGAGCCCAGGTATCGAACTGTATCACACACCGGCATAGAAAATGTTGCCGACTTCATATTCAGTACCCACTCAGCTCCTCGCGTGTGGCAGCAACCTCCCACTTGGTGCAAATTGAATCGTCTTATTTTAAGCTAATATTAGGCTACTGTAGGTGTTGTGTGGGAGATCAAAGTCTGTTTAACCTTCATAATACACAATGAGCTGCAAGGTGCAATATCTCAAAGTTCACTTAAAATTTCCAAGAACAGTCACTTTAGTTTCAAGAAGACAAAGTTGTGGAGCGACTCCAAGGGAACAAGACTTATATTTGTGGTGTAAAAATGACCCGTTTTATCTACTACCTGAACAAATGTATTAAACAGAAATTGTTTTATTTGTTCGTTTGTTAAATAAGAGCATATAGATGAATAAACTCTTTATGGTCTCTAAAAATCAATCTAAATTTCAGCGCCAGTAGATGTAAGAATCTCATGACTAAACAATATTTTCTATACTTGAGATATTCATGTGGCACTTTGTGTTTTTGTCCTAAACATGAAGCTGTAACATGCCCCAGTCACAGGTGTGAGTATCACAACATGATGTAATATTGGTTAAGCATGTGTGACTTACATAGCCAACATCAGGCCTGTAACAAGTGTATGCTCCCAGAATGCTGTGCAGCACGTCGTGATAGGGCCCACCCTGATGACGTACAAAGAAAAACAAAACAATGGAACAATGAGTCCAAAAACGCACAACGTACACACACCTTTTTACATTTACAAGCTTTCAAAACCTGTTTCAATCATACAAATATTTTTTTACAAAAATAAGCAAGACGTTCCTTTCATGTCTTGCTCAGTTTAGTCACGTTTTCCTTCGGTGCATCCCATTACCCACATCGTGCTGAAACGTTATTCTAATTCTCTCTCACTGACCTTCTGGAAGATGCACAGTTGTGGGAAAGTTCTTGAGATGTCCAGCTTGATGAGCTCGAGACTTGACTCTCTGTCTGAGGAACCAACATCTGCAAGACATTTCAGCACATTAAAAAAAACAAACTGGAAAAATATGAGTATTATTATAAAATTAAAGAAGTTTCTTTAGAAACTCCACCTTCACTTTCAGTCTCGGTGAAGAGTGTCGCTGTGCTCTTCCACTTCTCCTTGGCCCGGGACAGACAGATGTTATACAACTCTGCACAGACACACAAACAGCAGCACAGTGAAGTTAATGTGAGAGATTGGAGGGACGCACAAGTTTGAAGACTGAAATGTGAACGTGATAAATGGACAGAAAGCACTCGCATCAGCAAACAGTGAAGGTGACTGAAGAAAACATGTCCCCCAATTACAGAAGACTGCACTGCTGTGCAGCCTTTCCTTTGAACTGCTGCTGCCCTCTGGTGCTCAGATGCTAGATTTAATATTGAGCGTTCAGAGAGGAGACGTGGAGATTTACACTAGTGCTCGAGTCAAATCTGAACTACAACAAGCTGCTTGTAGGATGAAGAGGTTAAGCTGATGATCGGTTAGCCTGTGGTATGCAGCTCGTTAAAGACAGATTGAAGCATTAGTTGATGCTAGGACTTTAAGCAGCCTGTCGGGTGATTGGTCTAATAGAGACGTTGATGGTTTGGAGGAACCGATTAGTGAAGTTAACTCGGAGTTTTAAAACAGCTGATATTTATTTAAAGCTGCTGTAAATAATTGCACGTTATGACAAGTGAACAATTTCTCTAATCATTAAAGACAGATTATTACTCTGCTATATTACTCATCTGCAAGCCAGTCAAAGACATTAGTAGTAGCATTAGCATCAATAATAAAAATGCTTCTGTGAAAGTGAGGGAGTGCTGTCACTGAGCTGCCCATGCAGCTACTTTAAAGGGACTGAAAACTCCACGAGTGTGTGTGTGACTGCAGTGTGTGTTTTGGTGTGTAGGATAGTGTAGCTCCAGTTAAAACGATGAATAGCACAAAGTGGAGCAGACCAGCTCAGCAGTCAGAGAGAGTGCTTATCTGCAAGCAGCCTTGAGGGTGCTGAGGAGCACACACACACACACATTTGAGCATGCATGCACACAAACACACAGTCTAAGGAATGCCAATTTCAGTTTGTACTCCATTCTCAAGAGGAAGATGAGGGTAGTGTGTGTGTGTGTGTGTGTGTGTGTGTGTGTCGTCTGTGCAGGATCAGCGAAGTCATTGAAATGCTGCACATTCTCTCGTGTACTGGGGGAATTATTGGACCGTGCTCCTTAATGGACACGCTCTTCCTTCCTCTTCTATCCATCTCACTGCCACACATTCAACTACAAACACTGAGACAAATTGGTGCACCCATCTGCGTGTGTGTGTGTGTGCTTTTATTACTTATTTTGTGGGGATGTGTGTTTTTGCAATCACCCAATGAGAAGAACACCAACTTTTGAGCATCAAAACGCTCGCATTAAAGAAACTGTTACATTTTAAGTTGCAGACATAATTCAGGGCTAGGTTAAGTTAACCCAGCTGGCAGTTTTTAGGTTAAGGTTTGGCCTGCTAACAGATCTTTTAACTTGAGAAAACACACACACACTCATTCCCACGTACCGTGTGTTATGTTGAGATCGTTGCCCACAGCCAGGCTCCACACTTTCCCTCTGACACTGGGGGGGATGCCCTGCCACCAGAGGTCCCTCACTCGTCGAGATGTACACCTGTAGCAGTGGGGGATTAGAGGGGAAAAAAATGTTAAGCACATCAGAGTCTATGATAAAAATGTTTTATAGAGTGGGCCATAGGTTAACAATAACCTAATTGGCAAACCACTGATTCGAAAGCAAGAAAAACACTTTCCTTCAGTCTAACACCATCTATACTGTCTTCTGTTTGTATTGTTGTAGTAATAAAGATACAATAGACTAAAGGAACGATCTGGCAGCAGTACTGTAGCGATGTTTGGTAGTGTGAAGTGAATTAGTCACATATTAATCAAGGAGTACACCTGCAGGAGGAGCCTGGTACTTTTATGAAGATTACCTGAGATGACCACACTGGTTTGAACGTGTTTTTCCAGCTTAACCGCCACAACAAGTTATGTCTTGTTATATTCTTATGTCTACATACTGCATTTCCGCCCTGCAGTGCTGGCCAACAGCAGCAGTGTACTAAATGCTCCCAAGAAGGATCAAATATTGAAGATTCAGTAAACTTTTAAGCAGGCAAAGAAGTAAAACTGTCTATGTGGTAATAAAGGAATAGCGAGTTGAATTTGTTGGTCATTATTTTCTCTGACTTGTACTTCTGTGTTTTTTATTAAAAATTCAAGTCCAAAGTCAACAACACTATTGCGTGTTCTTCCAACATGTACACTCCTATAGTCAGGCTCTTTTCAGGGTCAAATTCAAGTATTTTCAAGCACCTGTACAAACCCTGAATACTGTACATGTTGACCAAGGAATACTGCACATTGAGCATGTTGCACATTTTGCAAGTTCTGCATTAAACTGAGAATAAAACGGCAGTAAAGCTCCATGTAATCCCGCAGTGTAACATGCAGCGAGGACCAACATCAGGCTTAACCTTCGTAGCCACCTAAACACAAATGCTAAACACTGATACGGCATTTTTGTTGTTGTGACTCTAGCTGTTGGGATGGAAGCTAACTGCACAACTGAATATACCGAAGCAAAGCAATGAGCTTTGTTATTGTTAAATATGTTATAATTCAAACCAGAGTCTTTTTTGTACTCACACTGTACTCCAATTAGGCAGGATGTCTTGGTTCCAGGTCTGAGCTGCTGTGCCAATGCTCTCTTCAAGCTTGCATCGATCCTCCAGCTGCTTCTTCCTCCTCTGAGCTTCTTTTAACTCTGCAGAAGTCATTAAACATAAAATTACATGGGAAAGAGAGGAGCGGACAACAGACTGGACAGAAATAAGAGTCTGAACTATTGTGTAGTGTGCCAGGCTGGAGGACAAAAAAAAAAGAAAGCAACATTGATGCTGAAGCTGCAGCCTCAGTTCACTCCACTGAACTCACCCCTCTTCTTAACCTGGGCCACCATCTCTTCATACTGCTGCCTGTGTTTCTGTGCCTCCTCAGCTGGCTTGGCAGGCAGGTTACTGCACATGCAAATGCAAACACACACACACACACACACACACGGTTAGCAACTATGTGCTCTTGCATTACTCATGCTGAGCAATCTTGGAGTGTATAAAAAGAACATCAGGACAGGAAGCTGCATGTGTTTATGGAGTGAACACAGCTGCTTATATTCCAGTAAATTCAACTTACTGCCTCTTTAACATGCTACAAACATTAGATAACCCTTTTTTCTTTTTTTTCATCTTTTCCAGTCTTTCTAAATCACTTGGCTGATGTCGTGCTAGTTGCTGGTTAAAATCAATAAGCATTTAAATTTTCTCAACACCTTTGCCTCTATATATCAGCCCCTGGCAACAAAGTTTATTCTTGGAATAAGGACTCGGAATAGGCTCAGGGAAAGAACATAAAGGAGGAACATAAACATCTAACTGATAAAGAAAACACTCCACAGCACGTACTACAACGGACCTTGAGAAAAGAAAACACAATGAACTAAAGGAACATTTACAATCATTACAGTGCAGATTGTTTTCCTTTCCACTATCTTGCTTTGAGTCTTCTGCATGGCAAAAAAAAACGTATCAAAACTGTGTATATGGTTAACAATGTGCAACACAACTTTCATTATTTGGACGGCTTTCATGAAGTTCAAGCAGATCAATTCACTGTTACTCATATAACACAAAATCACAACAACAGTCGCGTCAACGTGCTCTATAATGTATGATAGAGGATACAATCATACAGAAAAGCCCCCAACTTGGCGATAGTGGGGAAGAAAAACTCCCTTTTAACAGGAAGAAACCTCCAGCAGAACCAGGCTCAGGGAGAGACGAATAGCACAGCCGAAACTGATTAAGCAGCTCTGCTACTTAAGTGACATGATCCTATACTCCGATTAAAAAGTGTTCCTTTAATTTTTTTTTCAACAGTGTATAAAATGCTATATACATATGTGCCAAAGTCATCAGACTATATTTGTTATACTCTTATCAACTGTGACAATAAACATAAATACAAACGGCATTAAATTCAAACGTATTCAATTATTAAATTGCAATGTGAAAAACAACATTCGTAACAATGCTAAAATAAATCCATCTTTGTTAACAGCAAAATAAATGTTAAAATATATATGCTATGTTTAGTCACATTTGTTATAAAACACATCATTTGCACTTTTCTTGCAGGTTCAGAGCTTGTGTGCAGACACATGAGAGGCTGCATGCCACAAAGGGAGCAGCAGCTGAATGCAGTTCTGCCATTCATGGTGTCAAAATAAACTTCCTGGTGTTCACAGAGGAAATGTGTCTGAATACGTTTTCATACACTTAGCTCATGGCTAAGCAGCAGTACTCAAAGATGTTGCTCGGCATGTCTGTCTGCCTGAATGCAAAAACATTACAACATACTAAAGAAAAGAAAAAAAAATTACAAAAGGGAGGGTAATGAAACCAAGCTCAGCGAGGGCCATTAAACTTTCAGCAGCACGTCTCTTTTACCATCTGCGATACAAGCGGGGAAACAGTGAGAGCTGAAACAATGCAGAACAGAGCCTAACGACCTGGCAGGGGAAGGAGAACTGATAAGAAATGAGAGGAAGAAGGAGATTGGCTTTTATGTCTGATAAGCAAACTCAGCTGACAGTGAGAGGGAAAGAAAAATGTGACTGCGCCGTTTGTGTTTACATACGCAGGTCTGTCTTCTAGTATCAGCGCAGTGGTGGAGAGAGGCTCAAAATCCAGGTTTTTCCTCACACTCTGCCTCGGAGATGTTGGGTTGCCAGATCCAGCTCTGCCACTCTTTGTTTCATATTCCTGACATCAACAAAAAAATAGAAAATTTAGACATAGAAACATGAAAGTAACAGTGTAACTGTGTCACAGGGAAACCAACTTGCTTTTGAGGTCAGTTTCATTTGGTCTATATTTAGTTTCACACATTAAGATCTGCAGCATTTAAACTGAAGTGAAGAACAGAACAAGGTAGAGCACTAACAAAGGTCACAGGAGGCCTCAGTTCATGCTGTAGCTTGATGCAGACCGGTTAATAATGGAGGGAAAAAAGTTGATAAAAGAAGAGATGACTACTATTCTGTATTTGTATGACGTTAACTTGACATGGCCTCTGAACATTTGCCAGCTGCTGTTTAACGAGTCTGTTGCTTCTGCTTCACTACTGGGAATGTGATACAGGACTTTTAGGAAGAGAGCACCATGTGACAGGCAGTCATTACAGCTAAGACCACACTACACACAAGACCAACCGTCAGCTGACTCACAGGGGGTGTGTGTGTGTGTGTGTGTGTGTGTGTGTGTGTGTGTGTGTGTGTGTGTGTGTGGCATTCAGAGAAGGCCTGTCATAGATCTTATGGTGTGCTGCTAATCAATTAGGAAGCTATAAATGGGGTGAGTGCAATATGAGTGCAGAAACACCCCAAGTGTGACCAAAATGGCCTCCAGTGTGTAGTGTTGGTTAATAATGCAGGCTGAGATCTGCAAGCAATCAACAACACTATACCACCAATGGGACACACACACACACACACACACACACACACACACACACACACACACACACACGGAAAATCTATTCCCTCAACAGGACTGTGTGTGCACAAGTGCATTCATGACTTTTGTAATGCAGCCAGTGTCATTAATTTCTTTGTGTTTGTGTCTGTTGCACCTGCTCTCAATTGGTGTTGGGGGTGGGGTGAGTAAATAAAGGTAATTGGACCTAATTTTTCCTTGAGGTGGGGGGGTGGGGCACCAATATGCTTGTCATACTCTGCACCACGCTTTGGTGTCAGGCAGTCTCACACCTTTCTGTTTTTTGGGAGGTGTCCGCCCCCTCCCCTCCTCCCCTCACACAGGTGATGCAGCAGCCAGCGCCATCACAGCCAGGTGGAAGACATGGCATGTAGGATCACACCAATTTTTAGCTACAATTTTAATGATATGGGAGATGCTGCAACAGACTAAAGCTGAGACTTTCTACTACTACTACTCCTCCTACACCACCACTGAGTCAGTCACTTTGTGTGAACGGTGACACCTGTTGTTTAGTTGTTTAGGGGGATAATGCAGCAGCATTACAAAAGCAGTGTACAAAAAATTCACTATGTAATACTAAATGCGATGTTCACCTAATATTTACAAAAACCTTTAAGAAAAAAGGGTGAAATTAGTGTGCACTTCCTGTGTTAAATGTTTCTCAGTTTTGAGGCACATGATTGAAGTAACTACCTGTGAAGTGTAGGGTACCTAAATGGACTAAATGGTAAATGGCCTGTATTTGTATAGCGCTTTACTAAGGACCCCAAAATGCTTTACACTACATTCAGTCATCCACCCATTCACACATTCACACACTGGTGATGGCAGCTACATTGTAGCCGCAGCCACCCTGGGGCGCACTGACAGAGGTGAGGCTGCCGGACACTGGCGCCACCGAGCCCTCTGACCACCACCAGTAGGCAACGGGTGAAGTGTCTTGCCCAAGGACACAACGGCCGAGACTGTCCGAGCCGGGGCTCGAACCGGCAACCTTCTGATTACAAGACGAACTGGCAACTCTTGAGCCACAATTGCCCTAACATGAACTTAAAAATAAAAAATAAAAGCACTGCAAGACTGTTTAAATCCACCAATATCCTATATCTAGAAAAAAGCTAGCTTAACATAAAGGTCAAGTGTAAACTAGTAAGTTATCAAGTGTAATAAAGCTGAAATAGATCAGATATGCTTGTCTTTTAAGATTCAGGTGAGTGAATGACCTGATATTGGATCAGGAGCCAGTGCTGGATGGAGTGCAGACGAAAGTAGTAAAGTACACAACAAAGCAGTCACAGAAATTGTGTTTTTCCCCAGTCACAAAGAAAGAAGTACTGTTAAGGGGGGGGAGGGAAGTGGTAACAAACACATGAGGAAAGATACTTATGTGAAAATAAATGGAAGAGAAATAGCAAACCAATAAAACACAACACTAGTTTTAGAGTTTAAGGTATCATGTGAAGGTGATTGAAACAGAAACATGCACATGATGGAGGGAGATAAGATGAGCTAAGCTTGTAGTGTGGAAGAGGAAAATTCTGCTACTGTAAGTGACTGAGGAAAGTTAGAGAGGAGAGTACTACACAGAAGGTTATTTAGCAGTGCCATTTGTGTGTACTTCTGTCTGCTTTGCCTGTAGTTGCTGTCCATATCCTCTTTCATCTGCTTTGCATCTGTCTGTCTTTCACTTACTCTGTGCTTGACTGTTCTTTAACTGCACCATACTGAAGATCACTGATCTCCCGAACTGGCTAATTTAGCTTCAATCTTCTGGTTCATTGTTTTGGTTTCTTGACTCACAGATTTATATTCAGTCATATTAATCCACCCACCTTTGATTCCAGCAGCTATTTAAAGTATTTAGCTGTCAGTCAGATATTTCTCCTAGGAGTCTTCCCAAACATGCTTCCAATGAAATCCTGAGGTTGTTCACTGAACTTAGAATAGTAAAGTCTCTGTTAACCAGGTTTTTCTGGTCAACCATAGTGGTTTAATTGCTTAATAAAGAAATAACAGTCATGTGCTGCTGCATGGCTTATTAAACATGATGTGTACTCAAGCAGCTGCAGGTCAAAGAAAAAGGTTAGAGATGTGCTGCCTGAAAATCAATGGATACTGCAGAGAGGGGGAAGAAGAGCAGATTTTGAAGAGGAGTAGGCATCTGTTCAACCTGGCATCTGTTCAGCAGCAGGGCAGGTACACGCACCAACGTGAAACTAAAGAAGAAAGGATGTGTGAGTGGCAGTGCTGAGGTGCTGATGAGAAGGTGTTGGTGCAGTATTAAAGTGCCCGAGGTAGAAAAATATGTAAAGTTAATGAGGTGATTTAAAAAAAAGAAAGAAAGAAAAAAAAAAAGATGAGACATGGCTCCAATCCTGGATTCTCTTCATGGCTCCCTGTTAAATCCAAGGGAGTTTTTATATCCTGCTATCACCATGCGCTTTCTCAAAGGAAATGATGTGAATGTTGGGATTTTCTCCCTATTATTGTAAACTTACTGCAAAATTATTCTTTACCTTACAATAAAAAGTACCTTGGGGTGAATGTTGTGTGTTGGCACTATATAAATAAAATTTATTTGAACTTAAAGCTGAAGTGAATTGAAGTGATCATCTGGGAGGTGAGGCCGAAGAGCTATTGTGCCATTGTGACAATGAAACAAAATCCAGTAAAACGGTAACCCAACTATTCCAAGTCTTGATGCTATATTTAGTTTCACACATTAAGATCTGCAGCATTTAAACTGAAGTGAAGAACAGAACAAGGTAGAGCACTAACAAAGGTCACAGGAGGCCTCAGTTCATGCTGTAGCTTGATGCAGACCGGTTAATAATGGAGGGAAAAAAGTTGATAAAAGAAGAGATGACTACTATTCTGTATTTGTATGACGTTAACTTGACATGGCCTCTGAACATTTGCCAGCTGCTGTTTAACGAGTCTGTTGCTTCTGCTTCACTACTGGGAATGTGATACAGGACTTTTAGGAAGAGAGCACCATGTGACAGGCAGTCATTACAGCTAAGACCACACTACACACAAGAACAACCGTCAGCTGACTCACAGGGGGTGTGTGTGTGTGTGTGTGTGTGTGTGTGTGTGTGTGTGTGTGTGTGTGTGTGTGTGTGTGTGTGTGTGTGTGTGTGTGTGTGGGGCATTCAGAGAAGGCCTGTCATAGATCTTATGGTGTGCTGCTAATCAATTAGGAAGCTATAAATGGGGTGAGTGCAATATGAGTGCAGAAACACCCCAAGTGTGACCAAAATGGCCTCCAGTGTGTAGTGTTGGTTAATAATGCAGGCTGAGATCTGCAAGCAATCAACAACACTATACCACCAATGGGACACACACACACACACACACACACACACACTCGGAAAATCTATTCCCTCAACAGGACTGTGTGCGCACAAGTGCATTCATGACTTTTGTAATGCAGCCAGTGTCATTAATTTCTTTGTGTTTGTCTGTTGCACCTGCTCTCAATTGGTGTTGGGGGTGGGGTGAGTAAATAAAGGTAATTGGACCTAATTTTTCCTTGAGGTGGGGGGGTGGGGCACCAATATGCTTGTCATACTCTGCACCACGCTTTGGTGTCAGGCAGTCTCACACCTTTCTGTTTTTTGGGAGGTGTCCGCCCCCTCCCCTCCTCCCCTCACACAGGTGATGCAGCAGCCAGCGCCATCACAGCCAGGTAGAAGACATGGCATGTAGGATCACACCAATTTTTAGCTACAATTTTAATGATATGGGAGATGCTGCAACAGACTAAAGCTGAGACTTTCTACTACTACTACTACTCCTACACCACCACTGAGTCAGTCACTTTGTGTGAACGGTGACACCTGTTGTTTAGTTGTTTAGGGGGATAATGCAGCAGCATTACAAAAGCAGTGTACAAAAAATTCACTATGTAATACTAAATGCGATGTTCACCTAATATTTACAAAAACCTTTAAGAAAAAAGGGTGAAATTAGTGTGCACTTCCTGTGTTAAATGTTTCTCAGTTTTGAGGCACATGATTGAAGTAACTACCTGTGAAGTGTAGGGTACCTAAATGGACTAAATGGTAAATGGCCTGTATTTGTATAGCGCTTTACTAAGGACCCCAAAATGCTTTACACTACATTCAGTCATCCACCCATTCACACATTCACACACTGGTGATGGCAGCTACATTGTAGCCACAGCCACCCTGGGGCGCACTGACAGAGGTGAGGCTGCCGGACACTGGCGCCACCGAGCCCTCTGACCACCACCAGTAGGCAACGGGTGAAGTGTCTTGCCCAAGGACACAACGGCCGAGACTGTCCGAGCCGGGGCTCGAACCGGCAACCTTCTGATTACAAGACGAACTGGCAACTCTTGAGCCACAATTGCCCTAACATGAACTTAAAAATAAAAAATAAAAGCACTGCAAGACTGTTTAAATCCACCAATATCCTATATCTAGAAAAAAGCTAGCTTAACATAAAGGTCAAGTGTAATAAAGCTGAAATAGATCAGATATGCTTGTCTTTTAAGATTCAGGTGAGTGAATGACCTGATATTGGATCAGGAGCCAGTGCTGGATGGAGTGCAGACGAAAGTAGTAAAGTACACAACAAAGCAGTCACAGAAATTGTGTTTTTCCCCAGTCACAAAGAAAGAAGTACTGTTAAGGGGGGGGGGGGGGGGGGGGAGTGGTAACAAACACATGAGGAAAGATACTTATGTGAAAATAAATGGAAGAGAAATAACAAACCAATAAAACACAACACTAGTTTTAGAGTTTAAGGTATCATGTGAAGGTGATTGAAACAGAAACATGCACATGATGGAGGGAGATAAGATGAGCTAAGCTTGTAGTGTGGAAGAGGAAAATTCTGCTACTGTAAGTGACTGAGGAAAGTTAGAGAGGAGAGTACTACACAGAAGGTTATTTAGCAGTGCCATTTGTGTGTACTTCTGTCTGCTTTGCCTGTAGTTGCTGTCCATATCCTCTTTCATCTGCTTTGCATCTGTCTGTCTTTCACTTACTCTGTGCTTGACTGTTCTTTAACTGCACCATACTGAAGATCACTGATCTCCCGAACTGGCTAATTTATCTTCAATCTTCTGGTTCATTGTTTTGGTTTCTTGACTCACAGATTTATATTCAGTCATATTAATCCACCCACCTTTGATTCCAGCAGCTATTTAAAGTATTTAGCTGTCAGTCAGATATTTCTCCTAGAAGTCTTCCCAAACATGCTTCCAATGAAATCCTGAGGTTGTTCACTGAACTTAGAATAGTAAAGTCTCTGTTAACCAGGTTTTTCTGGTCAACCATAGTGGTTTAATTGCTTAATAAAGAAATAACAGTCATGTGCTGCTGCATGGCTTATTAAACATGATGTGTACTCAAGCAGCTGCAGGTCAAAGAAAAAGGTTAGAGATGTGCTGCCTGAAAATCAATGGATACTGCAGAGAGGGGGAGGAAGAGCAGATTTTGAAGAGGAGTAGGCATCTTTTGCACTGTCCACTTCCTGCTGTGACAAAACAAATTTCCCACGTGTGGGACTAATAAAGGTTATCTTATCTTATCTTATCTTATCTTATCTTATCTTATCTGTTCAACCTGGCATCTGTTCAGCAGCAGGGCAGGTACACGCACCAACGTGAAACTAAAGAAGAAAGGATGTGTGAGTGGCAGTGCTGAGGTGCTGATGAGAAGGTGTTGGTGCAGTATTAAAGTGCCCGAGGTAGAAAAATATGTAAAGTTAATGAGGTGATTTAAAAAAAAGAAAAAAAAAAGAAAAAAAAAAAAAAAAAAAAAGATGAGACATGGCTCCAATCCTGGATTCTCTTCATGGCTCCCTGTTAAATCCAAGGGAGTTTTTATATCCTGCTATCACCATGCGCTTTCTCAAAGGAAATGATGTGAATGTTGGGATTTTCTCCCTATTATTGTAAACTTACTGCAAAATTATTCTTTACCTTACAATAAAAAGTACCTTGGGGTGAATGTTGTGTGTTGGCACTATATAAATAAAATTTATTTGAACTTAAAGCTGAAGTGAATTGAAGTGATCATCTGGGAGGTGAGGCCGAAGAGCTATTGTGCCATTGTGACAATGAAACAAAATCCAGTAAAACGGTAACCCAACTATTCCAAGTCTTGATGCATCCTCAACCATCAAGATAAGGAAATCCTAGAAAGTTTATTCTGTTCATCTGGGAGAAATATTTCACTCATCCAAGCGATGTTCAGATAATTACAATCAACTTTTTGTGGCACACTACTCCACATTCCTCTGTTACCTCACAGGTAGTGCTACAAGTTAATCAACACTTAAGCTGACGAAGCATGAGCAGAAAGGATGAAACATTGCTTTACCAACTCTTCCTCCTGTGGTTCTGTCACTATTATAAATGCAACACATTTGTTTTCTTGTTTTGCAACACAAAAAGCTTCTGCTTTACAAAAACAAAAAACTACACCCTGATGTTTATTGCCCTTGTTTTGGATACTGAAAGCTTGATGCATACAGCTTGATTTCAAACTGCTCATATGCAAAGGTGATCAAAGATCTCTTCCCCAGTTTCCCTCTGCTTACCACTGATCAAATAACAGAGCTTTATCGGACTGTGCCACGCCTCCTGATGTTTCATACTGTTTCATGTGGAAAGATATAGTAAAATCCAATTCATTTGTCATCCTGGTACAGGAACAAAGCTGTAAATAACACTTGTAAAACGTGCTATATTTCTTAGAGACTCAGCGCTGGGAATAAAGGCAATCTGTCATCTGTTATACCCGTTAGCTGCAATAGCAATTGGATCCCATGATAACCTACAGCCAAGGCAACCTGCTTTGTCACTATGGCTTTCAGTAAAGTTCTCCAATTTCCTGGTAGTGATGTAAGAGCTCTCTGGGTGCCTGGCTGGCACAGTCTTTCCGATTTAAAGCTATAGACGTGAGGAAGCTGCTCTGTGATGATGACCTCAGGATATTTTCTTTAATGATTCGCATTTGGTCAGTCAGTAATATGTGTTCAAAGTCAAATGAAATTCTGCTTGAGAAGAGGTTAATTTCACTCCTGGTTGTAAAACCGTCCTCCTACAGTGTCAAAGAGCATAGCCTCTGCATCAAATCCTCAGAAAAACACCACAGGGCTTTCTAATAATGCAAGCTGGGAGCTGAGAGGAGACCTCAGTCTGCTTATCCTTGTCGCCAAACTCAGCTTTTCACCAAATGCTGCTTAAGGCATCAACAAGCATACAACAGAGTAAAATACTAATTGATTCTCTATCATTTGTTATGTAGGAAGGTAGGGGTGTGTGTCAATTTACAGGTTATCTAATCAGAAAGGTAGTAAATTCTGCTGAAGGTCTCTTCCTGGTAAAATGCTTTCCTAATGTTGCCTTTTCACAGAGGATTTCACAGCTATTGGGGTTGTCTCTCCAATAGTGTATGTCTGAAGGTTCTCACTCATCCAGGTCATCATAATCTAAGGAGGTTGGAAATAAAGGAGTCTGGACTTCTGCAAGTTTCCTGGAAGACGTTTCACCCCTCATCTGAGAAGCTTCTTCAGTTCTAAGAGCAACCGTGGGGCTACCGTGGTTCAGGGGGTTGCCGGTTCGATCCCCAGCTCTCTCTGTCCTGGTCGTTGTTTCCTTGGGCAAGACACTTTGGCCAACACCAGTAGGTGGTAGGTTAGAGGGGCTGATGGCACAATATGGCAGCCTCACTTCTGTCAGTCTGCCCCAGGGCAGCTGTGGCTACAACTGCCTGCACCAGTGTGTGAGATTGAATGAATAGAATTGTAAAGTGCTTTGGGTGGCTCTTCTATGTTGTGCCATGCACTTATGAAGTGGCTGTTTGGTCTTGGGGACACCCCCATAGGGCTTAAAATCTGGGACTCTCCACCAATTACTCTTAGAACTGATGAAGTTTCTCAGATGATAGGTGAACGTCTTCAAGGAAACTTAAAGTCCAGATGCTTTTCTTTCCAAGCTCCTTAGACTGTACGTTCTGTACTTAACACTTAAAAGGTACTTTTTGACAATGTTTGCTATGGACTCCTATTATGTTGTGACCAACGTCTGGTATATGAGAACACCATAATGTAAATAGTAGACACACAAGCAACATGAAATTCTGCCTGTTACGTTTGGTTGCGTAACAAAAACAAACTTGACCTAACAAAAAAACAAAAATAAACATTTTACTCCTTTTTCATCTTCTGTCAGTAGAAGTTTGTCAATAGGATGATTCTGCGTGAGTACCAGATTGAGTTTTTATTAACCTACAGATTAAAAGGTTTGTGGTGGTGAAAAAAAAAAAAAAATCAAGGTTAAATCAGGAACAATCAAGAACCACAATGTCACTTTGTTTTTAATGCCAACCATCATTGTCATTATCCCATTTGCTTATTTATATCATCTATGACACGTGACCTTACTCATGTTGGAGTAATTAAATGTTTCTGAATTGCTTTCAAACAAGGATTCCAACTGCATGTAGTGTCTTTGGCACAGGACAGCTGACACATTAATAACAGTTCTCACAGGGGAGCTGAGGAGGAGTCTGTAATGATCTGGCAGAAAGTGAACAATATCTAGACAAAAACATAGAACTGAATACTGGCATCAAACACTCCAATGAGACGTCTTAGATGAGCTGTTTCTTTTTAACTGCATCAGTGGTGACAGCAGGAGGAAATCCCTTGGATGTCCCTACAATTAAAAAAGACAATGCTACTTCCACACTGCTACACATACTTTGGTAATACTTGGTAAAGGGCTACAGGTCAGGTTCCATGCAGTGGCGATGCTCTGTCCCCTAGCTGGCCAACCAACCATCAACACATCCAAAAACCAGACATTATCTTTTTAGAGACATTCCAGCAATCATCACCCTGCTCCCCAACACAAAGCACAAAGCTACGGCTATTATGGAATAGCCTGAAAGAGGCTATTACAGGATACCCGAGATGTCCTTTTCCTGTGCTGCTTCTCTTTCAACCTCTGACTACCAGTGTCCTCTGATTCTGCCAGACAAGGCGAGAGACAGTGGGTCATCACACTCACAATGCAGCTGCTCACTCACCATGAACGCTGCGGTTCTGTACAGACAGCCAGTCCTCCGGTGGGGGTTCGTCTTGAAAACCCTAGCCTAGCATCATTGCTGCTCCACAGGGCTCACTCCTGGCAACAGGAAACCCAGGAGGTGAAAAAGAAGGGCTGCTGACAGAGCAACACACCCCGCATTACAAGATGATACAGCACCATGATACCCTGTTTCCTCCCCCCACTCTCTCAGTGTCCCTCACTTGGAGCGGTGACGCTACACTGATCCACTCTAGTCTGTCAGTGCCGCTGCTGTGTGTGTGTCAGCAAATCAGCACCACCGTGTCGCTGCGCTCGAAGGAGCTCTGCACTCTGCTGTGCTCTGGCAGGCGCTCTAATCAAACCCCGAGTAATAGATTAGTTCACAGCCACTCTGGCCTCCACTCTCTTAATCCAGTCAGGACAGAATGAGCAGCTGCGACTTAAGAACTGATAGATCTTTTAAAGACAGCATAACAACACATGAAGAGATCTAAAATTGAATGAAAGCTGTGATTCCATTTCTAAACATTCAGTTGCCTTTCAAAGACGCAAGTATCCAGAAAGCTTTTGTTGCTAAGGCTGAAACACAAAGTTCAACTAATGAAGGCTTCAGGTGCTGTGGCAACATTGTATCTGTACTCTGGACAGATGGAGGGATGGAAAACTTGAGGGGGGGGGGGGGGGGGGGGTCTGAAAATGTTATTCTATTCATTTCTATGTTGAAACTGGTTAGATCCATTAGCAGCATCTAACCAGTTGTTAGAGGAAGCTAACATATCAGAGGAAACCAAAGGCTAGGCAGTTAAGAGGATTATAGGCTGATACGACCAATTTTTTTCTTCTTTTTTTTTTTTTTTTTTTTTTTAAATAAAGTCAAATTATTGCAACCATGCTACTAAATTTAGACAACATATGTTTGGCTATCAGCTTCTATGTGAACATTTGTTGAGAATCTTTTATTTTTTATTTATTTATGGTGACAAAAGGTAACTTGATTCCAATTATTATATTGTTCACACACGTGAGCGAGGTGCTGGACACACGCGGGGGACTGGCTATAAATAACTGCATTATACAGTAAAAACAAATCACATTGAGACTAGATTAAATAAATAAGCAAGTAATCTAATCCTCTTTCCTTCATTGAATTTATCTTTGTCTCTTTTTATGCATTATTAATGTGAAATCAGACTCGAAGTCACAACAAGGCCTTTAAACACAGTGGAGCACAGTGATGTTTTACTCTCAGCAATGCAGAATTGGTGTGCATGACAGAATAATGATTCACAGCTTTGGGAAAAACTGTTAGTGGAAACAGCACAGTGAGTCTCATAATAGCTCAACAATAACAGAGTCAAATAGGAGTCCACACAGAGTCCAGTAACTCCTCCGTGAAACAGCAGCAGCACTGGCTTAACAAAGCCTTGAAATCCGAGCCTTGTTAACTGATTCCTCAGGTCCAATATAGAGTTACAGCCACAGACAGACTTGTGTGTGTACATGAGAACTTGTATATCAACATGCAATTTAAAGCCAACTTGTTAAAAGGTTACACATTAACAGAACCTTTAACTGGGCTTCCCATGCACAAAGATCACTGTAGAGTGCTTTTTCCTTTGTATCAGAAACGGGGCAAATGGAAACACAATAACAGGTTTCTGATGGCTCTAATTACATGTTAGCATCTGGTTCTTTAGTTTATTTTATCAGCACAGAGCGACCCTCTGCTTTTATTGAGCCTTGGGCACTTTTCTGTGGAAGTGGGAAAAAATAATAAGTATTCAGGCACCAGCTGGCTATCTGGCAGTGTTGTCAAAGACCTTGACATTTTGAATACTGCATAACAAACACGTTATGCTTGCTCTCCACTAAACCCAGTCACATAGAGAGAAACAGAAAAATAAGTATATATAATATTTTAGCAGGTTCTACTTGTATACATGCAACTGTTTCTTCTATTTTGGCCATTTTACATCAAAAGACAAAAAAATATTTTAGGCAGCCATAAAAAGAATTGATGATTCATTATAACCGAAAAGCTGGAGCTCAAAGCAAATGGGTGTCCATAAAGGAAGCAACTACCAGCAGCCACAGAAAGTCAATGAGATCGAGCAACTTCAAGAAAAGATGGAAAAAATAACCACTGACCATATGAAGTTAAAATATACAGATCGTTTTCATCTTTGAGGTGAGCAACTGCAGCTTGGAATGTCTGATAGCGACCAAACATCACTGTCTGTCAGGGATAATACGTGTAGCATACTTACATCCCCAAAGGAGTATATTATCAACTACTTCAGCTGTCTTCCTGAAGTCCACTGTATTGTAATAACATGCTCCTGCTATAGTGACCATGCAAATAAAATTCTCCTTGTCATGTAAAACCCAAACCATGACCGTGCATGCTCCCTGCTTTGAATAAACGAATAAATAGCTCAAGTCAAACATTTGCTGGGCCATCTACTATACTTCTAAGAGCTGCTGAAGCCAAACAGAGGGGCCACTTCAATTTCTGCAAGTGGTATTTTTTTAAATATAGCAGCTGAACCTGCATGTCATTTTTCAGCTCAGTACTCTTATTGTTCGAGAATACAGCAGATTGTATGCATGATCTGAGTATTTTGAACTTGCTTATGATGAGAGCCATTATGAACCAACTACTGACGAAGGCTTCTTTATCAGTCTTAAGTAGTTATGATGTTACTGTACTTTACCTCATGGTACAACATTAAGGCTCTGCTTAAAACTGAATCCAAGCTATCTGTCTGACCTTTGAACAACAGATGCACACTCTGCAGAAACACCAATTCAAAACTGCACTTTCTGAATTGAACTGATCACATTTTGGGTCAGAGCTGGACCCTGGATCATGGAGCCAATGCCTACTTGTATTAGCGTCAGTTACCTTATGAATATAATACCAATGGTTTGTGCATCAGACAGCTGGCTGTACAGTTTGACTGGGGCTGTGATGGCAGCACCTTCTGCAGTCACATAAACCGCTCCTGATGGTCTATGCCAAGGCCAGATCAACCCCATTCATAGCACACATGCGGAAGGCTGGTTTTCAAGGACAGTGACCGACTGGAGTAGGATGTTGATACCTTATCAGCTTTATCAAACTCCAGACTAAAAATGTAATTATACTTTTCATGGTTATTTTCCTGTTGGAGTCTTCATAATTTTATTTGATGGTTTCCATTTTTCTGCATAGTCACCACAAACAGAAGATCAGCTGCTCTGGGAAGAAAAATCCTTTGTTCTACTGAAGTACGCAAGGCCATGTTCTGTGTGTCAACCAAGCAAAGCACACACAGAGCTGAACAAATGGGCTACAAACAGACAAAACTCTCCTTGGTTTATAAACAGGACAGTGAAACTTCATGTAAAGGAGAAACAGTTCCTTTTCTGATTAGTTTTCTCTCAAACGAGCAGTGACCTCCACCTCACACTGGGGCGGTGCCCAGCTGAGCAACAGGAATGAAATTTGGCACATCGCAAGTCTGAGAGAACAGTTCTCATCTGGAAAAGAGTTAAAGGCACATACCAGGGAAGGCAGAGGTTCATCTGCAGTGGTGCAGACACTGTACTGGTGTGCTTTGAAAATAAGAGCTGAGTGTACAGCAGAGCTGTAAATTCATTGGTCGGTCTATGTTCTTACCCTCGCCTATGGCCACAGGCTGTAGGCAGGGACTGAAACAATAGGATAGCAGATGGCTGAAAACTACAATATACCTGCTGCAACAGTCGGTCACTTCGCTCAGCACGGCAACTGTGTTTCATAGACATTTGTTTTATACCTGCTGTTACAGGAGGCTGCCGCAGTATTCTCCTGAACTATAGATATGGCCACTTAGACAATACATCCACATAAGCGTTGATATAGGAGGAAAAGAAGCCAAAACTGGAAGCCAAGATGTTGTCAAAGGTTTTTTGCAAAGTTTTTTTCCACAAATTGTCAAGTTTTCTGCATCTGTGCATCTCTGATCATGTGCTACAATATCATTAAAATGGCAGTAAAAACCAATACAGATGTGTCTTCAACCCAGCTCTAGCAGCGCACCGTGCCAAGTTAAAAAAATTGAGAGGTGCATAAGCAGCCGACTGGCATCAAAACTGATGCGCAACACTACATCATGCCACATGAGATTAAGCCTAGCTAGTACATTGAAAGAAGCCTGGTTCAGGAATCTTTTCTAGAATGTCGTCAGGATGCCTCCTTGTTTTGGAGTTTTAGGCTTGTCCTACCAGGGAGGTGAAGAAATTAATTGGAGAATGGAAAGTATGGTGGGGAAATGGAGATCTGCACATCACTGCTTGGACTGCTGTTCGTCTGACGCAGACGCAACTACTGCCCACGTCTCCATCCTTTCTGGCAATTCAATAGGTATGCTCGTGCCACAAGCCACACACAAAATAAAGCCCCTTAAGTTCTGCTGAACCCCTGGTCTGACTACAGATTCTACCTTTTGTATTTTCTTAGGGTCTTTGAGGGGGCTTTCCCGAAGTGGGACTTTCCCAAACAGCTTCCACCCAGGATCCTTCTGCTCCACAGGCTGATTTTCCTTCACTCTCCTGGCAAACAGGCTCCTGAGAGAGGAGAATGACACAGAATTAGAATGGACGATAATTAGCTCATTATAACAGCAACAAAAAGGAAGGAAGGCGTTGACAACCTGCCTCCTGACTAAAGCAATCAGTGAGGTGAAACACTGTAGTGTGTGTGTCTCTACTACTGGAGGGGACAGCTGATGTAAAGCCACATATTGTATATTTGACTTAAAGAACAAGGGGTTATAGGTCGCAAGCCATTTAACCTCCTACCTTATATGAGCGATATTCAATTAAAATTTAAGGTCTAGTTAGAGAAAATTTCCTCAAACCAAGGTCCAAAATATCAAAGTTCCAAATGCATTATAATTTAATGCAATATATAATAAAGTAGCCCAATTTTTGAATCAGTAGTAGTTTGAAGTTATATAAGAATATTAAATCTACATTTATGGTAATTACATTTTAATGGAGAAAGACAGAATTCAACCAAAAATCCAGAAAGAAAATATTACATGAAAGTAATAAATAAATAGATTTGCATGTCTCTGAGTAAAATAAAAATTTGATTCCCCCACAGATTGACTATAATCATGGGACATAGCCAGTCAATTCCAGATACTACTGATCTTAACTTGTTGTGTATAAAGTACACCTTTTCACAGAATCAATTTGCTTTTATTCCAACCTATCCACGACCACAGGTAAGACCAAAGATCGATCAAAGAACGTGACAAGACTGCAGATCTGCACAACGCTGGGCTACACATGGATGAGTTACAAGAACATCAGCAAGAAGCTTGGTGAGAATATGACAACTGTCCGTGCAATTATTCAGAAGAAACTGTCACCCTTGAAGGAGTTCTTCCCTCACAGGGTGAGGATGATCACAAAAAAAGTGGATCAGCCTAGAGCTACACTTGTTAATGACGTAAAGGCAAATAAGACCACAGTCACCAAGAACACCACTTTTAACACACTACACATTGAAACCTTGCAGCGTTCCAAGTTCCCCCCTTGGTTATGCGGCCGATCTTACAAACTCAGAAGGAGAACATTTCCCCCACTGTACATCGACTATTGTAGACAAAGGAAAAGGCTGACCATACTAAAATAACAATAAGATAAACGTGAGAAATGTGGCACTAACGTAAAATAGAAATGGTGCATCAAAATCTAGTAATAGGTCTGGGTTCAGATCCAGATTGTAGTCTGCCTATTCACGACTTAGGCACAATATGGAAGAAAGCATTGGGAAATGGTTGAATTTGGGTGTTTTTTTGTCCCACTGCCACAGGTGTATAAAACTCAAGCACTTGTAAAAGAATGGGTCATCTAAAGAGCTTACTGAATTTGAGTATGGTAGTAAAAAAGATGCCACTGTTGCAACAAGTCAGAGTGAAATTTCGTATCGGCAAGTGGTATTATTGCAAAACTAAAGTGTTTAAAAACCACATCAACATCATGTAAAGTTACGGAGCAGGCTTGCCATGTGCTGAGACACACAGTGCCTAACTGCAGAGTTCCAAATTTCCCCTCATTATTGCCGCTTTGACTGAAGAATACTACCTTCATCCAATGAATTTTGTGAATTCCCATTTGAAATGAATTGTATCCAGTCTCCTCTGCACTGCATTGAAAGTGCAGTGGTTTCAACCCACCTGGGGTTTAAATACTACCTGCTAAACCGTTGAAAAGCTTTCTTTTGTTCCACAACATTCACTAAGCCGTTTAGCCAGCTATTCGGTTTTATTTTTTTATTCATTTATCACTGCGTTGATGTCACTGAGCTGTTAGAGGTGGCTTTAATTAAAAGCCCGAATAGAGGCAAGCTGTGAAAAGACATTTAAATTGGTCAAATAAAAAGCCTCTTCTGATCAAGCAGGGCAAGAACAGGCACAATAGAAGGCTGTAACATCAAAGAGCCCACACACTGCTGTTTGTCTAAGGCTGAATTTCATCAAGGGGTCTTCTATAATGATTTTCACACGTCAGCTAAATATGACATTTTCAAGCTTTGGCTCTCAGCAAGTTGTACAGACATGTGGAAAGAGCCGGGAAGGGTCAAATAGGTCTAAATGCACAAGTTGTCTCAGTTGAATCAGTGACCCCTGACCTCTTAAGTGCTGCACAGCTTGACCTGTGCCCCGTGGGTTGGTCTCGAGAGTAGTGATGACAGGAAACATGCTGCCAAACACAGGACAGACTCATTCAATGACTGTCACCACATGTGCTACGGGCTTCTGTTTTTGCTTTGGAAATTGCTTCATTCAAGATGTTCTGTGCTCAGTAAAACCTTACAGTTCCTGTCATCTGGACAACAAAATGACACTGGCTCTTATCTTGCTTAATAACAGTAGTTATAAAGTTATTATAAAGTGCAATTAATACTAATCAAGAAGAAGCTGCATCATATCAAAAACAAGCAATGCTTTGCTGCTAGTAATCACTTATGTTCAATTACTAAACAAATCTTGCAGCTGCTCTAAAATTAGTTTGTAATTTTCCTTTTTTATGATTTGGTAATATTTCAGTTTTCTAGTTACAGTAAAACAGCCCAAGTTGCAAATATGACCTATATTCCACAAGAAAAAAAAAAACAAAAAACTAACATGCACAGAGACCAAACTACTATAATAAAGCTCACCACCTCTGAGCAGCTAACTCAGCTGAACTTCCCTTGTTCTATGCAAGTCTGATCTCTTCAGGAGCTTTTAATTATCTTAAGAAGCCAATTAAAAAGCTCTATTTTAAATTCAGAAAAGAAATCCATGAGCTATGAGCCCTAAAATGCTGAGGCCTGAACAACTTATTCAGCAATATTAGCTGAGAATTAATAGGGAAGAAGTATTATTTATGTATAACCTGCAGGTTTTCCAGTATTCAGAAAGCAATGTGTTTTATGAGTTACAGAGCAGTCTGAGGAGCAAATATCAGGAAAAAAAACATTATTTCTTGTAGACCATTAATACTGTTAGGAATCAGAAGGTGACGCAAGACAGAAAGATGACAATACCATCACACTGCAACTCTGGACAACATTTCAAACAGCCAAGCTTTACAGCCAACCAGCTGTAATTGCTTATGAAACGTAACAAAAGATTAACAACAATTTTGCTAATGATTTACCATGGTGACATTTCAGTTTCCAGTGACAACCTGAAAACAAAATAACTTGATCTTAACAAGTAAATCCATTTATGTTCACAGTCAGGCATAAGCTGGGTGAGTCGCCATTCTATTTACCCTCTAATGCCAACGCCTCATTCCTGCCTCGTTGTAGCTGCACGTTTCACATCAACCCTGCATATTTTCCGCTCTGCTTGCTGATAACTACAGTACACAAAGATAAAAGTAATGGAATGTTACTCCCAAGGTGAAAAAAAGAAAGCCGTTAAAAGCCAACACTTTTAATATTTTACAAACTGTAAATGCACAGTGACATTTAAGCTGAACTTCTCTGCTATTTTCACAATTGCACAGACAAACCAGTGAACAAAACAAAAAAACCCCACCATTTTCCATACTATCGCCATTTTCTTAATATTTTGACAAAGAAGTGCTTGAACGCATAAGACATCGGTAAATTGTACAGCACCATTTCACACTCAAATATAGAGGAAATGGTCAATTTAAGGATGTAATATCTACTGACATCAAAGCCATCTAACTCCACCCACAGCAAACAGAGGAAGGAAACGTTAGCCTTCAGATTACAAAGAAACAAAAGATGGAGAGGATAACTGAGGAACGCATGGGGTGACGGAGGAAAGAGTCATTTAGCCACAAAGACCAGGGGAAAGACAAGGACTATTTAACAGATTTCTTTTGAAGCTTGGAGAACTCAAAACAATTCAAGGAAAACTGCTTCACAGACTTTGCACAGGCTGTACTGAATGCTACACTTAAGAATCCCATTATTATCATTGCTCACTCCCTGTCATAGATTTACTTTTAGAAAGACGAGTACTGGCAAACATGGCAAAGTTTCATATATTGAATCCAGCTTTACTACTTTTCTCTACTTTTGGTTCTGAATGATGTTAATCTGAACATGTCGTTAGAATCTGATCTCTCTGGTTATGAGAACCTACCTCCTGTTTAATTCTTCTGTCTTAAAATGAATAAGGATTATTTATAAGTGTTAATCATACAAAACTACTAAGAGTTCTAGAATTTAACACTTCTCTTTGGTGAGGAGGACAGACGAGCTGACCCATGCAACAGAGCTCTCCAACACCATTATAGGCAATCCATCCCTCCATCGCAATTCCAAAGACTTAGAGAAGTAATACCAAGAAGCAGGGTGTGGAACAATATCTTAAAACACTGCACAGCCGTGAAAAACACAAATTCACAGCTTAAAAAACCCAATTACACCCTGATGGCTTCCAAAGAAATTAACAACAATAACAATCTTGGCAAAATTGGACATTCTAGCAAATTCACCACAAAAATGAGAATGCTTAGAGAACCTGCTAAATGCAACAAACCCCAAGAACTGCATCTCAGACTCAACATTTAACATGCTGACATTTGTAAACGTTCAGAAAAAGACTTTTAAAGTATGGCTTGTTAGGAAGGGTTGTCAGCAGGAAGCCTATTCTCTGTAGAAAGAAAATGGCTGCATGACACAGGTTTTTAAAGTTGCATCTGAATAAAAAACAAAAAAAGAACAACTTTGGAACGATGTCCTTTGGAAATAAAGACAAATCCAAAGTAGAGATGTTTTACCATAATGCAGTGTTGTAGTTGAAAAACAAACAAACAACATGAGCACAAGCAGTGGCTTTGTAACAATTTATTCTAGTTAAATGTGAGGCCATCAGTGGATGAGCCCTGCGAAAGCTGATGAAGACCCAGAGGGAACATCACGAGTGTAGATTAGATGATTCACGAAAACACGGCTAAACTCAAACTTCTCAAACCACAATGTTTCAGTGACTTGTTTTTCAAGCAAATAAAGATGGCAAGTAGAAAAGTAGAGGAATTTCATAGTTTGTGAAAGTTATTGAACTGATTCCTGGTCCACGGTTATCAGTTTGGTAATGTGGATAGCAAACTGATAGCTTGCTATCCACACTAGCTTTGGCTGGCCTAAAATCAAAATGGAAAGCATCTCTTGATCCTTTGCAATTTACTTGAATACCAAATCTGAGTGTGGATGATGCAATCATGCCGCAGAGACTATACTCCCATTTTAACAGTAACAGCTGCACATTAAAGAACCTTTAAGAAATCTTGGTAAACATGCCCACCATCACAGGGCTTACTAGAATATATTATTGTCATCTCAACCTAAAAAATAAACCCACTAATAAATCTTAAAATGTGGTTCAAAGCTTGGGAAAACATTACTTGGTCAATAATCAACTTTTTGGCTCAACCAACTAATTATTTAAACAAGAATCTGTACATCTGTAACGCAAAAGCAATACTGAAAATATGCGATATGCCAGAAAAAGTAAACTGTCAGCAGGGAGTAGTGAACACGAGTAACCCCAGAAAGCCTCTATAAAAGAACGCAACACAGATCAAAGTGCAGAGGCCAACACGGTGCCACCTTTAAGAAGCAAACTTTGACTTCAACTCCTGGATTACTCAACACCTCGTGTGGATGCCATGTGTTTTGTTTTTGCTTGTTTTTGGCTTTCGTGTCTGCAGGAACATGGTTTGCATTCAGTCAGGGCCAAAGTTGCTTCAACGTGACATCTGAATTGGTGCGGCTACGGTCGAGTACTCAAACGGAACAGCTAGGAAGAACCAAAGAACTGACTGTCAGAAGTGCTTATTTATATATGGTCAGTGTGAGCTAAGACATAGCACTAGATTATTTTTTCCCCAAAGGATTTTAAGATTTTTAGCATTTCACAAATCTGGTTTTCAGCCTTGATGTCTGCAAATAAGGTGATAAAGTGTCTCAGCATGGTTACAGGCCTGAATTTACAATAAAGAGACATGACTCAAAAAAATTAACACAAGCCATCTCAAGTAGAAAAGCAGACTCAAGTCATAGAAAACATAAAATAACCAGGACAAAGAACTGCTCAAAGCTGCCAAGCAGGAAAAAAAAAAAAAAAAAAAAAAAATCCAACAGGAAACAGTAGCCATGACATGTCAATCAAGACAAACTTATGCCACCAAATACTGTTCATTGTCCTACCTGTCAGTGTACAGCATGAGCGATGGAGTTGCCATCCTGCTCTGTTAATGCAATTACACAACAGAGAAACAAGAGCCTGGAGTCTAAGCTTCAAAAGACGATAAGAGGAACAGAAAAATAGCAAAAACCCTGTGGTTAAACTCATAGATCAGCAAGTCCCACTGCATTTACGGCTTTTACTACAGAGTGTAAAAAAAGCCCTACACAGCCACTTTGTTCAGGCAGAGTGGAAAGGAGGGAGCTGCTCTCTCCTCTGTGTCCCCACCTCCTCAGTCACAAGGCTGACTTCTAAACAAATGGGATGTAAGGAACAGGAGGAATGAGTGTGAGAAGCAGGAATCTGAAGGGCAATCAGTAAATGAGTAACTTTTACTTGTGACGAATGAATAAAAACAGGGATGACGAGTTGAGTTTGAGGGAGTGCCAATTTAACACTTGATGTTACCTCATTAACTGATTAATTCAGTCAGTAAACATTTTGAGTGTGTTTGGAACTTGGATTCAATTTGAGGAAAACCAGAGCAGGCAGTGGATCATTTCATTCCCGTCATCCTACCCATCTAATAACTACAACCAAAACAAAATGTAAACTCATGGTTTTGACTCAAATGCATCTTTCCTGAAATATATATTGGGAAAGATGCATTCAGCAGAGAGGAATAGTACATTTCTTGCAAGTCAAACAGAATACGGAAATTCCAGGTTTGGCTTCAGTTCCTAAAAGAAATAAAGCGTCTGAAAATTAAAATAGAGTCTCTGCTTACGTTTAAGTAAAACCTCCAGGCACCGATGAAAAGAGGATTTAAACCAAGGTCATCTCAAATCATCACATTTTTGGCAGCTTTCATTTGCCAAGTGAACTCCTACACAAATACAGAAACAAGAAAAGGGCTACTTTCAGCTGCTCTATTACAACAGTGGGCAGTTCCACATGTTTGATTTGGCAGAGTCTTGCACCAGATGCCAAATATGAAATGATTCACACACTAAATCAATGAAATGTTACATTTCGGTAGCAGAGTAGATCTGGGTTAGAGGAAGAAAGAATGAGACCATGCGATCTGACACACGTGGCAATGGCACCAGCAGCCTCAAGCTGAAAGCGGTCTCAGTTGAGATTACACTTTTTCAAAACTCAATGCACACAACAATCTCTGCAGCATCTGTAGTGCTAAATGCAAGCTATCCATGACAACACACTTGATCTGAAATAAGAGCCTGGTCAAATACAAAAAGAAATCTTGGTAGACTAAAAGCGTTCCTCAGAACGTGTGCAAAAACCTGTAAGTCAAATGAAAGTAACTTTAGCATGTCTGTGCCAGCTTATAACAAGTTGAACCCGAGTATGATGATGAAACTTGTAGTGAGACATCAAAAACCTCATTAGCATTTTCTTCAGGCAATTAAGTAGTTTGATATGTTCTTGTTGGCTGGCGTTTTTTTAACTTAGTTACTTACTACGAGGACTACGGTCACCATCCTGCTGCCTTTTTTGTGCACTTAACCCTCTAACTTCATCTTAAATAGTCTTAGTAAACTGCTGTTCCCCTAAGGTGCTCTATCTGTAACATGCACAAGGAGGAGGAAGAGGAAGGAGCACCACACCTTTAGCTGCACACATTCAGAAATGGGAAGTAGCCCATTAGATGCAATGTCATGACAGTATCGTCTTCACAAACAGAGAAGCAGTGCACACTCTCTCAGGACAAGTTATGCTGTTAAGGACGTTCCCTGCCAGAAAACAGAAAATTCCTCAGGATCTGAGATACTGGGTAGGGATGCACATATCTGATAGTCGTATATAAGGGGACAGAGTGCTTTGAATCAGCACAAATATGCTCCACTGCAGGCCTCTAAAAATTCCAACTGCACATTTGGGTCACGCTGTGCATTTGTTGAATATTGAAGCAAACGGCCCCCTCACCCCCCTAAAGAAAGAAAAAAAGAAAACCCCAAAGATCCAAAAACACAGTATGAAGAGTACAAACAGGAGTCGCTAACATCAGCACAAACAACAGTGGTCAACAGACCAGTTGTATGTAACACATCTTTTTGACACTGGCCCCATCTGAAAGCAGCAACGTGCAACCACCACTGAAACTTCATAACTTCTACATGAAACAGCACAGAGGAAGCTGACGGCAAAGGGTCAGTCGTTTGAAGGCATTTCACAGTCTGTTTGCAGTAATTCATGTAATTAACAGCAAACTATAGTCAAGTGAGTTAACATGAGCCAGAAGCTCCAAAAACAGCACTTTCCTTGTTAGCTGCTCTCGCCCCTTTTCTCTTTATGTTCGTTTTAGCACTTGTGAAGCTTTTACTGCACCTACAGTAGAATATGGAGTTTCTTGTTAGACATACTCTGCATGTGTGGCTCTAAGAGCAATGCTTAGTGCTGAGAAACTACTGTGAACATAAATTAGAGCAGCAAATTCTCACTGAGCTTAAATTAAATCTGTTTTGTTCACCATGGTTTTGTTATTGTTTTACCAACAAATACAACTTCAGCACATACATGAATGAACTTTAGATTTATGTTATAAGGATGGGATCAGTAATAATTGGTCTAACTGGTCCATTTGTACTATTGAAACATGATGTGCTGGGAGCTGGTGTCAAAAGGTGTGAATAACAAGCAAACCAGGCTTTACCAGGGGTGTTCATATACTAGTCTGTATCTTAAACACAAGAGACAACATGTAAGTGGTAGCTAGGTCGCTGCTGTGCTTTAAAGCTGCTATCAGACTCATGCTTGGCCATGATTTGGATAAGCAGAGGTCAGGGTCATGATCTTTTATGTTCTGGGTGAGCTGCAATTTCCAAGAGTGGTGGAATGGGTCAGAGGGATATTTTGCTTAATGCACGTTTGTGAAGCAATCTTAAGCATACAAATTCTGCAAGTCAAAGAGGAAGTTGACAATCTAGTATTATCTCAGTAAGGCTGGCTACAATGCTGCTTTTTGTTTTTCTTCTATTTCTGCCCTATTATGGCCTCATAACATTTGTGATAGATCAATATTTCTGCCCACGTTTCATTATACTCCAGCATGGTGCAAAGATCTTGAAGAAAGTTTACAGCCCTTAATTTGTAGTTTACATCCAAAGAGACAGGCTTTTTAGATTTTTTTTTTTTTTTTTTAAGTGTTCTTGGACATCAGGCTGTCTGGAGGTCTTTTAAAGTTTTTCCTTTGGACAACTGCTGCTTTTTCATAAAACAAAAGGCAGCCAATATCCAAAGAAAAGCTCTACAAATGTCCCTCCTAAATCCTGCAACTCCTCTAAAAGATTCTAAATTACAAGTAGTGGTGTGTGGATCACACCATATATCGATCGTGGCTCAAGAGTTGGCAGTTCGTCTTGTAACCAGAAGGTTGCCGGTTCGAGCCCGGCTCGGACAGTCTCGGTTGTTGTGTCCTTGGGCAAGACACTTCACATACTGCCTACTGATGATGGCCAGAGGGGCCGATGGCGCGATGTGGCAGCCTCGCTTCTGTCAGTCTGCCCCAAGGCAGCTGTGGCTACAGCTGTAGCTGCCTCCACCAGTGTGTGAATGTGAGAGTGAATGAATAGTGGAATAGTGGAGGGCCCCGAAAAGCGCTATATAAATGCAATCCATTATTATTATGATATATACACAATTCCTCTGATACCAGATATGTATGTTCTAGAATCGATTCTCACATTAAAATATTGATATTTTAGTAATTTAGTAATAAATTTGTACTTTATCATTAACAAGAACACAGTGGAAAGTAGCCGTTATTGGGATCGTCTAAATGATTGGTAGGAACAACTCCTTCCTGTCGTAGTGAGATGCAAAATGCTGCAATATAAATGTGTCACGGCTTACGTGTTGACAATAAGGGCTGATTGCAAACGGAGTCATGTACCAGCTAAGATGAGGTTTGTGGCACATGTGGCAAGACCACAAACAAAAATAAATCATAGCACAGAATATGATGACTTGATGATGAGAGGGACAGGTGATGCTAGGGCGAGACAGAGTCCTTTGGTGCTACAGGCACCATCTTGGTACAGAGACAGAAAATGTGGGGATGTGTACCACTGCTGCCGATTTTTGAAAAGTGACTTATGTCTAGGCTTAGTTTTTGTTTTGATGTTTAAACAAGTTGAATTCCCCGCACCCTTAAAACTATGGAATCACATTTGTTCTTGTTTGTTGTTAATTTACATTAATAAATATGGTAATGAAATAAATACATGCCTGAATGAGTAATTAACTTTAGATGTTTACCCTGAGATTACCTCACATGAATTCAATTGACCTAGATTTGGTCAAGGTTGACAGTGGATTATACAGGTTAGGTATCATCAAAATATATTATCTATATGCAAAAAACAGCTACTGTAGGCTTTGAAAAAATAAAAATGCATCCAATAAAAACACAGCTCAAAAATATTTCATATATAAGACAAATAGATAATAACGTGAGTCTAAAAACTTTCTCAGTTGTATTATTATTTTAAATCATTTGTTTCAAATGATTGTTAATTGAATATTCCAAAATGTAGGTACTGACTTTACAGGTTTTTTTATTTCTTATATGATAATTGTTCATAATTAAACAAGAACAGATAGTCTGTGGGGGTGTGGTGGGGTGTTACAAATACAAAGTACAGAACCATGGACTTACCTTGCAAATAAACTTGCTAGTGGTCCCAATTTTCTCTGCCTCCCATCCTCTTCTTTCTGCATGACTTCTGCCGCCCATAAGTCTCTGGAGGTTCCCGCTGAAGACGACAACACCACTTCTGAAAAGTGGTTAGTGCTGCTGTCGGCTGTCTCCAAAGTGACAATCGCACTGGAGTCAGATGTAACTGTGAAATCCAGGATGTCTTCGTTGGAGACCGACAGTTCTGTGCTCATGCTTGACACGCTGCACACAGAGATGTCATCACTACGGTTTAATGCTCCGCCCCCAACACCAGCTCCCATGGTGGAGGATAATCTGAGGGTGGGGCTAAAGAGGCGGATGTTGTCATAGCCACTGCGGGGAAAGGTGGAGGATTTTCGTACAGTGGTGCCATCAGAGGGACCATTGTCCAGAGGTAATGTGGCGGGGGTGTCGTGACTTGATTCCAGCATAAGGCCTCCGTCGCTTTGCCTTTGGTGACTGTGAAGGAAGGGCTCCGGAGGATTGATCTCCAGAGTGGGGATACCAGAGTCCTGGGAAGTCAGGCTGTGGTTGTCTGGCTCCAGGTCTGGGTAACTTTTCTGTGGGCTGCTATAACAGACAGTAGTGGGCGAGCAGGATGGCTTGTAGATGGGCAGGACGGCGTTGCTGTGTGTGGCCGCTCTGGCCTCATGGCAGTGATTGCTGATGTGATCATTTAGGTGAGAGGCCGTCGTGTCTTTGACCACAGAGCCATTCTCCACTATGGTTCCTCCAGGCATAACTGTAGGAAACAGAAATTTCAGTTTAACAACATAAATATATTTATTCACCTCCTGATAACTAGTTTGAGACAATTTGCTGTAGTCTTTCATAAAAAGTACGTTAAAAAAAAAAGTGACAATTCCATTGTTACATTGTTGAAATAAAGAAGCACAGAGAGTGCAAACTCGGTCAACACGATTAAGATTTTTAACGCTATTAATGCATCTGGAGTGCAGAATGATTCAAAATTCCCGAAATGTTTCTGTCAACGCATTTTGGGCAGTTTGTCCAAGTAGAGTTACCTTCACACATGTGCAAATGTGCAGTTGATCTGGTAGTGACGGGCAGCTGAACCAAACAACTCAATATAGAAGATGATAAACGCACGTTTGAGTACGTTTGAATATTAAAAAAAAAAAAAAAAAAAAAAAAAAAAGACAGAACAGTCAACCGACATAGTATTATGCACATTGTGAAAGAATGAATTCTCTTTTCACCGAAGCACTTCCATCTTAAAATATCACATCGACGTGAAACATACATTAGTCGTGGATGCTGCTAGGACTAACGCGTCACCAAGCTTGCAACAAACCACTCACAGAGCATTGGCAGATTGCAACAAACTGCAGACCTATTAATATCTTTGGGAACATGCGCTTTACATAGCTTTGGTTCCTCGTTTCAAGGACTTGAAGCCTCCCCAAAAGTGACAGAGAGAGAGCGGATAAATGTTTACAGAGTTTTTTGTTAACATGAATGTTCAAGGTCTTGATGCATTCTCAATCATCCAGGAAAATAAATCTCCAAATTCTGTTCATCCAGATTCTATTCATCTGGACGTAGCGTTTTGTGGGAGAAAACGCTACGTCCTTCAGTGGGCTGGTTTCAGTCATTATGCAAATGTACTGTTTATAAGATTGGGGAAACCTGCAGTCAGCTGAGACTGAAGAAGTCACTTGGATGAGTGACGAAACGTTTCTCCCACAAAACGCTACGTCCAGATGAACAGAATCAACTTTTTGGAGATGAATGTTCAAGATAAATAAACATGTTAAGTACGCATATTTTCCCTTTTTTCTTGAATCTGTTTGCTCGTGCAAAATTAAATGTGATTAATATAGAATAAAAATAAATGGTATTTAATTGTGATTAATCAAAATTAATCCAGAGTAACCCTGTGATGAATCGGATTAAACATTACCTATTAATTTTCAATTCAATTCAATTTTATTTATATAGCACCAAATAACCTCTAGGTACTTGCACAGTAGATCGTACAATAACAAATACAGAAAACAAACAAACAAACAATCATATGACCCCCTATGAGCAAGCACTTTGGCGACAGTGGGAAGGAAAACTCCCTTTTAACAGGAAGAAACTTCGAGCAGAACCAGGCTCAAGGGGTGAGATAAGGAAAACAGGATAAAGACATTCCTATTAGTATGTAGGTTTTTTAAAAAGTTGTATTTCACTGGTGAGAACCAGTTTAAGCATACATTCTTTGTGTTTACTCTCCATTTACTTCATTATATTGCATAAATGTCAGTTACAAGCTTAAATATAAAGTTGAAAAAATGTAATTGCAACCAGGCTGTTGATCAAGTAATTGCAATTAATCGCGAATAATTACAGAAAATTGTGCAATTAATTAGTTATTTTTTTACTCTATTGACAGCACTAAGAATAATGTAATATGGAGTCAAATTGATAGAAAAGCAGTGCATTATAAAAGTGAGATCAGAGGTGAAATGTGACATGGCATTTGGATGCAAACTATAATGTGACATTTAGTATCCCCATATACCAGTTTCAAATGTTGCCAATATGAACAGAAGGCAGTAAAATTTTAAACAGTTAAAGATAAGACAGTTTATGAAAGTTTGACCTTATTTGACCTTGAAGAGGTCAGAGATCCAAATGTGATTGCAAAGGTGGGAAGCGGCCTTTCTCCAAACAGCTTGTGTGGAACATGGCTTTAACTTTCTGCAGTTAAATCACCGTCCTGCAGCATCTACATACCTATGCATGTGACAAATAATAAAGAACCTAGAACCTATTCGTGGAGGAATTTCTTAATTTCTCTTTCAGCTTGTTGAGGTTCTGGTTGCGCTCTGAATACAAGTTCATGCACATTTTTCCTTATATACAGACACCAACAGATTTTTGGTTTCCAAAGATTTGTCACAGCTAATCACCATCTTATCAAACGCATTGCACACAAATGCCAATTTAAACCCATTCAATGGCAAACTGATAGGAAACTCATCATCATATTTTCATTTTATTGGCGCCTTGATGCAATAAAATCCATTTAATAACAGCAACTGACTGCACTGTCTTCAAAGCAACTAGGAAAATAAATCTCAAGTTCACTGCACACAGTTGGAATACCTTTGGTTATGTCGTGGTCCCACACCAAAGTTTTCCCTAGTATGACTGCACCATAACTGAAATGTTTTAATTTGCATTTTGTTTAAAGAGGCTATATAGGGGTCATTTGACAGCTCAGTGTTGTTATTCGTGGGCTTTAGCCAAAATGATCCCACTTCTCTCCTTCACAAACAAAGTTTGAACAGTATGTGAGTGAAGCTTCTGTGCTTACAGAACCTTCAGCTCAAATAACCACATCTATGATATCGCCTCTCAATGACATCATCAAGGCCCAAGAGTAAGAAGAAAAAGAACAACCCAGAAGTGTCTAGATCAGTCTGAGCTTTTGGCCCACAGGACTTACTTGTACACGCGTATACTTGCACTTTGTCTATGTTTAATACGGGCATCCAACCTTTCAATAAACACCTGCTCAATCAAATAACCACAGCTTTATTAGAATTAATGGGCTAGGCAGAAAAACTGCAGAAAAGTTATTTTTGACTGTACATCCCATTGATATTGGTAGCTTTAATACAACAGGATTAAAGGTTTCCTCTAATTGACATTGGATACACGAGCATGTGAGCCTAACTAGGTGAAAACTAATCCTAAAGTAACCCGACTGTAACTGGAGTCTGCAGTGTAATGTGAACATGTTTTCTGCTGGGCTCCATCATGCTCCAACCCCAGCTTAGAAGCTAGTGTGTCTAAGCTCTAAGCTGCATTAGCAGTGACAGGAGAGAATTTCAGGAATCCTTTCATTAAACCAATTCTGATGCGGGGAGGGGGGGTGTTATCTCCTGCACTCTGGCAACAAGGGAAACTCTCATAAACTTCAGAGCACACATGGTGGGTTTAGTGTTCCTACTACATAACTCACAGTGGCCCGACTTCCTAAATTTAATCACACAGAAATAAACGACAGGCATGTTAAGACAGTAAACAGGTTACGATTAAACCAACCACGCCCTAATCAGTAAAAATAAATACCCTTTCAAAGTCAAAACCCTAAAAGAGTTGAGTGCTCTCCAACGCACTGACACACGAAGCCAGATTTTTACCCAAGCTCTAAACCCTGACCTGCAGGTAGTCATGTGAGCCAGGCAGACTTTGTCCCAAAACACAGCAACAGGTTGTGCCACTGTAGAAATCAAAATACAAGTAGAGGAGAGGTCACCAACAAATGTCAAAATTAATGATGATGACCCTACGGTCATTATTATTAATACTGCTATGTATTCTGAAAATATTAAAAGGTCTTAACAGCTAAGCACTGAAATGTAAAAGCTGTGAAGCATGCGGCCGCACCAGAGTTTTTTTTGTTCTTGTAAAAGTAATGAAACAGAAACAACAAGATTGCCTTCATTGTCTGCCCAACTTAGCCGCCTATTTGAATACACACACAGACACACACACACACACACACACACAAATCTGGTTCTTCAAGTCATGATATGATGACTCTATGGACACCATAAGGAAATGCAATATTACGCCACTATATCCCTGACTAACAGCAGAAATTGTGAAAAGTGGGCCAACACTTTCACAAGCAATGGAGCCAGTTTTCAGTTTACCTGCATTTGTTTAAAAGCACATCACGTGTTATGGCATAACCCAATTCCAAATATCTGTGTCAGGTATATGGAGGATTCCAGTTTTCGGGAGTGGTTACAAATATTTATTCCATGCCAATATCACTTTCTACAAAATTGAATGAAAGTTCAAGTTTTATTTATTCTGAAATGATGTGCAGAACTGAAGACTAGCCATAGCAATTTGCAAACTCACTCAGTGACGCTTGATATTTGAGATATGTGACGAAATAAAAAGTGCAAGTGCTGTTTAATGTATAATTAATCTATGCCGAATTCATGCCCGTATCTATAAAACACGAATTATTCAACTGGTCATAGTTAAACATCTGTGTAAATTCGCGATATTACATAGTTTTGATTTTTAAAAGTTTTTCTAATGCAGTTTGGTGTGACATACGTCACCAGGGAGGGCAGCACACTCAGTGTCAGGGTCACGGTGAACATGTCATGTTGTCTAACCGCGATAAATACACAGAACTGAGACCGTGCTCGACAGTGACGTACCACAGTGGTTCTCCCTCCGGTCCTGTGTGTCGTGGGCCGTGTTGGCCATGCTGCCGGTTAAAGCTACAGGTGGGTGACAGGTAGGCGCTGGCCGGAGTGGTCCATGATGATGCTGTGACTAGTGCTGCACCACCATCAACTCCCAGCCTCCTCAGCAAAGCTTCGGCCAAACGAACAGCACTGAAGTCAGCTCATTTGTTGTCGAATAAATTCCCCGGAATTCAGTCGGAATGCGGCCAGTGAACACACAAACGCCGTGTTGAACCGCACTTGCTCGCCAAGTGCACTTGCCGCTGACGCCAACTCACTAATTTCACGAGCGCTTCCTCAAATGGAACCAACACTTTTTAAAATGAGAGAGACATGTTGGTTTAGCCTTCCCGGCATCACAGCAGGACAGGAAGTGCTTCTCCGCTCTTTTGTGAATCATAGAAGCAAGCGCATTTCTCAAGTTTCTCCGGAATCGTTAAGATTTCATACCTGTGTCGATGCTTCTGCCGCCATTTTAAAACAAACTTGTACGGAGAGTGCGGTCTAATCGAGTAAAGAGTGCTCCCTGTCGATGGTTCACCTGTCTGGACCTGAAGGCATTATTAATCGACTTCGCAACCTGCGGGCTTATTATTTATATCACTGACCGTATGTTACTTCTACAATATAGACGGTTGTATGACGTAGAAGAGTAGTCCTCCCAAAATAAACAATTAAATAACATTTTTAAAGTCGGGTTAATGTTACAAACACATTTTATTAAATGTATGTTCATATTAAAACCATATTGAGCCAATATCAACAGAAGTATATTCAATAGCATCGTAAACTGAAATTTCACAAATTGCTATAATAACTGAGCACCTGCTTATCAAATTGTGAAAACTGTCATTAGAAGTGCTATAGGCCTGAAACTTTTAAGAAGATATACTCTGTATAAATAAAGTGGAATTCTACAGAAGCAGCTCTGGGAAAATGTATAATTGTTATGACACAAAATAATGTACAGAGTTATCTCCTATATGTCTACACCATTTTGGGTGGCATTCCTTTATAGGCCATATAAATAAAAAGTTGATGGTAGTATTTTTAATTGTACAAATCCTGTAGTGACAACAAACCTCTGTTTTAAATAAATATTTTAGTAGCAAAATAATATTTTCTTAATAAAATATTTTTTTCTGCTGATAGAAAACCCAGTCTTTGGTTACACCATGACATTTTCATATCCCAACTCTTCTGTAGCATCCGCACAACTTGACAAAAGACCTGTAAAACATGGTTGTGAATTCTGGATTGTATTGTAACATATCATCAACTACTTAAGTGTATATTTTCTTATAAACATTAATTCTCAAGCTATTCCCAATTCCCGTTACATATTTATAGGTCTAAATAAGGGATAGCTAGAATTAATATGAAGTAATATGACACTGTTGAATATCTGGAAGTCCTACTCGTCTTTTTGTTTTATAAGTTTACAACAGATTTTCTAATTACTAATAAAAGTTTTGTGCAAAGCAGCAATTATTCATCCAAACTCAAAAAATATCAAGGTTAAAATATTAAGTGTGTCCGTACTTTTGGATTGCAGTTTTATTAAGTGCAATTTCCAAAATTAATCTAAAGTGTAGGTGGCTGGCCTTTCACTTAGAGATAAGGTGAGTTCAGCCACCCGGGAGGAGCTACTCATCCGCCACATGAAGTGGTTCGGCATCTAATATGCCAGCATGTTTTCTGTACATAGTAAATTGTTAGCAAATGCATAATCATAATAAAGTAATATAGTGAACTTTAATTATTACTGCTACTATTATTAATGAAAGCTTTTATTTTGATTGTAGACATCAATATTATAAAAAGCTACACTTAAATGCTATGCTCAGGAATATCAACCTGTTTTCTGCATTGTTGTGGTGTAACCCCTCCCACCATGTCGCTAGCCTCCACCATTTTAACGAGAAGGCACAGATCAAGTCTGACAGAAGCAACACTCACACATGGGATAATCATTTATCTCGTTTGGTCATCTTATTAACACACATTGGGTTTGTTTGACAACCACAAACATCACATTCATTTTATTCTGTTACATTAGAAATATAAAATCTTAATGTGTATGTGTGGATAATCTCATAATGTTAAATATTTAGTCACAATTCTTCAGTGCAATGGATAAATTATTTAAGGCTGTTGCTGTTATATTAGCCTTTCAAAAACCAGCTAATAATGTGTTGGAAAACCACCTTTGGTACACAAAAGTATACAGGATCTTAAAAACATTGTCCGCAAGAATAAAAGCTGCAGTCTGACATGTGCTATAAATACTTAAGCAGTTGGCAGTGCCTCACCTGCTCTCTAGTGTCACCGTGAGGCTGACGAGCTAAAATGTAACGCTGCTCCTATTTCCTTTCAACACTCTAGATCAGGGGTGGGCAACTCCAGGCCTCGAGTCCAACACAGCTCCTTGATCCAACACAGCTGATTTAAGTGGCTAAATTAGCTCCTCAACATGTCCTGAAGTTCTCCAGAGGCCTGGTAACGAACGAATCGTTTTAATTCAGGTGTGTTGACCCAAGGTGAGATTCAAAACCTGCAGGACACCGGCCCTCGAGGCCTGGAATTGCCCACACCTGCTCTAGATAATGCAAAGACACAGGAACCTACAGACTGCATTTTGGTTTAATCCTTTATTATGTGTTAAGAAAATCCACAATGAAACAAAAATAATTTACTCAGGGTGAACATGAAATAAGAACACAGCTACGCAGGATACATAGGGTTCAGGAACATAGAGAAGAGGGAGGGCAAAGGAGCATCATCTACTTGGGAATGAACAGACGAGGAAAACTTGGGTTTTCTGTGCTGGATATGCTGTTCAGAACACAGCGCAGTTGAAAGTTTGCTTGTAAGAAGTCTCTCCGAACACATAAACCCTCTCTGAATGCGTTTACTCGTCACGTTTTGTTTCAAACACAGCCTATCAAAATGGAAGAGTTAAATACAGAACTCCCAAGTAAGTGTTTTTTGTGATTTCTTGCACACATTCACTGACAGTTTCACACACACACACAGTCATAGCATTCTTTCAATCACTTTAACCTCACTCGTAAGTTTATTTTTTTTACCCATAATAATCCAACTAAAAAAGATGGAGTGTGATGTTTGCATGCTGTATTTTTAGAGACATTCCATAAGTTTGTTTTTTCTGTCCCATGTGTTCCTCACTCAAAAGCGATCCACATGCAAAAGTAACTAAAGGACATTTCTCCATATTCTCTTCAATGTTTCCATGCGCCAAGGTATTGCATAGGACTTGGGGCTCGTGGGACTCCCTTCCACATTGCTTATGCAATTTACAATGGCTTAGTTCTTTTTTCCCCCTTCCTAAAACTACAGCTCTAAATTAATGACAGTCACCTCTGCTGTTTGGAAAGAACTCCTGTCAATAATTTGTTCAACATTTGAAGAAAATGTTTTACATTGATGCATCAATGCACTGCCACAGGTCTGAGTGTAGACTATGCAGTATGCTTATATTAAAAAATTCCTGAGTGTCTCAAAGAAAGGTGACAAGACCCTGAAGTTAAGTACCTTCCATTCAGCTACTTGGGGGGCCCTTTTTTAAAATCAAGCGGCATTGGACTAAAACTTTGGACCTTCAAATCTTAATTTTCTACAGAGCCATGTCAAAGCCATGCCCAAAATAAAAACACCTTTACCTGCGACAGTGCATTACTGTGTACACTGCTGACATGTACCCATGACAGAGGGATGATTTTGGTAATCTGTGCTTCAGTTTGGGGTATGATATGACAACAACAAAAAAAATAATAATTAAATATGAAAATAAAAAGAATATATACACACTGCTACTATCCTCAAACGAGAAGACAATAAAAGATCAGACAGAAAAACACCTTTTAGGAAACATGCTTATCTGCAAATATTTTGGGGTTTCAAAAGCAAAAGGTCACACAGGGAGGCACATGTGCCACGACAAATTGGTAGCCAATTGGATCAGGGTTTTAGTTCAAGCTAGGCCAAATTAATGAAGGTGAAGCTCACCATACACATATTTAAAAAAAAAAAAAAAAAAAAAAAAAATCAACAACCACTCATTCTGAACCAGTAGTTTCACAAGTTCTATGTCAACACACACACACACACACACACACACACTGACATTACTTAATATTTCATTTCAACATGATATAGTGAACACCAAAAGATAAAAATAAAATAAAAACAAAACCCATATGGAGAACAAAAAGCATTTGTACCTTAGTGTAGTTACGCCTTTTTTTAGATTGAACATTTGCCCCACCACTTACACTGCTATCAATCTGTTTAGCTGCAGCAGGGAGAACCAGTTTTGGCCTTTCCGAGGATGGATAGAAAATGAAGACATGCTACCTGCAAGTATTTCTCCTTCTGCTGTTACAGGAGAGTAAGACAACAGATAGGTTTCATTAAAATAAAAATCCAGCCAAATTAACTAGGAAGGGCAAGTTTTCTATTAATTTTCTTATAGGTTATCTGAGGGACAACAAATAAAATTTTTGTCATCTTTAAATCAAGAGTCATATAATAAAACTGCAACTTCAAAATATTTTGAACGTATTTATAGCACCAATAGTGTGTACCATTAAAATTACAAAAGAAACAGAGAGACCCCCCCCCCCCCCAAAAAAAAAAAAAACCACACACGCTCTCTCACACAACCTCCCACCCCAAATAAACAAATAAACAAACACAAAAAAAAAAAAAAAAAAAACCAACAACAACAACATATCTCATTCAATTGCAATGCAGGTCTCTGGAGAGAAAAACAAAACATTAAAAGAAAACAAAGACTGTAGTCATGTCTTATCATGATGGGTTATTACCCCAAATCAAACGTTGCCCCCCAGTGTCTTTTACAGCATTGCATTTTCAAGTAGATTATTAGTATTTTTTGCCAAACAAAAAACTCATTTGATTTCCTTATTTTTATTCATTTGTTTAATATTTTTGCGACTCACAAACCACACTATATCTACTGCTGGATTCTAAAAAGACTATCACCATTCCAAAAAAAAAAAAAAAAAAAAAAAACTCACATGGGGAACAGAGATTCAGAATGAAGCTGCACACATTCTCTACTTCACATTCAGAAAGTCATCCAAACAAACTAAACTTTTAAACTGAACTCTTAAAAGTCTTATGGTGTCATTCAAAGAAAAAAAAAAAAATGTTGTATCGTCTTTCTGAACACAATCTTGTAAGTAGAGGATGCGATAGCAGTCGTTTTCACACAACTACAAAGGAGGAGTGAGGCTGGACAAACATACCGAACAACCATTCAAAGACCACCAACTACCAGAGACCTAATTCAAAAAGCAAAAATGGTGGTAACAAAATGGACAACAATAGAACAAAAGATTGTCCCTCCTGATAACTGTGAGACTTGAAAAGGGACCAGTGTACAAAAGAATCAACCCAAACAAATTCAAAAAAAAAAAAAAAATGCCTAAATGCTTAAAAATGCACATCCGCACATGGCATCACTCAAACACAGAACATATTTTTTTTAATTTTCCTATTTTTGTTGATCCGATTGTTGATTACACAAGGTTTTTTTTCTCCTTTTTTTTTTTCTCCTTTTTTAAAGTTAGAAAATGAAAACCAACAGGGTTTATGCATTGTGGGATTTGGAGGGGCGTCTCAGAAAAAAAATGAGCCTAAATTAGGTTTTCCAGCTCTGAGATGACCCTGAATCATTGCTGGTAGAGAGGTCCAGTCACAAAAGGAGAGGAAGAAAGGTTTCCTCTCTGCAACAGGTAGAATATTCAAATGTTGCTGCTCCCTGGAGAAGGACAGAAAGAAAAATGGTCAGATTCTTAACTAGAACTAGACTAGACTAATGCTACAAGCAGAATGTCTCTAGATACCAGAGTAGCAAAATTGTAAAAGAAACAACTACAGTTTCGGTAAAGCAGACAATTATATGCTGAGAGAAAAACTTAATTCCAATAATCTCCCAAAAATAAAATCCCCTGTACAAGATCTTCAAAAAACTGGTCTCAAAGTCAAGTTCATTGAGATTCAAACTTGTCCACGTGGCCTCATTCTCAATTATACACAAACTTAGCAGCCCACGCAACCCACCCAACCAACGGGGTGATGACTATACCCCATCAGACTTTTACAGCTGAGAGGTAAAAAGTTGTTTCATGTGTTCTACACAATAATGGCATGAATAAGATAAGGATCTAATGTTTTCCAAGTTTTACCTGTGCACTGAGATCCAGGGAAGAGGGGGGAACAAGTTGTGTTCTGCCACCAGCACTCATCTTGCTGGTTCCCAGTTCCTTCCTGTTCACCTGTATTTAACAGAGAGAACTAAATAAAACAAATACACAGTTAGTTGTTTGTTTGTTTTTAAATCCGTATTCATCCAACAGATTGATTTCACAGCAAATGACAAAACACCGTGTAGAAATTGACAATCAGAAATCATTTGAATAAAGACTTACCTCTGCCACATCTCCAATAAAGTCGTAAGCAATCCCATACTTGGGAATGTGACCAGTTGGTGAACACGAGCAGAACCGCTTTTCTCCTGAAGATTCGTCTTTTTGAATCTTGGTGACTGAAGTGTCCGTCTGTCCACCTGCACTGGTAACAGCTGCTGCTGTTTTGCAGTCTAAGCAAATCTCTTGCTCAGCGATTGGCAGGAGGGTACTGGAGCCCTCCTGTGAATCCAGAGAGGTCTGAGCACTCTTCTCCATGCCAGACTTCTTTAATCTGGGTAAGAATTTACCAGATTCCAGTTCTGACTTTCCATAATAAGGGCCCTCGCACTCTGCGTCCTCCTCCAAAGGTTTCAGGTCTGCCTGAGGATCATCGAAGACGTCAACTGGTGCTAGGATGGGAAAACTTGTCTCCTCTTTGTCAGACTCAGCCTCAGAATCACTCGCTCCACCAGGGGACAACTCAGAGGCAGATATTGGTCGGAAATGGGTCCTGGGGGAAATACGAATGGCCCTGTACTGTGTCCGATTGATGCCATATATTCGAGGGTGAAAAGCTTCATTCTCAGAGTCTGAGCAAAGAATAGATTTTGGCTTGAACCCTGGACTGAATGACGCCATATCCTCAGGCTCAAAGGAACACTCAACATGAAGGACTTGAGAGAAGGGACTGTTCAAGTTGAAGGATGCAAATGGGTATTCTAAACCTTGATCCTCACTATGCAGGCCTCCATAAGATCCAAGCAAATCTTCATGGAAGATGAAAGAAAATCCCTTATTCAATCCATCGCCACCTCCTCTAATGGCCTGGTCACTCTGCCCAAAGGACACCAGTGGCCTCCACAGGGGCCTGTGCCCAGGTGCAAAGCAGCTGCTTGTGTTCATGAACACATCAGTGCCAGTGATGGTGAGCATATCTGAGCCTGAAGCAGATGCAGCTACAGCAGCGCACTGCAGCAAGTTATCTTGGGCATTACTTGGTGGCACAACAGCCCAATTCTTATCACCGCTTAGTGTCTTCAACTCTCCATATACCCCTCCTAGGATGAACGACGTGCTTTCCTTGTCAGAGTTCAAGTCCCAGGGCTTGGACGGAGTCATGTAATCCCCAGCACCATCTAACTTGGAGAGTTTGTTTTTGGCCAAGTCCTGCTCTTCTTTCTTGCCTTCCCACAGGTGGTATTCTGACCGCTGCACTGCTTTTTTCTGAGGTCCCTGAATTGGAGCTCCTTTCGCATGCACCTCCAGACAGCTGCAGCAGTAACCACCTGACTCCTCTGAGAAGAGGCCCTCACTGGATTTTTCTGCTCTTTGACGTGACGTTACAGATTTGCTGTTTCCAATTGCAGTCCAAATGTCTTTTATTATCCCTGAGGTGTAGTTATCACTCTGTTGGTTTGTGTTGTCCGAAAACATGCCGGTGCTATACTGTTTACTCTCGTCCTCTTCCAAAGCTATACCACAAATGGACTCCAATTTAGATTTTTTGGTGAAGGTCTGATTGGATGCTGTGCTAACACTGACCTCCTCACACTTACGGCCAGAGTCTTCTTGCAAAAAATCCAAGATTTCATCCTCGAGATATGTACTAGTCAGAGGAGGTATTATACAGTTAATCTCTTCACTGCCAATTTGAGCAACATCTTCTGCTGGAACGTTTCCTTGCTCATTATCAGAACGAGTCTCCTCCGAATGAGACCACGGACTGCACGTTCGCGTTGATAGGTTGGAACAGTGTTCAGTTTCGTCAAAGGCACTATTTTTGGTCCATATTAGCAAACGAGACTGTTTATTTGAATGTAGGTCGAGACAGCTACTAGAATCGGTGTTGTTTTCGTGACCAACGGTGAGTGAGTCGCATGGAAAAGGAAAAGTAGGACTGTCGTACTGCAGCTCGAAAAGAGAGAAGCAGGATTGTTCACTGGTGGCTTCAGGAACGGGGCACTCCTCCAGATGTCCTGACAGTTTGCTCAGTGTGAATGAAACACTATCGAGGAGAGGAGAGAGACGGATGGGAGAGTCTCCTATGAAGCTTTCTCCATCTATATCCTCTGAAGTAGATGGTGAATAACATCCCCAAACTTGCGCCATGTTTTCAAGATCCTCCATTAAATATCCAACAGATCCTGAAGCTTCCTGCATTGCACTTTTCCCTTGCTGCTCAAGGCCATCTAACACTAAACAACATTCTGCCTCAACGTCTCTTTGCTCTTTGCTTTTCTGTCGAATCATGCTTAAGATCCGACTCTCTTGTATTGAATCTGAGGCACTAGTATCCAATATGGATTGATAAATATCTACTTCATAGAAGTGAGTGAATTCAGACAGATGCTTGTCATCTAAATCTCTACTATCCTCTGGCTGAGGGCAGCTTGAGGTCCCAGTGAGTTCAGCAGCTTCATCGTCTGCTTCGCCAGGCCCTTCTACAAAGTGCCCATCCACAAATGAGCCTGCTGCTAGGTATGCTCTCTGGTACTCATTGGCGATGTAGATTCCCTGGATTCTCTCCGGCAGCCTCTCCATGTTGGTTGACAAGGAAAAGCCACCAGGAGAATCTACCTTGCTTCGATATTTTGTTTCCAGCTTGCTTTCTCTGCTGCTGAAAGGTATGAAATACTCTGTTATGGGCTCAGTGTACCAAAGTGGCTCCTCCATGTATTCTTTTCTGTTCCTGGCCTCAATTCCGGACTCTTTTGCTTCCACCCAGCCTGGATCTTTACGAATCTCTTTCAGCGGTCTCTTCCCCTTTTTGTAAGGCTGTGGTTGCTTGGCAGTGCCACCGGTGGTGCCACTACTGCTCCCTCCAGTGTTTCTTCGCTCTTCTTTATCAAGAACCTTCACCTGCAGCTTCACTTGCCCACTGTTGCGTGTTCTCCTGTTCTTTGCAGCCTCCCTGGACTTGTGCCTTATTCTAACTGCCTTGCTTCTTGATGACTTTGAGTCACCCTGGTTCCCACTTGAGCTTGAGCCTGCCTCACTAGAGCCAGAAGACCAAGATCTTGGTCGGTATTTGCCCTCAGATCTGTGTCTCATCTGTCTCTTAGAGTGGACAGTAGGTTTCTCCTCTGCTGTTGCACCACTGTGATATCTGTTTTCTTTCTCCTTCTTGCCTCGTCGTTGCTGGCCTCTCTCGCTGGTTACAGTAGTGATGGTACCACACGCCTCTAGGTTTCGCTCCTTTGCAGCCTCGCCTTCACTGTTGCAATCTTTGGGGGAAGAGGTGTCTGTGCTAGTTTGTGGGGCTGCAGAGGATGAGGAGCTTGAATACGTACAGGCCTTAGCCTTGTTCCACACTGTCATAATCTCCTGGAGACAAACAGATTTCTCTGACAAAGGAGGAAAGGCTTCATAATACCTGCAGATATAAGAGATGAGGAAATGGGAGTTACATGCAATTTAATTCAAATACAACTGCAAAAGGTCACCTTTATTTTTTAGTAAAACACACACTTTGGATGAAAATGCCCACATTATATAGCTTACATTTCCACCTGGTCCTTTGAAGAGGGGGACTCAACACGTTCTGGAGACTGAGAGCCATCAGATTTCCTTCTAATCTGTTTTTCCTCTGCACAAAACATTAAACACCAAAACATCACATTAGAACAATCACTTAATGTTTTTAAATGAAATGATTATAGATTTGATAACACAGGATATCAAACCTTTCTGTTTGTTTTGGATCTCCTTCAGTTTAGAGCAAAGCTCTTCAACAAGGCTTTCAATTCCAGAGTTCTGCACAGATGAAAAAGACAAAAAGATTAGAGATGCGTATTTTTATACTGTACTTAATAATTCCCACAACGACCCAATTTTGGACAGCAAATCTCAACAATGAAATTTATCAAGATATTGCAGTTTTCTTGCTTGTTTAGTAACAATATAAACTGTTTTATAAAAAAAATATTTGTCATACATGGTTCAAAACAAGAAGATTTTAATATTAAATAAAGTAACCAGAATTAATGCAAAAATTATAGCTTTTTAATTATTTCATTCAGATGGAAGAAAAAAATGCCATCCAACCCTGCCGGTCCTCCTTTTAAAATAGTAATTGCTCCCGTTTGTTAAACTATGAATCAACTGTGATTAACCACAATATTTTAGAAAGCCAAGTTCCGTAGCCAAATGAATCCTAATTAGTGCTGTTCCTGTTAAATTGAGAAATCACTTAAATAGAACCCATCTGACAAGGCAAAGTAGACCAAAACATCTCAACACACTCTACATCATGTCACAAGGCTTTGGGACTCCAGCAAACCACGGTGAGAGACATTATCCACAAACAGAGTAAACACAGCTGTCTGGATGCATGCTGTCCAGGATACTACAGCTATGAATGGGAAATATATATATATATATATATATATATATATATATATATAAAAATTGCTCCTGCTGAAGACTGAAGATGGACACACAAAGTCATTTCACTGCGTGATATAAAAACATGTTGTACAACCAGGCTACGAAAGAGGATGCTAGCAGCTGGAAATGCATGACCCAAATATAAACAAATGATTTGACCAAGTGTGGTTGAAGCACCCGCTAGTTCAAATTTGTAGGACAGGAAGAGCAAATGCTGAATGGAAATTACTAATGCAGCTGCATGGTAGCAACATAGGGGTGGTTGAAACATCTGACAAGGTTGATTTCCTTTCGTTATTGCTAAACAAAAATGTTAAGCAGTTATTTTAATACTTCTACTTAAAACTTACAGAAAAAAATAAAAATACTGGCAACTGCCAGTGCTACCCCTCAGCCTGCTAGCACACACATCTAGGTTTGCTGTTATTGAGTTCACAAGATTTTCAGAAAACATGACCTTGACCTCAAAGTCAGAGGTCACTGAGATTCAAAATCCCAGATTTTTAGTAGATTGAAAATCCAACATCCCCAACATTCTCAAGTTATCGCATTCACAAAGTTTTTAGAAAACTTGACTTATTACCTTAACCTTGAGGTCAATGTCACTGGGATTTGAATTGATCCTAAAAAAAAAAAATTTGACACCTACGGTATCAATTTCAAAATCCTATGTGTCTCATTCAAGTTATCACATTCATTTGGTTTTCAGAAAACTTGACCGAGGTTGAGGTCACTGAAAATCTCAGATTTTTTGGGTGTCCACACCAATCTCCCATCTACCCACCAGGTTGGGTGACAAGGATATCCCATTAGCCTTTAAGGCCAAGAGGTAAAAATGAGAAAATGATAATAAGTTACTAGAAAAAAAAAGGATGGGAAATGCTCTTCATTTACTTATAAATCCTGCTGCCTGCAAGCATCAATAAAATGTTGATCAGTAATTTTTCCCACGCATTTCAAAATATTTTTGGAATATTTGACACATTTTCTTGGAATATTATGATGTAATTTTGAGGCTCTAGAGTCCTCTCTTACATGGAACAAGGCATAACCTTCCCAAAAGTGGCTAGCCTAGAAAAATTACACTAAGACCCACTGCAGGCCTTACTTGCCTGAGTCATGGTCGGCATTCACGACAATAAAAAATAGACAGTGGGAAAAAAAATGGCACCCATTGAAAAGTTCCTTGGTGAAAACCATTGCCATCTAATTTGCCTGAATTAAAGCAAAGAGTGGGCCAAAAGCTGTCCACAGCAATGACTGCAGTTCTTGCTGTCAAGGGTACCAGAGGCAACATTTTTAATGCAACATGCAAGTGTGACAAAAAATGGGAGAAAACAAACAAACAAAAAAAGCACAATCCTGCCTTAGATAAGACTGCAGTGTTCCTAACACTACTACTCTTACCCAAATGAAAGAATGAAAAACACAAGATGGACATAACTTGAGCCAACTGAATTACAAAAGCTCAGGCATGCTCAGAAACAATTGTTCTATATTTAGCTTTGGTACAGAAATGCTTTCAAAATGATGGGAAAAAAACCCAAAAAAAACCCTCCACTAACGATAAATAATTGACTTACGCGTTTTTAACAATGTGCAGTTGCTACATATACTGTTACAATACACTGCTTCCTTCAACAGTTGAACAGAATGTGAAAAACAGTAACTGTAACAAAAACAACAACTTGTTTAAAATGCCAGCTTAAACCAAGGAGTCAGAGCAATGAGCGTGAAACAAATAAAAACAACCATTTCTCAACAGTTTCACATATTTGTTGTTCATTCTCCCAGACAACAAAATTTCTTCCCATACCACTTCATTAAAAGGAAACCAAAGTTTTCTCCTCCCTGTGTTTCCTCTTGCATCATTGTGCTAATGCTGGTCAGCTGACAACCCACAGACTCTGCTGCAATTCCGTGCACTGTGTACTAGTTAAAAAATAGAGTGCAGAGTCCAGTCCCCAGGGAGGAGCTCCACACTCCTCCCTCTTGCCTTGCAGATCCTTCCCCCTTTCTCCTTCCAGCTATTTACACTGTGTCATTCTCAGCTGAAGCACACACCCCTTACTACAGCTGACCATACATGAAAATGCCAGCAATTTTTTTTCTGCTGTTTTTCCCCTTCATAAAAATAGAAATGCAATCTAATTTATACTTGTGTAATACCTTAACCCCTTACACAAATTATGTTGATTTTGAAGGTCATTTAGAAGTCAGAATAGCACTATTTTATGTTCAATAGAAACTTAACTCCTGACAGTAATATACCCCTTCTAGTGCAGACTAATAGAAGGTGTGACCATCCAGCAAAAAAGGTGACTATGCATTTTCAATACAGATCTCCATTTTACACTGCTTTGGCTTCACATACTGACATAGCTTTATTCACAGTCTATCCACTGCGATTCAATCAATCAGGAGCTGCATGACTGCACCTTAACAAATGACAAGAATACTACAGTAACAGATTCCTTACATAATTAGCACCACCATGTCTCTTGTATTCAGACTGCTTTTCATTCACAAGTTTCCCAAAAAAAATGGAGTCAGTGACAGTCACCGACAGGTTTATCAGGTTCCAAAGCAACAGTGATTTGAGTTCATCACTTTAAACCACAGAAAATAAAATCATTAAAAATAAAGCCTAAGTTGTGTCATAATGAACAGCTGAACAACCGCAGAATTACAAGAGCCAAGTAGAAGAAAGCTTACTTCATCAGATGCAGAGCGGAGACATTGCACAGCGGCTTGCTTCTTCATTTCCTCAAGACTCAGATCGGTCCCTCCCTTCTTCTTGCTCTTGCCCCATTTCTTCCCCGTTCCCTTCTCCCATCCCAAGAAGATGTCATTTTCCTTTCGCACACAAACCAAGAAAAGTCAATCACAAAGCATTTTAAAATGTAAAGGCAAAGAGCAAAACTCAAAAGATTCCTCTTTTGAATCAGTGGTACAATTGCCAGTTGAAAGAAAATCCACACTGTGAACCTCTCCTGGCAAACTGACTTATTCCCCTGATGAGACATTTTTATTCCTACACCAGCAATGAAAATAATTGCTTTAGGGTAAAAGAAAATTTATTTAGATTTCTGAATTCTCACCTGGTCTTGTAGGTCATAATCATAACTGTCATGCAGGAGAAGACTGAGAACATAGCGGGTGTAAATCATGGCATCAATCCCGCACTTCTCAAGCTCCTGGCCTAGCCAGCTTTGCACTGGACCCAGCGAATGAAGCAGAGACATCTTTGAGGCAGGCAGGGGGCCCACAAGAGGGTAGGGGCAAGAGAGGTTCTCAGGAGGAGCAGGACCGTCTGAATCGGTGCTCACTGGACGCATGGGACCTCAGGTATTGGCCATTCTTGGGTAGAGCAACATTATGACAGGTATTTATTGTTGGGTGGTTGGTGGAGAAAGGTGCAGAGGCGATTAACCTATCTGAAAGAGGAGGCTGTCACTCCAGCAGTACAAACTACATGGGGAGACATGTAGAATGTTTTTTTGTTTTTGTTTTTTTTTTATTGCTTTGAGCAAAAAGGGGGGATGTTACTCATCAGGCATGGCTTAATGCTGCTGATAGATTTCAGCTTCTGAGCAAAACACAAGACGTGTTTGCATTTTAGTCAGAGGGGTCCATTTTGTGGCTACGTCTTACTTCACCGGCACAACCTGAAACAGAGTAAACAAGTTTCTCACATATATTTTCAATGTAGAATGCAAGAGAGCATAGCAGCGTGAATCAGGACCTTTTTTTTTAAAAAAATTAAAAAAAATACATGAAGACACAAGTTTGCTCCTTTCAGCTGAATATAAGATGCATTTTATGGAGGAAACAAAGGAGCATTTAATGTTATAATAGGTTCAATTGTAGCATGTGTGTCAGATAATCAAATCTTTAAATTTTTTTTTGTTTCTATAAAATCTTAACAAGTATGCCCAATCTCTTTCAGCAGAATAAAAAGGTTTGTTTTAAGCAATGTTGCATTTCCTCAAAATATAGCCGACTGTGACCCTTCACATAATTCTCAAATGCTCATGCTATTCAGGTCTGCATGCCATTTAAGTGACAGACAAAGTGAAACATGTTTGTAGTGCAGGGCATGAAGAAATCCTTCCTGTTTGACTACTTTTGTGTATCACGATCACAAAACATCCGCATTGTTTCATGACTAATATCGCCAATAAGTTCTGTATTAGCGACAAATCCAACAGCTGAGTGTAACTGCGGGCAGTGAGCAGGGGAAGGCTCGTATAGCAGCGGTGGATTAGGACACCGACGTGAAGAGCAAATGGAGGCTGCGGCGATTTGATTGGCTCCAGTGCTCGTCATTCAGCGGTGGTATATTATAAGTTACGACATAAAAAGGTCGAGATATGAAGCATTAGAGCTTGTCATCACGTGATTCCAGCGGCCGACACCTTTATGTATAAGAATGTTTATAGAAGTGCAGATGGACAGCAGCTGAAAGGTTAGCTAGCTCGAAAACTACTAAATATGGCTGACCAGTATCTCCAACCCAGCTGTTTCTTAAATGCACACCATCTCCGGCCGGCAGTTAGCTTTTCACTGCACGACACCAGACCAACTTTATCCAACAGTACTCAAATTATCCCACATGAGAAACAAATGCGTGCCGCTTTAGCGGGTTTATTGTGACTTAGCGCAAATATTAACTGACTTAACGTCACGCCGTTGAGCTACCGAGTGCGGCAAAGCAACTACAGGGAAATCTAGAAGAATATTTAGTATTAGTCAGAAATGTCATCACCATGCCAATATACCATTTAGTCTGGCATTAGCCAACAGCTGTGGCGTCAGCTAACGTTGCGCAGACTTATGCTATAAGAGTCATTTTGCAGTCAAACAGCAAGGTTAGCTTGACCACCGACCTTTAGCTAATAAGCCGTTAGCCAAGTTAGCTGCCGACGGCTTCTCATTTTTGGTCATAAGACGGATTTTAATATTAATGCGACTACTACCTAGCATACATAATTATAACGAAGTGTTTGTTTGATTTGGTTCGTTTCTTCTTTTTTTTAAATCTGAAGACTAACGCTACTGAAGTGGTGAGCAGGTAAACGGAGCTTGTTTCTATACGGTGACAGAGACCTGACAGTTCTCTATTAAATATATCAACACGCTAACATTTGAGCAACTTTCTGTAACACGGCACATGAAAATAGCAAGCACAGAGTCAAAACAAAACGGAGATGCGTTTTTATTAAAACCGAAACAACCATTACATAAGGTTAGCTACGCTTGTTGTTGTGACCGAGGGGGAGGAGGAGCGCCTGCCCGGTAGCCTACAGAGGACTTTCAGACGTTTCCCTTCAAAATTGTGCGTCATATCGTCGTATATAGGCAAAGCAGTAAGCTGCTTAAGCATGAAATACAGAGTAGGAACTAGGATATTTCAATGCGAAAAGAAAACTTCCATGTGAGTCGCTGGTTTACGTACCTGCCGTTGGCTGAAGTTAAGAGAAGCAGCGAGAGGGGAGCGGCTATTTCTCTCCCGCTGCTGTTCCGAGCTCGAGCTCTGGAATCTGTTCCAGTCGCATAGCTATCATGGACGCCGACAGAAATGGCGCTGTTTTCACGTTTGGTGCGTCTTCAACAGCGTCAAGGAAACTGGCGTCATTCGGGCTCAAACATCAGAGAAGGTCATACTGTGTCGAGACAGAATGCGCAGAGCCAAAATGTCCGCTGAGTAATGGCAGTTTCATTTAGAAACGGATCCCAAATGCACCGCCCTTTGCGTTCGTATCCAAGCAACAACGCAAACCGCTGCTGATCCTGCTCGTATGGTTTGAACCCTCCGCTGGGGTATTGCATCAGAAGGCCATCTAGTACTGTCAAAGGCGGGTCTGACGGGGTGTCCCCCACGCCCCCTGAAGGGTAGTTTCAGTTCCGGCGTCCCCCCACTAAAAATTGCTGTTTTAACAAAGGAAATGCCAACATTCACTGCGTGGGAATACAAACTTGAGTTGAAACAAGAAGAGAGAAAATCACTGTGTCCTATAGTAAAACGGATGATACAAGTTAAATGCAAATTTCATTCAATAATGATGCCTTCTTGTCTGAGTTCTAAGAAATTGTAGATATTATTCAACAAATTTCATGTACACATTTTGGTACAATTAAATAACATTGTTCACTGTGACATGCTGTCTCGTTGTCATTTGAATGCCAATAATGAAGTAGTGTACTCTTAATTTGACACTTTTTCATAATATGTTTTTAATAAAGCAGGTTAAGTCTAAACTGATGCAGAACTGATGCAGGTGATGACCACGCTCAGCATATTTATCTGTATGATTCACAAAAACAAGTACATATGTCAGACAGTTTTGACCTTTTGCTCTTATCAATATGAGACAGCTGGAGCTTTATCTCATACTGTCTACCATCACTGGTTTGAGTGCAGCTTTTGAGTGTCACTTTTACCACTATTACTATTTATAGCTCTGCCATTCAACAAGAAAAAGATTTAATATTTAGGATTTTGTAACAAGAACAACCAGCATCTCCAGATTACTGCAAATAGGAAAAATTATGGTTCAGTGGCAGTAGTGTGTGTCCACTGGCAGTTATGGATCGCCCATCTACGTGCAGAGAGCATTTGTTGAGAAATGGCGGCGGTGTCAAAAATATGTGATGCAGCCAGTCCCACATATTTTTCTATGTGTTGTTATTAATCCATCAGCCAACTGTGGAGAAATTATAACATATGAAGTAATAAAGTAAAACTGAGTGTTAAAAACAGCTACTGTCTGTAGTTTTCATGCTGTATTTTTTTCATCTTTGATGGGTTTTTTGTGCTTTTCTCTTCTACTGTATGTGTCAATCAAGTATTCAACCAATGCGCAGTGTTGTCCACATTAAGCAATACAGTTGAGAGCATGCTCATGTTTGTACAAATCCCCTCTCTGTAGGCAAATACAATCACATAATCATAAGACTGTGTATTTTGAGAGGGGTTGATGGTGCTTGTTCTATGGACTGCCTTCTAATAAGGATCTATAGTGTGGCACTCTTTATCTGACCCCAGGGGTTATGACCTTTGTGCTGAGACGAGCCAAAGCCTATTGACCAGCTGTTTCTACCACCATGTGTGCAGATACACACACACAGCACAGTCTGCTTCAATCAGGTTAGCACTAATGGTGAGGGAGCACCCAAACTGCTAACTGTGACTACATCGTAATAATCACCACCACAATATTCCAAAATTAGCACAATTCAACATCAGACTGTGAACTTGGCAGCTGGCAAGTTAATGTCCCATTTGAACGTGTTGGAGAACTGTGTTGTAATACATAACTTTACCAGGGAAGTCCTGTAAAAATTCAGGTATGCAAAGCTAATGCACAACAGCCACATATGAATTTCTGTTTTGTCTGCAAGAGCACTGGGGCTAAAAAGTCAAATTCATATTGACTTTTTGTCACCTGGAGACTAAAGCCATGATGAAGTATTATAAGTTTTCAGCATCAACATTTTGTGCACACTGCAAATTCAAGATGTTTTTTTTTTTTTCATTGTTTACTTTGTTCACTTTTTTTTGCCTTTCCTGTTACATGATAACATCTCATGAAAGCCTCAGCCATGAGCACGGCAGCAGTTTAGCTCAAGGCTGTTTGACATCTTCACACGTATCTCATCACCAAATTTGCTCAGCAGCAACTATACACTGCCCAAACGATTTGTGAGGATTAAAATACACAACGTTGGGCTTTGTGGAAAGTACGGTTTTGTAATACCACAAGTTTCCCAATACAAAGCACAGAGTCAGGTTAAAAAAAATCTAGCAGATCCTGATAGCCTAATCAATACAATCACTCAGGCAGTCTAAATTAGATGTATCAGTGTGCAAATTGAAATCAAATGTAATCTACAGAAACAAGAATCAAATGTAATAAAATATATATATATCAATTTTGGCCTAATTTTTGTCTTATTACAAGTTGGTTTCTTTAGTAAATTTAGTAAATCGTCCACTCTTCTCTCACCCCAAATGGTTGCGGCAGATGCCCGCCCCTCCCTGAGCCTGCTTCTTCCTGTTAAACAGGAGTTTTCTTCTTCCCACTGTCGCGAAAGTGCTTGCTCATGATTGTTGGGCTTTTCTCTGTATGTATTATTGAAGGGTCTAATTTACAATATAAAGCGCCTTGAGGCGACTGATGTTATGATTTCACGTTGTATAAATAAAATTGAATTGAATTGAATACGAACTGGATGTGGTACAGGATCCTCCATTCACAGAGCAACAGCTCAATCTGCTCTGCTCTTTGCTCTGACAGCTTTCTCATTTGCCAGTGTTAATTGAAAGTCAATTTGGAACAGATGGCAGAGTTAAAAGATGCCCCATAATCCTCTCAGCAAAAGGCGTTAGGGAAGTGGGGGTAGGGAAGTATGCCTCTGGGTGATAGCACTACAATGTTATGACAGTAAAATGTTTCTCATAATGCTATAGCTTTGCTTTTCAACAGAGCACACAGTAGCATTTCAAAGTGAAATTGGTTCTCATTCACATGGTGGGTCAAACCTTTTATTTGTCACAAGCATGAGAGCAACCAAAGCTGATACTGATTTGAGTTTTAAAATATAATCTCATTAGTTGAAGTTTCCTGCAAATTTCTCTATTTTCATGCTGTAAAAAAATATAAACAATCTCACAACTGAAAACTTCAATGAACATTCAAAGAAACTATATACAATGGGATACATACATTTCACGTTCTTGGAAACAACTAGCTCCCTTCGGTGAAGTGATTTACTACACCTGACTGCCTCATTAAAGGTCAATACTCGCTGTGTATTTTCAATTTAATTTAGCTATATAGTGTCAAATCACAATAACAGTTAGGGGCGCTTTATATTGTAAGGTAAAGACCCTATAATAATAAAGAGACAACAGAGAAAACCACAAAAATCAGATGGGCCCCTTATAAGCAACCACTTTGGCTACAGTGGGAAGAAAAAAATTCTTTTGAACAGGAAGAAACCTCTGGCAGAGCCAGGGTCTTGGAGACCCATCTGCCATGACCGTCTGGGGCTGATGAGAGAGAGACAGGGCAAAGACTAGTCCCCATTATTATTGCTGTCACCTGTAGTAACCTTCGCACCTACAGCATAAAGTGGCAAGTATTTTAAGGAGAATATTCTAGAAGATTGACATATGTCATTGTGGTATTTTTCAGGGCCCAACATTTTATTAATTGTGCAAAACCTAGATATTCAAATAAAATAGTGTAGAGAGTATAGCAGTCTTTATAAAGACTTTTGTGGGTTTTCAAGAAATTACAGCTTTTCTGAGGTTCTGTTTACGCTTTTTAAAGATAAGTCAGTTGACCATCTTTCAGATAAAGTATATAGAATAATTGAAAAATTTGTGCTTACCTCGCGAACCTGCTAACAATGCTAATATTGAGTCATGATATTTTGTAATTTGAGGTAAGCTATGTTGTTAAATTGTATAAGAAAAGGTCCCCCGTTTATGTCATTATTAGGTAGCACTTTATCAGTTGTACAGTAAACCACTCTATACATTTTATAGTACCTAAAGCTATTCAAAATAGCTCATATTAATAAGCTAAAGTAAGTTTTGTTGCTAGCAACACTAACAACACAACAGTAGTAGTAGTTTTCCTTTGTAAATAAATACTAGTAACAGTTAATCCTCAAGTAACAACTAGTTTGGGTTGTGCAGCCCTTTTAGTTTAATGATTTATACTTAATGTCTTAATTTAACTGTGTGATTTAGCCACTTAGCTATTGCTGCTGAGAGTAGCATGTGAAAAAATAAACAAAATTAATTTCAGTCAAATCTGTAAACACAATGAGCATAGGGACTTGACTTCATTAGGTTTGAGAAATTCACACCATGTTCTGAAAAAATGAATGCTGAAACTAAACTAAAATATATTATTAAAAAAACATGGAAAATACAAAACTAATAGTTTAATGATCATATTCCATATACTGTAAACAAAAATAAGCAAAGAATATAAGAAAGAATTTTAACTAGCGCAGTCAGCCCAGCATCAAATGCATCTGGTAGTTAGTAAAAACAAATTTTTATATAAAAACTAGTTCCTGTGCTGCAACCAGATTATCTGTGCTTTATGAGCACTTGTGTAACACACATGGTAAGAGATGGTATAACTGGGTCAAGTAAGTATTAGCTTGGTTACAAATAGCTAGTTCTACTAGCTCCTGAGCCACCAGTACAACTACAAACAGTAATGGAAAATGAAGAAAAAAGAAACACCAGTCATTACCAGTATGCATTTATGTAGAGTAAAATACTTTCTATTTTTATTTTGAGTACTAATGTCACTAATAACTGTATTATTAAAGGACTGTTATCAATTGCACAATGCAGTTAGTCAGTTATTGTTCAGTAAGTATCAGTAAGAGCATATTGATACTGTCTGTATCGAGTGTATTTTTCTTTTATAGGGCTTATTTCAGACAGAGAATTTATTTATGTGTTATCCATATAATCGGATTGAATTTATGAAACATATTCCTCATTATTATAAAAATCTAATCACATGTTAGGATTCAGTGCTGACTGTAGAAACTATAGCTCACATGTGCCACAAACGGCAAGTTAATTCTCACCTCCTGTGAGGGTGACACACTTCTTACAACGCTAATCTATTTACAGAATGTAAATGCTCATGGAGAGACCAATCACAGCTTGATGCATTATTCAAAGAGACCAATCAGCATAATTAGAAGACCAATGTGACTTAAATTCTTTTTTCTCATCTCCAGACATGTTTACCGCTGTCTGTGCTCTTTCTGACCACTAATTGCATAAATGCATTTGTATGTGCTTTGACAACAACTCCTCTAACTGTGACTAGTGTGGTTGAGTGATGTTTTGTTTCCTGTGCTCAAACTTGCACAATGCTCCTGCTAGCACTCAGCCTGCACACTGTATCTCTCCTCAGGCCATTCACAGAGATATTAATAAAAACAAATCCATCATCTTCTCTCGATTTGTCATTGTTTTACCTGCAGTGCTGACTGCAGTCTTTTCAGCTTTCCTATTCTGGAAATAGGAAAGCTTCCTATTTCCAGAATCCAGAATCCTTGCATCCTACTGTAATCATGCCTCAGCTTGCAAATATGTATCAACAGCTCTAGCATTAAAATGCTGATTTTAAATTCATGTAAAATAGATGGGCTTTGTTTTGCCAAATATATGTTGCCATGGGGACCTTTGTTGCTTATGTCTTGTTTGATAAAGAGCTGTGAGATTGAAAAGAAAATGTGATGATAATAATACTGATGCAGATGAAACTCCTGTAGTTCACCTAAACTAGCTGAGTGGAGGCTTAACAACTTTCCTGACTGGTGCAATGCATTAATCCTTATATGTCTACTTATCTCACAAATACCCTTGCAGCTCCCTCACTTAAACCACACAGAGTATTTTCAGCAGTGAGAATGCTTTTGATGCAGACTTCCTCTATTTGGTGCTACATGTGAGACAGGGCAACTGTAGACCACGTCATAACTTTACTCTCCAAATATCATCGTGGGTTAATTTGTAAATATGGATTTCTGTCAGTGAGCCAAGCAGCAGCAGCAAATAGCACTTCAGTAGGTCTCTGACTGTTTGCTGTCTGAGGATACTTTTGTAATGACGACATTCATGTTAAAGGTCAGCCTGGTTTCTGCTGTAGGAAAACTCATCAGTACATAATCTAAAGAGCTGTTTGCAATATTGACAGTTATGACTTGACCAGAGAGCTCACTCAGTGAGTCATTCAATGCAGATCAATGTGTCTGACAGCTCTGGGCCTCTTCCTGTGATCACATGGAGCCCCTTAACTTAAGGTGCTTAAAGAAGTGGTGAAATGTAATTGATTATTACATTTTGATCATCAACAGTAGACTAGTTTGTGTTGTAAAACAGCACAATTTGGCACACAAGCAAATGCTAATTGATAAGCTGATGATTGAATGGTTTCACTCTTGATTGTGGACTTTGTAGATAATGATCTTCGATGATATCTAGGAATTTAAGCTGCAGATGTTAAACACAGCACATGTTTTGCAGGGAGAGTAACTGTGAAAGCAAAGGCACAATTAAAGGCTTTTATGTGTGCTAATGGTTTTGGATGCTTTGAGATATGTGCTGGCTGAGAGTGATGTGACGCTAAGATAACAGTGTGTAAATGTGTCTTGTTGCTGAAGGGTTTTTCTTGGGCCGCTGATGATAAAGGCGAACAAGGTCTTCCTGTCATGTGGTTGGCTGCATGTCAGTGAATGAACAAGTAAGACAGAGAATGGCCCTGTTCACGTAAGGAAAGCACACATACATTGCTGGTTTTAATTACGTCAGAGGCAAATGGGTGTGAAAGCAATGAAAATGTGGATTACAGCACGGGGTCACAGTCTTTCCACAGAGGGCCTGTTATCAGCACAGCACAGGCATGAATGTGCTCTCAATGCAAATGCCCTGGCCTCACAGTCCTCAGTCAACCTGTCTGCTGTTTGCAAATGATGAAACTGATAGTCAGTTCAACAGGTTTACAGTTTCTTTTTCATGCTCTGTTTGATCAGATCGAGTTTAACAACAAATTATTGAAAATGCAGATTTACAGTAAATTTACCCATAATTTCATACAAAGTAAAAGATTTGGTACAAACCATGTTGTATTTAGATTATTTTGTTATTATTGTGTTACTGTACTAACTTTCGCAATCGTGCAACAGTTACTAACAAAACAATTATTGTGTGTTTTTTTTGTTACTCATGCTACGAAAGTTCTTTGGTTATCAGAAAGATGACAAGATGTGCCTTTTCCTGCAAACTCACACTACAGTTACCTAACTCTAGTTCATGTGAAGGAAGGAGGTAAATAATAGAACTCTACAACTTTTACTATGAGAGGCTCTTTAATGTTTATTGCATGATAAAACAAGAACGTGATAGACAGGCCCAGGTCACAAATAATTACCCACTGGTGCTAACACTTAGCACCTGCATGATAGCATGCAGCACGTTAACACAAAGCTAGTAGCAAAGAACACTCCATGCAGACACCAACCAAGCCAAGCTTAATGAGGAATGATGAGCACTCATTATCAACTTTCATGTCAGCTTTGTGATAATACTTCAAAGGTGAAGGTAGGACAAATAACCTAGCATGTCTTTGGTAAAACAGAAGCACCCAGGAGAAACCCATGTGGGCACAGGGAGAACATACATCGCCATACAGAAAGGCCCCAGCTGACTTGAGCATTCAAGCCCAGAACCTTCATGCTGTTTGCATTTTTGCAATACGTCATAATGTTTAACCATTTTATACTTAAGATCCCTGAAGTATTTACAGCACATATTTGTAGCACAGTGACTCAGTCAGACAGTCATAGCTTTCAATCTCTTCTCTTCAGGACTGAGTCTACTTTGCTCCCAAAATGGTTTATGTAGTTAATGACTTTGTGGTATCTTTTCATGGTTATTTATGTGGGTCTCTCACGAACACGATGGAGTAGCCAAAAAGTCAACAAACTGTGGAAGGTTTAGTCCTGAAATAAATCTGAAACCCAAGCTGTAAGTCACAGTAGCTATGTTTACAGTAATGTTTCCTAACCACTTAGTTTTTAGTGTGCCTCCTTAACATACCTGTAGTACAGATGCAAATATGGCATCTGTATGTTAAATGTGGGCCAAAAGCTTGCTGAATCACATCCAACCTGCTAAAGTTCACTGGTTAACAGGTAAAAATAAATTGCCATGGGTCTGAACACATGGGCACATTTAAGCAGCTTGGCCAAATAAAAGACAGAGGCAAAAAAAAAAAAAAAAGACAGAATTACATCAGCGTTTTATACTCTGACCCTCAGGCCTTGAGTCAGGGAGACACAAAAGAGGACACAAGAGTAAGTCAGCTCTGCCACTGTGTTGCTGTGTTGACTCATTAGACATAGTACTAAAAATATAATTCAAATAGCAATGGAATTTTTGACTAGTGTCTGATTTTGGAATTTTCCTTCATGACCGTAAACATATTTTTAACATAAACTGATGCAGGAACGGTCCTCTTTGAGTGCTTCACTTGATGTTTAAGCAAAACCTACTGCCATTTACAGTCAGAAGTAACCATTTACTTTTTGTTTCCTCTAAATCGAACTGCTGTTAAAAATAGCCCTGACCAGTTGCAGTTTTTCCTCCTGTTGAAATTATATTTCCTGAAAACAGCAGTGCTCAGGTGTTTCATGACGTCATGGATCTCTGAGCCATTGTTAAAAATCAAAGCGTGTGACACCTGTAAAAATGTACAGCACCTGTAAAAATTTGTTTATTGAACTCACTGTTTGACATTTCAAGAAAACAAAGAATGCAGTCAGGGCTTGGGACATTATTTAGTTTATTATTTAGTTTAGTTCTTAAAAGAGAGTGATGAGAATATGATGCAGTTCAACTGAATTTAATTGAGTGTAAGTGCTGATTGAACTCTTTTAAGCAGAAATTCTGCTAATTGAACTCTTTTCAGCAGAAATTCTGCTGATTCACCTCTTTTCTGCAAAGTTTTCAGCCTTTTCACCTCTTAACAGCACAATTCTCAGCCGCTTCTGCTAATTTCAGCACAATTGTCAGTCTCTCCACCACTTCTTTGTGAGAAAGAGTTTGGTGCAATGAGATGAATAGCCGCATTGAGACCTGAAGGGCCAGGTTCGAATCCTGCTCAGGGCAATGTTGTTGTTTTTTTTCTTTATTCAACCTTTTCAGCTTTTTTCAGCAGACATCTTTAACGTTAAGGCATCCACACAGCATTTTCGCAGGAAATGAAAAATTTTCTAGTTCTTTATTCCACTATTTACTAGTTACTTCCGTAGACTTTTTGGCACTCAACTACTCCCACAGTTTTTATCCGATTTTCGCCATTCAAACTTTAAAAAATTCTGCTCTTTCTGCTAATGTGTGCTATGACTTTTGGTGCTCATAACTTCTATACTTTTTGAGACGTTGCCCACAAAATTACAGATATAATGGTGACTTAGCTGCCCGTTGGATAAACCCATGGACCTTAGAAAAGATCAACACTAGTGATGTGACGTTCTGTATCGAGGCTTCGAAGCTTGTGTCGAGTAATTGAGGGAGCGTTTCCGCGATGCACGTATCGAGGCTTGCTTCATTTATGGGAGGAGCTGAAAATGATGACGTCCGAAGCCTCACTGCCCGGCTGTACCACGTGACTGGTTCATGAAGTGGTTCGAACTTTGCCGCGAGATATGACAGCGATATAAACCCCTCAGACTTCATTCAAAAATGTGGGTGTTTGATGGAGAGTTGCGGTTAGTGAGAGTTTGGAGACAGTTTGGAGGTTTATGAGAGTGAGGAGAGAAAGTCAGGAGAGAATGGAGCCAGCTAAGAAGAGGATGTCCTCCCCTGTGTGGGAACATTTTGATCCTCCCAACAAGGTATGTAAATTTCAGAAGATGTATTTTCATAATACTGATGGTGCAATACAATTTATGTTAAGCTGTCTTGACTTTTGTACAAGGTGAAGTGTTTGCTATGTGCCAGGGAGCTGGGATATAACAACAACACCTCATCCATGCTTAGGCACTACAGAGCTTTGCATGAGAATAAGGGGAACACCAATTGTGGAGCAAGACCAGGTGAGCCATCAAATGCAATGATAATATAGCATGCCGTAATGTTACTAAATGATATAACAATATTATACAACTGTTATAAGTTAAGTGTAAAGTAAAGTGTAAAGTGTGCGTGTTAGTCCCCATAGGGAAATAGTTCCTCTGCATTTAACCCATTCACCCAGTGAAGCAGTGGGCAGCCACCAATGCAGCGCCCGGGGAGCAGTGTGTAGGGATGGTACCTTGCTCAGGGGTACCTCAGGGTAGCCGTTCAGTGGAGTCGAACCCCCGACCTTCCAATCAAGGGGCCACCACTCTACCTACTGAGCTATCCCTGCCCCTGTGTGTGATATTTATATTTGTGCTTTGTCTTTATTGTCTTTCCTCAGGAGAACAATCTCAAATAGCTGAAGACCTGGTTAGCATGGTGATTGAGGACTCCTAGCCATTTAGCATTGTGGAGGACAAAGGATTCAAAAGATTTGTTAAATCATTAAATCCTAGCTATGTTCTCCCCACTAAAAAGGTCATAAAAGCAGTGAAACTTCAGTTTTTACAGAATGAAATGTGAACAGGCAGGACTGAGGCTCAAAGCCTCAGTGTGTAGCTGTCCATACCTAAACGTTACAAAAGCACAACCACTGTCCACACCCCAACCACACCTCACCTCACAGTAAATGATCATTTCCATTTTAAGCATTTCCAAATAATCATTTTCCATACTGCCAGTATAAATATACACAGTATACTGCCATCACTACAATATACATGTTTTACACACTCCTTTTGTTGTTGACATTTACAGGCTGTGTGCAAAAGGCCACACTCTTCAAATTCATGCCAACTAATATTTTTACGTCCAGTAGGTGTCCTACTAGAGCAAATGAAGCTTCAAGAAGCTTTGCGCTGGGATGAACCAATTGGATGAAAAGCTTCAGTGCTTCATGAAGCTTCATCAATTCAACTAATCAACAATACTCGGATGTAAGCACCCGTGTATAACACAATAGGCAAAATTACGCTTGCTAACCTTTCCACATCACAGGCTTCTCATTAAATAAACATTTTTTTCAAATACTCACCATGATCTGAGACCGTTTAAATATTTTGTTACTCTGAAAATATGGCAGTATGAAGCTAAACCTTTAGCTTGACGGCTAAAGCAATGCTAAGATTTACACGGAAACGATCAGCGGACATCGTTAAAGTACTATTGGTCTACATTCTTCTTCTGTGGTAGCAGCCTGGGCAGAGTAACAGCCAACTTTAAACTGCGCCATCTGTTGGCACAAATTACAGTAGAAAACATTATTGCGACAACACGTTTTTTGGGGAAAAATAACAGAGATTGAAACTTTATTGATAATTTGTCCAAATTGAAAAATGCCCTCCTCCAAAAATATCACGTGACAACCTCATTGCCTTACAGAATTATGACGTCACACACATGTAGAATCTTACCACCATTCTGATCCTTTGATCCTTTGATCCAAAAATCTATAAATAGCGGTGAAGAGCAACGACTTTTAGTCCGTTTCTCGCAGCATTGATGTGTGCAGCATTGAACCGTTCGCCAGAAAAGCCTTTTGAAATATTTGGATCCTTTGCAATTCTAACTGTATCCAGACCCAAGATGTCTCAAACAAATCCAAAGGGACAAGAAGTTGACCCCTACACTCTTCCCTGGGATGAGCCACTAGACTCTTCCCTTTCCTCTCTTCCTTGGTGTGACCAAGTCGAACTAGAGGAAAAGCGTTTGGAAGAAATGGAGGATGAAGCGCTCAGAAACACCGAGAAGATTAAGTTCTTGATGGAGGAAAATGAGCAAAAGAGCGCTCAGCTAAAAAAGTTGTCATACCAGCTTCAAGAAAAGGAAGCTATTATTGAGGAGAAACAACAAGATCTCCATGACATGGACAAAAAGAACCAGGAGCTCCAAGGAAAGCTTGATGAAGCCCTGCAACAAAATAAAAAACTTGTCCAAGAGAAAAAACAAGACGGCACGAAGAAGAGAGGGCTGTACAGCAATCTCCAAGAAATGGAGCTAATGTACAGTGTATACAAAAAAAAGCTTGATCGCACACTGCTAGAAAATGAAAAGCTTCTCCAAGAAAAAAGGCAACAGGAGTTAAAAGAGAAAGAAATGGATTCCAAGCTTCAGAGCATCAAGCAACACAATGAAAGCTTGCAAGGAAAGCTTGATGAAGCTCTTCGACAAAATAGAAAACTCCTCCAAGAGAAGAAAGAAGATGGCATGAAGAAGAGAGGGCTGCACAGCAACCTCCGAGACATGGAGCTAAAGTACAATGTTGACAAAAAAAGGCTTGATCGCACAGAGCAAGCAAATGAGAAGCTCCTCCAAGAGAAAAGGGAACAAGAAAGCAAACAAAAAGAAATGGATTCCAATCTTCAGAGCATCAAGCAACAAAATGAAAGCTTGCAAGGAAAGCTCGATGAAGCTCTGCGACAAAATAAAGCAATCCTTCAAGAGAAAGAGCAGCTGGACAGAAAGCAGGGAGACATGGAGTGCCAACTCCAGCTCATGGAGGGAAATGACAGGATGCTGCAGGTAAAGTTCAATGAGACACTGCACAAATATCAAGACCTGCTTCAAGAAAGAGAACAGCTGGTCAGTAAGCAGAGAGAAGAAAAACTTCTTCTCCAGGAGTTTGAGAAGAACAACCAAAACCTGCAAGAACTTTACAACAAACTGAAGTTCAAAGCATCTGAGCTGGAAGGAGAAAATGAAAAACTACAAAAACAGGAGGTAACATCTAAAGTGCTGACAGAAAGGTTGGAAGAAAAACAAGGCGAAAAAGAAGAAGTGGTGAAAAAATGCAACAAGCTGCAGAAGCAAAACACCGAAACAATCGAGGAGCTGATCCTCATCCTTGAGAAAAAGCAGAAAAAGAAAAAACGCTTCTGCTTCTTCTCGAGGAAGAACACTCCTTCTCTCACTACTGCCAATGTCACCTCTTCTTCCCCCACCTCTATTCCAGCTTAATTCCCCCCCCCCCCTTAACTACTAACACCTCTCCCATCTCCCTCCCCTCTCTTCACAGTCACCCCCCAACCAGTCCCGACAGTTGACTGCCCCCTCTAGAGCCTGGTTCTGTCATAGGTTTCTTCCTTTAATTTTAAAGGGAGTTTTTCCTATCCACTGTCGCCTAGTGCTTGCTCGGAGGGGATTGTTGGGGTTTTCTCTCCTCTCTCCCTTTACATCCCACCCACCTTCTCTTTTTTCTTAATAATTGAACAATTAAAAACAATTGGCTGCTAATTAAATGTGTCAAATCAATGTCTTTATTCAAGAATACAAGAAATGGGTAATAGCTGCATGTGTGTTTGTGTGTGTGCATAATATGCATACTTTACGTGTTGGATCCAAATCCCACAAGGAATTAAATAAAACAAGAAGACAAACAAAAACAAATATTTCTCTCCCTTCCCAGGTCAGGAATCAGGATGAGGAAGAAATGAGGTCAGATCAGTGCAGGTTTTTGCACTACTGACAGAAAGTTTCTGCTGATTAAAAAAAGTATGTCGATATTTCTGAAATACATTTGCAAACAAATAACTTTGACAACTTGTGTTTTTTCATAAAAGAAAAATCAGAGAGCAGAGCTGGTAAAACAGCTTAGCTCCGCAGGTTACAGGAGATCAGATGCCAAATACTTTTCATGACAGTCTTCGTTATTGCATAAATCTCCCCTTTTATCATTGATCAGTAAATCACTGCATATACATTCATCTAACCGTTATAATTTCATGAGTAAAGATTCTCAGATGACTGAATGGCGGTTTTAGTAAATGTTGAACTTTATTGTGATTTCTATTTTTAGAATCAATAGCACACATTTTGATTTAGTTTTGCAAGCTGCTGATTTCACACAGATCCACTGCCCAAACGTGCCTTTGAGCTTTTCATCATTTAACAAGAATAGGCTCAGGCAATCATTGTGTAATTAGGCTTTGGGAAGGTCTGGGGACAGGTATGATGGTGGTGGTTTTAAAGCACTGTGGCACAACAGCTTGACTCAGGGAGATGTTAAAGATGCCCGCTAGGACATCAGTCAGCTGGTCAGCACGGGCTCCGAGCACGCGTCCAGGTATATTGTCTGGTCCAGCAACTTTGTGTGGGTTGACTTTAGTGAGAGTCCTTCTCACACTGGCCGTGGACAGGGACAGCACTTGGTTGTCTGGCAAGGGGCTGGCCCTCTATAGTCCATCTTGCGTCCCACTTAAACAAGTGCGTGTTCACACTGCCCCTGGATGTCCTGGCCTCTGAGGTTAAGGTGTACGGCTCCTGGTTGTCAACTGACCAATTTATCATGGCAAAGTCTGTGGTGGACAAAAGATAAGAGGCTGATTATAAAAATGATCCATGCACGCCTTATGACCTACAGCATGTACAGTTAACACAGCTAAATGGCTGTGAAATTGTAAAATTACTTTTGAAATAAAGCTATTCAAAGTCAATTAACTGTGACTATAATAATAGCAATGTTAGCCAGCAAACAAAGCGTTAGCACTAATTAAAATAAGCTGCTAGGTGATGTTACCGTTTCAAGTTCTCTCATTGTTTGACATGTAGGGCAGATATTTTGGTGACACTGAGATTAGCCAGACACTAAACAGCAGTGTAATATCAACGCTAGATTAGATGTTTTCTAATCCGATAAAATGACATTATTCCTGTTTATAGAAGATGTTTGTCGTCTGTTTGTTTGACTGACAGGAACAGGAAATAGTGGTTGGAAATTACTGTTGGCGTTACATGAGGGTAAAGAAGGGCTTTAAGCACCTGGGTAAAAACTGGACCCATGATGAAACACTACAACAAGTACAACATATTCTTCAGTTTTAATATGTGACCATACTGTGCAGACTGCTGATGAGTTACACGGTTACATTTCATTAGTCATTGTTAAACTAAAGTGGTAAGCAGTTACTTTATCCTTTCACTTAAAATTTCCAGGAAAAACACTACCTTGGCTACTTTTGTGCTTACATTTGATCTATGCTGGGTCACTACTTTTGCACTATAATGCTGCTGCTGACACCTTGGTTCACACTGACAATTAGAAAAAAGCTGATATGAAAAGAAGGATGGAAAATGCCTGGAATTTAGTTACACTTGCAAATACTGCTGCCTCCAAACTGCAAGCATCAATAAAATGTTACAGTATTGTTTTCTATATCTGTGCATATATCCTTATTGGTAGTTTTCTCGAAATAGAAGATCTTCATTTTTAAAAAAGAAAATCTCTGATAACATTGCTGAAGCTAGCGCCCACCCCTACTGCGCGTACTGCAAATATAAAACTGATATATACTTACATCATGAAGCAGTTGATGTTTGGTTTCTGACAAATACAGTAAAGAGGTGCGTTCTCCCCCTCCATACCAGTGTTCTCAGGCACTGGTACATGGTCAGTGTCAGACACTTCACTGTCCTACAACATACCACATAGGACCACATTAGAAATGACATGTATGTAGACATGCTAATTATACCTGGCTAAATGGATGCAGTAACAAAATGTTACTTAACTACTCTAGTTATTAGTTTCCAGATGTGTGCAGTTGCTCCAGTCTTACTGACAGTATACTGTTTCAAACACCAGTGCCAACATTTTATTTTTTAAATCTTAGTATGATTCTGCACCAAGACTTGTGGCCTGTTGCTCGGTAACTTATTGTCTGACTACATTAACTACAGTTCATAAACATCATTCATTTTCTCCTACTTATTTTATTCAGGTTGTATTCCAGCTGTCATAGGGCAAAAGTACACCCTGGACAGGTCGCCAGTCTGTTGGAGGGTTATTAGAGAGACTCAGACAACCACTCACACCAACAGCCAACTAACCTAACCCCGCGCATGTCTTTGGAGTTCAACACCAGTCTGGCCGAATCACAGATAAGCAGGGTGTCTGTGCTGCAGAGCACAGCTGTGTCAGAGACTCTTGACATCAATGTAGCGTTAAGGATGCGGAGCGACGGGTGCACTAACGTAATGAAATTATGAGAGTGATCGTCATTGTCTCTATGTTGTTGCGCCCTTATTCGTATTACTGAAACCATATATCTATTCTAGCTCACCCTAAAACTGTGGATAAAATTAATCTGTTAATAAACGTGGTCAATTATTTGGGAATGTTCTGGCAAGAACGTCGCATTCTTCCGGTGGGGAAACTAATCATAATACATAATAATTATAATAACAATAATAAATATAATCACCGGTAAAGTCAGTTAGCGAACACTACTGGCATGTAATGCCAATGACGACCATTTCACAAACTGTCGAAAATGCTCAAAATGTTGTCGGCACCAAAAGTGAAGGGCTGACAGTTGTGTTATATACGAACCGTAAGCGCTAATGTTGGTTAGCATCAGCTAAAGCGAGGAAGTTTGACACTTGCAGAGGCAGTGAACGCAGAGAGAGCTTAAAAACGCATTGTGTGGTTTTTTAGTCTTTGCTTCGTTGCTTTGGGATTTTTTTTTTGCATTAAGACGTTGCCCACAAAATTACAGATATAACGGTGACTTAGCTGCTCGTTGGATAAACCCATGGACCTTAGAAAAGATCAACAATACTCGGATGTAAGCACCCGTGTATAACACAATAGGCAAAATTACGCTTGCTAACCTTTCCACATCACAGGCTTCTCATTAAATAAACATTTTTTTCAAATACTCACCATGATCTGAGACCGTTTAAATATTTTGTTACTCTGAAAATATGGCAGTATGAAGCTAAACCTTTAGCTTGACGGCTAAAGCAATGCTAAGATTTACACGGAAACGATCAGCGGACATCGTTAAAGTACTATTGGTCTACATTCTTCTTCTATGGTAGCAGCCTGGGCAGAGTAACAGCCAACTTTAAACTGCGCCATCTGTTGGCACAAATTACAGTAGAAAACATTATTGCGACAACACGTTTTTTGGGGAAAAATAACAGAGATTGAAACTTTATTGATAATTTGTCCAAATTGAAAAATGCCCTCCTCCAAAAATATCACGTGACAACCTCATTGCCTTACAGAATTATGACGTCACACACATGTAGAATCTTACCACCATTCTGATCCTTTGATCCTTTGATCCAAAAATCTATAAATAGCGGTGAAGAGCAACGACTTTTAGTCCGTTTCTCGCAGCATTGATGTGTGCAGCATTGAACCGTTCGCCAGAAAAGCCTTTTGAAATATTTGGATCCTTTGCAATTCTAACTGTATCCAGACCCAAGATGTCTCAAACAAATCCAAAGGGACAAGAAGTTGACCCCTACACTCTTCCCTGGGATGAGCCACTAGACTCTTCCCTTTCCTCTCTTCCTTGGTGTGACCAAGTCGAACTAGAGGAAAAGCGTTTGGAAGAAATGGAGGATGAAGCGCTCAGAAACACCGAGAAGATTAAGTTCTTGATGGAGGAAAATGAGCAAAAGAGCGCTCAGCTAAAAAAGTTGTCATACCAGCTTCAAGAAAAGGAAGCTATTATTGAGGAGAAACAACAAGATCTCCATGACATGGACAAAAAGAACCAGGAGCTCCAAGGAAAGCTTGATGAAGCCCTGCAACAAAATAAAAAACTTGTCCAAGAGAAAAAACAAGACGGCACGAAGAAGAGAGGGCTGTACAGCAATCTCCAAGAAATGGAGCTAATGTACAGTGTATACAAAAAAAAGCTTGATCGCACACTGCTAGAAAATGAAAAGCTTCTCCAAGAAAAAAGGCAACAGGAGTTAAAAGAGAAAGAAATGGATTCCAAGCTTCAGAGCATCAAGCAACACAATGAAAGCTTGCAAGGAAAGCTTGATGAAGCTCTTCGACAAAATAGAAAACTCCTCCAAGAGAAGAAAGAAGATGGCATGAAGAAGAGAGGGCTGCACAGCAACCTCCGAGACATGGAGCTAAAGTACAATGTTGACAAAAAAAGGCTTGATCGCACAGAGCAAGCAAATGAGAAGCTCCTCCAAGAGAAAAGGGAACAAGAAAGCAAACAAAAAGAAATGGATTCCAATCTTCAGAGCATCAAGCAACAAAATGAAAGCTTGCAAGGAAAGCTCGATGAAGCTCTGCGACAAAATAAAGCAATCCTTCAAGAGAAAGAGCAGCTGGACAGAAAGCAGGGAGACATGGAGTGCCAACTCCAGCTCATGGAGGGAAATGACAGGATGCTGCAGGTAAAGTTCAATGAGACACTGCACAAATATCAAGACCTGCTTCAAGAAAGAGAACAGCTGGTCAGTAAGCAGAGAGAAGAAAAACTTCTTCTCCAGGAGTTTGAGAAGAACAACCAAAACCTGCAAGAACTTTACAACAAACTGAAGTTCAAAGCATCTGAGCTGGAAGGAGAAAATGAAAAACTACAAAAACAGGAGGTAACATCTAAAGTGCTGACAGAAAGGTTGGAAGAAAAACAAGGCGAAAAAGAAGAAGTGGTGAAAAAATGCAACAAGCTGCAGAAGCAAAACACCGAAACAATCGAGGAGCTGATCCTCATCCTTGAGAAAAAGCAGAAAAAGAAAAAACGCTTCTGCTTCTTCTCGAGGAAGAACACTCCTTCTCTCACTACTGCCAATGTCACCTCTTCTTCCCCCACCTCTATTCCAGCTTAATTCCCCCCCCCCCCTTAACTACTAACACCTCTCCCATCTCCCTCCCCTCTCTTCACAGTCACCCCCCAACCAGTCCCGACAGTTGACTGCCCCCTCTAGAGCCTGGTTCTGTCATAGGTTTCTTCCTTTAATTTTAAAGGGAGTTTTTCCTATCCACTGTCGCCTAGTGCTTGCTCGGAGGGGATTGTTGGGGTTTTCTCTCCTCTCTCCCTTTACATCCCACCCACCTTCTCTTTTTTCTTAATAATTGAACAATTAAAAACAATTGGCTGCTAATTAAATGTGTCAAATCAATGTCTTTATTCAAGAATACAAGAAATGGGTAATAGCTGCATGTGTGTTTGTGTGTGTGCATAATATGCATACTTTACGTGTTGGATCCAAATCCCACAAGGAATTAAATAAAACAAGAAGACAAACAAAAACAAATATTTCTCTCCCTTCCCAGGTCAGGAATCAGGATGAGGAAGAAATGAGGTCAGATCAGTGCAGGTTTTTGCACTACTGACAGAAAGTTTCTGCTGATTAAAAAAAGTATGTCGATATTTCTGAAATACATTTGCAAACAAATAACTTTGACAACTTGTGTTTTTTCATAAAAGAAAAATCAGAGAGCAGAGCTGGTAAAACAGCTTAGCTCCGCAGGTTACAGGAGATCAGATGCCAAATACTTTTCATGACAGTCTTCGTTATTGCATAAATCTCCCCTTTTATCATTGATCAGTAAATCACTGCATATACATTCATCTAACCGTTATAATTTCATGAGTAAAGATTCTCAGATGACTGAATGGCGGTTTTAGTAAATGTTGAACTTTATTGTGATTTCTATTTTTAGAATCAATAGCACACATTTTGATTTAGTTTTGCAAGCTGCTGATTTCACACAGATCCACTGCCCAAACGTGCCTTTGAGCTTTTCATCATTTAACAAGAATAGGCTCAGGCAATCATTGTGTAATTAGGCTTTGGGAAGGTCTGGGGACAGGTATGATGGTGGTGGTTTTAAAGCACTGTGGCACAACAGCTTGACTCAGGGAGATGTTAAAGATGCCCGCTAGGACATCAGTCAGCTGGTCAGCACGGGCTCCGAGCACGCGTCCAGGTATATTGTCTGGTCCAGCAACTTTGTGTGGGTTGACTTTAGTGAGAGTCCTTCTCACACTGGCCGTGGACAGGGACAGCACTTGGTTGTCTGGCAAGGGGCTGGCCCTCTATAGTCCATCTTGCGTCCCACTTAAACAAGTGCGTGTTCACACTGCCCCTGGATGTCCTGGCCTCTGAGGTTAAGGTGTACGGCTCCTGGTTGTCAACTGACCAATTTATCATGGCAAAGTCTGTGGTGGACAAAAGATAAGAGGCTGATTATAAAAATGATCCATGCACGCCTTATGACCTACAGCATGTACAGTTAACACAGCTAAATGGCTGTGAAATTGTAAAATTACTTTTGAAATAAAGCTATTCAAAGTCAATTAACTGTGACTATAATAATAGCAATGTTAGCCAGCAAACAAAGCGTTAGCACTAATTAAAATAAGCTGCTAGGTGATGTTACCGTTTCAAGTTCTCTCATTGTTTGACATGTAGGGCAGATATTTTGGTGACACTGAGATTAGCCAGACACTAAACAGCAGTGTAATATCAACGCTAGATTAGATGTTTTCTAATCCGATAAAATGACATTATTCCTGTTTATAGAAGATGTTTGTCGTCTGTTTGTTTGACTGACAGGAACAGGAAATAGTGGTTGGAAATTACTGTTGGCGTTACATGAGGGTAAAGAAGGGCTTTAAGCACCTGGGTAAAAACTGGACCCATGATGAAACACTACAACAAGTACAACATATTCTTCAGTTTTAATATGTGACCATACTGTGCAGACTGCTGATGAGTTACACGGTTACATTTCATTAGTCATTGTTAAACTAAAGTGGTAAGCAGTTACTTTATCCTTTCACTTAAAATTTCCAGGAAAAACACTACCTTGGCTACTTTTGTGCTTACATTTGATCTATGCTGGGTCACTACTTTTGCACTATAATGCTGCTGCTGACACCTTGGTTCACACTGACAATTAGAAAAAAGCTGATATGAAAAGAAGGATGGAAAATGCCTGGAATTTAGTTACACTTGCAAATACTGCTGCCTCCAAACTGCAAGCATCAATAAAATGTTACAGTATTGTTTTCTATATCTGTGCATATATCCTTATTGGTAGTTTTCTCGAAATAGAAGATCTTCATTTTTAAAAAAGAAAATCTCTGATAACATTGCTGAAGCTAGCGCCCACCCCTACTGCGCGTACTGCAAATATAAAACTGATATATACTTACATCATGAAGCAGTTGATGTTTGGTTTCTGACAAATACAGTAAAGAGGTGCGTTCTCCCCCTCCATACCAGTGTTCTCAGGCACTGGTACATGGTCAGTGTCAGACACTTCACTGTCCTACAACATACCACATAGGACCACATTAGAAATGACATGTATGTAGACATGCTAATTATACCTGGCTAAATGGATGCAGTAACAAAATGTTACTTAACTACTCTAGTTATTAGTTTCCAGATGTGTGCAGTTGCTCCAGTCTTACTGACAGTATACTGTTTCAAACACCAGTGCCAACATTTTATTTTTTAAATCTTAGTATGATTCTGCACCAAGACTTGTGGCCTGTTGCTCGGTAACTTATTGTCTGACTACATTAACTACAGTTCATAAACATCATTCATTTTCTCCTACTTATTTTATTCAGGTTGTATTCCAGCTGTCATAGGGCAAAAGTACACCCTGGACAGGTCGCCAGTCTGTTGGAGGGTTATTAGAGAGACTCAGACAACCACTCACACCAACAGCCAACTAACCTAACCCCGCGCATGTCTTTGGAGTTCAACACCAGTCTGGCCGAATCACAGATAAGCAGGGTGTCTGTGCTGCAGAGCACAGCTGTGTCAGAGACTCTTGACATCAATGTAGCGTTAAGGATGCGGAGCGACGGGTGCACTAACGTAATGAAATTATGAGAGTGATCGTCATTGTCTCTATGTTGTTGCGCCCTTATTCGTATTACTGAAACCATATATCTATTCTAGCTCACCCTAAAACTGTGGATAAAATTAATCTGTTAATAAACGTGGTCAATTATTTGGGAATGTTCTGGCAAGAACGTCGCATTCTTCCGGTGGGGAAACTAATCATAATACATAGTAATTATAATAACAATAATAAATATAATCACCGGTAAAGTCAGTTAGCGAACACTACTGGCATGTAATGCCAATGACGACCATTTCACAAACTGTCGAAAATGCTCAAAATGTTGTCAGCACCAAAAGTGAAGGGCTGACAGTTGTGTTATATACGAACCGTAAGCGCTAATGTTGGTTAGCATCAGCTAAAGCGAGGAAGTTTGACACTTGCAGAGGCAGTGAACGCAGAGAGAGCTTAAAAACGCATTGTGTGGTTTATTAGTCTTTGCTTCGTTGCTTTGGGATTTTTTTTTTGCATTAAGACGTTGCCCACAAAATTACAGATATAACGGTGACTTAGCTGCTCGTTGGATAAACCCATGGACCTTAGAAAAGATCAACAATACTCGGATGTAAGCACCCGTGTATAACACAATAGGCAAAATTACGCTTGCTAACCTTTCCACATCACAGGCTTCTCATTAAATAAACATTTTTTTTCAAATACTCACCATGATCTGAGACCGTTTAAATATTTTGTTACTCTGAAAATATGGCAGTATGAAGCTAAACCTTTAGCTTGACGGCTAAAGCAATGCTAAGATTTACACGGAAACGATCAGCGGACATCGTTAAAGTACTATTGGTCTACATTCTTCTTCTGTGGTAGCAGCCTGGGCAGAGTAACAGCCAACTTTAAACTGCGCCATCTGTTGGCACAAATTACAGTAGAAAACATTATTGCGACAACACGTTTTTTGGGGAAAAATAACAGAGATTGAAACTTTATTGATAATTTGTCCAAATTGAAAAATGCCCTCCTCCAAAAATATCACGTGACAACCTCATTGCCTTACAGAATTATGACGTCACACACATGTAGAATCTTACCACCATTCTGATCCTTTGATCCTTTGATCCAAAAATCTATAAATAGCGGTGAAGAGCAACGACTTTTAGTCCGTTTCTCGCAGCATTGATGTGTGCAGCATTGAACCGTTCGCCAGAAAAGCCTTTTGAAATATTTGGATCCTTTGCAATTCTAACTGTATCCAGACCCAAGATGTCTCAAACAAATCCAAAGGGACAAGAAGTTGACCCCTACACTCTTCCCTGGGATGAGCCACTAGACTCTTCCCTTTCCTCTCTTCCTTGGTGTGACCAAGTCGAACTAGAGGAAAAGCGTTTGGAAGAAATGGAGGATGAAGCGCTCAGAAACACCGAGAAGATTAAGTTCTTGATGGAGGAAAATGAGCAAAAGAGCGCTCAGCTAAAAAAGTTGTCATACCAGCTTCAAGAAAAGGAAGCTATTATTGAGGAGAAACAACAAGATCTCCATGACATGGACAAAAAGAACCAGGAGCTCCAAGGAAAGCTTGATGAAGCCCTGCAACAAAATAAAAAACTTGTCCAAGAGAAAAAACAAGACGGCACGAAGAAGAGAGGGCTGTACAGCAATCTCCAAGAAATGGAGCTAATGTACAGTGTATACAAAAAAAAGCTTGATCGCACACTGCTAGAAAATGAAAAGCTTCTCCAAGAAAAAAGGCAACAGGAGTTAAAAGAGAAAGAAATGCATTCCAAGCTTCAGAGCATCAAGCAACACAATGAAAGCTTGCAAGGAAAGCTTGATGAAGCTCTTCGACAAAATAGAAAACTCCTCCAAGAGAAGAAAGAAGATGGCTTGAAGAAGAGAGGGCTGCACAGCAACCTCCGAGACATGGAGCTAAAGTACAATGTTGACAAAAAAAGGCTTGATCGCACAGAGCAAGCAAATGAGAAGCTCCTCCAAGAGAAAAGGGAACAAGAAAGCAAACAAAAAGAAATGGATTCCAATCTTCAGAGCATCAAGCAACAAAATGAAAGCTTGCAAGGAAAGCTCGATGAAGCTCTGCGACAAAATAAAGCAGTCCTTCAAGAGAAAGAGCAGCTGGACAGAAAGCAGGGAGACATGGAGTGCCAACTCCAGCTCATGGAGGGAAACGACAGGATGCTGCAGGTAAAGTTCAATGAGACACTGCACAAATATCAAGACCTGCTTCAAGAAAGAGAACAGCTGGTCAGTAAGCAGAGAGAAGAAAAACTTCTTCTCCAGGAGTTTGAGAAGAACAACCAAAACCTGCAAGAACTTTACAACAAACTGAAGTTCAAAGCATCTGAGCTGGAAGGAGAAAATGAAAAACTACAAAAACAGGAGGTAACATCTAAAGTGCTGACAGAAAGGTTGGAAGAAAAACAAGGCGAAAAAGAAGAAGTGGTGAAAAAATGCAACAAGCTGCAGAAGCAAAACACCGAAACAATCGAGGAGCTGATCCTCATCCTTGAGAAAAAGCAGAAAAAGAAAAAACGCTTCTGCTTCTTCTCGAGGAAGAACACTCCTTCTCTCACTACTGCCAATGTCACCTCTTCTTCCCCCACCTCTATTCCAGCTTAATTCCCCCCCCCCCCCCCCCCCTTAACTACTAACACCTCTCCCATCTCCCTCCCCTCTCTTCACAGTCACCCCCCAACCAGTCCCGACAGTTGACTGCCCCCTCTAGAGCCTGGTTCTGTCATAGGTTTCTTCCTTTAATTTTAAAGGGAGTTTTTCCTATCCACTGTCGCCTAGTGCTTGCTCGGAGGGGATTGTTGGGGTTTTCTCTCCTCTCTCCCTTTACATCCCACCCACCTTCTCTTTTTTCTTAACAATTGAACAATTAAAAACAATTGGCTGCTAATTAAATGTGTCAAATCAATGTCTTTATTCAAGAATACAAGAAATGGGTAATAGCTGCATGTGTGTTTGTGTGTGTGCATAATATGCATACTTTACGTGTTGGATCCAAATCCCACAAGGAATTAAATAAAACAAGAAGACAAACAAAAACAAATATTTCTCTCCCTTCCCAGGTCAGGAATCAGGATGAGGAAGAAATGAGGTCAGATCAGTGCAGGTTTTTGCACTACTGACATAAAGTTTCTGCTGATTAAAAAAAGTATGTCGATATTTCTGAAATACATTTGCAAACAAATAACTTTGACAACTTGTGTTTTTTCATAAAAGATAAAAGAAAAATCAGAGAGCAGAGCTGGTAAAACAGCTTAGCTCCGCAGGTTACAGGAGATCAGATGCCAAATACTTTTCATGACAGTCTTCGTTATTGCATAAATCTCCCCTTTTATCATTGATCAGTAAATCACTGCATATACATTCATCTAACCGTTATAATTTCATGAGTAAAGATTCTCAGATGACTGAATGGCGGTTTTAGTAAATGTTGAACTTTATTGTGATTTCTATTTTTAGAATCAATAGCACACATTTTGATTTAGTTTTGCAAGCTGCTGATTTCACACAGATCCACTGCCCAAACGTGCCTTTGAGTTTTTCATCATTTAACAAGAATAGGCTCAGGCAATCATTGTGTAATTAGGCTTTGGGAAGGTCTGGGGACAGGTATGATGGTGGTGGTTTTAAAGCACTGTGGCACAACAGCTTGACTCAGGGAGATGTTAAAGATGCCCGCTAGGACATCAGTCAGCTGGTCAGCACGGGCTCCGAGCACGCGTCCAGGTATATTGTCTGGTCCAGCAACTTTGTGTGGGTTGACTTTAGTGAGAGTCCTTCTCACACTGGCCGTGGACAGGGACAGCACTTGGTTGTCTGGCAAGGGGCTGGCCCTCTATAGTCCATCTTGCGTCCCACTTAAACAAGTGCGTGTTCACACTGCCCCTGGATGTCCTGGCCTCTGAGGTTAAGGTGTACGGCTCCTGGTTGTCAACTGACCAATTTATCATGGCAAAGTCTGTGGTGGACAAAAGATAAGAGGCTGATTATAAAAATGATCCATGCACGCCTTATGACCTACAGCATGTACAGTTAACACAGCTAAATGGCTGTGAAATTGTAAAATTACTTTTGAAATAAAGCTATTCAAAGTCAATTAACTGTGACTATAATAATAGCAATGTTAGCCAGCAAACAAAGCGTTAGCACTAATTAAAATAAGCTGCTAGGTGATGTTACCGTTTCAAGTTCTCTCATTGTTTGACATGTAGGGCAGATATTTTGGTGACACTGAGATTAGCCAGACACTAAACAGCAGTGTAATATCAACGCTAGATTAGATGTTTTTTTCTAATCCGATAAAATGACATTATTCCTGTTTATAGAAGATGTTTGTCGTCTGTTTGTTTGACTGACAGGAACAGGAAATAGTGGTTGGAAATTACTGTTGGCGTTACATGAGGGTAAAGAAGGGCTTTAAGCACCTGGGTAAAAACTGGACCCATGATGAAACACTACAACAAGTACAACATATTCTTCAGTTTTAATATGTGACCATACTGTGCAGACTGCTGATGAGTTACACGGTTACATTTCATTAGTCATTGTTAAACTAAAGTGGTAAGCAGTTACTTTATCCTTTCACTTAAAATTTCCAGGAAAAACACTACCTTGGCTACTTTTGTGCTTACATTTGATCTATGCTGGGTCACTACTTTTGCACTATAATGCTGCTGCTGACACCTTGGTTCACACTGACAATTAGAAAAAAGCTGATATGAAAAGAAGGATGGAAAATGCCTGGAATTTAGTTACACTTGCAAATACTGCTGCCTCCAAACTGCAAGCATCAATAAAATGTTACAGTATTGTTTTCTATATCTGTGCATATATCCTTATTGGTAGTTTTCTCGAAATAGAAGATCTTCATTTTTAAAAAAGAAAATCTCTGATAACATTGCTGAAGCTAGCGCCCACCCCTACTGCGCGTACTGCAAATATAAAACTGATATATACTTACATCATGAAGCAGTTGATGTTTGGTTTCTGACAAATACAGTAAAGAGGTGCGTTCTCCCCCTCCATACCAGTGTTCTCAGGCACTGGTACATGGTCAGTGTCAGACACTTCACTGTCCTACAACATACCACATAGGACCACATTAGAAATGACATGTATGTAGACATGCTAATTATACCTGGCTAAATGGATGCAGTAACAAAATGTTACTTAACTACTCTAGTTATTAGTTTCCAGATGTGTGCAGTTGCTCCAGTCTTACTGACAGTATACTGTTTCAAACACCAGTGCCAACATTTTATTTTTTAAATCTTAGTATGATTCTGCACCAAGACTTGTGGCCTGTTGCTCGGTAACTTATTGTCTGACTACATTAACTACAGTTCATAAACATCATTCATTTTCTCCTACTTATTTTATTCAGGTTGTATTCCAGCTGTCATAGGGCAAAAGTACACCCTGGACAGGTCGCCAGTCTGTTGGAGGGTTATTAGAGAGACTCAGACAACCACTCACACCAACAGCCAACTAACCTAACCCCGCGCATGTCTTTGGAGTTCAACACCAGTCTGGCCGAATCACAGATAAGCAGGGTGTCTGTGCTGCAGAGCACAGCTGTGTCAGAGACTCTTGACATCAATGTAGCGTTAAGGATGCGGAGCGATGGGTGCACTAACGTAATGAAATTATGAGAGTGATCGTCATTGTCTCTATGTTGTTGCGCCCTTATTCGTATTACTGAAACCATATATCTATTCTAGCTCACCCTAAAACTGTGGATAAAATTAATCTGTTAATAAACGTGGTCAATTATTTGGGAATGTTCTGGCAAGAACGTCGCATTCTTCCGGTGGGGAAACTAATCATAATACATAGTAATTATAATAACAATAATAAATATAATCACCGGTAAAGTCAGTTAGCGAACACTACTGGCATGTAATGCCAATGACGACCATTTCACAAACTGTCGAAAATGCTCAAAATGTTGTCGGCACCAAAAGTGAAGGGCTGACAGTTGTGTTTATATGAAAAACTGCAAAAACAGGAGGCAACATCTAAAGTGCTGAAAGAAAGGTTGGAAGTAAAACAAGCTGAAATAGAAGAAGTGGAGAAAAAATGCAACAAGCTGCAGAAGGAGAACACAGAAACAATCGAGGAGTTGAAAATCCTCATCCTCGAGAAAAAGGTGCTCGTGATAAAGCAGCTGGAGAAAAAGAAAAAACGCTTCCGCTTCTTCTGGAGGAAGAACACTCCTTCTTTCACTACTGCCGATGTGTCAGATCAATGGCTTTATTCAAGAATACAAGTAATGGGTAATAGCTGCATGTGTGTTTGTGTGTGTGTATAATATGCATACTTTACTTGTTGGATCCATATCCTACAAGGAATTAAATAAAACAAGAAGACAAACAAAAACAAAACAAAAATATTTTTCTCTCCCTTCCAAGGTCAGGAATCAGGATGAGGAAGAAATTAGGTCAGATCAGTGCAGGTTTTTGCACTGCTGACATTGAAAAATGTATGGCGAGATTTCCAATATACATTTGCAATCAAGTAACTTTGACAACATAAAGTTTTTTAAATCAAAGAGTGGAGCTGGAAACACAGCTTAGCTCAACAGGTTACAGGAGATCCAAAGCCACCTACTTTTCATGACAATCTTCCTTGTGGCATAAATCTCCCCTTTGATCATTGATCAGTAAATCACTGCATATAAATTCATCTAACTGTTATAATTTAATGAGTAAAGATTGTCAGATGATTGAATTGCGGTTTTAGTAAATGTTGAACCTTGTTGTGATTTCTGTTTTTAGAATCAATAGCCCACATTTTCATCCACTGCCCAAACGTGCCTTTGAGTTTTTCATCATTTAACAAGAATAGGTTCAGGCAACCATTGTGTAATTAGGCTTTGTGTATGTTGGAGATGGCATTTGGCCAAATAGAGAACATGCTACTACCAGCATCAACCCCCTTTTTTCTCAAGCTTTTCACTGGTATCCATTACAGTTCATTTGTTATACCAAGGACTTCCACAACCCCAACACAACTGACTTCAGCGTCCAACCAAATAGAAAAACTATGACTGCTTAAGAAAACAGCGCAAAACATTTCAGCCTGTTTCAATTTCAGCATCTGCAGTATTAATGAGCATGAGTTAAAACAGATCAGCTTTCTGAACTAAAAGGTTTTAATAAATTTGCACAAAAGGTAAGGAAACGTGTGTTTTGTTGATAATTTCTTTTTGTCAGTTAACCTTATACCGTTTTCCCCCCTTAAATGGTGTCACATTTGTAAGGAAAATTCATTTTTGGTCACACCCATGAGAAACTTGCCAAATGTTCTCTGGAAATCAGTGTTTTCTGCTACTGACTCTTATTTTGAGCCTCTTGTATTCCACATGCTGACAGTCAGGTGCCTGAATGGAGCCTGATCGTCAGCAATTGTTAGCTTAGACTGTTCCACAACAGTCAGTTGCTGTTTACTCCAAACATACCACATTTCTCTGTAGGGCTGCTCGATTATGGCAAAAATGATAATCACGATTATTTTCACTGAAATTGAGATCTCGATTATTTGACGATATTTATTTAACCCTTTAAGACCTACCATAGAACCAAGTCCGCCAGAGCTTATATTATATTTTTACATGCTGTAGTGCCATTTTTGGGAGCATTTCGAGTTGCTATACAACTGTTATAGCCCATATTTTAATAATATGTATGCATTAAGTCCATAGTAACTACATTAATTGCAAAAAAGTGCAATAAACTACAAAAAAATTGAAAATCGTTTTTGTTTTGTTTTTTTTACATATATTTCTACTTGGAGAAATTTAAGAGGCTTATCCCTCAAAACTTTAAATACAAAAAAGTTGCAAAAAATAGTTTACACCAACAGGAAATTTATTTTGAGTGTCTTCATAGTTTTATTTTGGAGATACAGCAATTTTTATATGCTGCAGGAAAAACAAAAAACAATCCTATGATGCAAATTTGCAAATAAAACAGCCTGTTCATCAAAATAAACTATTTCCAGCAGTGCAATTCGAGTTCCAAGCATCCCAGAAACTATTCAGAAAAGTCAAACATGACTTATAAAAACACCAGTATAGGCTTTTAAGGCCTACAAGTAAAAAACTACATTTTCCGCAAAAATGATGTCACTTCCGGTTTTGGACAGGAAATGGGGGACATGAGATAGTTCGTGTTGATGTCTTTTTCAATGTGGGAAGTGTTACGAACAGCTGATCGGATCGGCAAAGCATGTTTCTGGAATATTATGTTTTTTTTTCCTGCAAGCGCTTTTTATGCAATTTTTGCAAAGCTATATGTGGAAGGAAACCGTGACCGAGGACAAGCTGATGGCATAAGATGTAAGTACAACTCCTCCGGTTTAATATGCAAAACAAATTATTGCGCTAGCTTATGCGGTTCAGGTTCTACAGGGATTTAAAGGGTTAACAATAACAATGTATTGAATAATGACTTTAAAAAAATACTATAAAATAGTGTGCAAATGTTTGCAATATAAGAAATAAATGAAAAATGTAAACATCTATGTTTAGTGAACTTTGCAGTGTTGCTCTGTGGTGCAGCTACGACACTGTAGCAAAGTTTACACACTATGTCTACTTGATCCACGTCTGACTCCACAAACGCATAATGTTTCCACACCACTGAAGTTTTTTTTTTACCTCTCTTTTCAACCAATGGCAGTCACTCTCCTCTCCAAATAACTTCTGCCTAGCTTTCCGAGCTTCCCTCGCGGGGGCCCATCACGTATAGGTGTAACGGAGAAACAGCCAATCAAATCGCAGCTTTTCGGGCATTGGAAAAAAATGGGGTTTTTTTTACACTGAACTGTCTGAGCGCGGGTTCGAGTCCTGGTTGGGACAAAGGTTGTGTTACATTATCAAAAGTTAAACACCATTTTCAATTTACTTATTGTGGATAACATTTATTTTTCACTTTGCTTTTAATTTTTATTTCATTATCATTTTATTTATATTATATAGTGTTATGGCCTGTGGAGCAATTTTTCTGCATTACGTACCTATACTGTCACAAAGTACATAACTCAGACTAAACTGTATCATCACAGTTTTGAGATGATACATACCAGACATATAGTCTACAATTATGCAGACATCCAACTTTTAATACAAAGACTAAAGCTAAAACTACAATACATTCTGATGACATAGAAAATGAAGCTTATACATAATTTAAACAAGGCATGTCTGTAATAAGTCATCTGTCTGCTTCCTGGTGGCTGTTGGTTTATATCTATTCATTTTCCAGCACAAACTCAGTACTGACATCATTACTTTATTCTAGTCATGCTCTTGCCAGCCTCCACTCTGCATGCTTTAAATCTGTTGCTCTTCTGCTTCTGCCATTCTGCGTTTCAGATCCTCAGCTATGCAGCCCGCCTCCTCTCCTTTCTCCTCCTCACTGTGGTCACTCAGAACCCTGTCCCAGCCTCCATCTTCATCACTACCAGCATTTTGACTCTGGGGTGTGGCTTATGCAAAATCCTGTCACTGCTGAGATTTCTTCTGCTATGATGGGTCATTGGAGTCTAACTGCCTAACAGTTACATTTATTTCTGTATCTCAATAAATCATGTTCAGTTTTTCCACATGATCTCTCCTTATTGAACTGCTTTTGTAGATAAGCTTCAAGCCAGAAAGCAACAATACCTAAACCAAAAATATTATCATCAGAAGTGAGACAGTGTCTGGACTATCTCCAGCTGTGTTGCATGTATTAAAGGTAACTTCAGACACTGTCTGGTTGTCATGTCTGAAACAGGCTGTATAGTCACACAGATAAAAGACAGCAGTCATGTTTCTAATATTACAAATCAACCAGAAAGATTATAAAGATAAAAGCTGTGAGACCCCACTAGAGAAAGGATGGCTTGTTATCATTACATGAAGTGATTTAGAAATAATATGTAAGCTTTCAGGGCAGCACTCACAGCTTTTTAAAACTGATTACCTGATGGTGAGCACACACAGGTATATAAACATACAGGTGAACTCTAAGAGGTTATAAAGAAGAGAGCTGTGCTGCTATTTTTACAGAACACAATTTATTCACATTTTTATATTTACAATCAGTTTTTATTTATATAAACAAAATAAACATTACAAAACTAGAACAAAACTATCTTATGTACAATATCAACAGTTTCTCCCCTATTTCCTCTTTTCTTCCACCCATCTTTGTCTCTCTGCCTCGTAGAAAGGAGACTCCTGAATCTCCTTCCAGGTGCTCTTGGCTCGTGAGCCAAAGCCAACCAGCTGATCATTCTCAGAGGCTTCTGCAGCAACACTCACTCTGCTGGTCTTGTAGTTCAGAAGAGTCTTTATCTCTGTAAAGCTGAGGGCATACTGTACAAATGAATGCAAGCTCTCCTTGCCATGCCCTTCTTCCACAGAGGTCCCTGCAGCCTCTTCCTTCTGGAGATCTTTGATCAGGTACATGGTGTACCCGACATCATTCCCCAGAAGCCACCGGAAAGATTTCCCTTTATGCTTTCCAAACTGCAGAATGTACTCTCCCTGCACTTCCTTCATGTCAGACTCATCCCCTCCTCTCTGATAGATGACAGTCAGAGCATTCCGATGTAAACATCCTCCCTCACAGGTGCAGACTTGTCCTGCAGTTTGGGGTCATTTTTAATCCGTCGAGCTTCTTTTGACGGGTCCTGGAGAAGGTATCCAAGTGGCCCCTTGCGGAACACCACAGAGATTTTCCCTGGATATGGTGCAACTTTCTTCTGCATCTTAACAAGCAGTGAAAAAATAAACAATTATATTAAACAAAATTGATTCCAAACACAAACAAAGACATTTCAGGTTATAATCTTGCTGCTGGGTTTACACAGCAGGATGCAGGAGAACAATAACGAGACACAATTTGAAAGAACATTGACAACATTTGGGATAAAAGTGTTTTTTACTCCAGGTACAACAAACTGTTCTGTCTGTAAATAAACACCTTTCATGGTTGAATGATTATTGGCATATCTGCAAAATTTGTGGTAACTGCTTAGTAGTCATGGCACATAAGAATTGCTGGTAGATTAACAACATATATGTATTTAAGCTATCGTGTTTATTCATACACGAGTGGGCATTGCTCATGTTAGAGATATCAAAACAGATTTTCGCATTGATAAGGTGACTGACCATTACAACATGAAAGCAATACATTTTCTTTTAAAGCAGGTTCAGTCATTTAGCATGTCATCTCATAACAAGACACTTATTGGTTATTTAATTGTACCACATTATAGTAATGTCAGTGTCACAGCAGTCGGAAACCTACAAAGTTTATTTAATGGCAAAACACGTCAATGAAACACGCAATTTATTTAAGGATCACGTTCATTCATTTTTTACCGTGCCACTTTACAACAGCAGATGCAAACTCCCACCGTCTTTAACTGAGCGATGGATGCTTCGTAAATGCAATCGCAACACGCCTATTACCTGTAATATACACCTGTAAATGTATTCTGTTGGTTTACTGTTATTTCAAACGACGTTTCTTACCTTTGATCAATGAATGAGGAGCGTTGGGATGTGTTGCGAGCGGTGAGTTACTTGTTTTCTCTCCCGAAACGTAAAAGAGGAGATTTTTTAAAAGTGCCGCCGCATCTCAAACTCCCAACAGCGCCGGAAGACCGTAGTGGCCAAAAATATATTACATCCGTAGTGGTTTAGCACTACCATAGAGAATGAATGGGAAACGGTTTAGGCCGTTTAGCTAAACAATCCCAGGGCGCGGGTACCCTCCCATGTATAACTATAGAGGCTCTCTCAGCAGCCATTTCCAGTATAAAGAAACGTTCCATGTTTTTCACTGCTCTGGTTTAAAAGCCCACTTCACACATCTCTCTGCATTCTATGAACTCCTTGCAGACTATTCATTTCATTTTCGGTCACTACAATTCGTATGAGTGAGGTGTGACGGCAGGGTGGGAGGGTTGGAGGTGATGGGACAGGCGGGACGAGACTTCTGTTGATCTTATTAAAGTGAGATTGGCTTTTCTGGATAATTATTATGTCATAATATTTTGGCTATAATATACAATATCAGAATCATGTGTGCCATGGGGATTTATCATTGGAAGAAGGCTGAGAGAACACTACTCTCCAACTTCACAAGCTCTTGCTGTGGGGTTAAATATTGTGGAAACCCGATGAATTTCTACAACTGCAAAGTCAAAGACGAAAAGACACAAAATTATAATATTACAGTTGTACTGAGTGTATAAAGCAAAGTCAGTCAGTTTGCAGTGGTTGGAAATCAAAAGTCCTCGCAGCTGTGCGCACGTTGAAATACAAAACAGATTTCAACCCTTAAAATGCAAATAATTTCTCCATATACCCCAGCTGGTAAAAGGTTGAATTTAGTAAAATGGTTTAATAGGAACTGTGTACATTTACCCCTGGAGGGTCATTAATGCATGCTGTTGTTTATTAGCCCAATTTTTGCTGATTCCTGGAGCACACTGACATTGGAGCAGCAGAAACAGAAATGACCTAACAGATCACATCTAAGTAAAGTTGGTTAACTTTGTGTTAACACAGGTCTGGCACAGAGGACTCTAGCAGTTCAACAGTTCTGGGTCTAATTAGTCGTACATGCCCTAAATGTTTCAGCTGGTGAAAAGTTTGCACTGAAGACCATTTCAGCACCCAAAATTGTCTACAATGGAGCTATACTGTTGTAGTAGCTGTACTATGTAGATAACACTGTGTTGCTGAAATGTGGCCTTCCCAGAAAAATGCACATTCAGGATGGAAGCATATGTTACTCCAATACTTGTATACGCCTTTCAGCACTGATGGTACATTTTCAGATGTACACGCTTCTGGTTCCTTGGCGCAAGGTTTTGAGCTGAGCAGTGACAACAAGCCAGATGGTCCTTCTGGTCTCCTCTGGAGGTTGTAGCATCCATGTTTTTAAAAAAGACATTTCAATTTGTCTGACCACAGGACAGTTTTACATTTCGCCTCAGTCCATTTTAAAGGAGCTTTGGTCCAAATGTAAACAACAGAATCATGTTTGTTTTTTAGTACCGCATGAGAGGCCCAATGATTGCCCTTCATCCCAGAGATTTTTCCAGATTCTTGGACTCTTCTAATAATGTTATGTATTATAGATAATGAAATCTTTACAATTTTATGATGAGGAATGTTATTCTGAAACTTTCCACAGTTTGCAGATGCACTTTTTTGTAGTTCAGTGAACCACCGCCAATCTTTACTTTTGAAAAACGCTGGTTCTCTAAGATGGTCTTTTTATATTTGTAGTACCATTTAATTTTACAGCATTTTACACCATTTACACCATTTAATTTTACAGCATTTACAGCTGTAAAATTCAGTATAGTATCACTTTAGTTAACAACCAGACTCTGCACTCACAGTCGATTAATACGTGTGTGTATGTTGAGTTCATTAGACCACTTGTGTCTCTTTGGCTTTATACATCATGCTATCTTATACAGTTATTGTTTGCACATTGGTAATTGTGGTTACATTCCTTTATCAGTGCATTAAATACGTGGTTTTAACACTGCATATCAATGCATATCAGATGCTTTAAGCCACATCATGATAAAGCATCTTAAACGTTCAATTTGTTGTGCAGGTGGCCCAATGTGTAGGCTTATTAGTTATATAGAATTAATGGCCTCTTGCAGTATTTTTTTTTTTAAAGTAAACAGATTTTCTGCTGTCCTTCTAACTTTGTAACCTCTGTTTTGTGGACACAGTGTGCATTTCTTTTCCCTATCACAGCTGTCTAGTCCTTGAGCTCTGGCAAAAACTATAAACAGTTAGCTCCATAAATATGTATAATCTTGGTTCTGTACATTAGCACAATATTAGCACAATATGTATTATAAATGAAACAACTCAAATGCAGTTGAAGTGCAGACTTTTGGCTTTAATTCAGTGGGTTTGAACAAACACATAAAAATGTGATGAACTAATGCTTTTTTAACCCAATCACTTCATTTCAGATGTAACTGGACAAATATATAACTAAAAATATTGACCGTATGTTGTCTGTTCAAAGCAAAACCTTCCAAATGATAGCACCACACATCAAATCAACTCCATTTCTTTTATCTGCTTAATTAATAATGACATAATGAAGGAATTGCCCACACCTGTCCATTGAATAGCCTTTTAGTTCCTTTAAAAAAAAAAACAGTGGCCCCTGTTACAGAACTGAAAGGCCTAAACGCTTCATCCAGTTTGAATATGGATACCCTCAAATGAAAGCTTAGAGTCTGCACATTATGTCGGTGGAATACATGTATGTGTCAGTAAACAGGTTAAAAAAAAAAAAACTTGTGTCAGTGTCTAAATATATATGGAGATGCAGTGTTCAGATAAACAATTCACTTGCCTTAAGGTGACTGTTGTTGTGATCTAGTGGTTTATAAATAAAAATGAATTGAATAAATATTATGTGTCTGTGTTTTATTATTATTAATGCAGTAAAAGTATATGATTAGACAAATGCAAATCAAAACATAATATGATTTGTTTTTTCAAAAGAAGGCAAGAACCTCAGCAAACACAGTAAACTCCCCCATAATACACTTTCCCTCTCCTCCTATATGTCCTAAATCCAGAGCCACATCCTCCTCCACTCTGGACATCTAATCCCCATAAGCCTGCATAATGCCCTGGCCAGGGTGAGCGAGTAGAGGAAGTGAAGAAAGGCAAGTTCAAGTTTAATGACCTTGCAAGTGGATTACAGGTCGGCTAGGGTTCAAAAACGGCTCTGCGCGGCCTTGAGCGCAGCCTGAGGACCAAAATCAGCTGACACAGAAAAGAAAGGTTCACAAATCAGGACATATGTAAGTCAGGTTAAGGGCAGGGACATGTATGACCTCTGTACTGTGTACGTGAAGTTGCAGAGTGTTCCTCTGCCACTAGAGGGAAGCAGAGCCTCTCATTTTCTTCAGTCGTAGCTGAAGAAAGTGTGTTACTTGGCCTATGCTTCCTGGTGGGCTGATACAGCAATGACCTGACCTAAAGTATCACAGAGGTGGATTAAGATGCCTCTGGTCAGAGGATTAACTAAAAGCTGCGTTTCCATGCAGCATCTTTGCAGCTCCATGTCCTTCTGTTATTGTTGCAGCAATTGTTGTTGTGATGTCTGAGTGACTGGGTGTAAACACAATGCAGGTCAGCGATAGTGAGCAGTGTAACTGCTTCACAACCTTTTCAGCATTTGTGTAGATCGTGATTTGCTTTTTGCATTGTTTTAAACTCCCACTCAGGTTCAAAACAGGCCCACTCTGAAACCACTCACATGTTTGAAAATGTGTTTGTGAGCAGACAACAAGCTTGTCTACTTGTAAGTCTGTTGCACAAGAACCAAAACCGCAACTCTGACCACTCGCTTGAGATTTTGAACGTGTCCTCTTCCCCTGCTTGTACCTGGCAGAGGTACTTTTTCCGAGCATCGGTGATACTCTAATAAAGTTACACTCAGCAACGTGATTTAAAACCTTATACATGGAAAATGTCACCGATTGGTTCTGAGCTTCAGATGATTTTATCACATCAAAGCACTTCAAGCTCATAGACTTGCTGTCTAATGACATCAGGTGACACAGGAGAATCTTACATAATCACAATAGCACAAACCCACTCTAACATCTTGCATCTTGCAGAGGCATGGTAAATGGATTGATTCTTATATGGTGCTTTTCTACTCCCCCGGAGTACTCAAAGCGCTGTATACAACATGCCTCATTCACCTATTCACACCCACTCATACAACCACTTCCTTCTATACTTAAGTGCAATCTAAACATTCACACACATTCACACTCCGATGGACGGATTGAAAAGCAACTTGGGGTTAGTATCTTGCCCAAGGATACTTGGCATGCAGACTGGGAAAGCCAAGGATCGAACCACCAACCTTCCAGTCAGTAGCTGATCTGCTCTACCACCTAAGGCACAGCCACCCCAATAACCCCATCTGCCCTAATACAGATGCCATCATGTAAGAAGCGATCCTATACAAATGTCTGTGTGGAAAGTATGTTACGACTTGCTAAATTAAGTCGTAACAAGCACCTCTGTCTTAACTCTGTCATTTCCTGTCCCTTCCAACAACTCTCCATCCACTGCAGATATATTTCTAAAGGTCATGTTTCTCTGCACACATACGGAAATGTGAATCTGCCGTTGCCGTTCTTGTTTTTGGTTTTGATTTTTCTTACCCTATGTAAGAGCCTTGAGAAAATGCCCCAAGGTTTTCAGGAAATGCATTTCGGGAACTGAAATGTGCTTCAGTTAAAGCTCGATGATTATGTTATACTTGCCTGTACTTGCACAATTCGTTTTGAGAAGGTTTGGTAATCCCTAAATGTTTAGAATTCATGCAAAGAATGCATGTAAAGCCGAAACTGCACTGTAATTACATTTTGTTGTTTCCAATATTTGGGATTGTTAAACTGTTTCGTAACTTTTTGTTTGCTGTATAGACTCAGTTTTACAGTATAATGCTGTAAAATTTATAAAATGTTACTGCTACCACTCTTACATCCGATTTGGGGGGGGTTACACCAGCATTGTAAGCTGTTATTGTCCATTTTTGTCCTTTGTAACTCAAATTCAGCACAACATATTTGTATTTATGTGCTCTACAAGTTATGTTGAGCTTTACTGCTAAAAAAACATCTCAAACATCTCAATAAAACATTTTGAAAAACATGTACCTGGATTTAATCACACATCTTCTTTATCCATAATTCATGGTTTCTGTAGCTCTGACAATGCCACTGCATGATAGGTTAATCAAGCAAATAGTAAACATGGGAAGTGGACATAGCTGTGGTTAGAGTGAAGCACAGCTATGTCCCTTTTGTTTTCTTACTTTTGTAAAATTGGGCCCCAACAATAAGACAAGTTTCTACAGGTAGGGCTCACGGAAGTATTTCATACAGCTGGTGTTTCAGACTGTGCCAACCTACAATTCCTACATGCACATTCCCTGTAAGGTCATATACTGCATTTGTGTGCATTTATTGGAGATATTTTCTGTAATTTGTTTAATTCTGTATGAAGTTATTATTATTATTATTATTATTATTATTATTATTATTATTATTATTATTATTATTATTATTATAGTTATTATAGTTATTAAATTATTACATGTGGTAATAATTGTGCCAGCTGAGATATAAACCTTGCTGTGCCATCATTTTGGTTTAACTTCACTGTCAATCCATTTTCACTGGTTGATGTTTGTTGCCACAAGATAATCCTGAATCATGTTTTAACCTTCTGTCATTGCATTTACTCTGGTTTGCAGCTGTCTGTGCTTCTGTGTGGCTGGACCTGAGTTATTATTATTACTACAGCTAATGTTTACTACTTCTGTTACACCATGTATTAGGTGTAAAAATCTTCTAAATGTTTGCAATTCCATATAAACAACGCTTTACAACCATGTTCAGGAAGATAAACCAATTTATTCATCTGTTACAAAACAAGTGGAATTTCAGCAGTGTTATGCAGCTGTTGGTGCTTTTGTCTCCACCCCAGGGTGTGGTCTCTACTTCTTGCTCTTAGTTGGCACACCACGGAAGCAGCAGGTCAGAGCAGCTACCACCGCCATAAACTCCTCAAAGTCCACCACGCCATCTCCATCAAAATCAAGAGCTTTGACCAGGTCATCCACTGCTTTTTTGTCCTTTGCTCCCTGTGAAGACCAACAGAACACCAGTGCTGTAAGCTACAGTCTGCAAGCTGCCAAATAGGGCCTCACTTTTTAGTCGAATAAAAACAGTTAAAACTAAACAAAATGTTGTTGTTCAAGTTAAACAATCAGTCTGAAAACACCATTAGGCTGACACCTTCTGTTAAATTTTACATCACAACTTGTCGGAAACACTTTTAAAAACAACTAGAAGCATGCAGCTGCAGGATGATATGTCCTTACTGCTTTCATTTTGCAAGTTAACCACCAAAACCAATCACCAACACATGAATTTGTATATTTTGCAGCATATAGTAAAAACACAGGTATGCCCTTTGGGGTGTACATTACCGAGATCATTTCAGGCATTTCCTTTTCCAGCAACGTCTTGACTTCAGATTTGGACAGACTGTTCGGGTCGCCATCAGTTTTTGCATACTTTTCAAAGGTGTCGAGCATCATACACATGGACACCTGTAGCTGAGTCATGGTTCCTGGCTGATGGGTAGTTATTAAACAGGTAGAGAAAAAGAAATGGAAGGTCGACAGAGCAATACCTGTGCAGGCAGTGACGGAAAAGAGGAGATACGGTTCTTTTTATACCTTTAAAAATGGGCTTGGCCACATTGGGAAGACAAAACCTCTAAAGGTGTGGCAGTGTTTGCTGCACATATCAGGTTAAATACTCTGAGAACACAACCTCATTCTCCCAACGCCCAGTATGCAAATACTGAAAGGCCATATGCAGCTTTAGTCATTTGCTAGTGGACTTTGGTGAAAATTAAATGAATATTTAATTGTTGATAAACATTGTGCTTTGGATATGAGTTTAACTTTTCTACCACTGCATTTCCTGTGTTTGGCATTTGTCTGTGCTTCTGCATAGGGCTGGACTTAAGCCGCTAAAAGCCATACCATTTTTAACCCTGTATTTAAAAAAAAGTACACTGTGTAAATATCATTCTAGGTTATGCATTTTTATATTAAATCACAACTATGTGCAGGTAGATAAATCCCTTTATTCAGCTGTTACATAACAAGAGGCATTGCAGAGATAATAGGCAGTTGCTGCTGTTGTTCCCAGGGTGTGGTCACTACGCTCACTTCTTGCAAGGGCGGCCGTGGCAGACGCAGGTGATAGAAGCTACCAGCACCATGAACTCGTTGAAGTCGACCTCACCGTCTCCATTGAAGTCCAGCTCTTTGAACAACTTGTCCAGGTCTTCTTGATTCTGTGCTCCCTGTATAAATCAAAAGATTGTGTCACTAGTGCTACATTTTCTAAACTGCCAAAAGTGTTGTTGTCAGTATCATTTTTATTCAAATTTAGCCTTTTTCAAGATCACGTTGTTCCAGTTCGATGACAAACAACCCTGAGATGTATTTGATTGTCTTTACTTTTCAAAAAAATTGAAACACCGTATAAAAACATCAAAAAGCAAACAGCTGACTGTTTTACCAACCAAAACCGAGCATGCAAATTTTTTGTAATCATTCAGTGTCTTTATTGTACTTGAACTCCTACCATGAGTCAGGATGTTTTCTAACTTCATGATAAACTCTTGCATACAGTATATTTAGTTGATAAATATACTTAAATACATAATGTTATGTAAATTTAAGCCTATGTGGCTGATCCTCGCTGAGCAGATATCAGCACTGTACCCAGCGGTGACATGTACATGGCCCAGCACATGCGTGCAAGGAATGAACAGTACCTTGAGCAGTCCAGGCAGCTCGCTTTCCAGCAGAGCCTTGACCTCGGCTTTTGTTAGGCTGTCCGGCTTTCCATCCTTTCCTGCATATGTATCAAAGACCTTCATCATGCAAGCCACGGACGTCTCCAGCTGTGTCATGATTGCTGTCTGACAGGTGGTTATTCAGGTAGAGAGGAAAAATTGGAGGTGGACAGAGCAGTAGCTGTACAGGGAATGAAGGGTTAGAGAGGGGATTCTTTTTATACCTTTAAAAAAATAGGTTTGGCACCACTGATAAGACCAGCTTCTATTGCTGAGGTAGTGCTTCCTCAAATGTTTGACTCCAACTTAGTAAACACAACCTTGGACCTGCATCGCCCAATATTCGCATCACCTGAAAGGCCATATGCAGCTTTGGTCATTTACTTGTTGACTTAAGGCGAGGCCGATCTATTAACAGAACAACAAAGGTAATAAATTCTATGATTTAAAGCAGTAACTAAGCGATTGATTTATTATACAAGCTGAGCTGCAAAGTCTGTTGTCGTTATCATCCAAAGACGATAATGAAACAAGTTTAAACCTGCTGTCAGTGCAGCTTTTACTGTGGTTGGTGGCTGTCTGCGTGTCTATGTAGGGTCGGATTTAAACCACAATAGGAAAGTTACGAAAACTGAGTACACGCGGGCGGTAATCTGTTCTCTCTCATAAATGATGTTGTGGAAATTGTGCTCTCTTACAATATATATATCTATGCATGAAACATCAAAAGCATTTTTGTGGTCAGATAACATGTCACAACATGCCTCTTGCTTCATTATGTCAAACACAATGAGAAATAAAGTTCCTCATGCAGATTGGATGGCAAAGGAGGAATCAAAGATGATGGCGTTCAGTGGACCGAGTACCCGAGTCATACTTTCGAATTTCACTTTTTATTTTAAAAACAAAGCATGTGGATGTGGTGAAAGTGCAAGGGTGCAAGCTTGCAAGTAGAAGAAAGCTTCTGAGACTGTAAAAACCTGGCCATTCAGTAGCGGTTAACACGTTTTGGAGGGTACATCATGGCAAGCAGGCCAGGTCTAGTATCACACTGTAAGTTTGGTTTGTCCCTCTGTCAGTCTGAACCTGGCTGACTCAACAGGTCAAATATTTGCATTGCTTTTGTCCGTCTAGTACATGTTAATCACCGCTTTCTGATATTATCACAAACCCAAATGTGTTAATGCAAAGTAATGTGACACTAAAACTGATCTGTCTTGTAGCTGTTGGTATCACTTTCTGAGGCAGAGTTGTTTTAAGGGTGTAAAAAACACTGCAATTTTAAGTTTACCTGAAAATTAAACCATTTTCTAAATATTTTCCAGTACAGCACATTTTGCAGCTTTGCCAAATGGTGTAGACTTTTCATACCACAGATTGTATATTGTCAGTACTCAGTGCTTCATGGTGAAAACTAAGCTTGGTCTCATGGCTTCTGTTTCTATTGTGTCACTGTTTTTTTCACTGTGGTGAAAGGTGATAAAACATCTTTACGTGGCTCTCCATTTATAGGTTCTTTCCTCTTGCTCTTTTCTCCTTTTATATGCGTCTGCCATCTAAAGCAGCCAAATCCCTCAGCCTTAACGTGATGATTAAATTATTTGTGCGCAGCTGTTTAAATTTGCACCCTGAAAATGCTTTTTATTGTCCACCATGCGTAACTCTGTGTGTGAAACAAAAACTTGACAAATATTTTAGGTATTAAACAACAAATCCTGCAAATACATTTGAGTATACTGAGTATATTTCACTATGACATGAAAGAGATGCTAAGAGATAATATCTTTCCTTTGCACAGCAGTTAGTTTTCCATGTATGGTAACCAAACTGATTTTGACTGTAAGCTGTAAAGCTCTGCTCTATTCATGTGTTGTTGACAGGCAGTTTGACCTGGAGACATGCTAAACAATGCCAACTCTACAAACATGAAAGTGATTCTTGGAAATTCACCGTCGGGGGTTCCTATGAAAGGCGGTGCCTTGACTTTTGCTGTTTAAAAAGAAATTAGAGCGCCTTCCCTGGTTATTGTAAAATCATATATGATATTATAACATTGTCATTATTTTTATAGAAGCTGAAGATGAGCACAATATCTTGAAATAGGAGTAAAAACGAACAGTGGTATATACAATATATAACATAAAATATGTTCAATGTGTGATGTACACTGGCATTATGCCAAAGTCAACAGTGTGCGTATACACACGATGCGGTGTATTGGGTGGAGTACTGGATAAACAGGTGCAGAGAACTAAAGTCTTAAGGCTGCAAACCTAATGCATCAACACTTTAAACAACTTATTGTGATACACACAAACAAAACATAATCTTTCACTTCAAGGTGGCTGTAGCAGGAAGGTGGGTGGCTCCCCCTAGTCTCCATGCCAAATATCCTTGTGTAAGATATTAACCCTAAGTTTCTCTCCGGTGCGTCTATTGGAGTATCAATGTATGTAAATGTTAGTTAGTAAGAAGTTGTTACGGTCACTGGGGGGACTCAAACGCGGGACTCCTTGCTCAAAGGAAGAACGGAGGGTTTTATTTACAAACACCAGGTGAAATGTGTGACAGTGACTCAGTGCTATATACAAGCATGCGGGGATCAGGGCTCCAGGGAATCCACGGGGAAAAACAGGGGAACACTCTCACTCCTCCTCAGTCTCTCTTGGCGTCTCACCAGTCATTTACTCCTCTCTCACACCAGAAACTCAGTAGGGAACAAGGGCAGGTCCAGGGGTACAGGTCAACAGAGATGGCCAGTAACGCGTTACTTGTAACTTGTTACTTGTAATGCGTTACTGTAATCCGATTACTTTTTTCAAGTAACGAGTAAAGTAAGGGATTACTATTGCAAAAACGGTAATTAGATTACCATTACTTTCCCGTAGGAACGCTGCGTTACTGCGTTACTAAAACCGTGATTTTTTTGCGAGAATGTCTCATGACAGTGACGTAAGCGAGTGCGACGTTCGTGACAACAGCTGTGTGCAGATCAACAATGGATCACATATCGATTGTGGGAGAGAGTATGAGCGTGCAGCGTTTAAAGCGTGGAAGTACTGACCTTACTTTGAGTTTGATTCCATAAAAAGTGACAAAAACATTAGTGTCCGTTGTGCGTGGGAAGAAAACTTTTTACAGCGAAAAAACCCCCCCTAAACTTCCAAGCAAGCACCAAGTGCACAACGATGTAATGAGAAACTCACAGAGAAACTCGCGGATTCTTTAACTGACCGCTGCACACCTGCACCAGAGCACACCTCCGCCTACCCTGCTCCTGCTTTACAGGTGAAAATAGAGCAACAGGACCGCTAGTCTTTGATTTTATTTACTTTCTGCTGTGTTTTACTTGCATCTATTTGAAAGAGTGAGTGTAAACACAAAAAAATATTTTATTTTATGTGCTGGAATGTGCAGAAAATCGGTTTAAATATTAAACAAATTTCTTCCAGTCAGAGAATGTTGCATATAATTACATTTTTGCTTGATTCATAAAGTTAAAAGATTAAAACTAACAAAACAAGTTTTAAAAAGAGACTTTTCCATTTGATTACATTCTGTATGATGAATTATGTAGAAAAAGTAGAATTGGGCTGAAAGATCTATCGCTTTATTACCTCTTCAGGTTGTAAATCGTGTTTTTAAAAAGTAACTAAGTAATTAATTACTTTTGAAAATAAGTAATCAGTAAAGTAACGGGATTACTTTTTTGGGGAAGTAATCAGTAATTAGTTACTGATTACTTTTTTCAAGTAACTTGACCAACACTGCAGGTCAAGCAACGATCCAGCGAAGAGCAGTCTCGCTTCTTCCCTTTAGTAGAGGCCAGTTAATGAGGCGGAGGTGTTGATCATCTCCCAGGTATGTAGACCAAAGGCGGGAGCCCACAATGAACTCCGCCCAGGCGACAGAGGGGGAGAGGGAGAAAGAGGGAGAGAGAGAACAAAGCAGAACTTCTCAGGCAGATCTGTCGGACCGTGACAGAAGTAAGTTGGCAAAAATCATAGAATTAAGTGCTTGGGGGAATCTGGCATGTTGTATTAAGTGCTTTGAGTACTCAAAAATTGCTATTTAAGAATCAGTCCATTTACAATGCATTGCTTCTGTTTATAGCACATGGAGCTGTGTATTGTATTTATCTTATCATGTACAGTCATATGACTCAGACAAGATTATTGCCTGAGTCATATGAACAAAAGACGGTTCTGGAATGCGGCACTCCCTAAAACAGGGAATGGTAACTGGAATATACCAACTACTGACACATTAGTGGGGGACCACCATTATAAACCAAATATTTACTTCTAATATGATTACAGTTGTGTTCATAATCACTCATTGTGGACATAACTGCCATCGTTTCAGTTTTAATTATTGCTTTGAACTGTTCTTTTTCAAGTTTTCATAAGTTTGAATTTATTTTGGATTTTCTTTAAGTCACACGGGGTCAAAAGTATAGAAACACAAGGGGAGCTGAAAGTTCTAGTGTGTTTTAACTTGATAAGACCGAGGCGTATTAACTTCTTGTCACTAAACATGATTGAGTACGACTGGTAGTTTGTCATGCCAGCATTTTTTTATAGCGCTTATTGGCTTGACCAATACTCAGAACAATAGGAAAGTCCAGGGAACTCAGTGAAGATCTAGGAAGGAATTGTGGATTTATGTAAATTGGGAAGGAGTCTTGGACTCATGTCTAAACAACTGCATAATCCAATATCATAATTTTAAGGAGCTGAAACACTTCTTTGCAAGCTTTGCAAGCTTTGCACGCTTTGCACGCTTTGAGGTGAAGGGACCAGAGGCAGCAGCAAAAACATCAGACAGCAGCAGCAATTTAAGGGATATGAGGTGAGGCGCACACTGAGGGCAGAGAACCCCATGAAGGCCGCTGGTCCAGATGGTGTGACGGGAAGGGTTCTAAAAGAATGCGCAGACCAGCTGGCTGGGGTCTTCACTAAGATCTTCAACACTTCACTCTCCCAGTCCTGCATCCCACCATGCCTAAAGTTGGCCACAATTGTCCCACTGCCAAAACGTACAGACAGCCTCAATGACTACCAACCTGTTGCTCTAACACCTGTTATAATGAAGTGCTTCGAGAAACTGGTCCGACGTCACATCATGTCCCGCCTGCCACCCACACTCGACCCGCTCCAGTTCGCATACAGAGATAACAGATCAACTGAAGATGCCCTTGGCACAATGCTCCACACTACCTTCTCTCACCTGGAACAACAGGGGCGTTACGCCGGGCTGCTCTTTGTTGCCTTAACACCAGCTCTCCACAAGGCTGTGTACTGAGTCCCCTGCTGTACACTCTGTACACACATGACTGTGTTAAACGTCTTCAAGCAACTTAAAGAAGTCCAGACGCTTTTCTTTGCAAGCTCCTTTGACTACGATGACCTGGATGACTGAGAACCTTCACAGACAAGGTGCAATAATAACAGTGTGCAATACACATGCACTTATTGTTCATTTTATTACTAAGTGAAGTTACTGTGTTGTGTTGTGATGTGTCGTGTTGTGTTGTACGTAGTGCCGACGTGGGACAGTTTTCCAATTTCATTGTACTATTGTACTATGTGTGACTGTGCAATGACAATAAAGAGTTATCCTAAATGATTATATGTAAGGATGGGACAGTTTAGACCTGCTGTTGCACCAATTCCTTTTTAATTTCATTCAGGCCTTTCTAACCAATTTTAAAATGTTTCCGCCTTTCTTGTTTTTCTTTAATTGCTGGAATTTATAACAGAGTATGTTTTGAAAGATGACCAAGTAGCAAACCTCCAGATTAAGAAGGTAGATCACACTATAAGATACTGGAGGTGTGAAATTGTAAAGGGTGAGATTGGGCCTGTGGCTCTCTAACCTGACACATCTGAAGCTACAGCCACAGGAAATAACACTTGTTTCACTGTGAATAAAGCTTTTTTTTTTCTTTTTGAAAACTTTTTCAGAGAACTTATTACAACTTATATATTTATAGCAGTGTTGTAGCACACTCTCACATACAGAGCTCTCATGGCGCGTGTGTTTGAAGTATGGGCAGTATGTGCTGCCCATACTTCAAACATAGGCTAGTTCGTTATCACACCTACGATGGGCTACTTTTGCCTTTGTAAACTATAAAAACTGTTAAGAGAGTGTCAAGGTTCAAAGAAACTGGAAATGAATTAACGACTGCACCATAGGTGATACTTCTCTGGGTGCACATCTACAGTAGGACGAGGTTGATTATAAGGTGCCGGTAAATCAGAATACAACGGCTAGTTTGTTAAATTGTAACAGTAAATGGATTTCTATTTTATAGCACTAGTGACACACCACTAACCCTGAGAGCAAGTAGAGCTGACCAGTGTTGGTCAAGTTACTTGAAAAAAGTAATCAGTAACTAATTACTGAGTACCTCCCCCAAAAAGTAATCCTGTTACTTTACTGATTACTTATTTTCAAAAGTAATTAATTACTTAGTTACTTAGTTACTTTTTAAAAACACGATTTACAACCTGAATAGGTAATAAAGTGATAGATCTTTCAGCCCAATTCTACTTTTTCTGCATAATCCATCATACAAAATGTAATCAAATGGAAAAGTCTCTTTTTAAAACTTTAAACTTTAAATCTTTTAACTTTATGCATCAAGCAAAAACTTATTATTTATATATTGTACTTATATTATATTGTACCCCGCCTCTCGCCCTATGACAGCTGGGATAGGCTCCAGCGCCCCCAGCAACCCTGAAAAGGATAAGCGGAAGCGAATGGATGGATGGACTTATATTATACTTATTATATGCAACATTCTCTGACTGGACGAAACTTGTTTAACATTTAAACTTATTTTCTGCACATTCCAGCTCATAAAATAAAATAGTTTTTTGTGTTTACACTCACTCTTTCAAATAGATGCAAGTAAAACACAGCAGAAAGTAAATAAAATCAAAGACTAGCGGTCCTGTTGCTCTATTTTCACCTGTAAAGCAGGAGTGGCGTAGGCGGAGGTTTATCCTGGTGCAGGTGTGCCGCAGCGGTCAGTGGAAGAATCCGCAAGTTTCTCTGTGAGTTTCTCATTACGTCGTTGCGCACTCGGTGCTTGCTTGGAAGTTTAGGGGTTTTTTCGCTGTAAAAAGAAGTTGTCTTCCCACGCACAACGGATGCTAATGTTTTTGTCACTTTTTATGGAATCAAACTCAAAGTAAGGTCAGTACTTCCACGCTTTAAACGCTGCACGCTCACACTCTCTCCCGCACTCGATATATTATCCATTGTTGATCTGCACACAGCTGTTGTCACGAACGTCGCACTCGCTTACGTCACTGTCACGAGACATTCGCGCAAAAAAACACGGTTTTAGTAACACAGTGCTTACATGAAAGTAACGGTAATCTAATTACCGTTTTTGCAATAGTAATCCCTTACATTACTCGATACTTGAAAAAAGTTACAAGTTACAAGTAACAAGTAATGTGTTACTGCCCATCTCTGGTGCTGACACATATTTGTTTTTATTTTATGATGCAAAAAGGTTTACAGACAAAACATTTGAAGGGACTTGACACAAAAAGTCTGGTCTCCTACCACTTAATGTATGTGTTTAAACTTTTAAAACTATTGATATTAGTGTTTGGTTTCACAGGCAGAGTTAACAGCCTGGAGCAAGGTGCATCTGTTACTCATTATACTAAGGACTGAGGAAACACCCTTTTATCATCGGCATCGTCGTCGATTGGTGTAGTTTTGTGTTTCTTCTAACTAATCACATGAGAAAACATTTACTCAAAGTAGTAACAAAGTTACCAGTAAATGTTGTACAGCAGATAAGTAATGTTCTTAGTGTGTACAGTATTTGTGCAGACATCTGCACAAACCATTTATTCTTGTTTTATTATAGACGGACTTTAAAAAGGGGGTTAATCCAATGCTAGCTTGCTTTTTTATTGTAACTATCCATAAAACATTTTATTCTGTTATCTCATACAGCTCAATTATACGGACAGGCCCTGTAGATCATTTGGTTAAATGCACCATTTGTGTGTTATGAGCCACCTGTGTGGGCTAATCCAATCGGAACCGTCCATGGGGGGTTATGTATTGGTATCGGACGGTATAAAGTATAAAGTTTACAGGGGAATAATATCCGCAGTGGTCATTGACTCATACCAACTCATGAGACAGCTGCAGGCCTATTCAGTTACTGGCTGTAACTGGCTGCTGGGTTTCCTGACAGGAAGAAAGCAGACAGCAAAGGTCTGCAGTAACACTTCTAGCACAATAACAAGTACAGGGACTCTCGAAGGATGTGGGTTGGGGCCCCTCCTCTTCACTCTGCTGACCCACGACTGCACACCATCACTCAACTTCAACCTTTTCATCAAGTTTGCAGATGATGCAACTGTGGTAGGTCACATCAGCCACAATGATAAAAACCTACTACAGGTGAGAGGTTAACCCTCTGGCAGAGTAGTGCAGCAACAACAACCTGTCCCTGAATGTGGAGAAAACTAAGGAGATCATCATAGACTTCAGGGGAATTCACAACCTGCACACCCCACTAACCATCAGTGGTGCTGCTGTGGAGAGCGTAAGCAGTGCCAAGTTCCTGGGTGTGCACATCTCAGAAGATCTCTCCTGATCAAAAAACACAGCATCACTGGTCAGTAAAGCCCAACAGCGACTCTGCAAACTGAGGAGAGCAAGAGCCTCAACCCCCAGCTGCATCACTGTGTGGTATGGCTCCTGCACTGGGTCCTTCCGGAAAAGTTACAACGGCTAGTGAGAGCAGCAGAGAGGATTGTGGGTACCTCTCTTCCCTCTCTCCAGGACAGCTACTGCATCTGCCTAATCTGGAAAGCCCTCTGTATTACAGGTGACTGCACTCATCCGTCCAACAGCATCTTCAGTTTGCTGCCATCATGAAGGAAACTGAAGAGCCTCCGGGCTAGAACCAGCAGATATAGAGACAGCTCCGTCCGTCAGGCTGTCGGGATGCTGAATTCACTCCCTGCTGTCACACACATGAACCCCAGACCTGCATTCGCCTCGTTCCTCTGAAACCCCCAACCCCCAAACATATAAAACTCTGAACCACCACCATTGCCCTTTCACTGACTGCCCCACCCCCCACTTGCACACCCACGCGAACTTGCCCACAATCACTATGATTGAGTTGGACACTGCTGTTTATATAAGATAGTATTGTATTGTATGGTGTTTTACATAAGATTCCTGTTTTATTTTTCATCTTTTAATCTTTATATTGTTTGAGTCTACACTTAGGACCATGGGAGCAAATTCTTGTGTATGACTGTACATATGTTCTTTGACAATAGCTGACTTTGACTTCAGTTGTTAGAACATTTAGCAAATAAGCAGACATTCAGCCCAATGGCTAAAGACTTTGGGCAGACATTGGCTGTTCGTTCATCCAAGGATTAAAGCATAGGTGTAATTCTTAAATAGTTTGAATTAAACCTTGAAAGTCTGCACTTCAATTACACATCAAATGCTTCAGTGACAATCGTCATGCCGTCGTTGTCCCAAAGACGGAGCACTGCATGTAAGCATCTCGTGTTTTCTGCAATAGTATATGTTGCAGTTTGAGGTCTGTCAGTCTTTGCTCACCACCAAATGTTACTAGGACATTTGGCTCAGATGCTTAGGTAGGTCATCTAAAAACAGGAAACCCGCTGGTTTGATTTCCTTGGGCAAATTTAAATTGTTGTCAAATTGTTCTGAATGCTTGAATAAATGTGTGACTGTAGCTTGTACTGTGGGAGCACTGAGCCAGCAAGAACCAGGATGAGAAAAATGTTTATAGTTATAAACATCACGTATGGGTTGCTAAGTCAACTTGGAGGTCAGTGTTCAGAGAAAAGGTATTTTAGGAGCTCGTCGCTAACTGGTCTGATTCTGCCTTCAATCATGGTGAAAACACTGAAACGTTGACCTTATTACATGAATACAGAGAAGATGTACTGAATGATGAGGACACATTTATAATATCAGAGACATGCATTTAATGTCTCAGATTTATTTGAGATGTACAAGTTTTGTATGGTTGATACGACAAACACACACATAGCAAACCTTCGCCCGTCACAGGCGTACTTTCCACTTCCTGTCACTGACCTACTATACAGTCACCCCTGAACACCACACTTTCCATTCAGCATCCTAATCGTAAGCTGTAATCATTACGAAACCTGCGTGTTCAGTGTCGCATTTTTAACCCTCACTGTTGCTGATCGTGTTTTAGCCCGATCAAATTCTGCCTGGTACCATTATCAGTGTATAACCCTGTGATTTTGGGTGTATCCTATATGATGTCTGCATGATCAGAGTGATTTTCCCCCTGAAATACCGAAATAAATTGCACAAAACATTTTTAAGCAAGAAATTACACAAAAATCCTGAATATAGCAAAGATGCCACAAATTAAAAACTATGCAAATTCATCATTTATTTTATTTTTTTATTTGTCAGAAGGTTAAATAAACACATAAACATATTATTATTTTGTGATTCAGGCTTTATGGGACTAACACCCCATCACTGAAATTAATTTTAATTAAGATGTAGTTTATAGAAAAATACATACATATTTACAACCACATATGGGGTTTTTTGCAATCATGCAAAAATGTAAGAAAAATATGCTATATACAGGACAGAAAGTACACAAGAAAACTCTGGAGCCGACACTCATTTACTTTCTTTGGGATCCACATGCTCGAAGTAGAAGGATTCATACAGAGGCACTTGCCGCTGAAAGAGAAGGACATAAAGAAGAAGCTCATCAGTCAGACATCACAGACCGAGGCGCTCCACAGGTCAGTGTTTCCTAAAATGCACAACCTAAAACTCAACAGGCAATCTGAGTTTAACACATAGTTAGGTAGAAACATTATGTCAGTTATATTTTTATGATGTCTCAATGTTGAAGTCACCGTGAATAACTCAGTGAAAATGGATCAACATGTATTTGGACTGTTTAAAAATGATTTTCAGTACTGTTTCCTATTGTCCCCCTAAACTAACTAAAACATCACCCTGAAATGAACCCCGTTCTCACCCACTGAGACGAGCCTCTGGAGGAGCTTGTGCTGTCTTTGTCTGCATCTGCCATCTCTACGTGGGGAACCTCGTAGATGACTCGGGCTGCTAGTGCTGAAAACACACACGTCCACATAGAAATGATTACAAGGATTTAAATTGCATTTTCTTTTTAAAATAATGACCTAATTGGGAGCCGCATTTAATCCTTTCGGTCTCTGTTACTGTTACTGTAATGTTACAAACATGTTACAATACTTCATCCCTCCTTATATTTTCATTTTATTTTAACAAACTTATCTCTGTCAGTGTTTAAACTGTGGCATCCTGTTATTATGGGATGAAATGGACTTTACAATAATTCACACTTTATCTACTTCACTTCTGCACCTGTGGAGACTCAAACCAAGAACCTTCCTGCTGTGAGGAGACGGCACCAACCACAGTGTTTTGTTTTTCCATATCTGCATCAATTACTCACCTCCAGCAGTATCTGAACCAGCTGTTTCAGCTATCATCGTGTGCCAGTCTCAGCTCATTGACCATCTGCTCTTCAGTGACTGGCTTCCTCTTTTTAATTAAATCAGACTTTAGATTTGCCCATATCTACATGTGCTTCTTCTTTAATCTGATGCCAGCAGTCAGTTTAAAAACTAAACCATTTTGAACTATTGCATTCTTTATTTGATAACACAATTTTGCAGCCTTTTTCACAACCCTAGTGTATTAAAACATTATCCTTGGCACACAACGCTATTCAATTTCAGCCCCAAATATTTCTAATTGAAACACTATTATGTTGTTGTTGTTTTTCAATGTAGACTTGTTTCATGAGTAGATCATCTATCAAGAGGAAATTTGCTCTTTTGAGGTTGAACTCCAAATTGTTCCTAGTGAATCAAGTATTAATGAATGTATGAATGCAGCTTGTAGTGTAGAACGACTTTGAGTTTTCAGTGTTATAAATATAATAAAGTAAAAACGCATGTTATTATAAAGTGGTAGGGTACTTACAAAAAGAAAAAAAAAGTGATGTGATCCAAAAACCCAAAGTTTTCTGCTTGTTATCACAACCAGGCCTCCTGTTAGCAGCTCTTTTATCTTTCAGTCAGTAGAAAGCTGCTATCAGGTGTACAGATTGTTCAAAATTACAGATTACTCCTACCCAATCCAATTTCATTACAGTGGGTTGCACAGAGTATTATAGTTTAACATTGTGCTGCACAATGTGTTAATGTTTCCTGTAAGAGCGCCACATGAGTTGTGATGTGTATAGAATTGTTTGCTGCAAACAATCGTTTGCTGTTTGGTATTTAAAGAGAGTCTATGGGAACTTCACCGTTGTGGTACATACTTTAAATATAAGGTTACAAGAACTGACAATTCAATTTGAACTGATAGTGTCAAAATATTTTTCTAAAATATAAAAAAAAGTAGATGTGTTTACTTTCTTCATATTGACTGTTTAAGGTGATGAGATGAAGCTAGCACCTGGATAAATCTCATTGTGTTCCAACTGGTTTCTTACAACTACATTCAAATATACTTCACATTTGTTTTCCGCCACTAACATATATGATAGACTTTGGTGCTCTGTAAGACAGTCTATGTTGTTGTTTATACAGAGGATCCTGTAGGAGAACTTTCTGAAAATCGCCATTTTCATTTTGAACTACCTCCAAGCTCTTTGATTGTGTGCTTTTCTATTACGTATTCATCTACACTGTTTATATCATTCTGTTTGCTATTTATTGCTGTCTTCTACACTCCTGCACAGTTGGCGTGGAACGCCCATAATTTCGTTGTACATGGACAATGACATTAAAGTCCTATTCTATTCGGTTCTATTCTATTTTCCAGGTACCAAGATATTTCTTCTAATGAAACCCTTGAAAAACTTATCAGTCAGGAGCATTAAAATCCATTACATTTGTTATTTAGTATACTAGTTGACTTGATACCAAATAAATAAATAAAAGGCATTTTTCTACTCTTTCTGATCCCTCAAAGAACTTTTACATTAAGTGTAGATTCTTAGATTCAGTTAGTTTCTTCCTTTTAGTTAGTTTATTTGAAAATATTTTGATGTTCTCATGTCAGGGTCAGCTTTGTTGTATTTAATATAATGAGTAGGATGTGTGTCAGGAGTGACAGATATTACAAAACAAGCAGCACTTTTTGCAGGTCTTTGAGTCACAGCCATGAAGATGCCAACAGGTAAAAGGACTGTTTCTTATGCAGCGCTTTTCTACTCTATCTGAGAACTCAAAGCGCTTTATCTTAAACAAGTCCCAGTAAACACAGGTGGTCGAAGAATCAAGCTAAAAACATTTCATATATATTTTTTATTTAATTTATTTTTTACTTACTAGTTTGTGAGTGTACACTATAGTTTCAGTTAGTACTTTTTTAAAGCCTAGTTTTATTTTGTTTAACAGACGTGTTTGTTCACACCTGGTTTTAGTTTAATGTAAGTACAAACACCTTGTGGCTCAGTTACTATTTTTCTTTCATCGGTTTTACCACAACACTTAAACTTTGCTGCCATGCAAACTGACAGTTGTGCAAATGTATTAGTGAGGAAAGTGTCAGCCTCCACATTACGAGTCCTAATTTCAAGGCTTTTGATGCAGATTGTTTGGAACTTTTCTTTTTCAGGAATAGTTTTGCGTGATGAAAAATGCGGACTGCAGAAGGTACTAAATGAATGCTGTTCAAATAGCATGTACAGAAACTCACACAGTTTTTTTTAAAATCCTCGTGCATTTCCTGCTCCAACTTTTTATTACGTATATGGAAATATTAGCTCCTAACTTGTTTGAATTGGCTCCAATATAGTCCAGCAATAATGTCAAGGTACAGTGGTTGAGGTATATCACAGAGAACTATCTCATCATAAAACAACTGCACATTTATAGTCAAGTGATTATTTTGTTTATTGTTTAAAATGAACCTGTGTTCCTGTGTGTGATACCTGTGTCATGTTCTTTGGTTAAAAGAGTTAAATACAACGTGTCTTTATGTATAGACAAAAACACAAGTAACAAAGAAATATTTTTGTTCAGTCCACCACTCATAACTGAGTCTCTGATGCTTTAGTATTCATTTAAAGTTGGTACCTTGTTTTCTTCGCAGAGTGCAGTAACAGACGAGTGTGACGAGGAGCAAAGGAACCACTACAGCCAGGGAAATGATCACGTTGGTTGGATTCCCAGGATATAAAGAATCTGTTAAATTTGTAATAATATTATAATAATAATTACATCCATCTATCTCATGTAAAAATGCAATGCCTTCTGGTACTATCATGGTAAAATGTTGTGTAATTTTTTTATTTTTTTTTTAAAAAGAGGGATAAAAACTGTATTAATTGTCTATTAAGACTACCAAGCCACCTAAAATGACAGTGACAGTACAGTTGATTTCAGTCTACAGTTGATATTGATTAAATATCAACTACACTCGTAAAAAGGGATTTGAACATGTCACCATACTGAACCTTGTGCACTTTGCCAGTTGTTCCCAGTATCGTTGCCTGTCTTGACTGTGATGACTGTCCCATTTCCTTTAGCCTCAGTTAAAGATGGTATCTCCACAGTCACCTTGCAGATGTACGTCCCTGAATCGTCTGTTCTAACACTTGAGATATTCAAAAAATAACATTTCTTCTCTTCCTTTATCAGAGACGCATTAGGCTGATTAATAAAGTAGTCGCTCCTAATTACTGTTTGATTTTTAAGCCAGTTCACTCTAAATCTTTCAAACTTCTCTGTCCAGCAGCAGGTGATGTTTACTGTCTCTCCTTTCCTGACAGAAACATCGGGACTCTGGGTCACAACAAATGTGCCTGATGAAACACCTGTAGGAGACAAAGTGGAACATAAGTCATTACAAGACCACACATATTGCATGATTTCTAAAGCTAAAAGCATCAGGGTTTTGGTACAAATACAGTATGCAGATATGTTTTCAAGTAGCATGAAAAGAAAAGCAACTGAACTTTTTTAGGTTTCCTGAAGATGTTTCAGCTCACATCAGAGAAGCTTCTGATGTCTTCAAGAAACTTTAAGTAGTTCAGTCACTTTTCCTTCCATATCCTTAGATTACACATGTGTCAAACTCCAGACCTCGAGGGCCAGTGTCCTGCAGGTTTTAGATGTGTCCTTGATCCAACACAGCTGATTGAAATGGCTAAATGACCTCCTCAACATGTCTTGAAGTTCTGCAGAGGCCTGGTAATGAGCTAATCATTTTATTCAGGTGTGTTGACCCAGGGTGAGATCTAAAACCTGCAGGACACCGGCCCTCGAGGCCTGGAGTCCGACACCCCTGGATTACCATGACCTGGATGGCTGAGAGCCTACACAGACACAGACATGCTTCTAAAAACATTATAGTGATTTTTATAGAAAACAAATAACAATATTAGGTAGTAAATGCACATCAGGAATAAAGATGTCATGATAATAATTTTGTTGTCTTTTACATCTGTTATTTAAAAAGCCTTGTATCTTTATAAATCATTCTAGATCTAAGTTAGTCTCACTTCTTAGAACTAAGAACTTTAAACACTGACATATTGAGAAGAAATAATATCAGACATTCATTTATCGCTTGAATACTTATCACAAACAAATTTAGGAAAACTTAACTTTTCCATTTAGAGAGGAATGGTATAAAAACTAAATAATTTGCTAAGTTGTGTTTCTACTTACTCCAGGATGACAGGGTACAGAGAGAGGCGAAAAGCAAGCTACTTAGCAAGATCTTCATCTTGCCACACTGATTCACTACTGAACAGTTACAATCGCTTCATCTGTCACATCTTCTCTTAGTCCCACCCACCACACACACACACACACACACACACACACACACACACACTGTGCACCATGTTTTCTTCAAAGATCTTCTGTTTTCTAGAGAAGTGTGAAAACCCACAGATGCTGCTGCTTCCTCCTTCAGACAGATGACAAACTGTAGAAGCTGTGACTAAGACTCAGACCTTTCTCTTCCGACTGAAAAGGACACTTTTTTTATCCTTATGCAGAGATGCTGAAATGGGGTCACAATAAAATACATATTAAGGACAGATAATGTAATAAACTGTATTTTTGTTCAAGAATTGTTATTAAAATAGTTTGAAAGTCAATCTTTGCAAGTTTACACACATGCATACATACAAAGTTTACATGTTAACATTAATTTATTTTAATATTTGACTTATTTTTTTAACTGCACTGTTTTGGAGGTTTTACGTTGCCAGATTATTGTAGTGGTATAGCTTTTATTCTATTATTATTATTATTTTGTTGAAAACATCCGGGAGGAAGTTGATGTAGGTCACCTGAAAACGTGAATTGAGAGTTCATAAATGACGTGAATTGTCATTCTGTGAAGTCCTCAGAGTCTGAAGCTACTTTTTGCTGCTACTATGTTTCCCAAGGGGTTGAAGCAGTCGACACATCCACATGTTTTGATTTCACACCTGATGATACTAGAGATTTCTATTACCCTATCACAGTCTCATTCTGAGGGAGTCACATATTTTCAAACAGTGCGGCTTACATAAGAACAAGGTGTCTTTTAGCATCTATGCTTAAACCTAACTGTGATAGTGGTTTGTTGTTTTGCCTGCAGGAGGAAAGGTGGAGCAGTTTGTGGTGCTGGGTGGAGCTGATTGGCACAGTTGCTGCATACGTGCCATTGCATGTTGGGAGCTGAGCCAGACCGCAAAGCAGCCAGTCACACTAGCTCTCACAGCCTGGGTCAGTCCAAGCAGAGAAAAACCTGAGTTGTTATTTAGAGTGTGCTGTGAATTCCCCTGATTGGCTCTGTTAAAGTGACAACACACTACATGCTTTACATGCTGAGTAGTTTTCAGTGCCAAAACCTCATCAGTGAGCAACAGGATAGGCATGAATAAGAAAGTGAAAAACATAATAGTCACAAAAGACTTTATTGTAACACTGCAGTGACGACATAAAACAATGTAAATACATGTATTTGCTATAAACATGCTATTTAAAGTGTTATCAATTGTATCAGTTTTAGAACGTACAGTAACAATTGCAACGTTATTTTGTAACAGTGTAACAACCAGCTCATCTGTGACTTGTCAGTCACAAGTCAGTTATCACTAGGGAATAGTAAATGGACTGATTCTTATATAGCGCTTTTCTACTGTTCTGGAGCCCTCAAAGCGCTAGTGAGTCAGAAATGTTTTGAATATTGAATATACATGGTCTACTGTGGAGTAACATTTTCCAAGAATTTGATGCATTCTCATAGACTTATAAGAAAACAGAACTCACTTCACTTCAATGTGCAATCTACTGACACCTAGTGGTGAGATTTTACACACTGTACCTTTAAGCATGGGTACCAAGAAAATACTAGTTCCCTATCACCTATGGTTTCAACTTATCTAATGAAAACCCACTTAAAATTATCAGAATATAAATCCATCTTATATACAGTCTGTGTTTTGTAGGATATGCTGTTAAGAGCTACTAGCATAGCTGTACTCTGTGTGAATTTGAAAGTTAGTACAGCACTGAATTGAGCTAAATGCTGTCAAGCTGGCATTTAGTAGATAGAGTTCATCTGATCACCTTAAATTACAGGGTTACCATGCTAACAATCCAACTTCCTGGAAACTTAGTAGCAGCCATCACCGCTGTTCCCTCTCCCAGTAATGGAACAAAAGCTGAGCAACTTAAAGCTATAACATTTCAATTGATAGCCTTTAGCATTTAGATTTATTGTTTGGTGGACCAGTAGTTCTCAACCTGTGTGCCATGAGGTAAGCAAGACATCTGAACAGCCAGTGTGTTTCAGGCTGATGAAACTGCATTTGAAATACGACAGTACTCCCATGACCTGGATGACTGAAAAGCTGCACAAACAAAGACACAGAAAACAAAGAACAAAAACCAAACAACATTGTACAGTACTGTGCAAAACACTCGAGCCATGCCTCAGTCTTAGCAACAGTTCAAAGTTTTTCTTCTTTCCTTTTAAGTTCATTTAATTTTTTTCAGTCCAGTCCTCATATCTGGCCATTTTCAGGTGAATGTTGTTTGTTTTTTTATTTGTTTTGTTTAGCTTTTATTTTGTTGAGCCACTTAATACTGACCTTTGAATCCCTTGAACACCGCACACAAACATGACACAAGTGTTATGTCTACACATAACAGACAACTTTGCAAAGGACAAATCATTACGACATATAATCATTCTAAATGTAGAAAAGTACCAACAATTATGCAGCACCATCTGAAATGTGTCTGACTGACAACAGTTTCATTTTTCAGCATTACAATGATTCCAAACACACTGCAAACACAGTAAAATAGTACCTGGATAGAAAAACATATACTGGAGGTCACAGATCACACTGGACATACAGACATAAAATTGTTCAATATTTTACAAAGAAATACAGAAAAATAAGTTGTAAAATTGAGCCTTAACACTACTACAGCTAAATAGTACCTGACCGAACTACCAGTCGTTATAAATGATTTATAAAATTCTGAAACAAGCAGAGAAAAGAAAATGCACGAGGGTTTTTTTTACTTACCCCAAGAGAGGATGCATATACAGGAAAACAGCAGGCCAGTTAATAAAAGCTTCATTCCTTCACACTGAACCAACAATAGCAACTGACGCCTACATCTGTGGTCAAATTATTCACACCAAACATTGGCACCCAAAGCTCAGATTAGTCTCGTCTTTTACAGTTTTTGCAGAGTTCAAAGCCACAGCTTATCTTCCTTCGCTTCGCTGAATTCTTCATAACAGCAAAATCATACTGTTTTGAGCAAATAGTTAAAGGACAGACATTTAGTGCTACAGATGGAAGGCTAAAGAAAGTAAATAAATAAATTTTCCATTTACACTTTGATATTGAAAACTAGCTTATTTTCAGCCTTATGTGGCTTTTTGTTCCTTAGGTGGAGGAAAGCTGTGCTGAGGGTAAGGATAGGTAGAGTCTAAGGACTGAAATGAACATGTCTACCTGGGAAATTCATCTGATGAGGTAAACACAAGTTATTCACTACCAGGTAGCAAGAACTGCTTCTTGTTAGATGAAAACACGATTGAAAGGCACTGCTACATTATAACAACTGCTATCCCCAGTGCTCCAATCGGCTGGACCTTACACCTTACAGACTCTAGCCATCAGCTCTCATACTTACTGGTGAAGCAAGTCTGTGGTTCAGTTTTTAGCAGACTTAGCTAATGTGATCTGCAAAGTAAAACATAAAAGTGGCAACAAGCATGGATGACACTGATATAGCTGCACAGGCTGTAGCAGCTCTTAAATACTGTATTTTCTTCAGTTGCTAAAGAAGACTTCTTTGAGATCAGGTCTATAACTTTGTACAGATACAATAATCCTAAAACTGTAAACAGGATCAGGTGCTCAGCCTAGATTTTTATGGGTTTTTGCTCATTTCAAGTGGAGCTTTTCGGACTTTTACTACTAGCAAGATAATATCATACAGTCCATAACGGGACGGTATCAACATGAAGTATGGCAGGACATTTTGTTACCTACCCCCAGCAACAAGCTTATCTGTATCAACCATCTTTATAATTCTGATGTCTACCATTTCCTTTGTCTTATTTAGCTAGTTCACACTCACTCTGTCAGACTTCTCTCCAGTAGAACAGACATATTTGGAGTATGGGTCACAACAAATGTGCCGTTAAAACATGTGCAAGAAAACACAGAAACGTTTTATTCCAATTTTTTTAGTAGCTTAATGGCAGAATTACCTGAAGTTTAACTGAACATGAAAACAAAGAATAGGAACAAATCTGAAAGCAAAGAGGTTCTTTTTTTTACTTACTTCAAGATGTGAGGGCACAGGATAAACCTTTCACACTGAATCAACAGTCAACTGACAAGTGTCACTCGGACACAATACTTCCACACAGACACCATCTACCCACTTTACTTCTCATGCGTTGTGGTATTACTCACTTTTCAATCTATTTACATGTGCAGTCACTTTTTGTTGTGCCAACATTTGTTGTTTTGAATGAATGAAGAATAAAACTATACATACTCTTAACTGATCAGTAACAAAAGAATACAGTTCTTCTATTTGTAATCAGATTTTATTATCAGACACTTTAATCTAACATTCATTTGCTGCTTCTACTGCTCTTCCATCTCTTTCTTCTTCTTCCTCGTCTTGCTCTTGTTTTTGACTTGAAGTTGGTTTATTTCCAGAAGAAGCTGAAATATGACAATCAACCGGTCATTATGCAGCGTAACCAACTGGCTGTCACTGGAGCTTTGTGTTGTATTGTACCTTTTGAGTTCTGCTGAGCTTTGCTCCCTACATAGTAGAGCCAGAAGAAGGCTGTGATCAAGGCGAGGACGGGCAGAGTCCTCATGAGATAAGTGAATACTTCTTCCTTTCGGGCTTCTGAAATTCATCGACAGAGGCATCTGATCAGGTGCACACAGGTTATACACAGTCCACAGGCTGGAGTGATAACTCCATGCCAGTGTTTTGAGTTTTGTGGATTTATGACTTGTTGTAGGTTTTCCCCACACTTTTGAGTTTGTTTGTAGTTTTGTTCCTTGGTTGTGGGTTCCCTTTTGTGATCCCTGTCTCTCTGGTTGTGTCCACATGTCTGTTTGGTTTGTCTGTGTTCTGCCTCCCTAGCTGTCTGCTGTCTGTGTTATTTCCTGTTTTATGTTGATAGTCACTTGTCTTGTTTGCATCGTGTTCTGTTTCACTTCCCCTTGAATCATTTAGTGTGTTCAGTTCAGTTGTGTTCCCATATGTCCACTTCCCCTCATCATCATATGTATTGTCTCCCTTTATCCCTCAGACCGTTAGTCACCCTGATGTCCCCAATTCCTAATGTTCTAGTATAGTCTCCCAGTATAGGTTTCAGTTAAAGCAGGAGCATCAAATGCATTTTTACACTGCGGGCCATATGGTGCCCACTTAAGTGGGCCCGACTAGTGAAACTCTCCTTCCTGTCAGTGTAAAGAAGTTACATATTTAACAGTTTTTCTACATACTGAAGAAAATGCTGCTATTGAAAAGGAAGAAAACAGTCAGCATGAGACTTAAAAATGTCATGACCCTGTGCCTTCTCGTCTTTGCCCAGACTGTTGTTGTTGTTTTGTTTTTTGAAAACAAAAAAAAACAACAGAAATGTCTATAGTAGAAAGTGAAAAAGAGAAACAATCAATCACTTTGAGCGGAAGCACGAGCTCCAGCAGCTCTACGCTGAGGAAAAAAGATACATTTGCTTATTTTGTGCAGAATAACTTCACGTTATATTGATCAGCAGCTGCCCATATTAAGCTGTGATCGTCACCAGGTAACGTGGGCGTGTTTCCTATATCAGCAGGTTTTAAACTGCTGACAGGTGAACAGGATGTATGCAGGTAAACCCGACGGTCAGTCAAGCTCATCGGTTGTGTTGTGAGGAAAATCTCGGCTTGTTATTTATGTTACAGAAAGACACGGGCACGACGACAGGTGGAAGACTTTCTGATTTAATTTTTTTTAACATAATTTCATTGTTGTCTGAGGATAATATTGATACGTGCCTATATTTGCATGAGCTGGAGATGGAGACCTTTCTTGGTCAACGTCATTAATCTTGTCAAACTCCACGAGACGCTGACAGACAGAGAAGACTATTCAGTAAAAAATCCAACATCTGCTGCACGGAGAATGGACTGTGCAAACAGATCTAACCAGCTAGGATAAAAACCAGTTAACCTGGAACACTGGCTCACGTCTCTTTGTGTCTTAGGAATGTCTGCTGCCCTTCCTTCTTTTACATAATGGTGTGATCTCTGCCTTCGCATGTGATTGGCCGCATGGTGTGCCCATTAAAATAAAGTCCTACCCTCCCATGCACGGTTTCTCAGCAAGGCTGAAGATTCGGCTCCCACATAACGACGGATCTTTAATAACAGATATATGAAATTATCTCCTAGGCCGGATGTGGCCCGCAGGCCGTACATTTGACACCCCTTTTATATATTTTTTTATATTTTTTTATTTACTTGTTGGCCAAATAAAGGGCTTGTCCTTTGTTCACTATATCCACTCCTGTGCATTTTAGGTCCATACCACTCATCTCTTCACAGTGTTGGGAAGGTTACTTTTAAAATGTATTCCACTACAGATTACAGAATACATGTTACAAAATGCATTTTGTAACATTTTCCGTCATGTTACTCGATGAGAGTAACGTATTCTGAATACGTTGGATTACTTAATATATTATCATGCTTTTTACAACTACATGAATGTACTATTGTTGCGTGATGTATTACTATTACTGAAGGTTGTCAAAGGAGCTTGCAAAGAAAAGCGTCTGGACTTCTTTAAGTTGCTTGAAGACGTTTCACCTCTCATCCGAGAAGCTTCTTCAGTTCTAAGGTCAAATGGTGGAGAGTCCCAGATATAAACCTAGTGGGAGTATCCCCCCACAGAGGGACAAAAGGACCCCCTGATGATCCTCTAATCGCCTGAGCCAAGGTGGGAAACTGGGCGTGGGTCCCAATCAGCCAGAGTTTCGGGTGAGCTCATTGTGAAACCTGGCCCCACCTTATCATGCGAATTCCTGAGGTCAGATGGCCCAGGATGTGAGTGGGCGTTAAGGCGTCTGGGGAGGGAACTCAAAACTGGATTATAGATGGCAGAGAGTTGGTGTCGTAAACCCCCGCCTCTGTTCAAAGATGGTCGCTCACAGTGGACATAGATGGCTTCTTTCACTCCTCTTTCAAACCATCTGTCCTCTCTGTCCAAAATGTGAACATTGGCATCCTCGAAAGAGTGTCCTTTATCCTTAAGATGCAGATGGACTGCTGAGTCTTGTCCTGTGGAGGTGGCTCTTCTGTGTTGTGCCATGCGCTTGTGAAGTGGCTGTTTGGTCTGAGCATTCCTCGCTGCGTTGTACAGCATACACCACATTGTTAAGTCTGTGTTTTGGCGTTTTGTCTTTCGGGTGAACCAGTTTTTGTCTGAGCGTGTTGCTGGGTCTGAAATACACTGGGATGTCATGCTTGGAGAAAACTCTCCTGAGTTTCTCTGATACACCGGCTACATAGGGGATGACAATGTTGTTGCGTCTGTCCTTCTCATCCTCCCTCGCTGGTGTCTGGTCTTCTTTTCTGTGCCTCTTTGCTGACTTTAAGAACACCCATTTGGGATAGCCGCACGTTTTGAGTGCTTCCTTTACATGTCGTTAGCTTCATAGCATAAGTGCCTAAGTCATTGACTTAGTCAAATGACTTAGGCAATTATGCTATGAAGCTAACGATGTGTGTGTTCCTTCTTTTTTCCTTCAGGCTTAGAGGGAACATGTTCTGCCCGGTGGTGTAGGGTCCTAATTACTCCAAGTTTGTGTTCCAGAGGGTGATGGGAGTCAAAGAGGAGGTACTGGTCCGTGTGTGTGGGCTTCCGGTAAACTTCGATGTTGAGGTTGCCGTTCTCTTCTATGTGCACGGCGCAGTCCAGGAAAGGCAAACAGTCGTCCTTTGTGTCTTCCCTGGTGAACTTGATGTTTTTATCCACAGCGTTAATGTGCGCAGTGAAGGATTCCACTTCTTGTATCTTGATTTTGACCCAGACGCTTTTCTTTGCAAGCTCCTTTGACTACGATGACCTGGATGACTGAGAACCTTCACTGACATTACTGAAGGTTATTCGACATAACAATACCAACTGGATTTTCAAATATCAATAAGAAATGCGCAACAGTAGGTTGACATTAGGTAAGGCTGCGCTTTTTGCAGGAATAGAAAACTATTCCGCGCTTATAGAAAATGGGTCCGCGGCTCCAAACCGTAAAGGGACCTCTGGCTAATATGTCGGGTTTCGTGTCGGGCTCGTAGCCGAAAACTAGCTTTACTTTGTTGCCTGGGTCAACTTTGCTAGCGAGAGACAGAGAGAGGCGTTGAAAGGCTGCTCCAACGGAACTTATTTTTTCAGAGGAAAACACGAACACAGAGTACAGTCGAGTTTTAATAGCTTACTTACAACTGGGCTTGTCAGGCACTCTTCTTGGCTGCAGTGGTTATTATTATATTTACATGCTTCCAGCTCCTGCTTCTGCTCGGTGGCAACTCGTACTTTTTGACTCTCCTTTTTCTCCCTCCCTCGCACTCACAGACACATCACGGGTATAGCAGTCCATTCTGCCTGCAGCACGGACTATACTGTCCATGAGGCTACATTCTTTAGGGCCATGCCTGTAACACTCTGCCTATTGCCTTCATATTAAATCATTTTTTGAAAAATAATTTTTAAAAATATTTCTTCACGTCAAGCGATGTGACATCACGGCAAGTAGAGGTGACATGGGCAGTGAGATTGAGACACAGGCATTTGAGCCTCTTTAATGCATGTTTTGTTTGGGTTTCCAAAAATAGAGAGGGCATAGCCTAACATATGAAAAAGGAAAAGACCGCGCGTAATCCATTTAGTTCAACAGAGTAGCTGTATTCTGAATACCCCCTTTTAAAACGGTAACTGTAACGGGATACAGTTACCCATATTCTGTATTTTAAATATGTAACGGCGCTACATGTATCCTGTTACTCCCCAACACTGCCTCTTCACAACTTGACAAAATATGAACTTAATTTTTGCTATCCTGGTTCCACAGCGGTTTTGTGCCATTTTAAAAATCTACACAATCAGACATTTGCATATGGGATTATGAACCACCATCGTCTTAGTGCACGGTTTGCTAACCATGTGAGAGCAGATGTATAACACCGCTGTTGATTTGTGAGTGTACATTCATATGTTTTTAGTGAAACATTACTAATAACGTTCGAGACACAATCAATATTTTTTTTAAATGATGTTTGCTCATAAGACCTGATCATGTCTCGGTAAACCTATATTAGACAACCCAGTGGCTTACATAAACATGTTTGTCAGCATTCTGGTGATTTGTCACCTACCTCGAGCAATATGCTGACCTGTGTTGTCATCATTCTTCACTTTTTTCACTTCTTCACGATTTCTTTTATCTTGAATGTCGAATGTCCCACTTCTTCCCATCGTCTTGACTGTGATGACTGTCCCATTTCCTTTAGCCTCAGTTAAAGATGGTATCTCCACAGTCACCCTGCAGATGTACGTCCCTGAATCCTCTGGTCTAACATTTGAGATATTCAAAAAAGAACATTTCTTCTCTTCCTTTTTCAGAGACGCATTAGGCTGATTAATAAAGTAGTCGCTCCTAATTTCTGTTTGATTTTTAAGCCAGTTCACTCTAAATCTTTCAAACTTCCCTGTCCAGCAGCAGGTGATGTTTACTGTCTCGCCCTCCATGACAGAAACATGAGGACTCTGGGTCACAACAAATGTGCCTGATGAAACACCTGTAAGAGATAAAGTGGAACATAATATTGTAAGTTATTTAAAAATAATATAAAGTAGTGATTGCACATTGGAAATAAAGATGACATGACAATCATTTTTGTCAAGGGCAGTGGATAAAGACTGTGTGGAGTTGAGAACAGAAGACCTAAATCCAGACAAAACAAATCATGGAAACAAACTTAATATTAACTGAAAGCGAGTCGTTTATTATGGCTGACGGAGAAACACAAAGCAATGCACAAGGTAACCAAGCTGAGAATAAACAATAACCTAAACTGGGAAAACTAAGCATGAAAAACCCTAAATGTGAAACTTGGCGTGGATACATAGACACCTGGAATAGGTGGGCAGGGGCAGGGATAGCTCAGTAGATAGAGTTCTTGCCCCATGATCGGAAGGTCAGGGGTTCGAATCCACTGAACGGCTACCCTGAGGTACCCCTGAGCAAGGTACAGTCCCTACACACTGCTCCACGGGCGCTGCATTGGTGGCTGCCCACTGCTTCACTGGGTGAATGGGTTAAATGCAAAGGAGTAATTTCCCTACGGGGACTAACACATACACATTGGAACATGGAGACATGACACAGAAGAGTACTGAGGGAAGTGGAAACACCTGGCAAACACAGCTGACACAAATGAGCATGATCCCACAGGGGAGGCAAAACTGAACACACTGAACATGGAACACCAGACTGTCAAAATAACATAGGAAACATCGTGAGACGTAGACATGACAACACAAGCTTGACGATATGACATGGAAAACGCAGACATGAAACACATAACAGACTGGGGAGACCGAATGATACACAAGGAGAGGAACACGGAAAGAGATAAGGGGAACGAGGCACAGGCATAACTAAAAATCATGCACAGAGGACAAGTGACAGAAAACGACACATAAACAAGGGAGCATGGATGAAACTTTAACTAAACAAAACCTAACTAAGACATATTTATAGTAACACTAGAACTTAGCATTACGGTAATACGGTAAGAAACATAAAAAATAAACTCAAATAAACTTCCTGACAACTTTTAGGTTGTCTTTTACATCTATCGTTTCAAAAACCTTGAATAAATATAACTTCTTCATTCAAAGTCTAAGTCAGAAATCTATTCACTCTCCTTTTAACTGTTGTTTGATGTCCATAAGTTGTTTAATGTGGTTCACTATATGTTCAGTCACTTAACATGTGAAGTCACTTCCTTCATGTGAATTCAGCTAAACTTCACTCAGTTTCCTGCTCAGAACTAGCCATGCATTGTAAATTTGTCATGAAAATGAAAGTGATGGGCTTAAAAATGCATAAAAGCACTTACATTCAACTATGTCTATATTTCGCTATTTTCATTAAGCTTTATGTTTAAGCAGGTCCCCCCTTTTTTTTTTATCTCGTCCAGTTCCTGTGCATTATAAGTAGGATGATTAAAGTCAACAATAATTTGAATGCTAAAAATTAATTCTGTATAATCTGAGTACTTTTAGAAACTTTAGTTTTCAAGTTATGTGAGAATTCCATGAAAGCTTAGCACCCATTAGATTTTGATTATGCCCAGAAATCTAGATTTGGTTTATTTTTTTACTTATTTTCTCAAGTTAATTTAAAAATGTTAAAGTTTTTAAAGTTTGCATCTTTAGAAGCACACATGATCCTACATTAATATTGATGTTTTTACTCACACCAAGTTGAGAGGGCATGGAGGAACAAAAGTAGCAGACGACCCAGCAGAAGACTCATCCTCGTACAATTCACCGTTGAATACTGATACTTGTGACAACTTCCCTAGAGAGTTACAGATATCACCTTTGTTCCCCACCCCCACTACCCCAAGATGTAATTTAGGTTTTTATACAGCAGTTATGTCATTTCCTTTACTCAATCAAATTAATATTTTGTTATGCAAAATTCAGTACATAAGAAAATATTGTCATTGTTGTCAAAACTCAAACACATGAAAACAAAAGATTCCCCGGAGCATTAGATTAAAAGTCACAGGCTAGAAAATGTAACACAAAAGACAACACCATTAAAACTGTTCTTTAATTAGTATTAACAAAAAAATCAGACAGCTATATGGCGCTGTATTTAGCGCTTAGGTAAGATCGTGTTCTTTAACATATTTAAAGTGTTCGTTCACAATTGCACATCAACACATGTTGAAAACACTTTGCACCGAAATAACTACCAGACTGTTTCTGTTTTACCCTGTGCAGTTTATCTCATATTTACGGTAAGTGGTAAGTTTATTTAAACTGTATAATGTGTCCATTAGTCTTTACGGTCATTAATGTAGGTAGTACACAGGAAACATATAGAACACAATGAATAACTGGGTACATTGTCCCATGTCACACATCAGGTATTCAGAGTGTGTGGGAAAATAAAACTCTACATGGAGACCTGATGGTGAAGAAAGTGTCACAATTATTTGGTACAAGAAGTCTTTGTGCAGAGAAGTGCAAATTTAAAACATAAAAAGAGCTTTTCATACTTTTCATACATATTTATGTTAAATTTGTGTCTTTCCTATAGAGGCTGTGGTCATAGGACAAAGCTAGCTGACCTGTGGCTACATCGCTCAGCTGGTTCACGATCAATACAGAAGGTAAACTGAAACTTCCAGACTTGTTCCCATTGTATGTTACTTGTCTTTAATAAAATATTAAGGCACTATGTAGCATACTTGTGAATTTAATTAAATATATCCCTGTTGTGCCATTTTCTCGTCCATTTATCAACTAGAAAAAAGAAAGAAAAGCCCAACCCTGTCCCTCAGAATCTCAAAAAATGAGCAGCAAAGAATTTTTTAGCAGCAGTCATGGACACTACTTCTATTTTGTGAGAAGGGACAAGAGAGGGATGGTAAAATGAAAACTGCATCCAAGACAGAAACAACACAACTTCAGACATGCTAACAGGAAGCTACAGAAGAACCCAGAGTGATGTTGAAACTGAGCGTATGCTGAGCTGAGTCTTGCTTCCAGAGCCTCATCTTCAGCACTTAACAGAAGTACTGATGAGTTAGGAGTCCAGTAGCCTTGTAGCCTTCAGTCCTACTCTTACATATAAATAAAGTAGAATCACTATGGTAATTGCTTTGAAGTCTCTTTGGGCAGGTTTTCTGCAAATGCTTTGTGTTGTCGGTTTGTGTTTATGCTCATTGGGATTGAGATTTCCATCAATATGTGTAGCCCCAGGTTTTACTATTAACTGGTAATTATGTGACAATGCATTTCAGGTCATGTTATGGAGTAACGTGAAAGTAATGGATCGAGAAGTAACAAATTACTTTCTCTGGTGATTAATTAAGTAACGTACTGTGATATCTTTAAGAAAAGTAACAAGTGGTGTGTAATGCATTCCCTTAAAGTATTTAAAAGTAGAATGGGAGGCAGAGCCTTCAGCTTGCAAGCCCTCTTCTGTGAATCAGCTTCCATTTTGGATTCAGGGAGACAGACACCCTCTCTATCAAGGCCAAGTGGCCAGCGTGCAAAGGCATTGCCCAAAAGCAGACTCAAAACACTGCTTTTTATTTTTAGACAAAACTTTAATTAACACAAGGATCACTAAGGTCAAGGAGTGGCAGAGAGAGAACGTCACAGGAGCGGGACCCACTGCAATAGCGGGAGAATATGAGTTACTTCCAGAGCTCAGGTTGAAGATAAGTATGATTGCAAAAGGAGTGAAAGAAGGTTTGCTTATTTTTAGCAGTGCGATGCAAGGACATAGAAAGGGGTGGTTCCCCTAGTGAGTGTCTGAGAGATGGAACTTGTAGAACGAGATGTTTGACCTTTCCTTTCCATTTCCAGACCTAAGGTATGTTGCAGCAACCAGAAGGGCAGACAGAGATTTCAGACTTATTCCACGTATTCCACGAAGACCTGAGGTAAGAGGAACAGTAGTTGGCAGGTAAGTTTCTGACAGGCAGTGAGACAGGAAGGAGGATCAGCATCAGAGGAAATCTGGTTCTTAACAGATCCAAAGGTGCAAAAACTGGAAACACAGAGAGTGCAGTGTTACTGGCCCTACTTCTGCTGGAGGTTTCTTCCTGTTTAAAAGAGTTTTTCCTTCCCACTGTCGCCAAAGCGCTTGCTCATAGGGGCTTACGTGATTGTTGGGGTTTGAATTGAATTGAAAATCCAGTGAGTTTACTGTAATACTGATTTGCATTTTTCAAAACATCATACCAGACTTGGTAGTTTTAGGGTAACGTGTTCTTACTAACATGTTTCTGATCCATTTGAACAAAAAGTGTCGTACAACAGAAGGTGAAGAGTAAATTCCATAGCATACAATCATAGTGCAGCAAAGTTCAAGATAGTCTGTATATGAGTCCCCTTGAAACTGTAGCGCTATTGGGGAACTTTCATGAACGTTAAACAACAATACACACTTCTACTGTTAAGTGATAACAAATGGAAGTTGTTTCTTTTCGTATTCATAAAGACTCGTATGTAGTGTGTAGTTTAAAGTCTACCAAACGGAAGTGGCCTAGTCCTCTCCTCTGGCCTGTCAGTGTGATGACAAACAGGAAGCCCTTTAGCCACAAACCACTAAGTCACTAAGTCACCACGAACATTACACACACCATGCAACATGCATGTTATACCTATATATCCTTAATTCTTCCATCTTTGTATATATTATATAGTAAGTCTGTATTTTGTCTTGTAGTTTGTCCACCAGCTCGCACTGGAACAGTTCGCAGCCAAGTGTGAAGCGGTGGGAATGAGAATCAGCACCTCCACATCTGAGGTCATGAGCCTCAGAGGGAAAAGTGTGGAGTGCCCACTCTGGGTCAGGGACAAGTTCCTGCCCCAAGTGGAGGAGTTTAAGTATCTCGGGGTCTTGTTCACTAGTGAGGTGATATGAGGTGCTCCGGGCACATCATACCGCACTGCTAAGTACACTGCTAAGCAGTATCCTATTACACATTAATACTCAAATATACTCACATATACATACGCAGAGTATACTTTCATTCAATTCAATTCAATTCAATTTTATTTATATAGCACCAAATCACAACAACAGTCACCTCAAGGTGCTTTACATTGTACAGTAGATCGTACATGCCATCCATGCCCTCTATATATGTACAGTATATATATATATATTTATATAAAGTATAAATTATTATTATTATTATTATTATTATTATTATTATTATTATATTCTGTATACAGAATCTGCAGAGGAGCCGTCTGTCCCACTGTGTTAATGTGGATGCCCGGTGTACGTTACAAACCCCTCTCAGAATACTTAGTGGGACTCTGAACAACTACAAATATTCTCCTTTTGATTACATTACAATAGGAATGAACAGGTTATAGTACAAAAAAATTACATTTGAAAAAATTGTAAAAACAGGGTGTTTTTTGCTGTTAGACCATCCATTATGGCATCATCCTTTTCTGAAGGCAGTGAGACTTTTAGCTTTTCAGGAAGATCCCCCTCACCTCTACCCCCACCCTCGCAGTGGGGTCTAGACTCTTGCCCCATAGACATTGCAACATTGCTTTTAATGAGAAGTGGAAATGAATGTGGTGAATGGGAGGTGCAACAGTGGGATTTTGAAATGGTAGACATCCATGACATCACCGCAGGAAGGAAAAGGTTCAAATAACAGAAATAATGTTTGCCTTAAAGTCTTTTTTTATTTTTTATTTAGCTAATTCTGATTGGTTTCACAGAGGAAGGACTGCTTTCAGTCAGCTGATATAAAGAGTTAAAACTAGAGTATAAATAGTCAGTACTCTTCCTGTTTGGATCTTTGCTAAGGTCCTTTTTAGAAGGTAACACCGCCCCAGTTTTAATTAGAATTGAGTACCTAACTACACTATACTACACTATAGTGTAGCGGGCGATCGTGGCTCAAGAGTTGGGAGTTCACCTTGTAATCGGAAGGTTGCCGGTTCAAGCCCCGGTGGGAGGAAGCCGGAGTACCCGGGGAGTACCCGGAGAGAACCCATGCAAACACAGGGAGAACATGCAAACTCCACACAGAAAGCCTGATGGTAGAATTGAACTCAGGACCTTCTTGCTGTGCGGCAACAGTGCTAACCACCGTGCTGTCCCCACTTATAGGGCATTTTGTTTCTCTTTGTGAATCTGTTATCTTGACATGCGTCTTCCCCTCTGACTACCCCTCTGAGTGTGCTGTGTAGTCCTGAATGTAATTGTGCACACAGCAAACAGAACAGCGCTGTCAAGTGACAACAGGCACACAGAAGCGTGTAGCCGAAAGACACATTGAGACTAACTGAAGCTCATAGTAAATGGTGTAAACATAATTTTGGCCTGAATAGACCTCCACAGACCGACATCTAGCAGCACGCAACAGCCAAATCAGATGAAGAGCATCAACACCACAGAACTAAAGCCGTGCTGACACACAAGCAGCTCTTTTTCAAGTTAACTTTGTCCCAGCTGAAGTGCAGTTCACAGTTCAAAAGGTGCATCACATTCTGTCATATGCGCAGTTTACACAGAGAGTGGGCTTACGAATATAATTTTTGTCACAAATATAGTTCTCATAGCTGCAGCAAGAGACTGTCATGACATTTACACCTTCTTTTCCCCTCTGGAAATATTTATTATGCCTAAAATAAGCTATTGGAGATGATTGTGTCTCTTTTAATATTTTTTTGTGAATGAGTCACAGCAGTGGGTAAATGTGAACACTTTCCACCTACCAGCTGCCCTTTCAACAGCAGTTTACAGCTGTTTTCAAATGGTCCTTTTATGGTAAGAAAAAGGATTCAGCAGAGTGCTTTCTACATTTCATTGTGCTTAATTCATTGAAATCAGGTAATTCTCATTTTCAGTGATTTGTAGCCTCCTTCTTTGGATTGTGTTTAGCATAGATACTGTGACGAGAATTTACACTCTTCAGTTTTTGTTTTTAAATGTGGGTATTGGCTGTTTAACCACAGGATGTTTCAAAACTGCCAAGGGCTAAAGCTGTTGCAACAAGGAAGAGAGTGTTCTGCTTGTCAGCTTAAAAGTGAAACAGTTTTGAGACATTAACTTTTAGTATACACAAGATAGTTCCACAAGCATGGGTTTATATTTTATATGGGTTTCAAATTCAAATCAAATTCAAATCAAATTCAAATTCAAATTTTATTTGTCACACACACACAACCATACACAGTATGACATGGGGGTGAAATGCTTGTAGCTGTACAATGCCCGACCATTAAATGACAGAAGAAAAGTTTTACAATATTTACAATTTACAGTTTACTACAAAATTTACAAATTAACTTAGGAATTTACAGTAAAGAATGTGCAAATAGCAGAAGAGATTATAAAGATTATAAAGATTATAAATTATAGGAATTATAGGATTATAGGAAATGTGTGGTGGTGCGTGTGGTGATGTGTGTGAGAGTCCAGTCTTATAGTGACGTGTGTGGGAGAGTCCAGTCCTACACCTGGTTCAGGGCCCGAATAGCCTGGGGGAAGAAGCTCCTCCTCATTCTCTCTGTTTTGGCCTTAAGGGAGCGGAAGCGCTTCCCAGACCTCAACAGTGAGAAGAGTCCATTGTTGGGATGGGAGAGGTCCATCATAATCTTCCTAGCTTTGGACTTGCACCGCTTGGTGTAGATGGGCAGCAGGTCAGGGAGCTCTGATTGAATGATGCGTTCGGTTGAGTGCACCACTCTTTGCAGATCTCGTCTGTCCTGCTTGGTGCTGTTCCCAAACCAGGTGCAGATGTTTGCCGTCAGGACGCTCTCGATGGTGCAGGAGTAAAAGTTCTTGAGCACCTTCAGTGGCAGATGGAAGTCTCTAAGTCTTCTGAGGAAGAAGAGACGCTGACGGGCTTTCTTAACCAGGGAGTTGATGTGGCAGGACCATGACAGGTCCTGAGTGATGTGGACACCCAGGTATCGGAAACTGTCCACTCTCTCCACTGGCGTGCCACTGATGATGAGGGGTTTTATAACTATTATATGAAGGTATTTTCTTTTCTAGTGTATCTACATCACATATTTTATTGCAATCAAGTACAAGTATTTCGGCAGACCTATTTTCAATATTTTGCAATTGTTGTCACTCTTGATTCTTTGCACAATGCATAAATATCTTCCTTTAGAACATGAGCAGATTTTGCGTTGGGGTCAAGTTTTTCTGGAGTTTAAACATCCTCTAATAGTAAGAATTCCTGCAGCTTTTGCTGCCATCTAGTGTAGCATGCCTTCACCTTCACTGCCGTACAGCAAATTATTACAATAGCCAGAGTGTTAAGGTACTGCTGTGGCGTACTCAAGTTGCATTAATTGGATAGTGCAGTGGTATCATTACTGTCTTCGGAACAATAGGCCAGGCTTAACAAATTCTGTGTCAGGTGTTTTGGTTGGGTCGACTACTGGAACAAGGCGTATATTTACAAGGACTGATAATATGAAGTTGGTTAAATGCTACTATGCCAGCCAACCCAATAAGAGAGGTTATATATGTGAGAACTATAGATGAGTAGAAACCAAACATCCAAAATGGCCAAGAAGCATCCTTTTAGCTCAGCAACATCAGCTGAAACTACTATCTAAGCTAGAGATCCCGAGGCTACAGCACAGTGGGAACAACAGTGACCATTATAAATATCATGAGCCAACCTGGCCAACCATCCCAACTACCAGTATCACTGAAACCAATGAGCTCATACAGGCCACTGCCACAGTAATCCCAGAAGCAATTATATATAAGATCAAAGATGCATATAGACGAAGCCCCTGTGGAGAAGGCTGGAAGCCACAATCAGGGAAATCCTGAAGGATGTTCGCCGGTTTACTGAAGTGCCGAAGGGTTTGCAAATTTATCTGTTTTGATTTAGCCTCAGAACGTCAATATACAATAATCAAATAGACCCAAAGATCCTTTGCATCAGTGGCCATGCGCTCAGCACGGCCTTGTAAGCCATGTCCTGTGGATGCCAGTTTATGGTCTACAGAGACCTCTTGTGGACATTCTGAAATATTGCTTGTGATGAATGAGCTACCCCAGCAGAAGGTGATGCTATTGTTATTTATGTAGTTATTCACAACTTTGCTAGTTTACTACACACACACATGTGTTCTGTCCATAGTATGCACGTGATGTCAGACCTTCTGGGACACGCCCACCTGTCGGTCAAAAACAGTAGTGAGGTCTGCCCTCAAACCATCCTCTGAATGTCTTTGAGATTAACTTAGTCGAAATGTCACATAGTTGCTCTGCTATCAGATTCACTCATCAATGTTTATTTGCAGCTACCAGAAGGACCCAGAGTACAGAGTACCTCCCTTACAGGTCAAATTGCGCAATAACCCCTTCTGTCAGTGGCAGCTTCTTTAAACTGTAGGAATTATTTGCAGTGTAAAAATACTCAACTCTCATGGCATGACATTAAAGTAATAAATTAATACTACTGGAACTTTTCTGGTCAAAGTCCAAGTCAACAAAAGATAAGATTTGTGTGTGGTAGTTGGTTTAAGGTAGATATGTAGCCCTTAACTTTGCTTTAATTAAATAAGCAATTTCTTGTTCTTCACCTCCCACACAGCGCCATTATTTTACCCATCCAGACTGAAAATACATCTAGCTGTCTGTACTTTGAAAGCTTGCATCCTGGCAGCAGTGTTAGGTGATGGATTCTCTACAAGTTACATGTAGAGGTCACCGAAATGGAGCTCTGGGAGAGACGTTGCTATTTTCAGGGATTCAAATAAAGCTGCTGGGGCAGAATATGGATCACAAGTCTACAAAATTCATAGTTTCTCTTCATTTCTCCATTTTTTTCTCCATGGATAGATGATCCAAGTAGTCTTGGCTAGATACCCCCCCACACCAAAAAAAACCCCAACCTTTTGTCCTGGAGTAGATCTGACTGTCCACTGATTGGTTGTCACAATGGAGTAATGTTTTACCTGCCAGGTAAAACTATAGATTAATGACAGTTAACCAAACTTCTTTACTGCTGCAGTTTTCTGAAAAAAGACTAAGGCCACACTTGTATACCCCCACATTTCAGCTGGTGGACCTAAGAGAAGACCGCAGCAACCGCCCAGAGGAAGAAACACCTAAGATTACAAAGGCAGACATTCAACAATTAGTGTCCTGAATTAAGAACCAGGACCTGATGATCCATACCTATTGGCTGGGTCTGAAGGGCTGAACAAGCTAATGGTACACCATGTTTGGCTAGAGACACAAAGAGGGCTGCCAACAACAGACTAGCTAACACAGGGCCGAACAATCATAATCATGGTGGATCCCCACAAAAGTACAGCATTATCAAACTCCCAGCAGATTGCCTGCCTCACCACAACATGGAAGCTCATCTCATCGCATGGTAGCAATCAAGATGAACATGATCACATCTCCGAAAGGCACTGAAAATAACAGCAAAGGGTCAAAACAGCGGCTCCTGGTGGATAGAGCTCTAAAGCCAGGCAGACCAACCTGAGCATTACCGTCAACTACAAGAACTCAATACCCTACAAATGGTTACTGGGGTGCTTTGCCTTGTATAAGGCTAATAGTGTGCCAATAACATTGATCAGGAACTCAGTGGGACTGTGGAATACAACACTGGAGGCCAACTTGAAGGCAGTGACACAAGTCACCATTAAGTGTGGAATATACCAAGATGATGCACTGACCCTGTGGCTGTTCTGTAAGGACTCAACCTCCTAAAACCTTCTCAACACTAAGAGTGAATACAGATATAGATTCAGCAGTGATTTAGGAGTGGAGTGACATCAGCCACCTCCTGTAAATAGATGACATCAAGCTCTATGCCAAAATTGAGTGAGACATCAACCGCAACCTCGAGCAAACCACTAGTCTAAGAGCATGGTACTCTAATGGGGTACGATGTGCTATGAGGTTTTAAAGACAATATAGGAGCTGATTATTTGAGACCTTGTATGTGATGGTATTTTAAATTCTGGACTTCAAAGGGTGTCAAAGAAGAGTTGTCAATTTGGGAGAAATGTGCTCTTTTGTTTCTAGTCCCTGTCAGTACTCTTGCTGAAGCATTTTTGATGAACTGAAAGCTTTTTAATGATTTTTGGACATCCTGATAATAATGAATTAGTCCAACATACAAGTAATACATTTATGAACTAATTTTCAGCATCTCTCTGAGACAGGATATTTCTCATTTTAGAGATATTATACAAATGGAAGAAAGAAGTCCTATGTATTTGTTTAATATGCGCACTGAAGGACATATCCTGGTCAAAGACGACTACAAGATTCCTCACAGTGTTACTGGAGGCCAAGCAGGGGAGATTTGAGGTTCAAACTTTTAGTGGGGCCCAGCCAAAACAATGACAGAAAAGCCTAGCTGCAACTTTATTTAGATAAAGTCATTGACAATGAATCCTTCAGTAATTTTTTGTTTTAAACAAACAACTTTCATTTTAAACAACTATTTGTAACTTTTGTCACTAGACTGCTTCATTAGTCTGCACCACTTCTTCAAAAAAGCAACAAGTTAAACAGAATGTGAACATTTCCAAACATGGAAAATAAAGTTCAGTCTTAATCTTATTTTAAAAAAAAGAAAGAAATCCAGAAACTTGTGAACAGAGATTAAAAATATATAATTTAGTGACAGTACTATTCACTCTTTGTGGCTACAGTGAGCCTGTTTTTCACTGCAGAGCTGTAGTCGGGCGTGGTCTGCGGTGCAGTTGCGGAGGGGATGGATGCACCTGAACACCATCCCCAATCACGCCTCGCCAGCTTAAAACAGAATGAACTGGATTCTGTTGTTCTTGATGTGTGTAGGCTGTAGCCGAAAAGCTGCAGTGTGTAAGTTGGCAGCCGCAATAAAGTGTGAACATGTGGTTGGGTCGAAACTTCGGTTGGGCCGAAACCAGTGGCCCAATCCTGGGTTTTGGCACCACTGCAAATGATGCCTGACAGACTTGACCACATGTTCGCACTTTTCAGTACACTTCTTTATTGCGGCTGTTGCGTTACACACTGGGCTGCACCTTTTCAGTGGATGCACATATTATTCACATAACTGCCATGAATTTCTTAGTTCTGCCAAAAAAGTGATTCCAATGCTAAACATTCATTCTGCATGACCTTTCTGCCAGCTGACTTGCACCCCACCTGTCAGAATTCTGAGCCCCACTAGTGGGGCGTGCCACATACCAAATCATCAAGCACTTAAAGAAGCATTTAAGTGCTACCACTGCATGCCAAATATCCTTGGGCAAGATACTTAGAAACACCTTAGAAAAAAGTGCTTGTGGGAATGGGTGAATGTACAAGTTATGTGAAGCGCTTTGAGTGCTCAGATTGAGTAGAAAAGCACTATATAAGAACCAGTCCTTGTGGAACTCCATAATTAACCTTGTGAAGAGTCAGATTTTATTCAAATTTTTTGAAAAAATTTTCAAGGAAATACGTCACTTTTTCTTGTTAAGATTTAAGATTGGATGGGCCCCATGTGCTTTTCTGTTTTTTAAGTGGGCCACAGTACTTTTGACTTTGGGAGTGGCTGGTATACAGGAACATCTGTGCTAAATATCGACTAGAAGTCCCCAAAGCTCCAATGGGAGACAGCACCAAAGGGGGTTCAGAAAACCAGGGCTAAGGTCATTTGGGCATGCAGCTGCTGGCCAACCAACCAAACATAATGGTGGTTGACAAGATGTACCAATGCCAGTGGACAGCAACAGGAAGAAGGAGCATGGGACAATAGAGAATTATCAGGAACTAAAGTAACAACTGGAGCAGACGTGGTCCAAAGTGGTCTCAGTGGTTATAGAAGCTTTATGAGCTGTAATTTCCAAAGTGGAAGAGGGGCTCAAGCGGATTCCAGGTACTGGACAGAGACATCCTGAACAGTCTTGTCCTATATACAGCTAAGATACTGCACAAGACTTTCAAACTCCTCTGGTAGAGGACCTGAGCTTGAGGGACTTGCTATACCTTCAGCTACAGCAACTAGGTTAACCAAAGGAAATCAACTGAAGTAACTCAGTTTCCTGGGCATGTCCTTCCTTTTTTCATAGAAGTAGAAAACTGTATCTTCTACGAATTGAGTGTTGTACAACCACAATATATTTTGATATGATAAAACATATATATCAATGTTTTGATAGTTTATTGTTTTTGAGAGCTAAAGTTTGACTGAATAAAAGTCTGTTATTTTGCCCTGTTTGCCTTTTGGATGGGACATGGTCCCTGGGCACATGCCCAGTATCTTCTTTTGATAGCTCATTGGCCCTTAAGAGATGATTTCCCTTGAAGCCTTTTAGGTGTAATCTTGTTCTTTCTTTATCTGAGGATGAATCAGGTGGTTCTTGTACTCTGTCATCGTACATGCTGTTTATTTGTACTGGCATAGTAGTTTTAGGTAGGCTTCGCCAAAGTGAGTGATGTGTGGTTAGAAACTCAGGCAGTAAAATAAAACAAAATGATTCTGTTCATTTAGAGTCTGTATTTTCATCACTCATGACAAAAATTAGTTCAGGCCATGGATCTGGTCTACTAGCACAAACAGAGCAACATAAAATGTTTGTGGTTAAGTGTCAAGAGGATTCTTGCGACGTATACATCGGGGAAACCAAACAATCTCTGGCTAAGCAAATCACAGGCCACAACTCTTTCATCTATTTACACCTACAGTCTAAAGCCACTTCTTCAATGATGATGATGTACACATGGACCGGGAGCCCCCTGGACTGGGAGGTAAGTTCCTTTTTTGATCCCAGAAGGGAAAAAAATAAAAACAGTACAGTAGCCTAAAATAAATGAACTAAAGGAAAAAGGGTCACAGGCACTTAATACTATGAGAGACTGCAAAAATATATATGCACAACAAGAGAGAACTGTGAATTTCATTGATAACTAATATGTACACCATAAATTTAAGAAAAACAGCTGCATGAAAGTATAATGGAAATATATGTGGATTCAAACCCCACAGCATGTCTTCTATCCTGTCTAACTTCTCTCACCCCAACCGGTCGCAGCAGATGGCCCCGCCCCTCCCTGAGCCTTTCTTCCTGTTAAAAGGGAGTTTTTCCTTCCCACTGTCGCCAAAGTGCTTGCTCATAAGGGGTCATTTGATTGTTGGGTTTTTCTCTGTGTGTATTATTGTATACAATCTAAAGTGCCTTGAGGTGACTGTTGTTGTGATTTGGCGCTATATAAATAAAATCGAATTGAATTGAATCTAAATGTCTGTGAAGGTTCTCAGTTATCCAGGTCATCGTAGTCAGTTTTCTTGATTCCCTTTCATACTCCCGCACCAGTTGAAGGGTGTTCCTCCCAAAATGTACGGCAATATGTCTGTGAAGGTTCTCAGTTATCCAGGTCATCGTAGTTTTTGGAGAGACCAAACAGCCACTTCACAAGCGCATGGCACAACACAGAAGAGCCACCTCCACAGGACAAGACTCAGCAGTCCATCTGCATCTTAAGGATAAAGGACACTGTTTCGAGGATGCCAATGTTCACATTTTGGACAGAGAGGACAGATGGTTTGAAAGAGGAGTGAAAGAAGCCATCTATGTCCACTGTGAGCGACCATCTTTGAACAGAGGCGGGGGTTTACGACACCAACTCTCTGCCATCTATAATCCAGTTTTGAGATCCCTCCCCAGACGCCTTAACGCCCACTCACATCCTGGGCCATCTGACCTCAGGAATTCGCATGATAAGGTGGGGCCAGGTTTCACAATGAGCTCACCTAAAACCCTGGCTGATTGGGACCCACACCCAGTTTCACACCTTGGCTCAGGCGATTAGAGGATCATCAGGGGGTCCTTTTGTCCCTCTGTGGGGGGATACTCCCACTATGTTTATATCTGGGACTCTCCACCATTTGACCTTAGAACTGAAGAAGCTTCTCGGATGAGAGGTGAAACGTCTTCAAGTAACTTAAAGAAGTCCAGACGCTTTTCTTTGCAAGCTCCTTTGACAATTGAATCTAAACATACCAGCCAGCAGATCTACTGATGCTGCTGCCCATGTGCAACACAATAAACCATGCTTTGGTGATTACACCACTATAATAAGATTTATAACTGATGCAAGACAACCTGCAGAGGAAGAGACCCAATATCTGGTCAAGTTTGTAGAAAACACAAAACAGGTCATGGACTGAGACCTAATCAGTGAGAGGCTGGTTTACTAACAAGAGTTTTTTTAGAAGGACTTTGTGTGGACTTCAAGAACTTTCATTGTCAGGCTTGTCCCGGTCCATACTGGCAAACATGATCTACGAGCTTTAACATTATTTTTGAAAGTTTTAATCATTTGTCAAAGTACTCTAGAGGGATGCTTATCATTTCAGATAATGTTCTTGTAAAGTTAGAAGTTAAACCAAGACGTGATGCTTTGAGGGTAGCATTTTGAGGATGTTTTGAGAATGCTGATAATGTGCACTTTTATAACATGCTCTGTGGTGTTAAATCTAACATTTTTATTTTCAAACTGGCAGACATCTGGGGACTGTCCGTGTAGTCTTTGCATGTTCTACCTGTGCCTATGTGGGTTCTCCCTTGGTCCTCCACAGTCCGGAGACAAACATTGACTGATGCAAAAAATGCCATAGGTCTAGGTCCAGAAGCTGGACACCTGCTGCCTGCCACGTCGTCGCCACACGCCACTCAGTGGCCAGATGCCAGATGGCTGATGCATGTCACCTGCCACACTGCTGCCCATCACACTGTAGCTTTATGCCGGACAGCGGAACCTGCCGCCTGTTATGCTGTCGCTGAATGCCAGGCACCTGCCGCTGGACACCTACCGCCTGCCACGCCATCATGGGACTCCAGACAGCAGACGCTGGACACCTATTTTTCCCCAGAGACCACCTAAATTCATTTGGTTCTGTCAACACAGTCCTCCTGCTGGCGAGCTTTTAATGCACATCAGGGTAATCAGGATTATGTGTGCTCACTCCTCTGCACTCCTTTGCTCTGTTCATGGGGCATCCACGTACTGAGCTGCACAAGCTCCCCACTGGCAATGCCCAGTTTGTCAGTAGCTCAGACACCTGGCACATAGGACGCTAGACACCTGCTGGACGCCAAATCTTAGAAGCCAGACTCCTGCGACTTGCCACACCATTGCCAGACACCTGCAGGTTGCCAAGCCATCACCAGATGCCAGACGCCATATGCCAGACGCCATACGCCATATACCAGACGCCAGATGCCAGGCGCCATACGCCAGATGCCAGACGCCAGATGTCAGACGCCGGGCACCTGCTGCCTGCCACGCCGATGCCAGACGCAGGACAAAAGCCGCTTGACACCTGCTGCCTACCACAATGTCGTCTGATGCCAGATGTTGGACTGCTACTGCCTGCCACGCGTTGCCGCTGGATGATGCTTGCTGATGGCTGCCACATGCTGATGGATGCCGGGCAGCAGACACCTGTCGTCTGCCACGCCATTGCTGGATGCCAGACGGCCAGACACTTACTCCGGACACCAGATGCTTGACACGGAGACCTTCCATTGTCACCAACGTGGGACCACCTAAGTTCCTTTGCTTCTGTCAGCTCCAGCCTCCTGCCTTGCCACCTGAAAGGGTTCATCTCCATTGCCGGCCACCTCCACCCGCCTGGGTCAACATTGCAGACATAGAGCACAGTTACAAGTACCTGAGGATCCCACAGGCAAATGGGAACCATTAAGAGGTCGCTCAAAAACCACCAAGTACCTGCAGAGGGCCAGGCAAGTCCTGAGAAGTCAGCTGAACAGTAAGAACAAGATTTCACCCCAAGTCCAGCACCCTGAGGTTGTATGCTAAGGGGAAGGAAGGAGGCCGGGGACTGATGAGTGTGAGCACTACGGTTCAGGATGAGACAACAAGCATTCACAAAGTAAGATGGCCCCAACCGACCGCGTGCTCAGTGAATATCTCAGGCAAACCCGAGGAAGAGGAGGCACCACCATGGAAGGACAGGGAATTATTTTTTTTTAGAGGCTGGTGAAACTGTTGGGGATTCAAAATTTTAAAATTAAAGGCACACTGAACCAGCATGGCTATCACAGCATCTCGAAGTGACATGCCATCCCATCCAGTTTGCATTTAGTTGGACCATCATTTACTTTTCAACAGGACAATGACCCCAAAAGCTCATCTAGAGAATGCCAAGAGTGTGCAAAGCAAAGGGTGGCTATTTTGGAAAATCTAAAACATGTTTTGAGTTATTTCACACTTTTTTGTTTGCTACATAATTAGGTGTTCATTCATAGATTTCATGCCTTTACTGAGAATCTACAATGTAAATAAAGAAAATAAATTAAATGAGAAGGTGTCCAAACGTTTGACTGATAGTATATATATATGTGTATAAAACATGCCTCTTCAGCTATAGCATGTAAGTTAACCAGAGGAAATAAACTAAAATAATACTTTACCCGGACATGTCGTTCCTCTTTTCATGGAAGAAAAAAAGATCAGCTAAGAGCTGGGTGTTACCATCGCAGTTGTGTTTGTCATTTTTTCTGTACATTTATTCATATAAACGTGAAATAGATATTACGGTCTCAAAAAATTGCAAAGCTCTCATCCACCCTAAACTGAGCTTTGATTTAAAGTTGTGTCGACTGCTTTAGCCCCCCCTCCCCAACAAACCCTGTAATAATATAAGTCAGTTGTAAATTGAAAAATCAGAGTAGCACTAATAATTGAGCCTCTTTGTTTAATTAATTTTATTAAAACAGCACTATTAATTCAGCGTGTCAAACGAGTTTCAGCACAAAATGTGCTGAAACAGTAGAGCTGAAACGCAGTAGAGCACACCGGAAGTGCTTTTTGCCTCTTTTTTAAGGAGGCGGGTTGTGCCGGTTATTGTGCTATAAAATGCATAGTGGCACGATTTCTACATTTCCCGCCATGTGAATGGACAGCAAACATATGTTTGGACCCTCTGGCTCACTGAACCTTTCCGCGAACAGCAGGCACATTATGTTAACAGCGTGACGGCAGCATCGGTTTTTCGGTGAGTGTTTCACGCTTGTAGGTCACGTTAGCTGGCACTGTGTTAGCTTACTGCTGTTTTGTGATGAGACGTGATATTCGCAGTCTCTGTAGTTACGCCGTGATAGCAGCTTTCCTCTTGTGTCTTGTACACCTTGAAACGTGCGTCTACCGAGTACAAACTGATGCATCACTATCGAGACTAACCGCAATGTTCAACATAATATCTTTTCTTAAGCTTAAAATTATTATTCGTTTGGTGTGTCTGGTAAACCGAGCAGGTGTATTTTCATATCTGTTGGGATTAAAAGCGGAGTCCCTCGTCCAGTAAAGATCATATTTGACGGGAGTTTACCTCTTTGAATAATGTAGTTACTACAGCGGAGTAAGTAACTACTGAACCAGATAATGAAGAAAAATGTGTTTTACAGTCTGGAGTGAAATGAACCCGGGCTGAATGTCTTTGAGTAAAAGTGGTTGAATCTGCGTTATCGCGTGATAACCGAACTTAACCAGGTAGTACTTAGTTGAGGGTGACAAGGGCACATACGTTTGGTTTTCTGGTGTGAATGGCTGCTGCCATGTGCGCACATGGTCAGATTACAGTAAGAATGCCCCTGTGACTCAATACGGAAGCCATGTAGGTGTTACACCTTATAGTACTGTGCGATAGTGTGTCTGCGTATTGACCTTCGGGCTTTGTGTTTCAGCCCATTGGGTTGAAAATAAAATAAAATAATGGGTACATAAAAATAGCACGTCTCTACTTTGAGTTAGCTTATGTCAGCATTTAATAAACTGTGAAATTTTCTGTTCAGTTTTTTATAATTGAATATTCTCTGTTTGTTTTTCTGTTTGATTATTAGTAAGTTTGTGTTATCATCTTTGTGGGATTCTTTAGTACTCTTCGTTGCAGTTACTGTTAGTATGAGAGTATTAGTTTGATTAGGTTTTCCCTTTTTGTCTTTGTTGTTTCCTTATATTAAGTTAGGAGCCTTTTAAACAGATTTTTTTTTTAGATACCCTGAAAGACCACAATTGGTCACCTTGCAGGAATCTAGTGTCTGAGCTTCTGATGGTGAGACGGTGGAATATCTTCATCTGTCTGAGGAATCTGCTCTTAGTCCAAATGATTTACATTCCCCTGTGAGTCAACACGAAGAGGTCCAGGGAAGAAGAGAAGTATGCGCCTATTCGATAGACACATACTTCACTTCAATAGACAGACACATCAGTCCTTTCCTTTCCATAGTTATGGTTCTAATTGCTTTTAAACTCTTACATTTTGGGAGCTGTGTGTCAGAAGGGATACAGTTCCCTCAGGGTTTGTTGTACGTTGATTACACTTAAATACAAGACGAGACTTGACAGATGAATGTTATCCTGTGTGAGGTTTAAGGGCCAGATTGTCTAGACTTAGGATTTGTTATTACAGACAACAGAAGCAGCTCGTGACAAATAAAACTGACTCTGTAGTTCCCAAATGTCTTGACCTAATTTGGCCCGATTGGTTTGGTTTCATTTATTTGATGTGTTTTCACTGAGCGTGACCATTTATAAGGAAGAGCTGCATTTTTTTCTATTCTTGACTTAAAAAAGATTCATGCTTGCACCATTTCACCTACAGAGCTTAGTTGCACCTGACCTCAGCTGTTGCTTATAAGTAGCTCCTTGTGCTGTATAACTCTGGAGGTGTGTGTGAAGGAGCAGGACAGAATACCATTACGGCTTTTTTTCATGGCTTCTCCTGTGCCCCAGCATCTCGACATAGCTAGCCCGAAGGTGTCTTTAAGATGTTTATTGATGTCTGACAGTGAAAGAAATAAAGCGCGTGTGAATGCATTACTTAAGTAAATTACGTATATTGGAAAGCCTTCGTTACAGTGTTTTGAGTAACTTGGATATCTGGAGACAGATTAGGTTTTGTCCCAAAATGAAAAGGACACAAATATTGCTTTGGCGTTGCTAGGAGCAGAATAAATGCTTGTCAGCCAACATCAGCTGTTATCTTCAACACTCATATCCTGTTTAAATGCCTCCGAGCTCTCAAGTTAAACACTCAGAGTCTGGTACCAACTTCTGACTAATACTCAAATTATAGCTTCACCCCAGGGAGTGACTGCCTCATTGTAGCTGCTGGATTTGAAGCCTAGCTGTGTGTGAGCTGTGTTGGGCAGTTATTTACTTAAAGTTCACAGACCTGGGAGTGTCTGCGACTTGAGCAAAATGTCCCTCTTATCCTGCTTGTCCTACTTGTTTTTGAAGGTGAAAGAGGGCCGGGCACACCTTCTTAATAAAGACGAATATTAAATGAGTCGTCAGCTCTTATATGTAAACCTGCCAAAACATTTCTTTAGGTTGTTTTTGGGGTTTATAAATTATTTTACTAATTGACGTCCAGCTTTTATTTATGTTTGCTGTTTTTAAGTGTTTCTGTCCTTTCGTCGCCCTACACATGTAATTTCTTTCTTAGTCTTACAAGTTTAGGCGCTGACAGTATCGTGTTTGTGAGTGATCTGCAGTCTCTTCATTGATCGGGTCCTGTGACCGGAGCGTTTGATAGCCACCTAGTGTTTTTGTTTCCTGCTCATTGTGGAAATTGATTATTTCATCTAAAGAAATGAGTAACATCAGCCCAGACTAAATTTCTCAACAGTGGGCATACACGTGATTTCAGCAGCTGAGAAGTAGCTTATCAATGAAACCAGCTGAGCTGCTGATGAGACATGTAGACCTAGAAAAGGTTGTGTGACCCTATTGCTGTATGTCTGCTTCAAGCCTCGACTTTAAATGACCCCTGGACGTGTTTGTATCACTGTGCCCTTGATGGGACACGTGGCACACCCAACACAGAGTGTGCAGAGAACAGTGTGTACTTGTAAATTGTACCTCTAGATGTTTTTAAATAACTTTGAAGGTGCCGCCAGGTAGTCATTGTCGAACCGCAGCATGGTGATCATCTGAGGCATTTTTACCTGCATGTCTTTCGCAATATGTTTGAAAATATGAAGCTGGCAGCTTTTTATGGCCCCATGACTTTAGCCTTGTTCATGATTTACCAGTTCAGTTTAATTAGTTCTGCTCCGCTGCTTAAAAAGTCCTGTTTGGTTGGACTGTAACGACTCTGACCAGGCTGATTTAGTGAATGATGGCTTTTGAAAGCTCTGTCACTGAGGGAAGAGGGCAGAGGGTGTACAACCAACTGTCTCACCAGGGAGGAAGCACACATGGATTTTTAGCTTATCTAACAAAGCGAGGAGTAGACCGGCGTATAAACCCAGCCATTTATAGACGATCAAGGACACTCATAATAGTGAGGACCTATAACTCAACTGTAACAGTGGTTTGTTGGTCTGTCACACCTGCCTTTGTTGGAAGGAGGTGTCAATAACAAGTTTTACAGATGAAAACCAAACCATGACAAAGAAGTGTAAATGAAACTCGGCGGGGGGGGGAAAGAATAGACCATACTACATCCTCCTTCACAGCTGCATAACAAACGGCCTGGTCCTCCAGGAAATCAACGCAAGCTGCTTCTGAATCTGTCTCTTGCCTTATTAGAAAGAAATACGACTGTGCTGTAAAACTAAGAATTATAGCTGTATGAATAAGACATCCTGTCATAAGGATCGCCAAAGTCACCCTGATCCTTGATACAACACAGTATTAGTCAAGACTGGATTAGGGGAACATTACGAGTATTTATGGCAGTGAGAGAGAAATTAAACATGCCAGTGTCAGATTTTAGGGCCACTGAAACACAGTCTGTCCAAACGGCAACAACAGGCATTTAATTAGGCACAGGGTGTTAGACTGACTTCCCTAAGGGGCCCAACAGGAACTGAGAATCAGGTCGGAGGTCACACATGTAGTTTATTGTCCTGCCTTCATGTGAAATGTGTGACCCATATTGCTTTTGTCATGTACTCTGTGGTCTGGGTAAAGCATTCAGCCAGTCATCCAGAAGCCATCAGTGTTTTTATTAAGCAACATTATTGCATTCTGATTACACTCATAAAAAGTCTCTCATGCAGCCAGTTTTAAAGCCTGAATATGATGGCATCTGCAGTATGCGGCCTTTTAATAAAACCAAATATATCCTGATGTAAACGAGGTATCCTTTTTATTGTTGTTGTTGTTTTTTCAACATCACAACCCAGTAACCTCTCAGCCGTAAATGGCTGCTGTTGTCACACTGCCAGGTGGGCAGGTGGTGCGGAAAGAGTAAATGAAGAGCAAATCCCAGCAGGTTCATAGTCTTTAGTGCTGTTTCTGTTATTATCCTCCCATGATGAATGATACTGTATCTAAAAGATAAAGTATCGTCTTTGTTGCTTTATCGTTTGGATATGCCCGCCCAATATTTACAGCTCTGCTTTTAATTTAGTAGCGGCATGAGTGATGTGGTAATGATTATGTCAGCCAGTGAAGTACATTTTCATTACCATTACAGAAAAGAGATGAATATTGTGTTTAATATTTTTTGTGTTTATTGAATTTAAAAAAGTGAGTTTAGAAAACAAACAGTGGAGCAGCCTTACATGTCCTCCTGTGAGTGAGTGGAAATGGCTTTTTCCAGTGAGAACTCAATACCTGTCTGTCCTCCCCGAGGCTGTACTGCAGTCATTTGTGTGTACACAAGGTGTGAAGTCAAATTCATGACTAACGGTGGACACATAGGAGAGAGGCTGAACTTGTTCCAGCTGCTGCTGTTTCCATCGCCTCTATTGAAAATCGTTGAAATTGCACTTAGTCGTGTTGTTTAATTAGATGTATGCACTCCTGTCATTCATGGCTGCTTACATGCTGCTAGGTTCATTCTTATGTCACATGACGCAAGTCAAAGTAACTTTAACCCAGAAAGTAACGAGGAATGTCAAAGTCATTTTACATGCTGCAGCCCACTTTGATCTCAAGTGGGAGTGAAACTCTGCTTTATGTCACAAACAGAAGTTTACCTACATATTTAACCCCTGACACAGGTAGAAAGAAGTGTGTCAACCGAATGTTGCTGCAGTAAATGGAAAAAAATCTGTCAGTAAGGCTTAAATTATAAGATGTAAATGTGTGACATGTATGTACTATACAGCGTCTCGAGAGCCGGTTGTATTTGGCCAGCCCCTCACAGCTTTTGGAAACGTGGCTGACCCTTTTTTCTCTCCCACTGCCCGTAGAGTCTAAACAAACTCCGACACCAGGATGAAACGACGAACAGACGCCCCTCAGGACCGGTGAGTTACACAAACAGCAGCAGCTTTCAGTTCCCATTCGTTTTGCTCTCAGCCACAGTTTCTGCGTGACACCTAAACACGTTTTGTTGCATAAGGAGACAGAAGATTTCACCAATATTCATGCACCATCCCTTTTCCCCATCTACAGATACTACACGGTGGGACTCATGTTCTTCATTCTGGGCCTGGGAACGCTGCTGCCATGGAATTTCTTCATGACAGCTTCACTGGTAAAAACAAGACTTCACAAAATCTGACACAATATGAAGCATATGCTGGGTTTTCAGTGATAGTATATTTTGTATTTTATACGTCAGATGTAGCTTTGTTGTCGTATTTTTGAATGAAAAGCCCTGTGTTTGTGGTGTGTAGTACTTCCAACGTCGACTGGAGACAAATGAATCGAGCAACGGGACCGAGGTCGTCCGCAAAGAGTACTACTTCAACAACTGGATGACTCTGCTGTCTCAGCTGCCTCTGCTGCTATTTACCCTGCTCAACTCCTTCCTCTACCCGAGGTCAGTGACTGTGTTAAAGCGCTTTCAAACATGCAGATCATCCTTTCTGATGATCTGGCTGCACTTGAACATGTCACCTTTATGTCTGAATCAGCAGCTTAGTTATTGGTCTTTAAGTAATGGCAGTAGGAATCTGATTATACCTAATAACACGTTTCTCTCTTTTAACATAACACAAGTCTGAAGGTCATGCAGTCACATTAATGAACACATCTTTAGCCCAAAAAACAGATAACAGAAAGCCTTGTTGCCATGGTGTCGTGAGAAATCTCTGATCCTATACTATATTATTTGTCACGTGAACTTTTCGTGAATGTCTGCCGCTCTAACAGACGGATGTTTATTGCCTATTAGAGGACGACGATGTGTTGAAGTTGATTTGCTTCGACACATCGTCGTCCTTACAGGATGTCTGTTTCCCGATGGTGCGCTGTAAACGTATACTCAGACTGTTGCTCTGTGGTATATTTTATGATCTGTTAGATCCTTCATGGTTAACTGTGTTGCAACTGTGTGTGTTTCAGGATATCGGAGGCGATACGTATCGCAGGTAGCCTTGTTTTCATCCTGCTGCTCTTCATCCTCACAGCGGTTTTGGTCAAAGTGCCCATGGAGGAAGACTGCTTCTTCTCGGTCACCATGGCTACTATCTGGTTCATCAACTGTAAGTCAGTGTGCTTCTATGTATATGTGGGAGACAGATGTGTTTGAGTGATAAGATGCTACAAGAAAAGCCCCCCCTTTTTTCCTCCCTCGTCAGCGTTTGGTGCCGTGCTGCAGGGCAGTCTGTTCGGTCTTGTGGGGATGCTGCCTCAGAAGTACAGCAGCATCTTCATGAGTGGCCAGGGCCTCGCTGGGACATTCGCTGCCATCGCCATGCTAATAGCCATAGGAAGTGAGTCACTTACATCCACACAAGCTTCCAGTGGGCTCCTAATCCTCAGTTGCTTGGTAACCAAGGGCATTGAAAATCAACGGGAGCAATCAGCATGACACCGCACAGCACACTGCTTTCAAAGAAACCTGAGCACACTTGGTTTTGTTGAACGCTTTTTTTTTTTTCTCTTATATTTCTGTCCCAGAATGCTTCAGTAACTCTGCTTTGTGTGTGTTTGTCACTCAGGTAAAACGGACCACGAAACGGCAGCTTTGGGTTACTTCATCACACCGTGTGTGGGGACGTTGCTCACACTCTTCAGCTACTTGGTGCTGCCACGCCTGGTCAGTCAGCTGTCCTCTCAGCATAACTGCATTACCCACAATCCATCTGACCTCACCTATACAAACTCTCCACACATAAGTTTGTATGCAGATGAACCTGGATGTGGGCATTTGTAGCATTTTTCGACTGCAAACTGTCTCGTCTGAGTAAACAGAATATATAAAGTATATAAAGATGGATGTTGAACACACAGTGGTTTTGGACTTTGTATCACAAGTGCTCACTGGCATCCTAAGTGAATCCATTATAGTATAAACTTGATTACAAAACCTAATGTTTATTATATTTTGATATTTCAGCTGCTTGACTTTTGTGTTGTGTTTTTGTTTTCATGCAGGGGTTTGCTCAGTATTATTTGAAAAAAAGCAGCACGTACGAGGCAGACACCACAGACGAGCTGCTGAAAGGTAAGCTTTGGCTACACAAACAACTCTTCACCATCGCTGAATTAATGCCATTCCTTTCCAAGCTGCGCCACACGCTGAACACCAGAAGCCTTAAAATCTGTCAGACGTTACTGTGACAGTGAGCGAACGTTTGTTTGCTTTTCGACTCAGTTCACAATTCTGTCCCTCGCAGTCTGGTTGAATCAAATCAATTCAGTGGAACATTATCTCATTAAGTCAGTTTACCCTCTGTTTATCCAATTAGACGGTGCCTAACAAAGATGGGTTTGTGAGGCTCACACAGCCTCCTGCCTTGTTATGAATGCTAAAAAGCCCATAGAGGTCCAATTAGTCATAATTCACTCAACCAGATCCCACATTTGAAACATTACCTTTGAGCACATATTGAATAATAATGTTTTTGTGTGAAAGTGAAACAGCGGAAGTGAGGCTTTATATACATTCAATTGCAGAAAGCAGCATGGTGGAAAATGGCAAGCTGGCCGGGCACGTTAACGGATCGGCAATCGGCAACTCGGCCAAAGGTAGCAGCGTCGCCGAGGCCGAGCCGAGGTCTGATGGAACCAAGCAGGCCTTCCTGCCCCTGGAGCAGGTTGAGAGGGGGCAAGCCAAGGCCTCTGTTATAGAGGTCTTTAAAAAGGTACCCTCGTGTTAGTCGTCGTTTTGATTTAAGTTGAAACTATTTAGATCAGTTCATTGTCTGCAAATATTAAAATACTAAATAAATAAATCCATGTCCTCGTTTTCAGATCTGGGTGATGGCGTTCTGCGTCACCTTCGTTTTCACAGTCACTCTGTCTGTGTTCCCTGCCATCACCGTAGATGTGAAAACTACATCCGAAGGAGAAAACTGGGGTAAGACCGAACACTCGCTTCAGTACAGCTGCGCTCAACATTCATTTAGCGGATGGCAACAAATACAGTGCATCTCTTTTGTAGCCTTCCTATCGCGATATAAAAATGTATCTTTGTACTCATTCTTTCTTCAGAGAGCTATTTTATTTCGGTGTGCTGCTTCCTCATTTTCAATATTAACGACTGGCTCGGCCGGACCATCACCACAAAGATACGCTGGGTAGGTTTCCATATGTTATTTATGTTTCTGTCTGATGCCAGACTGGACTTATTATATATTTCATCAGCAAAAAACTGAGCTGTTCTCTTTCATTCATTCATTGTTTGCTTTTTTTTAATATGACAAACATGTATGTGTATATATATAGCAAATATGAAAAAAACAAGGAGGAAATTCTTTTACTGTGTATTGATGCACAAAATTGTGCTTAGATGTAGATTTTAGCACGTTATACAAAAGCTTTTAGCACAAATGCCCAGAGCGCACTCACCACAACACTTGTCATTCTGAGGCGACTCCTGAATCCAGATGAATGTGTTATCCTGAGCTGGAGGTTTCTTCCTGTTAAAAGGGGCGTTTTTCCTTCCCACTGTCACCAAACGCTTGCTAAAAGGAGGTCGTTTGATTGTTAGGGTTTTTGGTCACTGGTGCTAAATGACGTAGCCACATATTTGCTCCAGTAAGCTTCAGACAGCAGTAGGTGCACTGCATCCTCTTTTAGTGAAATTATTTTGGATTTCCTGAATGAGCGTAAATCAGAATACTAGCACGCTTTTTAACCAGTTTCACGTCTTCATGTATTCTCCTACATGTCTCCTCTGCAGCCCTCTAAAGAGTCCCGTCTCTTCCCGGTGCTGGTGATCTCCAGAGTCGGGTTCATCCCTCTGCTGATGTTCTGTAATGTCCAGAGCCGCAACTACCTTCCTGTTTTATTTGAACACGACGCAGCATTTTCTGTCATCATGGTTTTCTTCTCTCTGTCCAGCGGCTACTTCGTCTGCCTGTCCATGTCCTACGCGCCACAGTGAGTACAGCGTCGACACATTCAGAGGTTGCACGATCACTCCGCAGACAGCTGCAGGACTGTGTTCTGATTCTTGTCATGTGGACATGTTTTGGTTGCTTATTATTGAAATTTGGGACCAAAAGATTTACAGTTTATTAAACAGTGTTGTGTTTTTGTGTTGTTTTGGAGCTCATGCTGTGTTTGAGTCTGTAACAGCTTAGTGTAATCGCCTTTTACAGCTTCTGAAATTCATCTGCATAACTGTGGTGTAGTCTTTCAAATCTGTATGCCCGTTTTGGACACAACTTTGTATGTGGAAGCATATGGAAATGTTCACACATGCAAAATTACCCCTGAGTTATGAAACATGCTGTTATGTTAGTGAGTCGTTCTAAATCCACGGGTTTGTGCTTTGTGTCTGCAATCAGCATACTGCCACGCCTCATGTACCCATGTAGGGGTTTCATTTAAGGTGAAGTGGAGAAAGTGGCGAGGATGCTGTAAGGAAGGAAGACATGAAGACTTATTTGTGTACCAGGAGCAAAAACTGTAACAAATAACAACAAGGAAAAAATGAGATACGAGTACAAATTTTAAGGTGAAATCACAGAAATATGATTGCACCTCGTTATGCACACTTGAATTGGTAAGCGTTCTTGAGCTGTACCTGGATCACATGACCAAAGGGCACAGCAAGCTGAATGTCCACTAATGAATGTAGTGAAGCCACTGTGTGCTTTTTTTCAATGTTGTTGTGGTTCCTGTGGATTAAATACGTGATGTCTGCCTTCAGGTTGGTGGAGCCTAAAGACGCAGAGACTGCAGGAGCCCTCATGACCTTCTTCTTGGCTCTGGGTCTGTCCATAGGAGCCGCCCTGTCCTTCCCCCTGCGGAAGTTGATCTAGTTAAACACACACGAAGAGGAAAACGAATGCCCCCGTCTGGCCGACCTTTCTGTTTTTTCTTTTTCTTTTTTCTTCCTGTTTCCTGCTTGCCTGGAAATGTGCCCCACAGTGAGACTGGAACAATCATGGCTGAAGAACTGCTACTGTTTGGGAATTGTTAGCTTCACTTCGAAAAGAGAAGGGGAAATGCTTCATGTTACTGAAAAGAACTGCTGCTCATGTTACCTGCTGCTAATCTGAGAAACAGGTTAGAAACATTTCCTCCCTGGGAAGTCTTTTTTTTATTTTTTTTCTGATCACTGTTGTGCATTTCTACATTTTGAGGTTTATTTATGTTTGAAAGAAAACAAAACAAAAAAAAAACAGTCAAAGTTATTTCTGGGCATTACCCTGTGCCAATAACTTGTAGATAAAGGGAGACTGAGATAAATTTTTACGGCGGTCAGAAAGACTTTTGTATGATATACTGTAGGTCATTTTTTTTCCACAGCTGAGACTGTGATATTTTCCTTTGTATTGAGGACTTGGCTGATGAGTTTTTTTTTGTTTCCTTCCGTTATTTCTGTAGTTTCTCTTCTTCAGGCCAGCAACTCCATAGTTTGAGCTGATGCTGCCATCTGCTGGTCAAAAGTTTGAACTGACTTTTTTTTTTCCTGCTTACAAACCTGAAAAGTTCTAAACATAGGAAATACTTATCTGTATTGCAATCAGGATGTAAAATGCTACTGAATGGCAGGGAGGTGGTTTGTTTGTTTGTTTGTTTTTTCAGGTAAATGAATTTTCTGTAGCTGTAACATAGGAATCAGATGTGATTGTTAGGGAAATGACGAGAAACTTACTCTTAATGCTGATTCGTCATTTTATTTGTTACTTTTTACCAATTTGAACGGTCAGATATTGGCCTTTGTAGACGATTGTGCCATGCTCCGCTTGCACACTGATTTTATAGTACTGCTCTTTGCTCAAATGTATCGAAGTGAAAAAAAAATTAACATTAATGTTACACTTGGGTTACGTGCACTGAAGTGCTCGACAAGTCTGTTTTTGTTATCTTTCTGTAATTGAAGACTATAGAACAATGATGTGTTGAAATGTGTGTCGTTTCAAAGTGAGCGAAGGGCCGAGAGCTCAAGCTGGGAGAAATATTCACGTTTTTTATTTTTTTTTATTTTTGTTTTTTTACTTGATTTATGCTGGATTTACATCCGACGGGAAATGAACCAACACAGGCCGTGTCGTCATCTTTAAATAGGAACCTAAAATAAGGCAACGTTGCGCCAATGCCACTTCAGCAGGTGTGCGTTGTGTTGCAGTGGAAAGCAAAGAGTGGCAATCAAGAACAAGAATGTCTTTACTGTTTTCTATAAACAATCTAAACTGACTTGAAGTGAAGGCGTGCGTATTTCTCTGCTATTCTAAAATATTCATGTCTGCTCTGCAATACATTTGGTTTTGTGTTCTACATCCTTCTCTCTGACACATTGGTACATGATGTGCTCAATAGGAACAGATTTTTACTGAATTACATGAGGGAAGGGACTTCATGCCTGTGTGTGTGTGTGTGTGTGTGTGAGAATAAACTTATTTGACAGGTTGTGCGTTTGGTGTAGATTGTTCATTTGTATGTACAGTTACAGTCAGCAGGATCTTTTTCTACATCCAAAATAACAGGTAAGGGATTTGCTACAGTGTGTGTACATGTAAATGTAGTAAAAGAAAAGTAAGTCTACCACACAAGGTCCCTATTTGTCTGTTGTAACAATGCTTCGTGGTAATAAATCTTGATAAATCTTACACTTTTAAAGTCTATTTATTTCCCCTTGAAGTCTGGAAGAAGACACATTAGCTATTTAACCATTTATACATGTAAGAAACATGGACCTCAGTAGTGTGACCGTGAAGGCAACTTTGAGCCTGTGTTTGAGCAACTGAATCAAAAGTAGCCAATTTTTTTTTTTAACTGAAAAATAAACATTACAGCAGAAGAGCTTTAAAAAGGAAGAAGCAGGGGAAATAAAGGTTGTCTGTAAACAATGACATCCAGCTTATTCAGGAAGTCTTTCCATATTAGTTACATGTGCCATGAAAGCACATCTGTCTGTGCTCTGTTAAACCCTCTCTGACTCTATTTGGATTTGGAGTCTACTGGGGGAGGACTCAAGACCAGTCCTCTGGTTAAACATCACACATGGCAGAAAAAGGAGGAACGTTTTGTAGTAAATGATAAAAATTAACCCAAGTGAGGCATGAAGTTTACAATCCAAACAAAAGGAGGAACATCGTGGAAAAATAAATACAAACAAGGCATCCATCTGCAAAGTTTGAACCCATATTTTATTTACAACAATGTGGAAAATATTTAATGTTTAAACTGAGAAAAATTTCCCATTTTAAGCGAAATATAAGCTCACTTTGAGTTTGAGGTATTAGTACTTCAAAACAAATGAATTTGGAGACAGTGGCAACAAAAGGCTGGTAAGTGTTTTGTCTGTTCAAAAATTTCTTTGGGAACATGTAAGTAACATGATTGCTTCTCTTAAACGGTTAAAAAAAAAAAAAAGTCCAAAGCTTCTCAGAAGTAAAGATGGCAGGGACGTTCACCAAAATGTGTACAAATTGTGGAATAATTTTAGAATAAAATTCCTCAGTCTAAAATTTTAAAGACTGAATATCGTCTACAGAACATAATATCAAAAGGAACAAGGTCAAAAACCAATATTGGATGTCTGCTCTTCTGGCCCACAGACAACAATTCATTAAAAACAGGCCTGACTCCATCAGGGAAATCTCTGCGTGGGCTCAGGGCTTCAGTGTTCAGTGATTCCACCCACAAATGCAGGTTAAAGCTCTGTCATGCAAAGGAGTCATGTGTAAAAATGATCCAGAAACACCACCATCTTCTCTCACCGAGGCAAAAAGCCCAGCAGCTGGTCTTCAACATGTTTCCAGACATGCAGAATAAAAAAGGGATGCTACACAGCGGTAAGCTAACCAAACGATTGAGATAATATTGCTGCCATTAAATTCAAAAGGAGGCATTCTTCTTCTTAAAATGCTTCATTTTCTCAGATCACAATGCTAACATGTCCAATGCGGTTTCTGTTATAATAATAAAATAAGGGTTTGTGAGATTTGAAAAAAAGTCATCTTTTTATTTACATTTTAGCATCTCAAGTCTTTCAGATTGAGGATTAAAGTAGAGCAGGGGCCCGTTCTTCGTACCTCGCTAAGTAAGTTAGCTGGATTTGATTGTTGACGATTTCGCGTGATCTTGGATCGTTCGGTTCCCCGAAGCTCATCCGGGACTTGCTGTCATAGCAACAGAGCCGTAAGCGTAAACCTGCTCGGGAGCAGGTTTACTTTATGTAAACAGGATTAGATCGCGGCCACGCAGGTATGTCCGCTTCATTTATACGAAAGCAACAGCGATATTCCACCACTGTTTCACCATAAATAAATAACATCAATGTAACTAAAGATAATGCAGCACCTGATCCTTTTATTGATGTCACACAGATACATACAGGTCATTTCCTAAAAAAGGGAAATGTACTATTAACATTCTATTACATGTATGTGATTATTACAGATGTAATTCATATTTCAGAGTAGTAATTGTAAATTACTTCGTGTAATCAAGATGAGAGACCACGGCTATAAAAGCGAAGGTGGATTTGGGAAGCCTGTCGCAGCCATGTCCTGTCCGTTTACGCGAGCCACCCATTGCGGAAGGTGCAAGATTGATAAGGAGAGTCCTCAGAATTCAGCGTATATTGTGGGACAGACAGGATCCTTTAGCTCAGCGCGACAGTGTGCTCATTGAGAGATATCGATATTCCCGTGAGGGTATTATTCACTTAACCAACTTGTTGACGAGGGGGTGCAGGACCACCACCTGTCTTTTTTTTCCTCTGCCCTTTTCTTGGTTGCTGTTATGAACAAACAAACAGATTATTTCAGGGTCTCTTTCCAAGAGACGAAAAGCAATATAAGTGATAAATATTACCATTCTGTAGAATATTCTTATATTTCACTTTTACTTGTTCCCATGTTCTAGTGGGTCCTGTTGTGGCTCTAATGTGAAAGGGGATATAATATAACAATATAATATAATGTAATATAATATTGGATAATATAGTGTAATATAATAAATCTATGAATAAATAATAAAGTGAATGAATAGTGGTATTGTCATGCGCTTTGGGTGCCTGGAAAAGCGCTATATAAACCCACTCCATTATTATTGTTATTATTAAATTACTTACGAGTTTAATTTGTCAGCAACTTTCTGCCAGCCCTCTCTCCTTGCTTTTGCAGCCTTTGCAGTGTTCCCTTGCGTTTTAATTAAACTCTGAAACTCCTGAAATCCCTCAATCAAGAGTTCTTGCTCTGCTGCCGGAAAATACCGAGCGCGCCCCTTCGACATTTTCGCCGACCAATCAGCGGGTTGCCGATCAATGTTTCTACTATCGATGCGTAGCCCCTTTTACGACACCCAGTGATGTCACATTACTGCGTCCAGCTGTACTAATCGTCAACAACAGGTGTGTTCGGGGAACCGGATTAGCGAGCTCACGGTTAGCGCGATGGTTTGGTCTTGGATGTGTCATTTGATCTTGGATGTAGTGAGCGACGTACGAAGAACGGGCCCCAGGTCAGATTATATCTGTGGGCCTCGGTGGTATAGTTTAACATGTGGCTTTAAAAGAATGCCTTACTCAGCTGAAATAGTTGAAACAAACAAACCAGTTCTTTGTTTCATGGATAACGTTCAGATTGAGCTGACTTTAACGGCTGAAATAAAATAAAGGCATATTTATATTTCTGTAAAGGTTTTATAGTCCAGGACGAGCAACAATTCAACTTTCAGATAAAGAAGTGGCATACCAGACAAACTTGGGTTCCTCATACTTGAGAGAAGCCTTTACTTGCAGAAAAATGAGCTCATTGTTCTTTAAAAATAAACAGAATCTGTGTTAGAAGAACCAGTTTAGCAGGAGACATTATCAGATCAGTTTAAAAGTTAGCCTTAGCCTGGCTAAGCCAACGAGATAGACTATCGCTGTAACTTTGAATTCACCGATATATTAAATTTGAGGATCTCTCCCTTGTTGTGGTGTTTGTGTCCCTTTGAGAGTTTAATGGGCTCTCTCGTGAGCTGGTTAGACTTCAAGAACCACACAGAGCCTGCAAACATTTCTTCCCTGTATTATTTATTGAAAACCCAGCAGTTGCCATTAATACCTGTTGTGTCTGTACAGGCAGGGGGGGTAAGGAGATGTGGTAAACTAAATTAGCAGTCATTCTGTTCTCAAAAAAAGGAGAAGAAAAACGACACGGACAAAACAAAAACAAAAAAAGCACTCCGATATGCTGCAGAATGACCCCTTGTATTGTTTTCTCATTTCTCTTAACACTTTGTTTTAAAAATGTTACACAGATGCAGGGGGGCTGGGGGGGTGCACGGAGGAAGAAGGGTGACAGCAGTTCAGGGGATGAAAAATAAGGATGCAAATGAAAGTCTGATTTGGGTGTGTCTTTTAAAAGAGTTGCACTGATCCGCTCCTCTTCTGCCAAGTGTTGCCTTTACTTATTCTGTGTGGTGAAACACGAAACGGTGGTTGACGTCTCCGTGCCTCTGCTTCATCGTTTCTTTGGAGGTTGGGCTGTGCGGGGAGGAGTGACGGGTCGACCGGAGTTCATCCCTCCATACTGGTACTTGGCCTTCTTCTCAGACGGCTTCAGGATCTACAACACGCAAACAGAGCAGCGTTAGCTTCAACTTTCCTGCAGTGAGGTGATGGCGCTAACCACGACACTATAGGATTTTTAGATTGTCCCAGATGAACGATGATCAACGTGAAAAACGATTTTTTCAAGATGAAAAACATGAAAAAGTCAACATTTGTATGAACATCTTTATGGTTCAACACAGCCTGAAGCTTCTTGTAATTTCTTTAGTTTTCAGGAAAACTTCTCCAGGCTCCTTTAAGGACATCCTGCCACGTGTTTTAAGATAAGATAAGATAAGATAGAACTTTATTAATCCCCCGGGTGGGTTCCTCTGGGAAATTCTGGGGAATGGGGGGAGGGGGGAGACATCCTTCAGAGCCGGGGTGGTTTTATGTTGTTTTGTCAAGTTGGGGGATCCGGGAACCATTCTACTCTCTGTTTTAGTCGCTTGCTTGTCATTTTTTTTTGTACTCTGTTTTCAGCTGCACCTGTTTTCTTACATTTCCAGTGCGGGACTATGGGTAGTCGCTTGAACTTTGTAAGCTGGAATGTCAAAGGTTTAAACCACCCTGTTAAAAGAAGGAAGGTGCTCTCACACATAAAGCAGTTTAAAGCAGCTGTTGTCTTTCTTCAAGAAACACATCTCCGTGATTCGGATAACTCTCGTCTTATGTCCCGATGGGCAGGGCAGCACTTTCATTCCACCTTTCAGGCTAAGGCCAGAGGCGTTTCTATTCTAATTGACCAAAATATTCCTTTTGAGGAACATAATGTAATTTCTGATACGAGTGGCCGGTACGTTTTTGTTTCGGGTAGAAAGTTGTGTTGGCCAACATATATGCCCCTGATATTGATAATGTAGCTTTCTTCCAGCGTGCTTTCTCGTTGTTGCCTGATCTGAGCTCATATTCTCTTCTACTTGGTGGTGACCTCAACTGTTGGCTGGACCCTGTGTTAGACCGATCCTCCCCGAATCCCTGCACTGTCAGTAAATCTGCTCTTTTCATCCAATCCTTTTTATCTAACTGTGGTGTCTCTGATGTTTGGCGCTGCCTACACCCCCACAGAAGAGAGTATTCTTTTTTCTCACAGGTACACCACACTTATTCTAGGATCGATTATTTTCTTATTCATAAGCAGCTGACTCCATGGGTCCGATCCTGTGAATACCAGACCATAGTGATATCAGACCATTCCCCTGTTGTGCTATCAATGAGTTTCCCAGACATCCCTCAATCCAGACGACACTGGCGTTTTAATTCGACTCTCCTGGCAGATGTAAACTTCCTGGAATTCATGAAAGAACAAATAAACGAATACCGTAGGAGAAACTTCTAGCTTAATAATTTGGGATACGCTAAAAGCCTTTCTTAGGGGACAGGTTATTTCCTATACTGCTAATATGAAGAAGAAGGCCTGTATAGAACGACTCGATTTAGTCAACCGAATCAAAGAAATAGATCTGCTCTATGCTAAGGTAAAAAGCCCAGACCTATACAATAAGCGCGTGGAGCTTCAGACTAAATTTGAGCTCCTCTCAACGCACTCAATTGAACGTCAGCTCCTGAAGAGTAAGAGTTTGTTTTATATTCATAGCGATAAATCGGGTAAGATGCTTGCCAGCCAGTTAAGGGGCTTCCAGGCAAAACAACATATCACGAAGATTAGAATGGCTAATGGTAATATCACTTCGGACCCTTCCAAAATTAATGATACGTTTAGGGCTTTTTACTCCCAACTTTACACCTCCGAATTCCCGCAGGAAAACACTTTAATGGATAACTTTCTAAAGACTTTGAATGTACCTATGCTTTCCTCTGATAGTAAAAACAGATTGGATGAACCCATCACGCCAGAGGAGCTGAGCGCAGCCATCTCCTCATTGCAGCCTGGGAAATCCCCTGGCCCTGACGGCTTTCCTGTAGAATTTTTCAAAGCATTCTCACCCTTGCTTTTACCTCAACTACATTTAACCCTTTCCGACTCATGGAAGTGTGGTAGACTTCCGCCATCCTTTTACGAGGCAAGTATTGCTCTTGTCCCAAAGAAAGGTAAGGATCCTGTGGAATGCTCATCCTTTAGGCCAATCTCTCTATTAAATGTTGATACTAAAATTTTGGCCAAGGTTTTGGCGCGTAGGCTGGAAAATATTTTGCCCTCAGTTATATCCGAAGATCAAACAGGCTTCATTAAGAATTGTTACTCTTATTCCAATATCCGCCGACTATTGGATGTATTATACACCCCTTCCAGTCAGGGTCCTGAGTGCATTCTCTCCCTAGATGCGGAGAAGGCATTTGATCGGGTAGAGTGGAAATATTTATTCACGATCCTAGATAAATTCAATTTTGGATCGAAATTTATTTCATGGATAAGGTTATTATATATGTGCCCTAACGCTTCAGTTTTTACTAATTCCATACAGTCGCGGCCTTTCAACCTCCAACGAGGAACCCGTCAGGGATGCCCCTTAAGTCCTCTTCTTTTCAATCTGGCTATAGAACCACTCGCCATTGCACTCCGCAGCTGTGGGGAGATCAATGGGATCCGGAGGAAAGGTGCTGAACATAAAGTATCCTTGTATGCCGATGATCTTTTAATTTTTATTTCAAACCCCAAAATATCTATACCTGCAATGTTATCCATACTTCGCCAATTTGGCCAGTTTTCAGGATACAAGCTCAACCTATGCAAAAGTGAGTTGTTTCCTGTGGATGGAGGGGCACCAGTGTTTGACTATACTACCCTCCCCTTTAGAATAGCAGGGAATCAATTTACATATCTAGGTGTAATTATTACAAGGACACATAAGTGTCTCTTCAAAGCGAACTTCCTTCCTCTGTTAAATAATGCAAAAAAACATCTGGCACAGTGGTCCCCTCTCTCCACCTCTTTGGTGGGAAGAATCAACTCAATCAAAATGAATATACTTCCTAAATTTTTGTATCTCTTCCAATTGTTACCAGTATTTATCCCCAAATCCTTCTTTGATTCCTTGGACTCAATTATCTCATCTTATATATGGAGGGGTAAACGCCCTCGATTGAACAAGGCTCAACTCCAAAAACCCAAGAGTCGTGGAGGCCTGGCACTGCCTAACTTTCGATATTACTATTGGTCAGCAAACATGCGCTACATTATATCTTGGCTTTACTTCCACAACAAGGGTAATTGCCCATCCTGGGTGCTCATGGAGTTGAACTCGCCCACAGGCTCTTCTGTCCTGGCCCTGATTGGATCTTCACTCCCCCTTCCCCCAAACAAGACAATCGATAACCCAGTTGTCTGGCACACGGTGAGGGTGTGGGCTCAGATGAGGAAGCATTTTGGATTAACAGGTTTCTCCCTTCTAAGTCCAATTTTTTCTAACCCCCTTTTTCAGCCATCACTATCTGATCCTATATTTCGAGATTGGCATGATAGGGGCATTACATGTTTCAATGATCTATTTTTTGACAATACTTTTGCATCTTTTGCCCAGCTTTCTGAAAAATTTAATCTCCCACGTACACATTTTTTCAGATATTTGCAGACCAGACATTTCCTCCAATCTCAGATTCCAAACTTTCCGGTAGCACCAGCTGCAAGCCCAGGGGATATGCTCCTCACCCTAATCCCAACACGTAAAGGGTTTATCTCTCTTATTTATGACAGGCTGGTGAGCATGAACGGTTCTTCGATAGATCGGATTAAAACGGCCTGGGAACAAGATTTAAATCAGTCCCTGTCTATGGATACATGGGACTTAATACTCAAATTAGTTAATTCCACGTCCCTATGTGCCCGCCACTGTCTTTTACAATTTAAGGTTGTGCATAGGTTCCATCTCTCCAAAGTCAAACTATCCCGTATGTATCCGAACGTTGACCCCACCTGTGATAAGTGTGGGAGTGCGGAGGCTTCCCTTATTCATATGTTCTGGAAGTGCCCTAGCCTCGAAGGATTCTGGAGAGATATATTTCAGACCTTATCCCTACTTGTTGGACACCATATGGATCCTGATCCTTTAGTTGCGCTTTTTGGCACCACTGGAGAGGCTGATGCACGGTTGACCTCGTCACAGCGTTGCATGCTCTCCTTCGCCTCCCTTGTAGCTAGACGTACAATCCTCCTAAGATGGAGGGGTGCCCCTTTGCCCACCCAGGCTCAGTGGCTGAGGGACCTTATGTACTATCTGAGCCTTGAAAAGATCCGGTATGCGATTAGCAACAACAGCGGTAAGTTTTACAAGGTGTGGGGGCAATTCCTGAAATACTTTTCCAGCCTCCAGGCTACAAACCCGACTTCCAGCATTGCTCAGTAAATCCTCCCCCCTTCTTCTTCTTTTTATTTATTTACTTATTTATTTATTTATTGTTAGTCGTTTGTGTGTTTTTCTTATTTTGTTCTTGATTTATCTGCGATGTTGTTTTTATTTGTTTGCTTCTTTTTTCTTGCTTTGTTTGTTTGGTTTTTTCCTTCCTGGTCTGAGGGATAGGGGTTCTAAGTGTTGTGGGTAGGGGATAAACTGCTGGAAGCAATTATAAGACATGTGAGTGTGTCATTAATCTGTATTCTGATATTTCAGTTTTAACAGTCGCTGTGAAACTTGCTTGTTTGGTGTTTGTCAATTCTGCGTGTATTTGCTTTTCTTTGTTGCTTCAACTCAATAAAAATATCTTTGAGAAAAAAAAACTAACAGGAAAGCCTGACTTCTTAGAAACAAAATATACAGAAATGAGTGTTGACTCCACACTTTTGCACAGCTATGTATATTGCAATTATATTCCAGTTAGCTCCTCGGTAGGTTGCTGGAGTTTGGGGGATTCTGTGGATGTGTTTAATTCTGCAGATAATGTCATTTATTCAGTCATACGGTGCAAAGCAGGAAACATCAATAAAATTGCTTTGAATCATTTAGCACCATAGTGTGATCTCAACTTTTGTCTCTGCTCACTGGCTGTGTTTAACCATCACTTCTAATATAATTATTGATTACTCATTAAACAGGGATGAAAAGCACAGGATGGATGGATGAGAAGACATTATGATTTTTACTGTGCTTCCTAACGGGGCTTCTCAGATGTAACCACAGATTATATCCATGTTTGGCATTCAGTATTATGTCATCATACCTGAAAGGAGCACATCAGGGTTTCATCCACGCTCATCATGCCACCAGCGTTGTCGAACTCTCCACAGTAGTTGGGAGCTGAGAAGAGCGTCACAAGCTGCCGCTTGGCAAAGAACTCATAACCATCTTCTACCACCTGGGGGTGCCAGACACACAGATACCTGAAGGTGAACAACTGGCACTGCCCTCATACAAACACTCATCATAATCATGATCAGATTTAAAGTACTGTAGTACTTTATGCAGATATTGAAAGCTGAGGCACATGTTGCTAATGGATATGCATTTCCAGAAGTTTCTTGGATAGAGCGTTTGTTTTCTGTGCGGTTTAATGATTTTTATACCAAGTCGATGTGCATGTTACCTGGTGGGCTCTACAGATGAGATCCAGATCATGGCGATTGAGGAACTTGCTGACCACATCAGCTCCAAAGGTAAAGGAGACGCCGCGGTCATTCTCTCCCCAGCCCTGGACGTCCTTGTCTGGGTCAGACCAGAGCAAGTCGCACAGCAGGCCTGGAGAGGATAATTCACAATGTGAAACATCTCAGCTGCCACACATTCATCTTCATTCTGAATCCAGCCTCTCTTAGACCACAGAAGTCAACTTTTTGTCACATTTATAGTCTGAATGTCTCATCCAGACACACAGAGTCACCCTGAAAGACCATAAGAGGATCTGAGAGACAGCCGCTGCCAGGGTCTGAACACTGGTTGCCTTAAAAGGACAAGAGGCAGCAGCTTTAATGAGGAGGGGGGCAAAGGCACAAAAAGAAGCTTTGCTTGCCTTGGCTCACCACCACCGAGACTCAGCCTCATGTGTTCTGAAAAACTCTGAACCCAAGTCTAGCTAAAGAGTTACTGAAACGAGAGCTGCAGCACAAAGAGCATGAGGTGATGATGATAGATGAATGCCAGCAGATCTGATCAGACCTGACATGAAGACCAGAGAATATTCAGACATTAACTGGATTACAGGGACCTTAATCAGTGCTGTGTTTATCAGCAGTGGCAGAATCTCTACTGAGAAATAAAGCAACAGAAAAGTGAGGGCTAAGAGCAAGCAGTCATATCCTGAGGGTTATTTATGAAGCTTGATGAAGGTCTGACCTTTAGGAAGACTGCTTCTTCAACAGGCTGTCACTGCACTTTGTGCAGAAATGCAGAAATAAATAAATAGTGTCCAGTGTAGGTGTTGGCGATTTCCTGCATTTAGCTGCATTTTTATGCAACAGTTGATACTTTTCTCTATTAATAGAGTGGAAATCCTTTTATTTAAGTGAATGAAAACAAAAACCCAAACAAGGCCAGAGCTGACATCTCAGTGTTTACTGGAAAACACTACCAAGTCTAAACATTTCCCTCATTCATTTTTCCTCCTGAAGCAACACAGCTTTTTGTGTTAATGGCTCCAAACATCCAGTGAGTCTGACATCAGCCTGCTTTCGTGTAAAAGTAGAATGGGAGGCAGCCTTCAGTTTTCAGGCCCCTCGTCTATGGAACCAGTTTGGATTTGGGAGACAGACACCATCTCTACTTTTAAGATTAGGCTTAAAACTTACGTTTTTGCTAAAGCATATAGTTAGGGCTGGATCAGGTGACCCTGAATCCTCCCTTAGTTACGCTGCAATAGGTGTAGGCTGCTGGGGGATTCCTATGATGCATTGAGTTTTTCCTTTTCAGTCACCTTTCTCACTCAACATGTGTTAATAGACCTCTCTGCATTGAATCATATCTGTCATTAACCTCTGTCTCTCTTCCACAGCATGTCTTTATCCCATCTTCCTTCTCTCACCCCAAGCGGTCGCAGCAGATGGCCCCGCCCCTCCCTGAGCCTGGTTCTGCCGGAGGTTTCTTCCTGTTAAAGGGGAGTTTTTCCTTGCTCATAGGGGGTCACATGATTGTTGGGTTTTTCTCTGTATGTATTATTGTAGGGTCTACCTTACAATATAAAGCGGCTTGAGGTGACTGTTTTTGTGATTTGGCGCTATATAAATAAAACTGAATTGAATTGAATCCTTGTTATTTTAAGTTACCTGTTTAAATGTGCGTGTCATACATCAGTTCAAACATATCAATCCCTGTAGCTGATGTGCATATAGACACACATGTTACTGAAACTCTTCTGCTCATGTTTAAATGTGTGATTTAAGTGATCATGTGCTTATGTAAATCCCAGATATACTTGTACCTTTAGACTGTTTAGTACGGGAGAAACAACAGTAAAAAGGCTCACATGCGGGTCAGTTTAAGTTGTGTATCCACTGCATGTACACCTGTCCATTTCACACTGGGTAAAAGTAATCATCAGAGGGTTATTAGTTCCTCTGACAAAAGAGAGAAGAAGAGAAAATGGCCTGCTGTGTGAGAGTGTGCTGACCTACCTGTATCTGGCACGTCTGTGGGTCTCATGATGCGCCTAATCTGCTCCATAGACTGCAGGTCAGGAGAGAGGCCTGTGGGCGACACAAACACCCTTGGGTAAATCTCTTCAATCTCTACTCCTGCGAGGATGGAGGTATTAACTCATATCAGCGCAGCCAAAACTTGTTTTGAACCATTTACTTCACATCCGATTAGTAAACCAGAAATACCAGAAGCTCACGAGAGCCGTGGACTTTATCTTTCATTTTGGGTAAGTGATGTGAGAAGAGCTCAGTGCTGACCCACAGTCTTCACAAAGCCCCAAGGACCAAATAAGAGTGTCACACTAAAGAGTTGTTACAATGATAAAACATGACAAAACATTATACAGAAGCCCGTCTATAAGGGCAGGCTTGTAAATGCCAAATGGGGAACAGATTGTGATGATCTAAATGTAAGAGGAAGTTTGTCCCCGCTGCATCATTTTGCCATGCACACAATGACCTACAAAAATAAGCTGTTCACAACTAGTTGGAGTATTTCTAATTGTACCAAGCAAGACTGGATTTTAGTTTTGTCTTATTTCAGTTGAAGGCATTTAAAGCCACCAGCTCTTAAAGCCAATGATGCAGGAATGCAGAGAATCTAGTTGTCTGTGTTTCCTTTGACTGAACAGAGCATAAACAAGCAATCAGCATAAGCCTTGTTCTGGCTTACCTGACCGAGTGGCAAACGATAAAACAAAATACAGCAAGTCCAAGTACTCAGCCCTGTGGGACCCTGCATGTAATGTTCATGGAGTAGGATTGTCCACAGTGACACTAATGCAAAGACTGAATATTTGAGGGTCTTTCCACATCTATATGCTCAACCTTCCACTACCCCCAAAAGCTGCCTGGTTCCTAACGGGGCTTTCTAAAGTATTTTTCAAAGTAGCAATAATCTGGAGACTAAACAGTAGTTACATTGTTTCAATATGAATACCTCCGTGACAGCAGAAGATCTTCTCATCCACGATGGCGGCGATGGGCAGGCAGTTGAAGCAGTCGGTGAAAGTTTTCCACAGTTTGATGTTAAATCTGCGTTTACCTGTAACATCAACACGACAGTGTCAGCACGACCATATAAGGCTGTTTCAAAGGTTTTCCAGCTCCGCCTCCAGTTTAATAGATTTAAGACAGTCCTCTTTACACTGGAAGACACAGACGATTTTTGATTTTTATTGGTTTACAAGTGCCCGTCAACCAAGAGCAGTGCTTGCAAGCCAGCAGATCTGCTTGCAGTAACAACATTTTTCCATCTCAATGCTGAAAAGCTTTCACAGACAAGTAGTCCCTTCTTTCCTTCATTTGGGTAAAAGGACTACTGTGCTTAAGGAAATCTGAGATTTGAATGTACACTTTACACAAAATTTGTAACAAAAAACTACCTTTGTGACTACTCATCAGGTGCTGCTGTTGGAATGAAAACACTGGCTATCGGAGGCTAATATGGAGGCAGCTTACTGACTTACTTAAAGTAATGATGAGAATTGAATGCCATTTTTTTAAACCTCCTTAAATCCCGCTGCGCTCTCCATCAAACTGAGTGAACTGGTTCGTCTGCCACTGTGCAGCATAACAAGTACTACCATCTCTAGCTGCCTTCCAACACCGTGACCAAGGGACTCCATCCGTGGGATGAGCGACTCACTGGAGAGACATCTGACTCTATTAAAACTGTCATCTGTCACAAAATACTCTGTTATTGTGGCATTTGCATGGAAACACTTTCCTTCATGAAAGCCTGCAAGACCAGTTCAAGTGGCAGGAAGTGGCCTCAGAACCCCTTTAAAGAATAAATAAATAAAAAAAAAATAAAATGCAGTTAATAGGGGAATTAGTAGGAGCTCTATTTATGAGTTACTTTCACTCATTTAATTTTACATTTCTATTTTATAGTGAAACAATTCAAATATCTAGAAAAAAAGGGGGGGGGGGGGGATAGGATTGGGAACATGAACCATCAAATTACCATTTTTGCCTGCCTGCTTCCTGATCACCACTTTTGTTTCACTCAAAAGTGTTTGTGTGTTAAATCACGCACAATGGAACGGCAGCCACCACAAAGAACTTAAGAGGAAATAAAAAGTGTAACTATGAGAGCAGGATGCTCACACTCGTCATAGAAGCCGTAGATGCGGTTGATGGAGGCACACTCGTGGTTGCCCCTGAGCAGGAAGAAGTTCTCGGGGTATTTGATCTTGTATGCCAGCAGCAGGCAGATGGTCTCCAGAGACTGCTTCCCTCTGTCCACGTAGTCTCCTAGAAACAGGTAGTTAGCCTCCGGAGGAAAGCCGCCATACTCGAAGAGCCTCAGCAGGTCTGTGTACTGTCCGTGGATGTCACCTGGGGTTGGGAGCAGAGGGGAACACTTTGATCCAGAAGGCAAAGAGGAACGTTCTCCAGTAATAATAAGCATTGTTATATCTGTTTGTTTATTTGCAATAGGCATCACACTCTATACTATTTGTGCCTTTGCTGTTCTTGATAGTACTGACCACAGATTTTGAGAGGAGCCTCCAGCTCCAGAAGGATTGGCTGACTGAGGAAGATCTCCCGGGACTTGATGCAGAGGCCGCGGACCTCCGCCTCCGTCATCTGGACAATCTTCCCTGGACGACATCCTCGCACTGGGGAAGGGAGAGCAAAAGCTGGGTGAGCTTAAACTAAACTTCGACACCAAGCTTTCTGATGATGTGAAAGTCAGTTTTAAGGAGTAAGCTTTCCCAAGGAGACTGGACTCCCCTGATTTTTTCCTCAGGGTTATGATTGTCAAATAACTTTTTGAATTAACTTCAAACTAAATATGGGAGGACCGTGTTTAGTCAACAGGAGGACGACAGAAATAGCCTGTGTGGATATTGTTGATGTCAGTGTTTGTGGATACACTTCCTGTTGCGTAACAGAAAAGAGAAGGAAGGAGAAGGGGGAAGGGGGGCAGTCACAGTGGTCAAGTGACAAGAAGCCCTGAAAGTTCGTGAAATCGGCAGATGTACACATAACTATTATGAAAGCCAGCAGGTCAATATTACATGCAGATGAAGTGAGGATGACTTGTTAATTAAATCAAATACAAATACATCATTTTTGAAAAAGCATTATTTTGGAACAATACACTGTTACACAATGATACACTTACTCTTACTATACCGTCTTAAGATTACAGGAATTAATGTACACACACGTAGATAAATTAAAGAGTAGAAATGCATTTCCACATTTTGCTGCCATCCTACATTCTCCTACAAAAAGATCAACAGCTACTACATAGACAAATTTATTCTTCTTGCTTAGCAACAATAAGGACCAGAGCTGAGCAAGACTGCTGCTGTCAGGTGACACCACGGCAACATGAAGGAAATCCAAGCCGGTGTAAAACACTAGTCCATGAGTGGATCCCAAGAATGTGGTCAGAAGGATGCAGCAATAACACAGCCAGAAAGGCTCGTTTTTCTAAGGAGGAAGTGGCTTGAAAGGGCTGAGTATCAAAGGTGTCGTGTGTGTGTCCTGCAGGTGAATCCCTGTGATCCTGAAGGAGAAGCAGCAGCAGCAGCAGCATGTGTGCACATGTGCTGCATGACCCTGCCATTTCTGCCTGGAGATCTTAGGCGTGGACTATAAACACTCTTGCACTGCAGCCAAATACATCCTGTGATCACACACGCCCCACTTGAAGGGCTATTTTTATGACTGCCCAAAAGGTGAACGTTTTTCTAGTAAACGAGCAAAAAGAAAAGCAATACCATGCAAAGACTGTACGTGGTTTAAATACTAAACACATTCTCTGCCACTGATCCTTCCATAAGCACACACACAAGCAAGATGTGTTTGTGTGTCTAGTGTTGAGTGATTTCACACCTCTGCCTTCCAGCTCGGTCAGGGAGGCCCGATATAGGATGGAGACACAAACACGAAACCAGAAGCACCTGCCCGAGAGGATAACCCTTCATCACAGGGTTAAGCTGAGGCGGAGCAGGAAACACACACGCACGCACGCACGCAAGCACACGCTCGCACAGAAAGAGAGTGCGATCCAGTGACCTTGACTTCAGATTGTACCATTATAAGCTTGTGGGGAGGTATCCCAGCATCCTTTGGTCCATCACTTGTGCACTGCAGCTTCACCAGTCAAGAGAAGGAATGAGCAGGATGTGGCACCCACATCTGATTACCGTGGCAACCCAGAAAGACCAATTTCCAGCGGGAGAGGTGTTGGCGAATGGAGCAGCAGCTGCATCTCACAGGGAAAAGGAGGCGATTCGCAGATTAAGTGTCACCTCCACCAGCCCACGCCCTGCATACTAACACTGCTGCATCCGACAGCCGTGACGGAGACCCAACAACAGGCCTGCCTGTATCCGCATAGTTTGTGATTCCAGTCAATTACTTAGCTCAAAATAATTTACTCATGAGGTTCACACACACACACACACACACACACACACACACACACACACACACACACACGGTTTAGAACATTTGAAAATATGTTAAAAGTCAGAATGTATCCTAAATGTTCAGCTCACACTCAGGCTCTAAAGTGAGTTACCGAGTACCAGTGATGCATGCAGATGTAATTTATTGCACGAAACACTCTGTCCAACCTATTGCTTAACACGTGTAACAGCCGTGGCAGCCACAGGTAGTGATGTGCGCCGTTCTTTTGCGTGAATATTCATGGGGAATATAAAGAGCAAACCACGTGAGAACATGACAGCTGACACATTGTGGAGATTCTTTAAAATCCGCACAGTTTGTAACTCAGTATCAAAGTTTGCCTTCTAAATGGCTTCTCCATAACCACCACACATTTCACTTGATTCTGCCCTCCATGATTAACTTGCACATCATTAGGGGCTTTGCATTTTTGCAGAAAAACCGTCAGATGTCAGTTATGTGTTTGCTGACATCACATGGTATGATGGGAAGCACGGGTAGTGTTTTGCAGCATTTGTTTTACCCATGCAAAGCATTTCAGCCTTTCACCAAATTCTACACTTACAGCGAAGAGAAATAGGTAACGAGCAGAGAGAGAAGATCTATGCCATAACAAAAGTAACCCAGTGAATGATCCTTCCCCCCCCCCTCTGGCAAGAAGACAAATAAGAAAATTTATAGTTAAAAGCTAAACCTATAACATTAAACTTGGGTGAACTCAGGGCATACAGAAAGAGGTGCTCAAATACATCAGGTAATCTTGAGTTTAGGCTTAAATTTTAGCTTTTTTTTTTTTTTTTTTTTTAAATCTGCCTGAGAAAAATGCTACTTTACTACTCCTCATCTTTTCCCCTGAAAATTCAGTTGTTGTCAACCTGCTGGACACGGTCCTTCACAATGACATTAGAGCCAAATGAATACACAGTGTTAAGGAGTAGTGACATGGTCTCAAACAGCTGTTTGGTTTCACTCACACCACAGCCCATCCATAAACTGGCTTTTCGACATGTTCGTGCTCAGAGATGGTAAATGTCATGTTCAAGAAACCTCTAGTACATTTTCCTAATTTGGTCAGCTCAGGTCCATGTGCCTGAGCCACCACAGTGGAGTTTGGTCACACCCTCTTAAAACAGTATGCCAGAGGAGTTCATGCAATCAAGTGCCTGCTGTCAAAATCTATTCACCAATTTGCCTCTTCCTAGGGCTGCTCAATTAATCGAATTTTAATCACGATTACGATCTGGGCTTTCAACGATCATTAAAAATGACTGAGCCGATTATTAGCCCCTCCCTCATTTATCCGCGACACCTTAAAGGCCGGTCCGTGAAAATATTGTCGGGCATAAACCGTCCGTGGCGCAAAAAAGGTTGGAGACCGCTGATTAAGAGGACCCGAGGGAAGCTCAGAAAGCTAAGCAGAAGTTATTTGGAGAGTGACTGCCGTTGGTTGAAAAGAGTTAAAAAAAAAAAAAAAACTTCAGTGGTGTTGCACACTATTTTATATTATTTTTTTAAAGTCATTGTTAACCCTTTAAAGCCAGTCAGAGCAGCACGCTCCGTTTTGCGTAACTATTTTTAAATTCCTGTAGAACCTGAACCGTGTAAGCTAGCGCAATAATTTGTTTTGCATATGAAACCGGAGGAGCTGTACTTACATCTGATGCCATCAGCTTGTCCTCGGTCACGGTTTCGTTCCACATATAGCTTTGCAAAAACTGCATAAAAAGCGCTTGCAGGAACAAAAGCATAATATTCCAGAAACACGCTTTGCCGTTCCTATCAGCTGTTCGTAACACTTCCCACAGTGAAATGATGCACATGCTGTTTTCTTTGCAAATTTGCATCATAGGATTGTTTTTTGTTTTTCCTGCAGTATATAAAAATTGCTGTATCTCCAAAATAAAACTATGAAGACACTCAAAATAAATTTCCTGTGGTGGGAAACAATTTTTTGCAACTTTATTGTATTTAAAGTTTTGAGGGATAAACCTCTTAAATTTCTCCAAGTAGAAATATATGTAAACAAAACAAAAGCGATTTTCAATTTTTTTTGTAGTTTATTGCACTTTTTTGCAATTTATGTAATTACTATGCACTTAATGCATACATATTATTAAAATATGGGCTATAACAGTTGTATTGATGTATAGCAACTTGAAATGCTCCCACAAATGGCACTACAGCATGTAAAAAAATAAAATAAAAATAATATAAGCTCTGGTGGACTTGGTTCTATAGTAGGTCTTAAAGGGTTAAATAAATATCGTCAAATAATCGTGATCTCAATTTCAGTGAAAATAATCGTGATTATCATTTTTGCCATAATCGAGCAGCCCTACCTCTTCCTTCCCCTTCCTCCTTTAATCTCCATCTTTATTATCTTTATTTTTCAAGTTCCATTCCTGGCTGTGGCTGACTCTCTGGGTCACCCTCCTCCGCCTCAGCAGTGAACTGTGCTGACGTCAGAGGACAGCTCTGCCTCATACCCCTCCCTGAGTGCATACCAGACAGCTCACAGGCCTTTTTAAACCTTAACATCTCAGCCTACTGCAGCCTGAGAAACATGCAGCCAGGGAATCTACACGTACCACCAAAACCCAAAGAACCTTTCTAGTACCAAGTGTGGGGAACCAATTTTGGATGAAAAAGCGTCTGTGAAACTAAATGCATCAACACAGCTCACTAGAGAAGTTCAGTTCAGTTCATTTTTATTTCAAACATATACATTCACCAACATTTCATAAAAATCTTTCCATGCAGTTGTAAAAGTAAATCATGATACACTAAGCTGAAGGAAAAAAATTAAAGTTTAGCTAATGTGACCCTCTGGATTTAAGGCTTGTTGTCAATAGTTAAGTTTTTAAAAATACAGAAGCAAAAATTGTCTGCGAGATGTCTGAATTTATCCAGAGTCCTGTATTGAGGTCTTGTTTTGTCCAACCAGCAGCAGTCCAAACCTGTTTGGCTCTCAGGACTATTATTCGAAAGCTACTCTGGATCACTGTACTTAAAACTGCAATATGGCATTGGATATGGGACAGGGCACTCCCCCAGTGTCCCTTCCACAGGGTGGCCTAACATGCCTGAAATATACATTTACTAATTAAAAAACCAGACAGGTTGCACTCCGAGCCATACTTCAACTCCAGTGGCTATACTAGAGACATTATTAGGATTGTGTTTATGCAAGCAGCAGAGCACAGACCCACAGTTAAACTTGTTAACACTGTGCAATGGTTTACCCAACCCGTAGTGAACATAACTGGAGACCAGTCACCTGAAACAGTATTGACATTTGCTTGTTTTTACCGTTTTAAATATGTTATCATTTTGATTTCTTCTAACTAGTAGAACCCTTTGCTTAAAAAAGTAATTAGTTTGAATGGTAGACATTTAAATGTTACTTATAAACTATAAAGTTGTAAAGCTCAGCAACATGGCAACAAGAGACCATAAAAAATATTTTAATGACTATAAATGAGTGAGTCTAAGAAAGTTTTTGTTAACTTGAAGGCGAACGACTGAATTGACTACCAGCGAGAGGTGAGGATGCTGGCGATTCACATATTGACAGAGTAGTAAATAGAGGACAGGGTTACCCAGGCAACCAGACCCTGGATGGACCACTTCAGCTTCAAAGAGATGTGTGATGAGCACATCACTCATTGTGTGGACATATCATTAGAAACAACCTAACGTTCTTTGGTTGTCATATTTCTAGGTACAAACTGGGAGGGTTTTTTTTTTGTTAAATAAAAACTCTTCCTGCCCAGCATTTTGTGACAGTGACTCATTAAATATTTGGGAGGATCTTAAGAAAAACCCAGCCATCTATTGAGCTGCGTAATAAACCACACCAGAGAGGTGTTGCCACATAAAGCAACAACGTGACAGGGTGTGTGAGTACACAGTCAAACCTTACATAGTAAGGCCAGGCTTGCCCGATCAGTTTTGCAAACATATCAAGGCCAGAGCTATCTGCAGAGTCAACAACTGTAATCTTTGTGGACTGTGTTGCCCAAAATTGATGGTAGTCTAATATTAACCACTGACAAAAGTGAACATCTTCATATCTGAGAAAAAAAAAAAAAGAAATAGAAAAGCACTGTTTTTTCAATCTATAAAGGAAAACGTGGTCGTTCTCTAAAGGAAGGGGTTTGGTTGAGAGTGATTTCCTCTGCTTCGCTGGTTGTAAATGACTTGCCAAGCGTCAAAGAGGTCAACTATTTTTCCATTCATTTAAGAGAGGGCTTACTTGAACAAAGAGCCAAAGAGAGCGAGTGAAAGATAAGTTAGTTACGGACAGATTCTCCTTCTGGAAGGCATTGCCATATATGGCCGCTGCTGTATGAAGGAAGTAGTCAGTCAGGACAGAGAGGGAGTGCTTGAAGGCTCTGCTGCATGTGATGGGAATAGAAACAGGCTAATGAAGCGCAGGCCAGAGCTCGCACTCAGGGCCACAACAATATAATGGCTGTCAGCTGCACTGGAAAAGCGCTGCGTAGGATACATGAGCGAGAAACACGCGCAGATGTCAGCGCAAACCATAAGCGTGACTACTCCAAGTCAGCAAATTCTACTTATTTTTCCATGAGATCTACATTTGTAATCCTTAATGCAGGTTCAGTATAGGTCTATATATAGCCCAGTGTTATTATACGTGCTACTTGATTATTTTGTTTTTCCTGGGTCTGAAAGGATTGTTTGGAGTGGTCATGTTGTTTCACTGAATCAGTGTTTTTGAATCAGTGCTGAGTCACCGATTAGCTTTCGTTTTAATTTTATTTTTTTTAAGTAACTTGTTCAATACTCCCTGTCAACTGAAACTGTTCCAAGTTCATCACAGCGGAGTTTCCCGAGAACAATCGGGCACAGGCATCAGTGAACTTGGCCTCAGTTTACCCGACGTTGCACTGAGCGTACAGTACCAGTTGTGACAATTCTCATCTCGACTCAAACAGTATCTTACAAATGGTGCACTTTGTAGTGAAATGTAAATATACTCAGTTATATAAATGTCTGTGAAAAAAAATGTCATCACAACATTGCTCCAGCAATGCCACATGTTTACGTTTCCTAGTACGTGCAACAATAGATAAGCCCAAGCATATCTGACAACAAGAGCCCTGTCTCGGCTTCCGGTGATGATGTAGTAGTGACAAAGGTAGCTATTTAAACAACCTCCAACAAAGCACATAACTTTGCAAAATATGCAAGACAATTGTTCCAGGTAAATGTGGAAACAATACACTTGTTTCACTACTTGAGACAAACACATGCTGTCAAATGCAGCCTGGCTATAAAGGAAAGATACCAGCAGCTGGAGATGTGTGACGCAAATGTAAACAACTGACTCTACAGAGGATTGCTGGAGCACTTTCATTCCATAAGACAGCAGCAACAAACAGTAGATGAACATCACTGATGTGGTTGCATGGTGGAAAATAGAGCCGTTTAGTTATTTTAGTTTTAAACTAAAACGTTAAGCAGTTATTTTATACTTCCAAGGGTAGGCCACCTGAGTTCTTACGTTGACTAGCTGTGTTACCACTATAATGCTACTGCTGCTGGCACCTGGTTTTCACACTTCAAATTAGGAAACATGTCATGATGGTATGTTTTTTTTTTTTGTTTTAAATCACATTGTTTGTAAACATATCATCATAAAATATAAAGTCCATATTGCCCACAGCTACACAGCACTAAGGAACTTTTAACAGCACATTTGCAGTACCTGGACCTAGCATATTAGTCACAGCACATGCCACTAGTATTGCTGCTCTAATAAGACTCTGATGTCTTATTAGACATTTTCACACAACTCAACACAGGGAGCTCTTTTGAAGTTGCTCAAGTTTCTCTCCGAATGGTGTCTGGTTTCTAAGGGACTCTTAAGATTGCAGTGTTAGCGTGAGCCAATTTTTCCCCAATAGATCATGCACATGGGCCGAGGGGGTGAGCCGACAAAGCCAGCAGAAGCTATAAGACAGGTAGGCTTCACGATAGTAGTAAAACATTTTTTTCCCCTCATATGTTTAGGTTCTGGGTCTTCTACACTGGTTAGTTTAATTATTATCTATATAATTATCATTATTAATATTATCATTATACCTATTGTTGCTGGTGTTTTTGGTTTTGTTAAGTCTGCAAAGGCAAAGAATGTTTGACTTTGTTGAACTTGCATTGTAGTAAGACCACTCAAAACATTGGATGGCCCTTTTGGAAGGTTTCTGTGCTGGAGCTGGCACATGACCATTTCAAACTCAATAGGTAGCATGCTGCAAGTACGCATCTCAATATCAACTTGAAAAACATAAACAAGCTTTTCAACTCGATGGTCTAACACCACAGTCCCACATTTAATTTCACCACCCTAGCTCTCTTGCAAGGTATCACCTGTCAAATAAAGGCACTAAAAAAATTACCCATGACACATCAGCATTATGGCTTAGAAAGGTAGTGCAAAGCTAAAACTGAAGGTGACTGCAAAGTCTATGTTTTGTAAGTATGCCCACATGTCACAATTCACACTGTCAGTTCATTAGTGCCACTTTCTGGCAACTTCAACTTTAACAGAATATCTCTCCTTTTCAAGAAAAGGATTCAAAAGTTCTACTGGGTAGACTCATGAATTTAAAGCAAGTATGACTGTGCATGTTTTTAGACACTGCAGCACCAAAAAAGATGCCGTGTCAGACCTTTTTTAGCCTTCCTCTTCCATTCACTCCAACTGGGCACAAGGCCAGCAGCTCTCAACTGCTCCTCCATCCCACTCTCTCCCACACGGGAGAGATGGAAAACAGTGACCCCTTAGTGAACGAGAAACACAAAGTAACTCTGGCAAGAGGAGCGGGAGCCACTCTTAACTCAGAAATCCAACTGCGATGGCATTTCTGGGCAAGCTTTAGATTTTCAGAGGACGTTTTGTTCGTCTCTAAGTGCCACAGTGAATGGCAGTCTTTGTGGGGCGAAAGAAAGGACGAAATTGAGAGGAGAGACTGGGGGAGATATAAAAGGAGACACAGCTATAGACAGAGAGAGTGGGAGAGATGGAGAGGAGTAGAGAAACGGGAGAAAAATGTAGGCTGACACTGAAGCTTGAGACCCTGCAAACGAGGGACTGAATAGAAGGGAGGGTTTATAGCTAGGCAGCTGAAAAGCCTGGGTGAGCTCTCTGTGCCATGTTTGGTGCCAGGGGGTGAACGCTCCCCGCCACACAGGCTCCACCATTGTTGTTTCCATAACAGAGTGCCACGCCAGCACCCTGAACACCACGCAACACAGCAGCAGTCGACTACATCTGACACAAACAAGCAGGGTGACAGCGAGGAAACAAATATGCATTATGAATAGCTGTAAAATAAAAATTGAATCCAGGAAAATAAAAATAAAAAAGTTACTTTAAATGGCTGTCAAAGTGCTTCAATTTCAGTTCAGACGGCGATGAACTTTCCTCACACAGACACCCAGATGCTAATTAAAATGATAAAACCTCCGAACTGGTCAAACCGATAGAAATTTTGAAAATAGGAACACAAGCAACTCCTTGTAAAAACAATTAAGAAACAAATAAATTCACGCTGCCTGAAAAACAAAGCTAAATACAGCAAAACACATCAGTCAGGATTTACACTGGCTCGAATAATCCTAATGCCCAAGTTTGAGATAACAGGTCTCACGACGGTGGCTATCCGTTTTCGCTTCCTGATTCAGGCTCTTTCACACGTCATGACTCTTTTCAACATAAAATGATCCCTATGAGTGTCGTCTACACCAATCAGACATGGTATCAGAAGATGCAAAGCTGGTCGCAAAAATCTATAGAGAATACTTTAAAAAAAATAAAATAACAGTAAAATGCAACATTGTTGCAAATAAGAAAAGAGATCAATACCACTGAAACTTGTTATTTTTGGGATTTAGTTCACAGAGGAGTAACATAGAAGTACTCAACAGCCATGTGACATTTTGCATATAGTACAGGTATTTGCACAACAGAAAAGTATTTGTGCAAGGTGTAACAGCATGCCCGTCTTCATTACTCACTGTGTTTATCAGACACATCTTTACCCAAGTGGAAAGCAATAGTTAGGTTGCTGTTGGCATTTCCAGTATGTCTTTCAGAAGATGTCTGAGTTAATGTTGAATGACTCACATTAGCAACCACTGCGTTGCTTTGCTTGGCCATTGTTATGCTGCGATTCGTCACGTGTTTTCTGGAACTTGAATAAGTTATATATTGCTTTGTGGCAACTTTACAGCACTCGCTGAATTTGTTCTTCATCACTACTTGCTCTAAATCCAAAGCATTTTCAAATAGCAGATGATGATCCACTTCCAGGATGACTGCATTTGTTCTTTACAGTGCCAGACATTTGATTTTTGTATGGCTAGTCGGTTATCTATAGCATATTGCTGACGCCTATCCAGGAAACTTCACATTGCTCAGTGCAGGGAAAAGGTGTGACTGGCATATGCAAGCATCTCAGACAGTAATTTATTGAGTGTAATTGCAGAATAGCCATTTATCGGTTAATTCCAGTAGTCAGTGACTACTATGACTTATATCCAAAAAGTCTTCTTTAATATGACTTCTAAAGCTTTTTCTTTAAAAAAAAAGAAAAAAAAAGAAAAGAAAATAGCTTCAAGCTTCATACGATAGCCTTCATAAAGGCTATCGTATACTCATATTAAATGTCTAGAAAGTATATGGTATGTGGTATCATCACCACAGTAAAATATCTTACAGTTAGAGGCCATCTAAACAATATGCAATTAAAGATGCACTACACTCTTCTCACTGCGCATTTTACCCCCTTGGCTTATTTGTCATTGTGCTGTTGTCATCTTTGAAAACTGTAAGGACTAAATGGTGGCTCCTTGGTAAAGGAGTGACTCAAATTCAGGAAACATGGACATCTAAACACAAACACCTTTTAGGAGATTTTATGTTCCCAATTTGACAACAACTTGGCTGCTGTTTTTGCCCATAAACCAAGATGACCAAAAAGAAGAAGAAAATAAATAAAAATTCCATCCTACCTCCCCTCTCCCTTACTGGCTGATCCATGGGGCTGTGGCGTTGATTGTGCCACATAAAGCCTACGGGCCACCTGTGCTGGCAGCCCAGACAGAGGGCTTGTTGTCACTAAAGGCCAGCCAGTGTGGGCTTAACATGTGTATGCTGGAAAAGCTGGGGCCTGTAATCGCTGCTTTACTCGATTGCAGCACAGAGACACAGTACAGCAATGGTTATAAACTAATGAGGAGGAGAAAGAGGAGGAGGGGCAGGTGCAGAGAACTCAACAAACAAACAAGAAAACACAAGGCTTGGCCAGTAAACTGTGCACAGGAATGTAGGGAAGGAATACCGCAACTTATATGAAGCATACTAGAGCAGGGCGATATGACCAAAAATATTTATCACGATATACTTTTGAAAATTTGCGATAACGATATAACTGACACTAGACAAAATACTTTACAACTCCACAACTTTATTAGCGCTAAATACAAAACATCAATGTAGTTTCACTTAAACAAGCAGCTGTTTTTTATGTGCATTAAAGTTATATAAAAATTTAACAGTGCAAAGACAAATTCCTTGCTGACAGTTTAACCAAAAGGCATTTCCAGTGGAAATTGGCCGACAGATCCTCAGCATAACCGTGTATAATATCCACAAAACTTAAAAAGGATGAGTATGAAAACAAATGCACCACGCATGCGCGTTTTATCTATATTCTATCGCGATATTTCATTTTCTTATCGTTGCCCAACATTATACCGGTATTACCGTGAACAGTATGATATGGCCCAGCCCTAAAGCATACTACTGCTTGCTACTGTGTTAATGCAAATGTAAGATTTCTATAAACTCTAAACAATTCCGGGTCAATTCAGATGTGATCTAACTAACCACAGCGAGTTGCTGCGAAATCTGACACGAGCTGCTGTGGATCATACAAAAACAGTAGACGGCTGATTGATTTCAAACAGACCATGGTGTCATGCAATCCTGTGTAATGTGGCTGCATTGCTATTGATCTTTTCACCTCACAATAATACCGCATTACCACCCTTTGATTAGACACATAACTGTTTAAACCGTACTTCTTTTGTTTTTGTTTTTATTTTTATAACCAGGAACACAATACATTAGGCAGCTGTGGGTAACTTTGCAGTGTTAGTAATCAGCAGTGCTTTAAAAAAAATAAAATATGCATGCAGGCTCTGATGCAACACAACAAGCTTGATCCTGCATGACCACACTGGTGTGGCTTAATACAAACATTCAAACTGGGATACCACCGTTCTTACATGCAAAACAATGACAGACAGGACTCTCGCGTCCTCAGGGAGGAGTGCAAAATATGACTGCATAACATTACCACTGTCAGACACACAGACCTCCAAATGGCATTTTAATACAGACAAATAGCTTTAGTAAGTAAGGTACACACCATTGTGCTGCTTACCTTTCTACTCTGACTCAGAAGACTGGTCACAGGTCAGTAAATCACAAGTCATTGTTGTACACAGTGACAAATGAAACCTGAGAGGCTAGAAACCTGCATGCTTTGCCTGCTATGCCACTGAGGAGGCTTCAGTGATGTAAGTCATGCTGTCAGTTGATCAGGTTTAGCCTGTCAGCTAGAAACTCCTGTCAACCCCTCCACCAAACCACTCTTGAAGCACAGCTTCAGTGTGTGTCTGTCTTTAGACACACCAACACATTTGCAGATAAATTTGTGCATACCGAAAACCAACTAAAACGAAATAAATGACGAGCCTGAACACAGAACATAGGAGATAGAGACTCCTAGTTCAGAGTTTTCTTCTTCCTTTTTTTTTTTCTCTTCAAGCTGATCGATGAGTTTGAGGACAACTATGCAGTTTGGGTTAAAACTTGACAAACTGGGAGTGATGCTGGTCTTAACTTTGTCACAAAACATGCATCATAGGTCCAACCCTAACAGGCATGTTATAGGACTCTCTAAGAAAACAATGACTGAGTAAGAGGCAGCAGGGGAAACCCCATTTATGGCGAGGAGCTGACTGATCAGTACTGAACGATTGACTAACACCTGATTGATAATATGACAATGTAATGCTGCATTTTACAGTAAAGCAGGCCTACCGATCACAACTGGATATCTAACTGCAGCACCGAACATTAGCTAGACGTAATAAATGGTTGTTCAGTCACGTGTGCGTTAATTCAAGTGGCATGCTGCAGTAATTTGATTTACAGCAGTCAGGATTTGATACTCAACAACATTTTGTGTTCCTCTACACAACCAGCAGGTCAGCTCGTAGAGGTTTAACTGCTGTATGGACGCCCCTCAAGTCCCCACCCAGTCTCTAACAGTGACCAAACATTTCGCCCTTGCGTGCGGGCATAGAAATCCTCCTGCCCCGGCTTAGACTTGCCATGTCATTTCCTGAGAAAAACATACTTGAAACACACCCTTAGAACGGATTAGGCAGACATGTATAGATTTTCCTGGTCTTCCTAACCACTCAAATGTGCTTATCACCCATCATTTCCCTCAGATTACTACTATCAAGCTGAAAATGTGATGCTGATTACTTGCAAGGTTATTGGGTCTGCTTGTTTTTCAAAATGAACTGCCTGTGAAAGTGAATGGCACAGCTTAATGGGACATCCTTCCACAATAACTGGCACACTTTGACATTTTAACAGCTGGCTGTGGAAAGGAACCCATCTATGACTGTAGTTTTAAGGGATTATGGCACAGAAAGTAAATATCTTTGATATCCTAAATTAGGGCTGTTCGATATAACGATATATATATATATATATATATGGACAACGATATAAAAACATTTATCGTTTCATTTTACGCTATCGTTTGTTTCGTGGTGTCCCAAAATAAACTGTTTACGGCAATATTTTTTCATCGTTTTGATGGTCACTGTAGTGGCTATATTAATTTCTTAAAGCTCTCTCTTTCTCTTATATTTAATATAACCACACTACGGATGGGCAAGCGACTGTTTATGCATTGTGGTTAGCAACAACGACGGTAACACCACCGCGTGTCCGCTTGTTTATGTACCACATAAACCTTTCACAATAAAGCTCAAGATCCTGTTGAGACTTTTCAAAATAAACTGAATCATGTGAAAGAGCAGATTATTTATGGATGAGAAGTAAAAAAAAAAGGTGCTAAAAAATAAACCTTAGACTCAAACGTTAGAACAGGCTTTTCCCCGCAGCACGCCATGTAATAAATACTCACAAAGAAAACGGCGGCTGTTACAACTTATGTCTAAAAATGTATAGTTTCATGCATCTGTTAAAACACTCGATTCCAGCTACATGACGCGCAGCTGGAAACGCTTCCCGCAAGTCGAGCTGCCCGAGATTCACATAATTTACAGAAAATGTTACATTTTTGTGATTTATATTGTTATCGACGATAGAATTCTTATATCGGGATATGAGATTTTGGTCATATCGCACAGCCCTATCCTAAATACATGAAAAGGGAAAACAAATACAGGGTACTGAGATATTTGATTAAAAAAATACAAGCATTTTATTGCCACTGCATGTGGAAAAATATTATAACATCTCTCTTGAATGAAAGAGTTGGATTCCACACATGTCCAAGAAATGAAAAAGCAATATGTAATATTATGAAAAGGAAAATTAGAAGATTTTTCAAGAGTTAGAACAGCAACAAATTCCACCTTATTGCCATTTTCCCCTCTCCCCTGTATGTTTGTGTCACCCAGAGGGTAGGTTAATTTCTACCAGGGACAGCTGTGGCTGTTGACATTTAATAGGAGATCAGCGAACTCTCCATATGTGCGTCTGTGTGCATGAGTATGTGGCTCTCTGCCTGCCACCAGCCCTCACAGAAAAAGTGAACCATCACACTTTTAAAGTGCTTAAGGAAATCCCTTCCTATACTGACAAAAAGATCTAATTTTATTCACACAGGAAAGAAAAAGAAGAAACGGCTCCCTGGCGTGGAGGTGATTCTAAGCTTCTTCGTGTGAATATCGGGAGGAAACAAAACAAAAAAAAGACCCACAGACGGGTAACTTGCTAAATTTTGAAAGGAAAGCGGCCTGTAGATATAACCTGGGTAAGTAAACTAAAGATGATGATTATCAAGGGTTGTGTGAGTTTGTGCTTTTGAAAGGTCACTTTTTAAAATAAAATGTGACCCTTTGAAGACAAACTGATCCACAAGGGACATTCTGAGTGCTCAGGCTTGTATTTCTGCCCAGTCTAGGCCTAAATCTGTCTTAGTGTTTGAATCAAACTATTGTGTTTTTTGGGACATTTTTTTTCCTAAATGGAAAATACTAGCTGGTGAGAACTTTCCACACTAAAAACAAATTCTAAATACCACACTTGTTTTTGGAAGAAACAGATTTTAAAGTCCCACTTTAACATTAGCATAAATTATATTTTTATACTTGCCACTGTGCTATAATTACGTGTGGCCTGCTAACAAACACTTGAACATTTACTTGTAGTAAAGCACAAAATATGATTGATACCAAGGACAGAAAAGTGAATGCTCGCATGAATCTGAATACACATTTTCTTCTTCTTTGATGGTGCTTAACCATTACTTAACCAAGTGTTTGGTCATTTTTATGAAAGCCAATTACGTAAAATTCACTTGATGTGTAAAGGTTTTCTTTACAATCCATAACAGAAAATCCAATACCTTTTACAGTTTTCCCCCACACAACTAAACTGGATTTACAGTGAGAGCAGGTTGATGCATATGATTATGTCTACAAATCTAAATAATAGGAATACACAATGTTTGTGACCATTATTCATATTCAGCTGTCTACCCAGTTAGGACATCATACAGCAGACAATTCGACTATCCAGATCAACAGGAAGCGACAGTATTCCTTGTCCTGCTCTGCGGTGTTCAGCATAGCGGCACATAAACCACACCTCCACCTGCCACAGATTCTAGAGAAGCTCACAGAGGACTTCCAGAATAGACGAAGACTACTGTTGCTAGATGCAGTCCACGGTGGTGGTGTTGAGTCTGTCCAATCGCAGGACGAAAGACTCTCTGGGGAAGCAGCTCAGTGACATTGAGGGTTGCTGCAAACTGCTTAGCAGCAACTGCAGTCTCAGAATTATAGCAACTGGATTGGCCATGAATAAGAAAATAAACACTGGCTTTGAAATTTGAAAAAAAAAAAAAAAAGATGCTAAAAGGAGTCCCAAATTATTCTTGGACAAAAGTAACCTACTCCATTTTGGAGTAAACAAGTAATTTAAATGCAGGAACATTGGATTTACTTGCAGCCCTGTTTTAATAAGATTCAAAACCTTTTGTTTAAAAAAAAAAAAAAAAAGCCCACAGAAACAATGTCGGATAATCTCATTACAAAAACATTATCACACCATCCAAACTGAAATAAGTATGCTCAACAAAATCTGGACATTGCAGCGATACTAGGAGACATTTCAAATGTACCCAGTCCGTCTATTACTAATCACCGAGTATTTGTGACCCATCACCCGAAAACTGTTTTTGTATACATCCAGTTTTGGTTATGAGTCAGAACGAAAAGCCTTCAGTTATGATGCCCCTCTGATACTATGCTCATCCCAACAAAAAGGCCAGACATTTTCAAATGGTTGTTGATGAAAAGTGAATGAAAGGAGATTGATAGTTGGATACATTGAGGGCTCACATCTGGAAGCTTTTAGGACCAGATCCCTCCAAATTCCTGCAATGAGGTTAACTGCTAAACACGAAGCGAGTATACTATAGTCAGTTCTTGTAGGCACAGTACTGTGTTACTCTACATATCACGCACAAAGAGAAAACAAGCACCATTATGTCACTGCTCCCGTCAGTCCAGATGATTAAGTTATACTGACATGCACTGTACATCTACACTGGGTTCAATCATTAGCAGAAGTTGCTGTGCATGAGATGATCTGGCATGAATGCTTGTTCACCACTGACTCAGAGAGATATAATCTCCCTGTTTATAATCTATTTTCAAGAAATTCTCATCGACATCAACTCGTCTGTCTGTCAGAATCCCTCATTTAGCACTAAGAAATCATCCCCTGCTGCTAGCCAACACATAACAATGGAGTAGAGGCAAAAACACTTTTACACAACAGCTCAGCAGAAAAGTCCACATGCATGTGAGCTATGACAGAATACAGAATTAACAAGTGTCTCTCTGGATAAAGTTGAGCCACAGCTAGTATTGAAAAGATTCCTATTCAATGTAGTACTGTTGACAAAATGTGTGTTCTTTATGATCAAAAGGCCAGCTGAACAAACTATATGCACCGGTTCATGGATAAGAAAACACACGGAGTAGTAGAGCTAAAAGTTTGGTTTAGGTTTTGAACTCCTACAAGTATGTTTTAATGGGAATACTACCGAAGCCTGTGGCTTGTGTAAACATCGCCACTTAGCAATATGCGCCAGAAAACAACAGAGCTGCAGTCTTCAGCTCAGAAACCCTTAAGCCAAATCCCATTTAAAAAAATTTGAATTTTTCTTAGAATTAAAGACAAACCCAATTTTTAGAAATCAGAAGCAAGATTTTGCTTCCTCGTAGATCGGGCAACTGTTGGGACACTTTCGGCTACACTCAATCATCAATCTAAACTTTATTTTTAAAGAAATGTCAACTTTTGCTGAGCATTTGCCCCTGAAGCTATCGCCCTCCACCGTGTATTTTGAACAGAGCTTTTGTAAAGGAGCAGAGACTATAATAGGTTAAAAGACAGTAGAAGCAACTTGTCAAGTATTTCATTTGGTGCATTCCAAAGTGATAACACAAATGCTGTGACGTGAGTAAGACAGCACTTAATTACTATACTATTAGCTAGTTAGTCTAAGATGGATAGTAAGATAGGTCTGACATTATCTTCCATCGAAGCACAAACAGCCCACTAGCAAGAACTTTCTTACCACTTAATCACCAAAACCCTCAAAATGCAGTTTACAAAAAAGCTCGAACATAGTTGCATCCAAATGAATTACAAATTAATCTAAAAAGATCCGTGAAAGAAAGACTGTTGCTGACTAAAAAGGTGTGCCTGTTGTTAACGACAGTGAGGACCAATCCTGCTCACTCCAGAACCGGGCAACGCTAACACGTAAAGCGGGCCTTTATTGTCAAAAATAAAACCTAAATAAGTATTAGGGGCTAACACTGGGCAAAACAAGAATACACAAATAAAACTTGGTTGTGAACTCACCCTCTAAAAGCCTGGAAATCAGCGAGTCGACGTCCAACTCCCCCTCCGCCATTTCTGTAACGAACAGCTCTGCCCGCCGCAGTCTGAAGCAGGCAGGGCAGACACCGCCTCACCGCACAGAAACCGCCTCCCTTTCGCGGCCTCCCATTTAGGGCCATTACGCCTCATTCAACTACACCTCGGATATTTTAGTTTCTAGAACAGAAAGGAGAACAGTGGACATTTTTTAAAAACATAGTAATCCTGCTCATAAGTTTCACATACTTTTTTTCCTCCTCATTTTCTAATTCAATCCTCATATTCAGCCATTGCTATATAAAGCCTGGCTCAACCATAAAGATCATGATATGAGGGTACAAAAATGTATTTGTATTAGAAAAGAAGGGTAGCCAAAAAAAAAGATGGTCAATAGCATATTCACTCTTGCTTTTTACGTGTGATTTTCGATTGCGTTGAATGCATCAGCTAATCCAGTGCTTCTTACAGCAATAATCATAATGATAACGATGCGAAGATTACCATTAGATATACTCTATTTATAATGGAACATCGTTTACACTAAGAAAATAAGTTTTCGTTTTCACCATATTCTATCAAAGGACAGGTGTCTTAAAGGGCCTGATTTATTCACCTCCAGCGCCCCCTTCTGGCCAGGATATGTCTCTTAGAGCAAAATCAGTCCTTTATTCACGTTACTTTGTCTTCAACTAGACTAAAACAACATGGTGAAATAATCGTTGTTTTAAAAAAAGGCGTTTGAAGCCCTGTCACTATTATCACACTGTATTAAGTAGGTACTGATTTCTAGTGCAACCAGCAGACCAGAAACGTGTAAAGTAAGACCGTGTGTGAAGGACTGGCCTGAAAAACACTGAAACTGGTAAACTTAAGATCTGTATGTTGTGTCTGTTTACAGAGAGAAGAGCCGACAGACAGGAAAAAAGTGAGTTGGATCTTAATCTTAAGACTCTTCCAGGTTATGACTAAAGCCAAGAGTTATGTTATTGCCTCTCCCACTCACTTATTTTTCAGTTTCTTTCAAGTGCGTCACTGGGTATTTCCGCACTGTTTTGAGTGGGTGGAGGCAAGTTGCACTGCAGAGAGAAGGCAGAGGTCTGCAACTAGATCAAGCTAGCCACAGCGCCGGACACGACGCAATTTTCCCTCTTCAAAATAAAAGTATGCAGTATTTTATGAGCAATTGCTTGTCCCTTGCAACTAGACGAAAGTCTTAAAATAAGTAACGCACAATTGGTATACACTACTCCCATTACACCACAGTTCTGCTATACTAATGTGAAAAAGCGTGAAAACCATGAAAATAAACTATTGTTAATTTTGGAGACTTGGTAAAGGTAGTGGCTGGCTTTAAAAAATAAAAAATAAACCAAGTTATTGTTCTGTTCACACCTATTTCCGTTATCTTGAAAATTACCCAAAAAAATCTGCCATGTTTTGATTTTTTTTAGTTCACTATAAATTCGATTAATTAATTTAACATTTGGGGGTAAAGCTAGTAGCTGCCTAAGTAGTCAATAAAAGGCGTTATCAGCGAAAGGTTATCCAATTTCAGATTCTGCATTTGTAATAAACGTGGCACAAAAACAATGCCTACTGTGTGAGAAAAAGACATCACAATGACTTAAGGGGAACAGATTTCTTTAAAAAAAAAAAAAAGATGAGGACAAAAATAAAGCAGAGATGTGTTTCTGTTAGAGGAGTTAACCTGTGGAATAGTTATGACAGTGATTTAAAAAGGTGTAGTTCATTTTCCTTGTTTAAAAATATGTTTAAAAATAGAGTATTAGAAAAATATATAAATCAAGAATGAAAAGAGCAAAAAAAAAACAACCAAAAAAACCCCCTCTTGATTCTTTTGCTTTGATGTAGTTACTTATCTAAGGTGGAAAGTTTTTTTTTCTTGTTTGTTTGTTTTGTTTTTGCTTTGTTTTATTATTTGCTTCGAGCCCTGTGCACAGGAGCTGCATGCAAAAAGATCTTTTGTTAAAAGGGTTGGCGTAATAAGCAAATGCTTCAGCCAATACCTTTTGATTAGCCTTGTCTCATGCTTTCTTGCTTTGTGGTAGATCTTTGTTCTGTTTTCACTGAGATATTTGAATGCTAATCAATAAAAATCAAATCAAATAAAAAAAAAATCAAACAATGAAGAGAATAAAGCACGTACTGTGCAGTTGCTGCAACTTGGCGAGAGGCGTGTTGCACAACAAAGTTGCAGCACATCGCTTCCCAAATAGATGTTCCTTACCGGAAAACCCGTGAGCACGAACGTAACTATGTCTGTGGCTTTACTAACTGTACACTCTCGTACACAGACGTAGGTGGAGCGAAGGAGGCGACAGAGCGGCTCTGTCAAGAACTTCGTGGAGTCTGTAGTGCCGTGTTTCCTGCTCTTTTTTGGCTTAAAATAAGATACAAATTATTGAGAAACAGCGGGGGATATCGAGGAGCGTGAGCTGGACTTGGACACAGCCATGGACCGTAAGTGGAGCTGCTTTTATTTACTCATCTCAGACACGGGAGGCGAAACTGTACAGGGAGTTGTTTTGCGCACAAGGGAAAGCCCCGCTATCATTGGGTTTTGCGCCAACAGGAGGAGTCTGTTCCCGAATAGTAAGCTAACGTACAGACAGAAGTTTGACTTAACTTTGGTTTATCGCATACATGTGAAATAGCCGAGAGAAACTTGATGTTTAACTGAATGAATTTCTCAGCTTGTGGACAACTCAACTGGCACGAGCGGAGCGAACCAAACAAGTCTCGCGCTGCCAAGAGGCCTGTGGGGTTTGTCCACTTGAGAGATTTCCTTCTAGCCACTGAAACTTCGTTCAGAACTCTCGCCATTTAATGTTTTTCTGTATGTAAGTGGAAATATTCTTTGTGAATCACGCACTCAAAAGCTTGTCAGTAACAGTGAATAGTGTATTTGAAATTCGGCCTGGTTAAAATCACCGTATAACGTTCTTTTCAATAAAAAAAAGTCGTATTTAATTGGTCGACGCGTTTAGCAACCGCCCACTCCGGCTTTAATTGACAAAAACGGTTCCGATAGGAAATTGTGGTAATAAGCTCTGTGTTCAGGAGAACACGTGTATGCAGATACTGTGAAGATTTCACAGCCGCCTCCGTTTCTATTTTATTCCATATATACCTTTGCCTTTAGGCTAAACCATAAACAAACGAGATTTTATAATGGAGTTCTGTTGACTTCCTATGTTTAGAGTGCAGCCACACTTTATGCAAATGTTATAAACCTTAAAATAGATTATGTTTGTTGATAAGTGTCACTTATCTCTGTCTTGGTTGTCGATATTGGCACGACAAACAGCCAACATCTGACTGAGCATCATAAAAGTATGTCCCTTTGTTCGGTCAGTAAAATTGAAAGTGATTCTAGCAACAGTATCGAAGGCCTCAGCTGTGATGCTCTTAATTCAGTCATTAATGATCTTTCGGTCATTGTGGGTATGTGCTTTCACTTTCACATCATCCAGACTCAGTAAGTAGAAAAGACTGTCTTTCACATAAGTGGTCAAAATGCAGTCATTACAGACTCATGTCATCCTTTTATTTTAACAAACAACAACTTTTGTTTGTTTGTTATTTTTAGTCTTCACTTTGGGGCTTTGCACAGCCTCTTCATTCAGTATTATTCTGGCATTTTAGGTATGATCAGAAAAAGCAAGAATAATGTCTTTGAGCTAAGGCTAGAAAGCGAACATGTTACAGCATGGAAAGGACTCTACTCAAGCTTTTGAGCTGAACCTTTCCTGCCTGCTGATGGGTGGAGCTTTGATCGACTCACCCAGTGTTACACCTTACTTACTGCCTGAAACTGGAGTGCACCCTGCACTAAAGGCTTCCAGCAACAAAGCTGGTAACCTGACACCAATATTAAAAGCCCTGCCTGTCATTGTTTGCCTTTTTCTGCACTTCGTCTCCTTCTCGGTAGCTTTGCAGGCAAGTGGTTTATGACAACCAGAGATTATATTTAGCTGGGAGGCCCTTGTATCTCGGCATCCTTCGACCCCGTTGGACGCTGCACTCTCCTGTAGAATTCCACCCTGACCTCACCACAAATGACAAACTCTGACTAAACCTCAAATATGCAACAAATCTGTTTTCTGTTATTTTTGTCATCTCCACCACCACTGCGTGCTTCCTCGTGGAAGTCGTAGATGGAAAACCTGCAGTTTTTCCTCAATAAGTTGGTTAAATTCCTTTCTTGTTTCTGTTCACCACAGCTGGATATGGATGGAGCCTTACCCCGCTCAACCAGGGTAAGCACACTTTCCTTTTTAAAAAGAATTACTGATGTTCTCTGCAGTGATTTCATGAGTAAACATTTCTACCCTCGGGTGTAGTGACGATCGATGAGGCTGTCTGTGTTGACACACTGACACAAGTAAAGCAGTATTTCACAATGACACAATGCCTTTGCTTTCCTCAACAGCTCCCTACATAGAGATTATCGAGCAGCCAAAGCAAAGGGGGATGAGATTTAGGTACAAGTGTGAGGGACGGTCTGCTGGCAGCATTCCCGGAGAAAAAAGCAATGACACCACTAAGACGCACCCAGCAATCAAGGTGAGTTGGCACAACTTACTGATGCGTTTTAGCGACGATTCATTAAATATCATTTACATTACAGATAATATACACATTGGTGAAGATTTAGGTAAAACGGGTGCATGCAACCACAGCAACTGTTTCCACAGTGACTCATGTACATCAACTGTACATTTATGGTGGAGAAGGTCAGTGCTGAAAAAATGCTTTCTGCAGCTGAAACATCTGTTTTTCCTGTTGAATGTTAGGAACACAGACTGTGTATGCGTGATGGATGATGCAAGAAAGAAATCCAATATTATATTATATATTATATAATATCATATATATATTTGTGTTGATCATTTCAATTGAAAACGTAATTTCCAGAAGAATACATTTTTCCTACAATATCGGCAAAATTAATTCTGGACTATGAAAGAATGGATGTTATCAGCTAACGCTAACAAGCTTGGTTTGCAAGGTACATCTGTTAGTACAAAGTCATAAACCCAAACTGAAGAATGGACCTGTCTGACAGGCAGTTAGTGCAGATAACTTATATTAAAAATGTCCTAGAAGGCATCAGTACTATAAACATAGTTGAGATGTCCAGTTCGTTAACTTGAATTAAAGGGGTGAAGCATTGCAAACAACTTAGTCATAGACCCTAAAATGAACAGCACCACCAGTAAGTCATCAGACGAACATTTGTGTATCAGAACCTGTAATTCTTCTCTGCAAGTTGCATGCAGTGAGTTTGTTTTAGCTGCAGACAATGCAAGTGCCCTTATGGCTGAACCTTCTATCAGTAAAACTCTGTTTTTTTATGGACAGGTGCACAACTACAGCGGCCCCCTGCGTGTTCGCATCTCATTGGTGACAAAGAACTCACCCTACAAGCCTCATCCTCATGAGCTGGTTGGAAAAGACTGCAAACACGGCTACTATGAGGCTGACCTGCAGGAGAGACGGATACACAGGTAGGACTAGTTTGTATGTAAAGATAAAATTAGACACTTCAGAGAAACCTAAAGGAAAAAAAGCAATACAGAGCGCTACGGTGTCTCGAGGAAAACTACAGTTTCAGGCTAATGCAAAGTGAAGTTTTGCAGTGACTGACCTAGATTAGCCCTTGATCGGTTCTGGAAAATGACGTGTGTACTGTCACCTTGCTTGGTGTCTAGATGAGCAAAAATTTAACAGAATACTTTTTTTTAGCACAAAAGAGTTAACATTTCCTCTGTATTACAACCAGAACAAAATTTCCACAAGTTGGAAAAAAACCCCAAATCATTCCCAATTTGGTTCTGAAGTGGAAATACTGACTGATAAGATATGTTGAAACCTACTGAACCCATATACCTGGCAAGACATGACAGTTTTTTTCTGTCTTCATTGAAACAGTGACAAAAGTCAAACAAATCAGCTTGTACTGCAGACAGATGTGTGCACTGTGATTCAACATGAGCAACTGCACGTGCTTATGTTAGGCAATTGTTTTTCACACTGAACAGTTTATATCCTGATCATTGCTCTAGATCACCACACGAGTTATAAAAGGGAAACCGTTACACTGTTATTTCTAATTATAGTCTCCCTGGAGTCTAAATTAATGAAACATCATGTTAAATAACCCAGAAAAGTACATAAAAAAATCTGTATGCTAACAAGCTTTTAATTGTTAAACTATATTTGACTGTGACTAACAACAACAATAATAATAATAAAAAAATAATAATAATAATTAGGTTAGGTTATAATGCAGGTATAATGCAGGTACTGGACACAAGCAGTTAAACACAGTCATTATAGTGCAGCCAGAATAAGGGTAGATATGGGGTAGAAGTCAAGAACAGCAAATACTTCAGGAAGTAGCAGTGCAATGCCTACTATTTCGTTAACCAAAAAAGTAAACTGGGTCAAAAGATGATTGCATGAACTGTGTTGCTAGATGTCTAAAAAGTTGTTTTGTTTTTTGTCTTTTCAGTTTTCAGAACCTGGGTATACAATGTGTGAAGAAGAAGGATGTAAATGAGGCCATCACTTGTAGACTGCAGACAAACAATAACCCCTTTAACAGTAAGTGGCCATAGTTAGAGATGAGTCTCCACCACAGATTTTAGTGATTGTTTATGTTAACTACCTTTGTCCTTAAAGGATATGATAACATCATTTTGGAGGATAATTGTAATCATGTGCTTAATTTGGATTACTGACTTCTTCTCATGCAACAGCTATGCGTTAACTTCTGTATGGTCAACTCTTATCAACAACACTAAGCAAATTCTACTTCATGTTTGTTACTGAGACGATAGCGGGTGGTGGCTGTGTGCTGAAAAGTAGTACGACAGGATGCAGTGGTTTGCTTGAGTGTTTTATTGTGTGTTGCGTACCACGCCCTTTTCCTTCTCTTTCTTGGATGCAGTTCCTGAGGCTAAGGTGTGGGAGGAAGAGTTTGACCTAAATTCAGTCCGGCTTTGCTTCCAGGCCTCCATCACTCTCTCTACAGGGGAGCTCTATCCTCTGGAGCCTGTGGTATCACAGCCCATCTATGACAACAGTGAGTTGAACACAGCACACGTGAACAGAAATGCATATGCACCAAATTAGCTATTAGCTATAATATTTCTTATATGTTAATATAAGGTAAGAGGTGCTTATAGTAAGTACTGTACCATTGTAGAGAGACGAGTATCAGTCTGAGCTCTCTGTACCAGCACGTTCACACGTATAATCACGACTATAAAACTTCCAAATGTCCTGCAGCCTTCCATGCCCTCAGTGATTCTCTGTTCCTCTTTGCAAATTAATGTTTCCTCTCAGTTTGAAGGTATTTACAAGAAATAGACATCACCACAGACTCACTTGTGGATCAAACACATACATCTGTGTTTCTCCAAACAGCTGAAAAAGTTTAATTTCACTTTCGAAAAATGTCAATTGTCTGTGTTTCAAAAAACAAACAAACAAAAAAAGTAGACAAAGTAAGCCAAATAAAACGGAGACGTTAGCCACCCAAGTATCGAAGTGCCAGCCAGAGCGGGCCTCACTGTGTGATATTTAAGTGTTGCACTACTATCGTGTTCATGGGCACATAAAGGCTTTTGTTCTGTCTTGCAGGGGCTCCAAACACAGCAGAGCTAAAGATCTGCAGAGTCAACCGCAACTCTGGAAGCTGCAAAGGAGGGGATGAAATCTTTCTGCTGTGTGACAAAGTGCAAAAAGGTACAGTGTTACTGTACAGATACCGAAAGAGCACAGCGGCACACAGCACAACTAAACCTACACTTTCAGACTGAATAATCCATAAATAGAACTCAGGACTGAGTAAGCAGATGTAAAACTTGCAATACACGTAGAGCGGAAACGGTGTAAGTCCTTTACACCCACAGAAGATTGTGTGAGAAGAGAAGAAGTTAGAAGCAAGTGGTCTCAAAATAGAAGAGTGACTCACTTAATAAAATATACTATATGAGGTGACTGGGTTTCCATTTTTTACAGCAGCTGTCATGGCTTAGTTTCCTTCTTCAAAACAGCAGATGTGCTAATTATGCATGTAATGGATATATTAAAAAAGTTAAAAAGAAAATGCAGACTACCTGGCATTACACACTAAACTGACCCGTCCTATATCATAATGCAACTTACAAACACGTGTTAGAGAGACGTACTGAGGCTTTCAGTGCTCATTTCCCCTTTAAGTTACAGCAAGTCCACTTTTTTACTGGACATACGTGGTTAGCCAACCTTAAGTAGAGCAAGACTGTGTCTTCTTACAGTCAACCTCAGGATCTGTTATTCAAATAAAATGTTCTGTATTTCTTAACAAAACTTCTCGACTGGTCACACTGAAAAAATCTGTTCTTTCCAGATGAACTAAATCAGCTTTACCCTCATTCCCCTAAAATGGTTTTTAAAAAGGCTTTTTTTATCTGGAAGTTTTACTTCTACCACTGCCTTTCCTGTTGCCAAATTATCTGACAGATTCCACTTCAGAGAAACAACTAAGGAATAACACGATTGTGTTTGTCCAGAGCAGTGAGTTTACACAGTGATATCATTTTTGTTGTTGTTCAGATACAGAATAGGCTGCTAGCTGATGCCAGAGCCAACAAAGCTGCCACTTAATGAACATACGTAGGTCAAATATGCCAATACTGATATATCTATACTCGAAGCCTCAAGCAATAAACACAGAAATTGTTTGAACATTATAATACAGGTCACCTGTAATAAAAAGATTTACTAGTCTCTTTGACCATGTGTGTTACTCCTACGTCTTCTTTGGCATGCTGTGACTTAGATATTCTAAGCAAACATGTAGTGAACATTAAGCTTATAGATGTTAGACAGCGCAGTCAACAACACTGCCCATTGTACAGTCAATGAGAATATTCTTGAATGACTGCACACTGACTGCTAATTAATGTTGGCTAATGTCAGACAGATATGGAAAACTGAAATTTGTCTGGGCCAACTGTAGACAAGGAAAGATAAATAACGGCTCGGTCTTGAAAGTCAATTGATGAAGCACTTTTCTCATAATGAAAGTAACACCAGCAACTCGACCAGCTGTTGTTATGTTATTTATTTATTGATTTAATATTGTAATATAGCATGTAGTGCTATATCCCAGATCATTCTATTTGCTAGTCACTGCTTCCCATTAATAGACTTTAAAGCCACATTAATCATGATATTGCACTATAATACACTACAGTTACACTTTAATAATTCATCAAACGACTGTCTTAAATGGGAAAGGTGTAACTTGCTAATTCAGTAAAAGGACTAGATGTTGTAGTCCCTGATAATGCATTGCGTTAAATGGCGAGAAGCTTGAGGGATGGCTGTTATGAGGAAAGGCAGCCCAGAAACCTTTGGTGTTTTACCCAGGCTAATCTGACATTTTTGGGGGGATTAGAGATCTGATCTAAATGATCATATTAAGATTTGGGACACATTATCAGTAGTGGACCTTGGATTCTTCTTCAAAGGGATAGAAAAGGTGATAGAGAGAAGTAAGACAAAAGAGACAAGATAGGAGAGTGCAGAGAGGAGAGCCAGAAGGGGGCGCTCGATCTGGCTTCCCACACCGCCCCGCCGGATCGGGCTGTATGCTCTACCTCCCCACTAGAATACAGTCTCCAAAAATGATCAGAGGAATTATTTTATTGTGTGTTGGTTTTTCCTGTCTGCAAACTTTGAACTCACTGAGGTTGTTTTCAGCAGGCAGCAGGTCTCAGCAGCAATGAGAGAAAAGTAGTGACAAGGACTTGATTTAGGTGGACACAAAGATGACTCCAAGGGAGTGCTAATGTTAGCTGCTAGGAAACTGCTGTAGGTGATGATGGAAATTTAAAAAAAAATGTTGACTGAAGCATCACGTATGCACTTCAGAAACCTCTGGGTTCAGACTGTGCCTTTGTTCCACGTGTGGGATTTCATTGCATCTCATGGAAGCTGCTGTGTGTAACACAATGCAAAGCAGTCACCTAATCTGTTTTTGTGCTGAGTTAAAGCTTTCTTCTTCTTCTCATTCTTTTCCAGTTCTTTTCATTTCTGTACAACAGTTTCTTTTAAAGTGATCACTTTATGCTCATTATACAAGCCTTTTTTTTCTTCCCTCACTTATCTGCTGCTGTTTGATCATGGCACACATATATGCTTTGTAATTTGGATGTGGGTGCTCCCCTGAGTATCATTTGATACATCTTAAACTGGATACAAATTGCATCATTGCGAAAAAAGATCGTGAGAAGGCTGAATTTTGTACTAGTTCATCTCTCGGTCCTGCTGTCTCTGGGAGCCTGTCACACAGCTACTTTCACAACGAGCGGCGCTGTCACATATCTGCTTTGAACATTAAACCCTTTTGGTTGAAGTTTAACAACTGAAGCTGGCTGCGAGCCTTCTGAGTTGTTGTTAGACTTGAGTGTTGCGTAGCAGCAAATGTGATGTAACACCCCCGGGGTCTTTTCTCTGTTAATCAAAAACATCAGAGCTGCTTTTGCACCGAAGCCGGCGAGTTAGTGCCCGATTATCTGATTATTCTTTTTGAGTTCTTCACCAGCTGCAGTATGTTGTTACATTTGCCATTTTCTGTTTCCCTGCAGAGGACATTGAGGTGCGTTTCTTCCAAGACTCTTGGGAGGGGAAGGGCACTTTCTCCCAAGCTGATGTCCACAGGCAGGTGGCCATTGTGTTTCGCACTCCGCCCTACCGTGACACTAACCTCACTGAGCCAGTGAGAGTCAAGATGCAACTCCGGCGGCCCTCTGACCGAGAAGTCAGTGAGCCAATGGACTTCCAGTACCTGCCGTCAGATCCAGGTAAAATATATTATATGCAGAAAATGTGCTGAATATGTGCAACTTTTCTCAAATTTAACTTCTTTATCATTTCCACCCTGGCAGATGAATACAGGCTGAGTGAGAAGAGAAAGCGGACAGGAGATATGTTCCAGAACCTGAAGCTAGGGCCCTTGCTATCTAGTGGTAGGTTAATAAGATTTTTTTTTCTGTCAGCTGAGCATAGTATAATTGGATAATGGTTACACTGTTGTTAAGCACGGTATTATAAAGACGTCTTCTGACATTTCAGTGACCACTCCACAAGATAGACAGCACCTAAACCCATCAAGGAGAAAGCTGACAGCCAAGCCTCAATTACTGAACCCACAAGCTGGTGAGTCTGTTGCAGATGTTCCTTCCTTATTTGAACTCATTTGAAGACATTTTACTTTACTTCCTGATATCTTTTACACCAACTAACAAATGGATTCATTCAAAAATTGTCATTTCTGGCAAATGTAATTTGATGATAGTTAATGTCCGCTTATAATAAGTAATACTCTAAATAATAAAACAGTAATTTAGATTGGTGTTAGTTTCAATCTCCTCGTCTTCCTGTCTTAAAGCAGTTGAGTCATTAGCGGTGAACTTTGTGTATGTGAAATATGTGATAAGGATTTTCTGCAGTGAGTTCTCAAATCACTTGCTTGTGTTTGCAGCAGCTGTGGTGCCCACTGGTCCCACTGGGGCAAAATCACATCCCCAATACCCCTTCCAACCAGGCCAGCTATTTTCTGAGCAGACAAAAGTAGAAGCCTCCAACATGTCAGCAGCTCCTACCAACCAGTGGAAGATGACAGCCCTGGGCTCCCAACCAAAAGCAAACCCAGTGTCTAGCTTTTCAATGAACCCATCACCGGCCACCTCTACCATCACTTCCACTTCCAATCAGGACTACTCAACGGTCAACCTGTCAGATCTTCATGAATTCTTCCCCAACATTTCCTCGACTATCACCCAGCAGGAGCCCTCAGCTTCTCAAGTAAACTTGGCCTCTTCACAGACAAGCAACTCCTTCGCCCTCCAGAGCACTCAGTTCCGGGGAGAGCCACCACTTGTTGATGACGATATCCCAGATTTCCCTAGCTTCACTGAAGGCCAGGTCCCAGTCAACCTGGACAGCCTCAACATGGATGACTTGGAGGATCTTCTGAACCCCCAAATCGTAAATCATCCTTCATGTCAGCCGACTGGCCCTTCGGGCTCCTCTACCGCTGCCCAGACTAGTGCAGCATCTCAGAACACTTCTGACCCTGCCAGCAACCCAGGAAGCACTTGGATGAATTACCCCAACAGCATTGTGCATCTGCTCCAGAACGAAATCATGACAGACAGCAGACCCAATAACAACCAAATGCTCGAAGACTTCGATGAGTTGATGTCTGCTGATGAGGACCGTCTTATTTCCATTTTTAACAGTGGAAGCCAAGCTGGGTTTGTGTCAGGACACCCGACTTAAAAGTTTCTTTCATTTTTCCAAAGACCAATTGTATCTTCCCCTGTGGCCATCAGGACTAAAACTTCTTTATTATTGTAAGGCAAAAAAGGAAGTAGGCAGAGGAGACCGAATGTAGCAGCACTGCTCACTGTGGACACACTTCTTAAAATACCAGCAATGACTTTATGGTATTCAGTCTGACGCCTTGCCCAGTCATATAGTTTGTCTGATAAATTACAAAACCCATAATGTAGGTGATCAGATTTCATGCCCTGTGAAACCCATGTCCAGCATCTGTGACTAAACGTTTAGGTCACTGTCAACATATTGATGGTGGAGACAGATTCTCCAGCGAATGTTTTACGAAGACAGACAGCATGGGTACTTTGATAAAGGTATCCGGTGTGGTGATTATTTTTGGAACATGTTAAGCATGTTTTTGTACTGTCATTTGAACAATTTTGGTAGCTGTGGCCACAAAAATGTGCAGCTTTTGTCTCTTTTTTTGTCTTTATACAAAAGGGTTCATATATATGTAATCAGATCTAGAGGTAAGTCTACACAGATTATGTCCGTTTTTAAAAAAAAAAAATCTCTTTGGATTGCACCATTGTTTTCTGAAGGTTAACACAAACTATCTGAATGTCTTGGAAACAAAATGAAGGTGTACATTTATCAAACAAGCAACATTACTATATATGTGCTTATACTAGAGATTGTGCTTTTTGTGGTAATAGTTTCCACTGCTCTGTAATCAGTTTTTCTACACTTATTTTATCAGTAATGGTTGCATTTTAACTCAGCTGTTTCAGACTTGCTATACTCTGCAGTAAGGTGCTTTACTGAAATGTAATTATGTTTTTACGTGTATTATGAAAGTGGATCGTAGTATAATTGTGCTTTTTTTTTTTTTTGGAATGAGACTTTGTCAACATACAAAACACTGTTTTGGCAATAAATACCACAACATATAAAGACGATTTTCAAAAGAGTATTTTACTTTGCAACTCTGTAACTGTTATACAGTACAAAGGGGGGGGAAAAAAGGCGAACGCAAGAGACAAATGTAAAATGGCAACAAGGAGTACTTCAGTGGATCTTCTGAAAATGTGCATACAAATCAAGGATGTTAGTCTTCTTCCCGGCACTCGAGCCTGTTAGAATCTTGTTAGTACTACTATTCTTGTATACAATATTTTCAATACAAAATAAAAAAAATCTGAAAGTGTTTCAGGTCATTCAGAAAATTTTACAACACAAAAAGAAGAGACAAATTTAGTGTTTTGGATTTTTTTTTTCTAGAAAAAAAAAAGGATGAATTTGTGATCGGAGTTCAACCAATGATGTTCTAAATAGTTGCAGTCAGAGGACTGTACTGTCCAACCCATCTCCTGGGATCATCACGCACCTCTTCACATACTGTTACAGCAAAACTCCTCTCTTGGTCTGAGTGGCTTATGTTACCTCAAGATTGGTAACTTTGTTGATGACGTGGGAACGCCTGGGCACACACTCCAGGTCGAACTTGCTCTCGTATATGGTGGGGCAAACATTCCAGCGGTTGTTCCGATAGATTCCCAGGTATGTATACACATCTGGCTTGTACGAGAGAGGGCATTTGACCCCTGTGGCACGAATGACCGAATCCAGCCTCATGACCTCATTCTCATCAGTGAAGTTCTGGTTATAGGCACAAATGACCTGCTTGCCCTCTGCCTTGCGGTCAAATGGGCTGACTTTAACGAGTGAGATCTTGCCATCTAGGGCTGCTCTTGCCACACATTCCCAAGCGTGGTCCAACTTGAAACCAGTGTCCAAGTGCATAAGCCACTTGCCTGAGAGTACTCTATGGTTCAGGGCCAGCTCCCTCACTGTCTGGAAGGTGACGGGCCGGGAACTCGCCAAAAGTTTCTCCCAACTCTCCTGGAGTCCTGTGACATCCGCACCACTGGGGCAGTGGTTTGGGCCCACCACAGCAATCCACCCCACAGGGCTGACGCCACCCTCCTCGTCTCCAAATCTGGACACTTGGGAGGGCCTGTTACTCTCCAACCAGCCATCAAACTCGGATCTGGGAGTTCTTCTAGAGTCAAAAACAATCCAGGGGTCCATGTCTGCAGCCATGGCTTCAGCAGCATAGGTCTCTGCAGCAAAGGGGGTCCTCATCTCGCCATCAACAGGGCTCTCTTCTTCCTCCATAATGGTATAGCAGTTACACGAGTAAACAAGTTCTGAAGCCTGCCTGTTGAGTTGAAGAATGCAGTTATTATTTGAATAAAAAACCACTGGTTTAGCCTCTGTGTTAGCTTACAACCCTTTTGCTGTTATTTATTAGCTTACAACCCTGCCTAACTTCGACAGAAGTGGACAACTGAATTGCTTATGAATGCTACTAGCTAGCCTGCTACAACAGCGAAAGTTAGCGTATCTCTACCACTGATTCAGTTTCACACGAAAGTTGCTATCGACCCCAGCGTACCGCCTACAGCTGACATGTCAAAGAACACGCAGAACAGCTTTCTGACTGCTTTAGCATTGTTGTAGCTAGCCGACAAGCTAGTCGTCTTTATAAATGTACACACTCGTCCTGGCTAGCCATTTCTAGCCAGCTGTTGAATACAACTGACTCTTTAACATTCACAGTTTTCCCATTCAAAACGTAAATAATCGCACGCCGATGTTAAACTTTGAACATAAAGGCTTACTCTAGCCGTAGATGTCGAAGTTTGTTGTTCAGTGTTGATCTTCCGCATAAGCGCAGCAGCTCCTCTGTATCTAAGAGCCAAAACCCATTCAGGTGGCTGGCAGTTTAACTAATAATTATTTATACATCAATTAAATTACGTACCTCGTCCACAAATTCGACCGTATGTAACAATATAAATATATGATATAAACATATATTTTTTACGTTTTGCTATAACATAATTTTAAACATAAGTTATGCTGTACTAGATTCAGCGACTTTTAAAAAACTTGCATGTTCCTCGGTATGTGTACAAGTCAAATATGTAAGTTTCCCACATTTGTATTTTGTTAAGCTTTAAAAATAAACATGTTCCATTACTATGGTTAAATAAAAGTATTTCTTTTCTTTGCATTTGCGGAACGACAAGCGCTCCAACCTGACGGCACGGAGACCCTGCGGAAACAAACTGACCGCACCGAGGAACGAGTGACGAAGACGATGTGCTAACTAGTTAGCCGGATAGCCACCACTATCTGGTGTGCGCGCGGTGGAGGCGAATTTCTGTATGAAATAGAATACGAATATAGCATATATTGTATTTTATTTTAGTTTAGCCACCCAGGTAATTTAATTATGCCCAGCAAAAAGAAGAAATACAACGCCAGATTTCCTCCGGTAAGTTTAAACTGTGCTGAGCCGGTGTCAAAGCAAGCTAACGTTAGCAAAGTGTAACATGGAAAGCTAAGTTCTGTAACTAGCTTAAGTGGAATTCGGCCTCTTTTGTTGCTTAGAGAGCATACAAGCCATCTAACACTCCCAAACCATTTAGTATACAAAGCACGTGCCTTAGTGAAAAGTAGTTGATGTCATGAAATTAGTGACCAAACATCCCCTGTATGTCATTAGTTGGTGGTGTACACACATAGCAGGCGTGCTATTTAAGTTGGTCTACTAATTGACGTTGTTTTTAGCATCTCAAGCTAGGCTAAACGGCACGTAAATAAATGTGAATAAATCCATTCTTTATTGTAATAAGCTGGATAATGTATCTACAATCCTCACACTACGTGAGTAGTGTAATAGTAATGATTGCAGTTACTTTGTGGGGACCTCACGTTATTCGATGTGCTGTACTGCAAACTCTTTACTAGGTTGTCCCCGAATTTCAGCGCGTTTTCACTGAAAATGTTTGTTGTTGTTTTTTAAGAAAATGAAAATTTGAAGCGTTGCTGTAGACACATGCATAAAAATAGACCTTTTCTCATTTCAGGCAAGGATTAAGAAGATTATGCAGACAGATGAAGAAATAGGCAAAGTGGCTGCAGCAGTGCCTGTTATTATATGTATCCTTCCTGCCTGCAGTCGTCACTGTGCAAGTTCTGTCTTGAATTATAAATTGTAAAAGACTGTTTAATAATTAGAGAAAAATGCTTCCTTAGTCTGTTGTGTTGTTGTGTCAAGTTGTCTATTATTGCATGTTTGGTAGTTTGATGATTTAAAGTACAAACACACCACTGCTTCACTGTACTTCCCTTATCCAAGATATCAGCAAGAGCACTGGAGCTTTTTTTGGAGTCCTTGCTTACAAAGGCTTGTCAAGTCACCCAATCTAGGAATGCAAAGACAATGACAACGGCACATCTGTAAGTTCTGTGTTTGTCTTCATTCAGAGCCCTGTCTGTGTTGCACTGTGTTGGAGATGAACGTCTTAGGAAGGCAAAGCCATCTGCTGTTCAGATCACTGGTATATTATATAGTATTTGTTTTTAATGAGTGTAGCTGAAATGCTGTCAGGCCTTTATTTTGTTTATTTTTAAAGTGGACTCATGATGAACTTCCAGCTCGATAATTTCATTCTTGGACTTTACTAAAGTAGCTTTGCTTGATTCACATTTAAAAATAACGACTATTCGTAATATACACAACATACTTCTTTTAAGTCAGTTTTCTTCTGATTGGTTTTAACAGTACATTTAACAGTTCTTTCATCTCATTTAATCAAATTTCACAAAATGGGAATTGTGCAAAATTTCAGGACTTCAGTCATTAGTTTACTCAAAAAATAATCCTCAGTGAAATGTTGAAAATAGGAGTGTTTTTGAATAATTCCCTAGCATAATTTTGTTTTTACATGACAACATGTACCAAATCCAAATTGACTTTTTAAGTAATGATTGTGATGGTTTTCTTTCTCATCTTCCTAAGAAAAATTTGCCTAAAACACTTTAAAGTAGATAATGTCATTTTAAAGTAGCCCCTCAAAAATGATGTTGGAAAATGTCTAAAAACAGCCCTGCCATCATCCTTTGAAATATTTTTGAGAAAGCTAATGACAGCCGGAACCTCAAATTTTCCACGATTCCTATTTAGGATGTGTATCCTCCACCTGGAATGTTTTTTCAGGTAAGATGGTGAGGTGGGAAAGCATTTGATGAACTGACAAGGACTAACCCTACACATTGCAAAAAGATAAATAAGTAAGGAAAATCATTATGAGCCGTCTTTACAAAAAAATGGCATCCTGTTACACAGCATGATTTACTGTGTGGTGGGAGCCTGATAGTTCTGTGGAGCACATTTGCAGTACACTGCTGAATCCCTTGTATCTGAAAGTATTTCTGGCCTGAGTAAGACAGCCCGCCAAAACAATTTTTCCCTGTGACTCAGACTGTATGTGTTGCTAAAATGAGTATGTACTACCATTAAGCTTGCTGTCTTTTTGATACGAGCTTATATTTCACTTGGCAAGTAAGGCTGAGGAGAAAACTGTTCATATTTATTCACAGAAAGCAGTGCATTGAGCTGGAGCAGCAGTTTGATTTTTTAAAAGACCTGGTTGCGGCGGTGCCAGACATGCAGGGAGAGGGGGAAGAGAACCACACCGAGGGGGGAGGAGAGAAAGTCCCACGGAGGTAACATTCGCTCACACAGACACCCAAACACGTAGAGAAAGAGTCATGATGCTTTGAAATGGAAGGAGTATTTCACATACACGATCAAAACACTCCAGGGTGATATGAGGCAGCCAATCCAGCTGCAGATAATTAGGACTTATTTCATTAAGCAGTTTGTAATTCAGTCAGCTCTGATAAGTGCACACACACATCGGTTTAAACTAAAAAGGATTCGCTCCACGAACAGACAGAATCTGTGTACGTTATCTTTTCTTCTTCTGGAAATGAGCACTGCTGTAAATTGGTCTATAATCCTTGCAGTGTTACCGTACTCCCGTGTTCCTTTAGTTTTGTGATTCTAGATTATCAGAAGAAAATGAAAGAACTGGCCAGAGCGAAAATTAATTGTTGAGGAATTGTAGACAAGAAAATGCAGTATTGACTGTCAGATCAGACGCCGGCACCGCAGCTAATTTGTAGCAGAGAGCTTGGCGGGGAATTAGACGTTTCTTTTCTCTGCAGACTGCGGCTGATTGGATTCATATTCAATTCAAAGTGGTCGTAAAACTTGTAATGTTTAGACATTTGGTGTCAGCAAGTGCCTCAGAGTAATTTCCACCAGCAGTATGCGTCACACTGTTCTACTCTGGAGTTATCTTAAAGTTGCAAGGAGAGAATTTCTGCTTTAAAAAAAGCCACATTAGCTACTATGTTTTTCATTTAAAACATTTTTGTGCACTAAGTTAAACAATTGATTTCTGGTTCCCTCGTCCACAGTAGCCCAAGTGTACGTTCTGTTTCATGTGTTGTCTCGTAAACATTCTTTTGAAACTTTAAAGTAGGACCTGTTATCACATTTCCTTACATGGTTATCTTTTTTCTTCCTCAGAGGTCGAAAACCAGGGTCTGGTCGCAAAAACGGAGGTGCTGGCGCCAAAGGCAAGGACAAGAAGTTATCTGGAACAGAGTCGGAGCAGGAGGTGTGAGATGATTTGCATGTAGAGGCCTGAACCTGTCTACTGTGTTTGTCTGTATGAGGGGAGACGACTCACTGTTGTCTTCCTTGTGATGGAAACAGGACGACAGTGAAGACAGCGAGACAGACGGGGACGACGAGGACGGCTCTCAGTCTAGCACACATCTGCAGGCTCCATCCAGGTTCCACAGGTTTGTGTCCAGATCCACATGAGACGGTGTGTCTGGAAATATCCTCCCAGACTGCAGACTCGGAGAGAGGGAGGGCGTGTTTTCTTTTAAGCTCTTGCACTGCTCTTCCCTCTGAAAAACAGACTCTCTGATACAAAGATGTAAAATGATTTACAGCATATGACAAAGGAGATAGATGCCTAGAAAATGGCATAGAATTCATGAGAACTGCTGAATCATTATAAACAACCCACACACATTTGAGCCATTCAAACACTACATGATGCCCACAAGAGGGCAAACCAATACAGCAAAAGATGCAAGTAGTTACTTAGGCACATTTAGTCCAACATAAACATGTTTACATACCTACACATTACAGAATAAACTAAACAAGTTGGGTCTGGCACCCTGAGTGAGCTCTGCTTTGGAACAACATGGAGTGGTGTGGACTGGCATTTATACAGCACATCTCTGGTTTTCAGTATTCTGAGTATTCAAACCTCTTCACACCACTGTCCCCATTTATTCTGTACTAGCACACTTTCAGCAATTTATCTACACACGTGCTGTGAGATATCACAGCTGGCAGAATTAGCACTTTAACTTGATTCTTATATCAACCGATAAAAACAGAAGACTCGTCTAAACATGGAACAACAATTCAAAAATTCCATCGATATGAATTTGGGAAATGATTAGCAGGGACCTGACGTGTATGAGGCTTTTCCCACTAGCCAAATCACGAGACTTGTGCTTCAACCATTCACTCGGTGCAGTTAGGGTTACACTGTTCTGCAGTCTGCTGATTACAGAGCTTGAAGAGCAAATCGCTCTTTGTGATGCTGAGTTTACTTGAGAACTGAGATTATGATATTGAAAATGGTAATAAAAACAGTAAATAACCATATAGCATACTTGAAAAAGTAACCAAGAATGTAGGAAATGTGTTTTATTTCAGTCTTTATTAATTTGGTCAAATTTGCCAGCACAGAATAAAATTAAGAGGCTTGTGGAGTCTGAGATGTCTGCAGTTCAAAGTGTTTTCTATTGCTGTATTCCATTATTGCACTGTTACAAGCAGATATAATAATATTCGAAACCCAATGTGACCTCCCCTCATATACAACTCTACACTCACATGCCAGTTTGTTAGGTATAAATGACTGGGTTGGGCCCCGTTTTTCCTTCAGATCAGTCTAAATGCTTTGTGGCATAGATTCATCAAAATGCTGGAAGCATTCTTAAGATTTTAGTCCAAACTGACATCAAAGAATGATATCGACTTTGCAGATTTGGCTCTATATCTGTGATCTTCCATTCCCCCACATCCACTGGCGGTGACTGTAGAGGCCATTTGAGTACACTGGACTCATTGTCATGTTCAAGAATCCAGTTTGAGATGATTTGAGCTTTGTGACATGCTGCGTTGTTCTGCTGGAAGCAGCCATCAGAAATGGGTACGCTGTGACCATAAAGGGATGGACATGCTTAGTGACAATACTCTAGTAATGACGCTCAGTTGGTACTAAGGAGCACAAAGTGTACCAATATAATACCCATGCACCCATACAACAATGGCACCAGAACGAACTTCTGATCCAAGGCAGGATGCTTTCATGTTTACACCAAATTCTGACTCTGCCATCCAAATATCACAGCAGAAATCAAGACTGATCAGACTGGGCAACGTTTTTCCATTTGTATTGTACAATTTTGTTGAGGCTGTGTGAAGTGTAGCCTCAGTTTCCTCTTTCTAGCTGACAGCACCTGGTGTGGTCTTCTGCTGGAGCCCATCTGCTTCAAGGTTCGATGTGTTGTGCATTCAGAGATGTCCGCTCAAATAACGAGTGGTTATTTGAGCTCTTGTTGCTTCTTATCAGCTCAAAGCAGTCTGCCCATTATTCTCTGGACAAGACATTTTCGTCCAGTGAACTGCCTGCAAACTGGACAGCTTCTAATTTTGGACTGTTCTCTAAACTCGGAGAGAATTGTGCAGGAAAAGCCCAGTAGATCAGCAGCTTCTCAAAATACTCAGAGAACTCCGTCTGGCACCAGGCTAGGTTCTTCACTTGACTGGGATGGCATTTTAAGACTTGTCTGAAGAAGCACTAATTGGTCAGTAATTACATCAGCGGCAAATCGAGTTCAAAGCTGTCTGATCTCTTAAGAAATAAACACTCAGTTTACTTTGCATAATCTTTCAGCTGCTGCTCTCTGTTTTCGTTGTGCCTCCCATGAAGGTGCTGCCATTTTTACTTTTCATTTGTAAGAAAATCTCCAGACAAGCAAAGTTTTTTTTCTCTCAAAAAGTTATATTGCCTCACATTAAGAGCACATAAAGGCATATTTATATATGACTATTACTGTAGCTTGTTAAGAGAGAGAAATCTGGTGGCTGAAATTATGCCAAAAGCAGGAAGAGGGCGCTGTTTTCCTACTAGAATCGATAGACAAACCTTTGCTGGCCCCAAGTTGAATAAGTTGTACCTGGAGTTCCCTGTAAATATCAAGATTCATTTTGGATACTTAACTCTAAAATAGTCCATTATTTTTTTAGTGCACAGTTAATTTGACTAATAATGTTTCAATTTAAAAGGTAGTTTGTGCATAAAATGCACACGACTCCTCAGAGGTTAACACCTGTTCCTGTGCCCCCACAGCTCCAACACCCCCCCTCAGTATATGCACATGGCCAACATGGTCCCAATGGGCAACATGGCTCCGACGCAACCTCCGGGCACCGTGGCCTTCGCCCCACACGCCTCCATGATGAGCATGGCACCACCTCCCACAGTCCCTGCACCGCACAAGAACGGGGACGACGATGACGACGACGAAGACTATGACTCTTAGCTCGTTCTCAGCACTCCGCTCACACACTCTCTCATTCTCTTCTACCACACACACACACACACACACAGTCAATGTTATTTTTCAAATTCTTAAGTTGTTTTTCTGGCAGCTGCTGTAAGCAGAGGAGAGAGAGACTCTTCATTGCAGCCTGCTGACCAAAACGCCCTTGGCGGCCAGCTATAAGAGCCACCACCACCGCGAGAGACACAAAGCCTGTACATTATGTGTTTTAATTTTCTTTTTCTTCTTCTTCTTCTTTTTTTATAAAGAAACTTTTATTTTATTGTAGAGAAGAATCCAACGAGGATCTTTTTTAACAAGTCAGTCGCTCGATTTTTGACTAGGAAAAATGGTGGTCGTCACCGTTTTTGCAGGCACAACAAGCTTGGGCCTCGCAGCTTTTTCTTTTCTTTCTCTTTTCTTTTGGGAACTTTTTTTTTCCCTCAGTTTCCTGTTGTAGACCTGAACATATCAGTCGTCGTCACTCAGATCCTCAGGTTGGCTGAAAGAATCCGTACATAGTAGTTGTTGAAGCTTTCTTTCAAGGCAACAGCACAGTATTTGGAAGATGATCATCGAGAAGGTTGGTGTCTCGCTGCTGAAGTGTTATGACTATGTTATAGATTGGCTGTGATATACAGCTTTTAAGCTCTGAGCTCTACTTCCCGGCTTTGTCACAACTCGCAGCCCAATTGTCTGGCTGTAACATAAATAAGGAAGCAGGTGTATTTTTTACTATACATTAGCTAGCTACACCTCTTTTTTTTTTTTCTCCCCCCCCCCTTCAATGAGTTTCTATTTTTAAGTCACGTTTTTATCAAGAGAACTGTAAACCTTCACAGCTCTGAAGTCAATCATATCAGCAGGTTAATGAGTTAATTATTTGTTGTTCATGACCCTGGCAGAGGTCTGTTACTTTGGCAATTGGATCTTGTTATTATTATTATTATTATTACTTTACTCGACCATTTAATACCCTTAAATTGCCCATCTGAAGTATACTGTGACTCTTGGACCATATGTTTGTTTTTAAAAGCTTTTTCCCCCCCTTCTATTGTCCTCTCTCATTTCTGTTCTGGCCTCTCCTCCAATTTTGAGTAACTTGCTCCTTTATCCTGACTGTTTTCCTCCCCTTTTTAGATTCTTTTAAATGTGTTGATTGGAAGCAGAGTTGGGGCGCCCGTTTATGTGTCAGTCTCCGTATGAAATGGTTGCAAACAGACAGTTGGCACTGTATTGTAAACTTTTAACATTCTTTTTATTTTGTATGTAAAATAAAGTTCATATTTCAATTAAAATGGTCCTTGTATTGGTTTGATTTCTGCATTGGAATTGAGAGCTTGAAGGTACCTTCCATATTCAATATCGGCTTAAAGGCAAAACCAAAGTACACTTACTAATATTTCAAAAGCCCTCCACTGAAATTTTTTTTACCTTCGTGGGCGTGGAGTACATCCTTTGTAGTTCCAAATCCTTGCACTTTGGAATTCTCTGCATTTTCTATTGTGCAGTTTACCTTGGATGCTGTGCATCTGCCAACCGGTGACTCAAGCAGCCTGAAAGACGCAGCTTTGCAGTCTCCTTCTGGTATTTAATCAGATAAAAGTGCAAGACAGTACAGGTTTGTGGAAAAGTGAGAGATGTGATTGTTATCATGGGCTTGCGTTGTGTTCAGAGTATCTGGCACACTTGGCCCTGACTGTTCATCCAGCCCCCTTTCCTCTTCCTCCTGCCTCTATTTTTTTTTTTTTTTAAACAGTCCCCTTTGTCGTGTAAATGCAGCCGCCTCTCTTACCCCCACCTCCAAACACAGCCGACCAAGCAGTGCAGAGCCGGGACCACGAAAACAACTGCATCCTTCCTGCACAAGCGTTGACTCAGCGCACTGTGAGGAGGGAGGGGTTTTGCTCAGTGTGTGTGTATGTGGGGTAAAGAGGGAGGAAGGTGGGATGGGGTGTCGGTAGTTGACTTTAGGAGGTTGGTGTTCAAACAAACGGCAGCCGTGGTGCAGGGAAGGAGGGAGGGGAGGGGAGCCATCAAAGGGCTAACAGAAGGAAGCGTGCTGTTTCCACACAGGAGCCAGCGGGGACAGAGGTGACCCTCTGATTCCCGTCACCTCCCGAGAAGCCACTGACTTACAAACATGGGAAAATATGACCAAGAGGAATTCCCTGACCTTTTCCAAGATAAAGTCTTTTTGTTTTTATGGATAGAATGCACCTTCATCAGTGGGAACACCAGCAGTCAATTACTAAAATATGCTCCAGTCTTTACTGAAGGCTATTTTTAAATAACTCTTAAACATTAGGTGACTACACCACCATGGTGGGCACCCTGTGTGGGTGTTTTCGTCATGTTAAAAAACACAGTTGGGTACGTAGATGGACCAGTCAATCATGAGCTTCATAACTTTATTCTTTTCACCACAACAGATGGATGGTTGTGGATGCCGCCCTCCCACCCTGCTTACTGATACTTAAAATTCCTCTACTTGGGGCAGTAACAAGTCCTCGACCCAGAGTGACTGAAAGCCTTGACCCAAGACTCAGGGGTGCTAATTCTCATTCACGTGCTGCTGTAAACTGTCCAGCACAAACTGGAGTTCATGGTTTGCTGAAGCCAAGAGATCCACATCAGCAGCAGCAGAAACAAGATCCTGAGACCACTGAACCTGACACCTTCCCCTTCTGCCGTTTCTCATGAACACTAGAAATTTTGTCCATAGAAATTATGAACACAATCGGTGACAAAGGACAGCCTGGGAAAGTCCGACACCCAAGAATGGTCTGACTTATTTTCAGCAATGCAAAAAACCTTTCACTGTATACCACCCATAGGACACATGCTGACAGCAGACTGCCACACACATCCTTGAAAAAATATCTGGTACAGTGTTCAGTGACCTAGTACTACACTACATAATGTTCCATGTAATATTGAATTAAATTATAAAATATATTTAAAAAAAAATCAAAATCAAAAATGTTATGTTAAAGAAAGCCAAATTATGAAATGCTATATTTAAGTAGTTCTCACAATTTGAACTTTTCACTGCATAAATCATAATCTTTATTTGGCACTAATGGACTTCCATTGGCTCATCGCCAGGATTACCAAAAATTCTACCATACTGATAACTATACTGCAGCATTTATGAGTTTATTTTTCCCCAGGTGGTTTCAAAATAAAAATCAGATTAAACTGTCCCGTAAGATCAAGACAACATCTGCGGTTAAAAGATGTGTCTCTTCTACCAAGTATCTCAGAATCACATCATTAAATGACTATTATTGTCATTTCGTCAAACCTCATTTTAATGGGACTAGATTAAAAAAAATGTATGCGAAGGCAAAAACTTCCTCTTTGTTGTTGTTTTCTAAGTAGCTGCTTAATTTGGTGAAGTTAGCTAACAAGAAGTTAGCTAATACCGGAACTGCGGAAGTCTTTTAAAATAAAAGTATCAGAACTACAAACTATGTGTTTTTAAAGGAGGCCACAACCCACTTTAACTTTATTCTTTTACCTTTACTCACATGTCATAATAACCATTTCTTATCTCAGGTTACTGCTGCAAAATAGTATCCCGTTCAGACATGGGTACTTTTATTAGGTATATAATATAGACTGACTCGATTGGGGTGATACTTGAAATTACATTACACGGGGCTTCGTACAGGGTTTTCATTGCACTGGAAAGCAAGATTATTAACAACAACAATAATAATAGTAGTAGTAGTAGTAGTTCTAGTAACAGTAAATGTAGATATAAGTTAGTATTATAGCGTATTGTGCTGCATAGCTGGGCAGCTAAACACTTCTAACTTCTAAGTAACTAAGTTATAGAGCAACCACGTAAAGGCGCCCACAAGTTTTATTCTGAAAGTTTCAAGAGAACGCGTTACGCCGCTTCCCGTAACTTGACGACGCTCTGTCATCTGACTCTTTTCCTGTTGGGAGAGAAAAAAAGTTTTGAAACCCCACCCTCTCCACTGACCGTAAGCGCAGACGTAGAAGTGGTTCGACAACCTGGCGAGTGAACTCTGCGTGAGGAAGACAAGTGTGATATGAAGTTATGATGGAGTTGTTTGGATACCGACTGTAAGAACGGGGGACTCGAGCCGGACCAGGCCACGCGCTGAACTCCCACCAGGAACTAACGGGATTTGTTTTTACTGCGTTTCTCTGAGGAAAGTAGAGCCGAGCAGGTTTGGAGAGCTCTTCCTGTTACAAAGTCGGCGGTCCCCAAGTTTGCTTTATGTTATGGTAAAGGCTGGCTATTCGTGTGCTTCCCATAAGACCGTGAGCATGGATACTTTGGCGCAATGGGATGCGGGATTTCCTATGGAAGTGCCGCAAAGTTGCGGTGAGACGCCGTTATTGGAGTTTTGGGCTTAATGCGAACTGGACAGCTCTGAAACTTGTCGTAAAACACTGGTTGGCTGGACTGAATGCTCCTTTCCTGCTATTCTTCTCCGCTTTTCAGCGCTTCCTGCTTGTGGTGGCCACTGCACTTAATGGCTAAAAATACATAAAAACTCAAAATGGACAGTTAAGTGTGGTGGGAACCTTTATTACCAGTTGCAATAGCAGTACCTGGGAGTGTTTCGCAGTAAGCGGAGTAGTTTTCATTCGTCTTCTTACACTTTCCCTCTCTAAAAAAAACAAAACAAAGTCAGGACTCAACAGGTGGCAGTTTTGAATGAGGGGGAAGAAGAGCTAAATTAGCCATAATGAGGTGATTCGAGAGGCCCTTAAATACAGGCCGGTGAAATGATATTGTGCTTAAACCATGTGTTGGGAAACCACACACCACATCACTTGAACAGAGAGAATTTCAGTGGAAGCAGTGCTGTCTTTCTGAGCTTTGAAACACTTAGCCTTAATCAAACAAAAGCAATCTCTAGTGAATCATCCGATGGAGAGACGAGTTTAATGCGATGATGAATAAAAGACACTTGCGCTTCTGTTGTCTTTGACTGCTCTCCTCTAGCCCACTCGTTGGTCCAACTTTTGAACACATTTCATTAGTCCCTGATGAGCCAACAAGAAAGACAGGAAAGGGAGCGAGGCGCAATAAAGTACTCCTTTGTACTTTATTTTCAAACCCTTGGGGTGCTAAATCATATCCAGTCAAAACATCTGCTTGAGGCTCCATGGAGCCACTGAAGAATATATTCAGCCGTGGCCCGCTGTCCAACTGGAAAAATTTGGAACAATCGCAAAAAGGGAACTTCACCAACCCTGTGTGGACAGCCTTATTTGACTATGAGGCATCCTGTAAAGATGAGCTCACCTTACGTAAAGGCGATCTGGTGGAAGTCCTCTCTCTGGACTCGGAGATATCAGGGGATGAGGGCTGGTGGGCGGGAAAGGTCAACAACAAGGTGGGTATCTTCCCATCCAACTACGGCTCCTTCAAGCCGAGTGGATATGGAAAACTTCCGGGCAGTGCCGTGGTGGATGAGCTCGCTCCGGCTGTGGTGGGTGAGTTTGAACCTGAAGAGGTAGATTTCCGGGAGTTGAGCCTGGAGGAGGTCATTGGGGTCGGGGGATTTGGAAAAGTGTATCGTGGTACATGGAGAGGAGAGCTGGTGGCGGTGAAGGCCGCCCGCCAAGACCCGGACGAGGACATCAGTGTGACAGCGCAGAACGTGAGGCAGGAGGCCCGTCTGTTCTCCATGCTCACCCACCCCAACATCATCGCCCTGCAGGGCGTGTGCCTGCAGGAGCCCAACCTGTGCCTCATCATGGAGTACGCCTCAGGTGGGCCGCTGAGCCGTGCTCTGGCGGGCCGTCGAATACCGCCGCACGTCCTGGTCAACTGGGCTGTGCAGATAGCCAGAGGGATGTTGTATCTGCACAGTGAAGCCATCGTCCCTGTCATCCACCGGGATCTCAAGTCCAACAACAGTAAGTCCTTCAAGCCCGCAGCGCAGATCAGCATAGCTTCAGTCTGTCTGTTGGGGTTAGTTCAACGAAATCAAAGGTTTGGATATAATTACAGGGCTTTCTACTTAGGAAAGCCTCATGGCTCTAATGAACATGGCTGTACTGTAAAGCTCCTAAAGGAATCTCTCAGTGTTTACAAAGCCTTTCTAGAACAAAGAGGGCCTTTTAAGCTATCATTCACATTGCCAGATTAGTCCGTCTCTCATTCTGATTCTGTATCATTATTGATAAGAAGATCAGATTTATCTAGGCTTCATGTGACTCCTGGGCTATATAAGGTAGGCCAGACCTATAGGCGGCTGATGCATACCAGGAAAAACTAACATAAAGTGTCTTAGGGTAATGCAGGGCCAGTGTGTGCCAAACCAGTCTGCAGCGCTCCACTGAATGGATTGAACACACCACTCTTCCAAAACATTCTCCGGGGCGCTCTCATTACATCTTTGTATTGATTTGTGGGGGATGTGCACCCGAACCTTGCCAGCAAAATTCCCTCACAGGATAACTCCTGGTCCCTTCACTGCATGGGTCAATTTACTTTTGTTTGTCATCTTTGTGTGCCTGCTTGTGTGTGTTTGCATACTGCTCATAGGACAAGAATACCAAGTTTTTCCAGTGAAAGAATGCAGTGGACGAGTTTTACTTCTCGGCACCGTTATATTTCACACTTTGGACTTTAATGCTGTCCTCTTCTTGCATCAAAGGTCTTGCGTCAGTGTTTTCGGGGCCTCGTGGCAGACACGTAGGGGTTGGACCTTGTAATTAAAGCAACAATGCAGGGAGATGTATCACTGATAAAGCTTTCTGTCTCACCCCCCTCTTCTTCTGTAGAATAAGAAGCTCTTTTCTCAGCATCTAACGGCAGCTTTAACCCAAACAGAGAGCCAGCTGAATTTGTGCAGCAGCTTGCTCTCTGTTATTATCATTCCTGTGACGCAGCATATAATCCCCATCAACTCTGCTGTGGCCTAAAAAAAAAAAACCCTTCCTCTGCTCATCCTTTGTGTTGTTAGAGATCCCGGTCACCAAACTACACCGAGAGAAAAAGATCACCTAGCAACACTTTTTTTAGGGTGTGGCCTTGGATGGGAGCATCCAAAGGGCAATATTCTTGATTCAAGGTTTGCTGATAGCAGTGGATTCAGCACATCCTAAGATATCAATATTTCCATCGTGCCTTTTGTTTCTGTCGGTATCATCAGTGCTCCACAGAATGGCCTCACCCTCACCTATTGCGTATCATCTGCCTTGTCAGGTTATTTCCCAGCTGGAAGTGCATCTGCTGTAACACACACACACAAAAAAAACCAGAGGAGTTATTTTAATGTAGTGTTTGTGTAGGAGACAGGCCAGAGCGAACACAATCCCTCTCTGTGTGCCCGAGAGATCCTATCTCTCTCCTGCCTCTTGTTTTTTAATTCTTCACTGAATCTTTGTCTGTGGCCTGCCTCTACATGTCTCCGTACGACCTTATTCCTGTCGTGCCGCTGAGCAATATCCTGTTGTGGGGAGAGAGAGGGAGGTGGGGTCATTCGAAAAAGACATTCTTTCAGTTCGACAGTAATGTGCATGGCTGGAAGCGCCACTCTGACAGGTTTAACGGACAGGTGCAAAAACACCCCGAGATAAGAGCGCCGGTTAAATAAACCAAAAATCTTAATGGGGCGGTTTCTTTGAAGGTACAGCATGTCCTAAATCATCCACAGTTGCCCTCAGATTGTAGTGTCAGTTCCTCAGAATAGTGGTGCAAGTTCTTCTTTCTATAGCTGCCATTTTGCGCCAGCGCTCTGCAGTCAAACAGGGAGGAATCTGTCAGCGAGGAGGCAAAAAGCCTGCTTCCAAATGTCGCTGTAAGTGACCGAACGCAGGAAAGAACTGAGGCTGAGGTGGGCTGAGGAAAGGATAACTCATTGTACGATGATGTCATGGTAAAGGGGGGGCAAAAGGTTTAATATTGTTAATTGTTAACATTTGTTACAGTGACGGATTATTAATGTGAATAGTCGTTTTCTCTGCAGGGCTTCTAAACAGCAGCTGTATCGCTGTTGTGAATTGTAGGGTGGAAGGTGCTGATTTAACAGAAGCATCAGAGTTCATGGTGGGGCGCTTGGCTCAGAGCCAGAGGCCATAACTGGAATTCCACTGAATGCAAGTGGGGACCGGAGAGTGGAGCAGCATCTCCTGTCTCTCACTCTGGCGTCTGCACGTCCGAAGAGTTTTCACACCTTCTGCACTTTGGTGTTTTAGCATCTTGTGGTTAGGTTTAAGGGCTTTGTATACAAGTCTTTATGAAAAAACCGACATCTTTAGCAATCACTGGCTAATAACCAGCACAGTGGTTCAAAGCCGCAGACATTGCTCTATAGCTAATCCATGCTGCTTATCTACAAACAAGCACCTGTCTCTGTCTCACACCTTCATTGTCTGCTTAAGCTACCAAAAACATCGGCTTGCGGCTTGGATCGGTCACTTAGTCGCACATTAAGCAGCTTAATAACTTAGTTAATGCCAGGATTTGTCGTTTTAGCTGCTAAATGGTGGGTTCCTTATTCTGCATTTCCACTGCTAACATGATCTCTAATTAGAACCATAAGTTTATGTTTGTGTTTGTTGTTCCCCGGCTGCCAGCCTGTACATGTGAACACAGAATAGGAGAAATTTAAGACCTCTATTCATTCTTCTAAGCTTTGTCTTGAAAAACGCCTGCCTATTTAGCCACCAACAACTCAATTAATGATACATTACCGCAACCTGCCCCGTTATAAAACCACTGGTAAGAAAACAGTCAGAGGTGTAACTTTTATCAACAACTTTTTTTTTCCAGAGGAAAACAGGGTAATGACTAAATAAAATTCATGCATTTGCCCCTGGGAAGCAGTAGTACTTTCTTATTTTTACCGTTTACCTTTGGGAAACAGTACAGTTAGCTCTCCTGCTCCCCGTTTCTCTTGGAAAAAAGGAAGAAAAAACCCTGTAAAAATATGTTAATTCTTGAGTGTGTCAGGGTTTCGTAATTTTTGCAATTCTCGGTACAGCGGATGACACTTTTGTCCCATTCAGGTCTCAGTTTATCAGATTATCCATTTGGATAAGGTTTACTTCAGGGTTTATTTCCCTGTTCGCAATGCCTCTCATATCACTGCAGCTTTTATTGCATTTTTTCTGTTTTACTAGACTGTTGAGTTAGAGCCCCATCGAGTTATTGGCAGGTTGATATTATGGGATAATATTGGCTATTTCTTGATTTATCAGTATTTATAATAACCAAATCAAGAAGAGACAGCAGACGGACCTTAACCATGTTATGAGTGTTAACATGGCACCGCACGACTACACCCTTGTGGAACAGAGTGGATGATGGCTAACCGAAAATGTGTGGGTGTGGGCTCATCATTACGAGTGACATCCTTTACGCTGCACATAGAACCTTTTTTTTCCGATTCTATGAAAAATATTGATTCGTTTCAACATTTCTGTGATTAAAATTTCAAAGCAGCAACATATTTTCTTCATCTACAGTAAAACTCAATCTGTTGGCTTTCAAGAAGCTCATTCAAAGTGTCACCCGCGGACTGATATACCAAAGAGTCACCACGCACCATCAAACTGCAGAGGCTTTAGCTGAGTCGGTGAGGAAAGTGTCAAGCTAATCATTTGCTGTGCTAAAACTCACAGTTCCCGTTTTCAGGAAGAAGCCACAGTTGGATCTTTGATCAACATGTTTTTTTTTCCACAAGTGGACAAACCTCTGATACATGTCCTCTACCAGCATGTTTTTCATTCAGGGCCCCCGGTGCCCACACTGCAGCACACTCAAAACATCCTCTGTGTGTGTGCGCGTGGGTGGGTAGCTGGGTGGCTGGGTGTATGGCGTTTACATGCATGTAGTGAAATGCACTCCTGTTAGCACTGCATTTACACATCACCATTCCTCTTTGTGGCTGCAGGGCATATGAGGGCCATTTAGACTTTTTAGTCTGCTTTCCTGATGGTGCAGATAATTTTTAGAGGAGGGAATGAGAGCGCGCGATAAAGTCCAAACATGCACCTGTGTTTTTGTTTTGTTTTTTTTAAAAAAAAGAAAAGAAAAGCTTGCCAGTCAAATATTTTGTTAGCTAAATGCATGCTCGTCACTTCACTATTGGGAATGTGGGAAGAATTTATACTAATTTTGTGGAGCTATTTAATTTCTTGTTGACTTCAGCTCATGAGACTATAGTCACAGATGCCTTCTTGGCTGTAGCGAGTGCCAGACTATCCTAATTTGTGTCAAGGACAGCAGCAGAATGGAGCAGTAGGTGGAACGAGCACGCTACTTCCAGCAAACCTGTCAGTCAGAGCAAACAGCTTGAAACCTATCCCTTGATAAAGCATAATAGCCTCCTAATGGAGCAATTTTAGGACTTGCTGCCAAGGCAAGCTGTAGAAGGGAAAATGTGGTCTTGAGAAAAAAGTAACATCTTGCCATGTGACACTTTAATACATCAGGGCTTTTGCTTATCAAATTAGATTAATGTTAGAGGTAAAGACAGGAACGTGCCTGCACACATTCAGTGCAATCTGTGTGCAAGGCTTCAGTAACATTGTTTATGACTCAAGAAACTGAGACAGCTCACGTATGCACATTTCTCACTGTCCAATAACAAACCTGAGGCAGAGGAAACTGTTAATCAGTGTTATATTTCTACGGACTAATTTCAATGGGGAAATCCCTTCTTGACGTCGGTCTGAACAACTTTTGCAGCGTAATGTAAAAATGTTAAATGCATTTTTCAGAATCTAGTTTTGACAGACTATAAGCGGCCTCTTAGCTAGTGGATCTTCAGATAATTATGCTTAAATGCGATTGACATCTTCTGACTACAAATCCACCATATGACACATTAGTAGTGCAAAGTTTTATTTAATGTTATTTAACAGCGATGTAAAAGCAAAAGAGATGCAGGAGTGCATATACACACCCAGATCCACAAAGCAAGGCCCTACCCTGGTTTAAGTGCGAACCCCTGTACTACAGATAAGTGAATACTTTTGAATCTTCGACTCTTGGTGAAACCACAGAGGAATCTGAGGTGCAGTGGTTTGCACTGTCACTTTGCAGCCTCTCTGTGTGACACTGGCATGTCCTTGCTGCGCCTCGGTGGGTTTCCTGTGGGTGCAAAAACATTTATGTTGTCTTCTGTTGAAATCAGTAATTAGTAGCAGCTTGAGTTGATGTTGATCTGTCATAAATGTTACTTAAATTGTTGCACAAATTCCCTTTTCATCTCACACTCTACATCACTGCTCGACTACACACAGCTGAGCTGAGCCACACATGGTGTAGGGCATGTGTGAACAGAGACGTGCTTCCACAGGCTACATGTTCAATGGGGGAAAAAACGGCAGGACAGTTTCACACAGTTTTAATTTAGGCTGATAATCCCATTGAGCACCTACCTGCTCACCTTGTCTTGCTGCCTTTAGCTGCTCAGTTCCCTGTTTGAAATGCAGAGCAATCTCACTATAATTTCACTGCCAAGCGAGCCTAAATTTTGTGCTTTTTCCAGGTGATTCCTGCTGCTTTCATGTTTGGCAATCCTCTCAGAAAGATGCTGGAGCTCCTAAGAGCCTGTTTCTGAGCTGTTGCCCGTTTCACTAAAGCACTTGATGCACGCTACTTGCATGCAGATCACAAGTGGTACCAGCATCCTGTTTTCCAAAAATACTTTGTCACTTGCAAAATTGCAGATACATTTACATGTTTTACAGTCTTACAGTCTTCCTCATGTTCAAATATTACCACATCTTATAATTACACGCAGAGAAGACCAAATATATCTTCTTTGTTACATCATACATTTTTTTAAATTAAATTAGATTACATTTAGATTAAATTTCACACAAAGCTGTGTCATACCGAATCATGCAGCACTTGCACATGCCTGTATCTAACCCATGCCCTAGTTTACTGACACACAGCACGCTCTCTCATTAAAAAAGAAGCATTTATGTCGAACACAATCAGGACTTGTTTGATGTTTCACTTTCACTTCTAGGTACCTTAAATACCTGTAACGTACGTCGTACTGGTTTTACATTACTTGCTAGCTACTCATTAGTGCTTTTTAGTGTGCAGTCTTCCTTAGTATTGAAAACTAAATCAAATGTTCAGTGGCCAACATGATGGCACCAAGCCTCTACAATTTTATTTCAACCGTTAGTGGTGACCTGTCACTAGATTTAACTTTAACCTGCAGTTCAGTAAAATCAATAATTGATTAAATTCCAAATCTCCACCATGTATTGCTAACGTTGCACAAACTAGTTACTCAGTGATGTTAATAGCATGCTATAATTTGATGCTTCCCTCGGTACACTCCGGTGTGGCAGTGGTTTGACTTTAGATTTTCTGATTGGTCGGTCAGGGAAGCGAACTGGCTTCTTTTGGATGTGTGAGAGTGCAGTAAGTGTTTACCACATATTTACTGCATGTTATTTACAGAGGTGTTGTTTGTGTTTTACGGTCTAGTGAGAAAGAGATGATGGAGAAAGCTAGGGAAAATTTCTGACACTATCAGATGAATGGACTTTGTCACAGCAAAAGACTTGGAGACATTTATCTGATTTTGTCGAGATTTCTCACTTTTAAAGTCTTAAAGTTGAAGTACGTAAAGTCTCACTGCTAGACGTCAGGGTTTTAAAAAACAAAAATACCTTCAGATCCAGGAGTGGAGCCTGCGGCTTAATTTGACTCAACACGGGAAACCTCACCCGGCCCGGACACGGAAAGGATTGACAGATTGATAGGATGGCCATTGTAGGACAAGCAACTCTGGCCACCAATCATCTGTAGCGAGCGTTGGCTGTCAGTCTGCTGTCTCAGCTGTGCCAGGTATCCAGGCCTAATGAATCATTGAAACGCACTTCTGTTTGATGACAATGATACTGAGGTGAGTTGTTGAGGATATTTCTGCTGTTTTTGTCATTGCAGACACAACAGGTAGATGCCTGTGAATTCTCTTCTCCTCTGCTTTGGGCATACTACTTATGTGTTTGGTCTTTAGCTACACACGTGAAATGCGATTAGGTAGAATGGTGATGTCCATCTTGGCCACTGTATTCAAGATGGCGTTGAAACAGGTTAGCTTTGAAAAGCAGCACCCGCTACTATTCTCAGTTTAGAAAAATGCATCAATTTGTTGGAAGACATTCCAACAAACTCAAAAATGGCTGACTGTACCTTTTGATGTTAGTCCTTTGGTTGGTACCATGTTGGTTTTTTGGAGCCAGAAACGACCGTATTTACATACGTGACTGGGGCACCAAGTATTATAAAATGATGTGTACAACCTGCATCCAAAAACTTGATTCTTCATGTCCAGATTATCCACCTGCCGATACGCACTAATTCACAGACTAATAAAATACTAGAACTTCTCTCAGCAGTACTGAAGCACAAACATCATGGACAGGTACATTTCTTATGAAGGCCTAGCCCAGGGGTGGGCAGTTCCAGGCCTCGAGGGCCGGTGTCCTGCAGGTTTTAGATCTCACCTTGGGTCAACACACCTGAATCCAATGATTCATTCGTTACCAGGCCTCTGGAGAACTTCAGGACATGTTGAGGAGCTAATTTAGCCATTTAAATCAGCTGTGTTGGATCAAGGACACATCTAAAACCTGCATGGACACCGGCCCTCGAGGCCTGGAGTTGCCCACCCCTGGCTTAGCCAAACGCAACCTACATACCCAGAATGCCCTGTGTCAGTACAAATGTCAGTCAAAAAGGTCACACAGTTACCTTTAATACTATGACAAGTAACGATACCAGTAACCACAGCCAAATATTTTGGACTTAAGCAGCTGATTATTATTTAACCCTCATTGGCCACATCTGTTTTTCCTAGTTGTTTTTTCCTGGCTCTGCACGGTGAGTAGAAAGACAATTGAAACGGGATCCGTTGTGAATTTGCAAGTCTGATCCATGTATGAGCCCACTGCACACTTTATTGAAGCAGTGTGACACTTCTTGTGCTTTCTTTCTTTGTTCCCTCCCTTGGAGCGTAAGTGGAGCACATTTCAGTGAATACTTCAGTTTTGTTTGTGTTCTTCTTTGTTTACATTTGAAGGTTTATTGAATTTGTACTGAGGATATGTACAGAATGTGTTTATAGCCTGTTTATCTCAGGTATAAAAAAGAACCCTAAAGCTTGACAGAAATAGTGATTTGATTTATAGTGTTTTATGTATATGTATAAAAACACAGGGGAAAAGAATAAATCTCATTTCTCAAAGTCTCTGGGAAATGCATAGAAATGGCAATGAACCATAATCATCTAAAAGTAAAAATGAGAAATGTGTGTGTTATCTGTGATGCTTAGCAAAGCTGTCACATCAGCTTAGTTTCAGTATATTTCAGTATTAAAATACATAGCGTGAAGTAAGTTGCACAGTGTCTGTTTTTAAACTTTACTTAATTACTTGCAGAGTCTAGCACTCAACCCTCTTAACTGCCTTACCGAGAAGAGAAAATTTAGCACATGCTAACTGTTTTTATTCAGCAGACAGAGTAACCTCAGAAGTGAGCAGAAAGTGCCTCGTTTTGAAGGATCCATAAACGTGGCTGCCTCTTCAGTGCCAATTGCTGACTGGCATATCCGAGGGACGCCTGGGGCGTCCTGACTGGGAACGGCGCGGGGGTCACCAGGGGTAGAGCTCAGCTGTGTTGCTGCTGGCTCAGAGTGCGTGTCAGTGGGCGATAAGGCAGAGGGGAGTTTGCTAGGCTAACCCGATGCGCAGTTTAGGCAGATACCTGACTGCTTTGTTTTCCTGTGCTGTTGTTGGAAATAACAGCCTTGCTCAATCCAGTGAGGCTTATAATGAAGAGCAGATTGGATCTGGAGACTCATACATGTGAGGACAGACTTGAGCTGAATTTTTTTTTTTTCTCAAGCTAGAGCAAATACGAATATTTTTTTAGATCAAAGCTTCCAGAAACTGATCATTTCCAGGTTGAATTTTGACCATTTTCTTGTCCTCCGGATGAGATTCAAAATAAATTCATGCCATGTTGGGGCACGGTGTTTCCCAGACTCAGACTTTACTTGGGCAGGGCGCCCAGGTATATTAACGGACTCCTAAATATATCTGATGACCAGGCCACTGTTTACCATATGTGGGCCGCAACATAAAAACAACACACTGCCACTTATACATTTTCTATTTTCTTTACTGTTTAAAACAACCACTTGTCTGCTCTTTCTTTCATTTTCCCCCCACACACACCAGAGAGACTATATGCAAATGTGACATGGCACTCTGTAGAAATCTGTAGACTGCAGTTGCGTGCTAGAAATTGTCAAATTTTTGAATGGAGTCAATTGTGAGTTCACAGATGGTTAGCGCTGACAGCTAATGAAACTACCAAAAGTGATGCAGTCACATTATCTTAGATGTCTCATTTCTTAACACTGTGCTGTCAATCTCTGATACATATCTGGTCACATAACTGCACAAAGCACTTGTTAGGTTGACAGGGTTTGAACAATTAGTTACTGCTAATTTCCTGTAAAAGTAGATAACAGTAACTTTTATTCCTTAACTTTGATGGTACATCCAAATAAATATTGAAAAATATTTTGAAAGACTTAAGGCGCGATTCTGTTCTGATGACGGGCAAAAAGAGGGTCACGAAGATCTGCAGCTCAAAATGACCACCACAAGTAGGCTCTTATTATTTGGGGAGTATTGAGCATTTTATGTAACAACGTAAGATTTTTATCAATGTCCATCCTATCCATTAAATTAAATTTTAATTTATTTCAATGTATTTATTTATACAACACCAAATCACAACCACAGTTGCCTCAAGGCACTTTATATTGTAAGGTAGACCCTACAATAATACATACAGAGAAAAACCCAACAATCATATGACCCCCTTTGAACAAGAATTTTGGCAACAGTGGGAAGGAAAAACGCCCTTTAACAGGACCTTTAACCTCCAGCAGAACCAGGCTCAGTGAGGGGCGGCCATCTGCTGCGACCGGTTGGGGAGAGAGAAGGAAGACATGATAAAAGACATGCTGTGGAAGTGAGCCAGAGATTAATAACAAGTATGATTCAGTGCAGAGAGGTCTGTTTACACATGGTGAGTGAGAAAGGCCTCAGGTCAGGAGCTGATTAGACTAGCTTAGCATACACACTGGAAATTGATTAAAACAGCTAGCCTTGTTCTGACAAAAGCAAAGTACTAGCACTGCTGACTTCCACTAATATCTTATTGTTACTTTGACGGATGTAGAATTGTGCTAAGCTAGGATAACCACATCCTGAGTTCAATTACCTCTTAAAATTAAGTGTTCTGTGTGAGTTATTAGTTATTAAGTATGTTTTCTTTTGTTCTTCTTAGCCCTTCAGTTTTAACTGCCATTAAAACCTTTTTACTAACTATTTTGACTCCTAGTTTAATCTCCTTTTAGTATTTTATGTATAAATGTTGTGCACATAAATAGCTGCAGTCAGAATATTCAGGTTATGATTTGTATGGTGTGGTGGTCTGAATGGTAGCATATGAAATTAGTATGCAGATAGTTTTAGGTGTCTCAATTAAAATGCTGCTCGGTGCATTGTTTCGGCATTTCGTATTTAGTTGTTACTGTATATATCTGCACCATATAACCTCTGTATTCACATGCATTATGCACTACGTACTGTAGGTGCAAAGCAAGACAGACCCACACAATGACTGCACGCCCACGCTTAGTCATGAAGGCTGCAGAGTTATGTCTCTGTGTGTGTAGTCCGAGCAGGATGAGTGAGGGGGGCCAAACAACAGAACTGCAGGGGAGGAAGAGGAAAAAACAGAAAGAAAATAAAAGCAGATACTGGAAGGTCAGAACACACAGGAAGTAGAGATGTTTCCAGCACTCAGCCAGACTGAAATCTGTTGTTGTTTTTTCCCCTTCTCCAGTCTGAAATATAGTTTCAGCTTGTCCTCTTTCTCACCTCACAGATCATAAGATATGTTTGTGGAAGAGAAACCAAATGCATGGGTTAAAACATGTTTATATGATAAAAGAAATTAAGGAATTGAAAGATTAAATTTATAATAATACATAAATGTTGTTTGCTTTTTTTTAATCTAGGCTTGCAGTTCTAAAGAATTCTTATTAGTTGCAGGGTTTCCACTTAAAATATCGTTACCTGTGTTGTCTTTGACCAGCATGATGGAATTCAACATTGCACTCAATTAGTATAGCAGTATCAGTCTGCTATAGTGCTGTTGTGAGGCACTATACAGAGCACTCCCTGTTCCTGTGATCAGAAGGCCTGTTTAGTACCATTTTTACAAGATATAAAATATCATCCCTTTAATGTGTGCAAAAACAAGTCAAGCCCAGGAATGTCTGAGAGCCCTGTGTTAACATCCGATGCGCTCTTACAAGGTCTCTTCAGATATTGGTAAGTGCGAAACAGTTACTTAATATTTCCAGGAATAAACTGCCTAGACTACTTTGTGCTTACCATTGACTTATACTGTGATGCTTGATATACTACTATGCTCTACAATGTTGAGTCACACTTCAGATTATTATATCATGAGAAATATTTTTGCAAATTCATATCATCATATAATTTTGAGGCTATGTAACCCTTTCCTAATGGTGAGTGACTAAGGCACTGAAGAATTTGTTGCCAGTATTGTAATACACCAGGTCACTGGACTTGGCAGGAACACTGGGTTAACTTCTGAAAACATTTGAGCCTTCAACACTTCAGCCCAACAGTCTCAGTCATCTGACCGCCAATCTTTGCAAAAGCTCTAAAATGACCTAGCTTGCTTTAATTTTGGAGTTTTTAGCTGCGCTATACTATCTCTATCTGCAAAACAGGAAGATGGGATGAACAACACTATGCCATAGCTCTTATTGTCGCAGTGTCAACTCTGCTGGTGTCATTTTATATTCATTGTCTCATAGTAATTTTTTTAACTACTTTTAGTTCCCTTAAACAACTAAAATTTCAACAGTTTGTACTTAAAATATTAAAAGGAGATTAAACTAGCCATCAAAATATAGTTGGTAGGAAAAAAGTTCAACAACTAAACAACTAAAAGAACTTTTAGTTCCCTTAAACAACTTTTAGTTCCCTTAAACAACTAAAATTTCAACAGTTTATACTTAGAATATTAAAAGGAGATTAAACTAGCCGTCAAAATATAGTTGGTAGGAAAAAAGTTCAACAACTAAAAGAACTTTTAGTTCCCTTAAACAAAATCTTTACATTTGGGTTTTGAATTCAGTTTAAATGTGGTTCTTTAATGGCAGTTTGTGGCTTGGAAAATACTTTGGCAATGGACGTGTTTACTGTCTCCGATTGGTCGTGTGCTGTAAATGATAACAAAAAGTCCTTAAATTGTTAAATATTTTCAAAAAGGGGCTCTATAGATATGCATATCTATACTGTAGAATCCACATAATATATATATTTTTTAGCTGGCTCTGGTTCATTAATCAAATTTACCACCAGCATAATTCCTTTCCCCCACCACCACCTACATTGACCCGAAAACCTCTGGGGTCAACCTCATAACAACCCCTTATTTAAGCTTCTGATGAAATGGCTGTAATGTAGGGTAAATTTCAACACCATGGACCTCTGGATGCTTGTTAATAAGTCACTGCTTTCAGGCACTCACAGGCAGTTACCTGGCGCAGGGAATCATTTATAAACCCCCCTCATCAGCGTTAATGTGGATGCCCAGAAACAGAATACTCCCTTGTATTTGTTTTGGAGGGTGTGTTTCATACTGAAACTCTCATGATGATTCGCTTCTAGCTTATGTGCTTAAAGACATGCTTAAGAAGCCAGGCAAGATTTTGTTCTTTGCGTTCTTCTTCTTTACCCCCCAGAAAAGTGTGTGCGTGTGTGTCATTTTAATAATTAATAGCAGTTTGTCTCAGAAGTTCTTTTAGAGTTATTTTTTTGCATAGATGCATTTTGGTGCCTCCCAGACAGGTCTAGCCAGAGCCAGTGGATGATTTCCAGCATTTGTTAGAAAAGCATAAAGCAGACTTGTTAATGGGGGTTTCATTTACTCAAGCATAACACTGTTTTGTCGATTGGTTTTGTTTTCAGCACATCAGCTCTACTCTGTTGGGCTAAGTATATTAACAGCTTCCTGACTATATATATATATATATATATATATATCTGTTTACTTATTTTAGCAATTTCTTTATTTGTCTGAGAGACTGGCACCATTCGCAGTCCATTTAGTAGGATTTATTTGCCCTTATTTAGAAAGTTCAGTTGCCGCTAACTAGCTAGCCCCAGACCTTTTGCAGCTTTTATTTTTCCTACTGACTGGCCTCCTGCCATTTTTTGCTGTCACAGCCAACCACAGTTTAATTTAGCTGTTTTCCCAAAGAGGATCTCCTCCTGCTGTTGGGTGAACTCACACTTCACCATTTTGGGCTTGAGCTGCTGACAGTACTCCATCTTTGAATGCTTTAGGTCCACTTCCAGAAGCTACAGCAAGCGGAGCTACTCCAGGTTCATAGGCTGGACTGCAGAACAGAAACTGCAGTCCAATATGGTGTAATGGGTAAAATAATAATTGTATATTGCTCAGTTATTTGTCACAAAATACTTGGAACATAAAGTAGCGGCAGATAGATTTCTGGTAGCGCTACTGCTTCTACGGTGCATTGATAGATACCTAGTCTTCCCCCTTAATAGCCCATTGTGAGCCAGAAAAAACCCAACTTCTAAGTTATTTAGGCTTAGTGAATTTAAAATTTAATCTCTCAAAGATATGTTTTTACCCAGTTTTCATGAATGCAAGTTATATTTATTTAAAGATTTTAGCTAGCAGTGATATTTTTGTTCTGACAATTTATTTCTGTAATTTCAATGAATAGAAACGTTAAAAGGTTTTTAAATTCAGATGTAAAACAAGGATAAGTTTCAGTTTAGATATGAAACTACAAATTAAGCTAGCTAACTGGCTGACTCCTTCTCATGGCCTGTAGTAAAAACAGAAACATGCTAAAGGGGACGTGGCTGCCTCCCTCTGAGAAGTTACATCACCCCGCTCTCAGGGTTTGCATCTATCTATTAAGACTCTCCCTATAAAACAAGTCTAACAGGGCAAATGTCGCAAACCAACAGGTTCACCAACATTATCTTCCAACTTACTTGGATGAGTTCGCGAGGGTTGATTTTCCCCAAACTGCTGCAAACATCATCCTCCCCACCAAGGCTCTGACAGCAGTTAGGTTGTCAAACTAATCATGACTATATATAATATTTCTCTGCAGCTGAGCGTGATTTGCGTCTTACAGGAAATGGGTGATGTTTTAAGGTGCCATACAGAGTGATAGCATGAGTGCATTCTGATCAGGGAATTCAGGTTTTACTAATGACAGCCCTGTGGTGCAGTGTGTGAACCAAAAGTGCACATCAATCACAACTTTATCTTTACACATATCAAATAAGGAAGATGTGCCGCCTCAGACGGACAGCACACATTGGTTAGTTGTGGCCTAGTGTTTAAACTGCTGACGTTGCTTAACTCTCGCGCTCAGCGAGCAACTTTGAATGCACCCCTGAGCTAAGGCGAAACTCCAGTGGCATGAGCGCCAGTTTCGTCGTGAGTTGACATCTGCACTATGATTGTACCCGATCTCTCTCCCTCTCTCTCTCTCTCTCCTTTGCTCGCTGCCTGGTCAGAGCTTGCCAAACTGTCTGTCAGGCTATGGCTTCGTCCCTCAGGGGACAAAGCTCCCGTTCTTCCTGGGGAAAGCCCCCACCCTGCTGGAATTCTCCCCTCGCCTACGGGTTGCAGGGCAGGGAGGAGGGAGAGGGAGGAAGGTAGAGAGAGCACAGAGGTCGACCCGATGTCGGCATTTAAAGACCAGCACAGATAATTTTGGCCATGGAGCGATACTATGCACTCTTTCATTTGACCTTTTTGCTTTTTGTTGAAAAGAATTAGTTTTTTTGTGTTGTCCAGATTATTATTCCTTTTAAAAAAATGCACACCAAGTATGGCGCGAGTTTTCAGTCAATGCCGGCTTAGTATCCTCGGGTAATTATCAGTCCAACTCTAGCAGAAACTAACAGGGGTGAGGAATCATACCATACATAGGAACAAGTGGTGAGAGATGGAGATGTAGCTGCAGTTTGGAATTATAGGGAAGAAGATAATTAAGTGAGGTGCAGAGTGAAGAGGCAGACTTTTGGATGTGAAAGTTTATAGCCTTTGTCGCTGCATGCACTGTATGTTCAGTGTCCTTGACGAGGGCGTGAGCCTAAGCCAGACGTTGCTTTTTGTATGTCAGTACCTGCCAGTGACTGTTTAAGTCCACTTTAGCGAATTTTTCTATGCCTGCGAAACGTCCTTTTTTTCAAACGTCGCATAATACAGTTTACATTAGCAGCTGTGGTGGATCTAATGTGCTCCGTTCATAGTAGTTTTTGAAACACTTGATCCATAAAGGATAACTAATAATATCCTGTTTTGTCATTATTTGAGTGTAATAATAAAAATTCAAAAACGAACTAAATGAAACAATACTGTCAATGAAAAACAAAGTAAATTTCATAACACATTCTGCTTCATATAGCTATGGTAGACAAGTGTATTTAGCCAACCACAAACCGCAGCCTCGGTATGAGCAAGGGATCAAAACGGGGAGGAGGAAAATTATGGAGATGAGTGAAAACAAGAAAAAAGAGAAAAGGCTTGGTGGCCTTTTTTTCCAGTGAAGTTATAAATGCCCATCGAAATGATATAAATTGACCAACATTTCTTGTGTTATATAAATTTGTTGCACCTGCTTTTGTTCTATAAGGTAAAATATACCTAAAAGTTGGTGCAAGCAGGCTTTGCACCAACTTTGTAATAAAGTAATAGAGTCCAGTAGCACTCTATTTCCAGTCCTAGACACTATAACTTGTTGCAGTTTGGGTAAAATTATCAAGTTTAATACCTTTAAAAAAATAAAATAAAAATCTGAAATAATATTGCTGCATTGAATAAAAATAGATGTTTGTTTGTATACTCTGTCAATTTACTGGCCAAGAAAACTGCAACTGGTGCATCTCTACTGAAAACTGGACTACAACAAAAAGTCAAAGCATGTTTTTTGATAGGCTTGATGGTTAATCTGTGACAGAATATTAAGAGACCCTTTCCCATTAGTATTTGCCAGTAAATCTGGGGTAATGTCAGTAAATGTGAGCAGAACAAGAAGCCTTGCTTCTTAAATGCCATGTGAAGAATGTGGGGAATGTATAATAGCCCATATTTGTCCATGAGGCACCGCTGCCTTTATCAGTCAGGTAAGCACATGTTTAATCAGTGCTGGAAAGACCCCTGAAAAAAAGCCATGACTCTGGGATTCTGTTGCAGAGTTGACTCACTCCCACAGCCGCTATCATATCTAGGCCACCGCTGGTAGGAGTCATGTCTGCAACTGACACACTCTTGTTTCTGAACAACAAACAATGCTAAACAGAGTGCCGTTGCCATGGAGAACAGTCATGGTGTTTTTTGTGGTGACATTGTTGGTTTCGTGCCTCTCAATCAGGAAGACACTCTGACTGGGCAAGCCCGATCTAGTCGTGATATTTGCCGTTATCCTTTGAAGGAGAGCTGGATTTCCTGCTCTTTTTACCTCTTTGGTTCACACACCTCCTTAAAATGTGATTAATATGGGAGACAACAGGGGAGGTAGATAAAAGCACTCCCGTATCCCTCCATGTTATGATTTTAGTTCAGTACAATTTATTTGTAGACTTCCTTTCTTAATGAATTTATTGCTTCACATAGTTTTGAAGATATCAGCAGCACAATTATTATTATGTGGGTCAGTGGCTGATTTGGACACGGAGTTTAGCCACACGGTGTCCAGTAAGCAGCTGACTAGCACGCCATTTGCCGTCAGTGTGACGGTGGTGGTCAGAGGAGGATGGCCGAACAGGAGCTAAACTGTGAATGCACTCTGCCTCAGATCAGGAAGTGGAAGAAGGATGTCATGTGTACATGTGCTGAGACTTTGTTTCGTGTGTTTGTTTCTCTGTGTGGTTGCATGTGTGCACGCGTGAGTTTGAGTATAGCTGTAAGTGCAAGCACATTTATGTGCATAAGTTTTGTTTGTTTATTGTGTGTGTTATGAAACCGTCTATCACCTCTGCTCTGGTGTGTGTGTTTATTTACTTATTTATTTGTTTATTTATGTATTTTTTTAATTTATGGCCCTGTTGGCTTTTGCAGTAAATCTCTGCAGGATTGTGATGGATTCATGCCTACTTTCCCCCCCTACAGAATGCCTCTGTGCTCAGACCTGTTAACATCACATAATCGATGGAATGTTTGCTAAATAACAGTCTAGAAGTTTCTACATATCGTCCATGCAGCTGCAACGTACATGCAGACTTTGGAAATGACTACTTCTTTGGCCTTCTTCTCTCCCTACTGCACAATATATAATAAATGGTGACACTGCTACTGGGAATCTAGAATGAAATGTATAGTTTATACTTTTATTTGTGTAAAGTAAAAGTCGTAACATTACTGCTAACCTGCTCCTACGTGATTTCAAGTGAATGTGACACAGAGTGAGACATCAAATTCATAAACTGTGGACGCATGAATAATCTTAAAAATTTCTTTACTTGTCATCAAAAGTTATTAATAAATGATCTGTTGCATAGATCTCGTTTCCCCCTCATTTCCATTGGATAAATGACTTCATTCCTGTGACCGCCAACTCTGAGGACTGGTGTCGTGTCAAGGGCTGATGATTGGTCCACCTGTCGTAGCGCACCCGTGGGATTTACTCTGCACCTCGGTTTGTTTGTGTGAACTAGTTCAGTGGTGTGTTTTCATGCCTTCCTTTTAATTTTTGTGTGTGTGTGTGTGTACATTTTTCTCATATTTGAATGCTTGTGTGCATCTGGGAATATTGCTAAAAATCAAATGTGGCAAATGTGTGTTAAGTGCCTGTGTGTGCATCGTTTTGCAAATGTAGTGTGTGTGTGTGTGTGTGTGTACACAGTTATCTATAGCTCTGCTTTCTAGCCCAGCCACTTACAGCTGTGCCCCATGTTCCTCTATCATATGATAACAATCAACAGTCAGCTACTCTCTCTCTCTGTGACACCTCTGCTCGCTCCCTCACAGCACCAACACTTCCCGCTGCTCTGTCTCACTCTGTGTCTGCAGCCATGTGACCCCTCTTAACCTCTGTTTACTAAAATAGCAATAAGCAGCCGTCGGTGGGAACTTTATTTTCCCCCCTTCAAAAAAAGCCAGATCCTTGTTAGAGCAGGCTAATAGACAGATATCAACGTCACTGCCCGGAAGTAGGGTCATGGCACAGAGATCGAGCATCCTGGTGGAAATGGGGGTGACTGACCAGGGCTTGTTTTCACTAGACGCTGACCAGCAGTAGGACAAAAGAAGTAGAGCAAGGGATCAGGGCCTGTTGCAGTAAATACCCCCACCCCTCCCTGTGGCCTGTGGAATTGACAGAAACAGTGACTCAGGCAAAGAATGGACAGAAATTGATTTTCTGCAGAAAGGTTAAATGTGCAGCAGTAGAGGCTTTTTTTGTTTTGGCTGTTGGCTTCTTTTGCTACTTCATTGTTTGGGTCTTCGTTGTGAGGCAGAAGTCGATAATTAAGCAAAAAAGTTGGTGGTCGACATGCTTTTAAAGCCCCCCCATTTAAAAAGCTTTCGGTCTATAAGAATATAAGGTAAAAGCCTCAACTTATCGTCTTGCTTTGCACCTACCCATCATCTTACAGACAGAATGGACAAAATAATATGCACGGCTGTGGATGGTGTCTCTATGACCAGGGAGCACAATTTGTCATGCAAGTACATTATGAAAGAACCGTGTCTCCTATTCCCTCCAATGTTCTCACACACAGAGCAGACAACACAACCTCTTGTGATGCATTCCTTTGTGACGTCAAACTTGCTGCCTCTGGGCTACGAGGCACAGCACAGGATGTCTGAACAAAAGAGACGGAGAGAGGGAGGGCGAGAGTCGGTTTTATATCTGGAAAATGATAAAAATTCATATATTTGTGGATAAAGAAAACAGAGAGAGGAGAAAATAGATTTTTCAGTGAAGTCGAGGGGAGGAAAAAAAGGGAAAGAGAGCCGAGCCTAGAGAGTCGGAAAGTGACTGCAAATAGTTGGAGTCTTACTTCCCTATAATAAGTGAAATTCTTTGCTGCTTCTCCTCCCTGAGTTTGACAGCCAGCCTTGCCCTAAGCGATGCCCACTCTGCCAGCAAAGGGGAAGAGAGGCACGGCTGCCGATCTCACTGAGACATGTGATACAGAGTCACACTGCAGCGACAGAAATCCTCAGCTTTATATTCTGCTTTCATAGAAACCTGCCTGGCGAGGCTTTCGGTGCTGCAAGATTTCCTGACACTGACTGGTTAACAAAATATAGAACTTATTGCATTTTATACTTTGACTTTGCTTAGAGTTTCACACAATCCCAGTATGAAGAGTTCTGGTAATGTGTAGGTCAAAAGCTGTGCGTTACTGAGTGTTTTACATGTTATTTTAGTTATACTCCATGCAATTATACTGCATGTTATAATTGCATTCGAATGCAATTATAAGAACCTGCCACACATTTGCTTTCTTATGATTGAGCACCTTCTTCCCTGCCTGAAGCGTAAATATACCTCAGATTCATGCATGTAGAAAATATAATATCCTCATACTGGCAATACTGAAGATATATGCTAGGGCTGGGCTACACAGTAATATCGGTGTAATATTGGGCAACGATAGGAAAATTAAATATCGCGATAGAATATGGGTGAAACGCGCAGAATGAGAAGAGCGAAAGTGGATCGTTAAATGAAACGGATGAACCAGAATTGGTTTGTAAAAATGCTGCAACTTCAGTGGTGTGGAACTGGTTTGGCTTTCATCTGTCAGATACACAACAGAGCACTATTTTTGGTAGAGCATGCTAGCGGGCCGTCGTTATTACCGTGTTTTTTGGAAAATACAGCACACTTAAAATCAATCCTTAGATTTTTCTGAAAATCGACAGTGCCCCTTATAATCCCGTGTGCCTTATGTATGAATTCTGGTTGTGTTTACTGACCTCGAAACGATTTTATGTACACGGCGCTTGAAAATCTGTCAAATGTTTTAGTACGACTTTGCTAAGCTACAAAACGGCACCGCTTGATGGATTGTCGGAGCATTATGGCTACCGTAGGCAGGCGCCTCGCGGAGTGATACGTACTGTGCTTCAACATAATATTACCGTGTTGTGTGTGCATAACCCCTTTTTAGGTTTTGTGGATATTATACATGGTTATGCTGAGGACATGTCGGCCAATTTTCACTGGAAATGCCTTTTGTTTAAACTGTCAGCAAGGAATTTGCATTTGCACTGTTAAAGTTTTATATAACTTTAATGCACATAAAAAAACAGCTGCTCGTTTAAGTGAAAATACATTTATGTTTGTTTTTTTTTGTTTTTTTTTTGCACTAATAAAGTTGAGGAGTTGTAAAGTATTTTGTCTAGTGTCAATTATATCGTCAGTTATCGTTATCGCAAATTTTCAAATGTATATCGTGATAAATATTTATGGTCATATCGCCCTGCTCTAATATATGCACACATACACTAGTCATTATAAGCACACAGGCATTAACAATAAGGACAGTTTTTTACCAACATTGTCAGGTGTGCATAAATCTAAAGTAAAAAAGGAACTTATGTGAAACAGAGAACTAAAAGACCTTTAGACCATTACATTATGTTCATATTAAAGAAAGCCAAAGTTTCAGATAATTTATCAAACAAAGTGTCATTGAAGCAATTCACTGGACATTTTAGGCTTTAAAAATTAGAGCCCAGTGAAATGGGTGTTTTTAGGTTCTGTACAAATACCGATTGTAACAAAGTGGCCTTTTGTGGCTGGAGATGAAGGCTGAGGCAGAGTACTTTGGAAACAAGAGGTGTTTATTTGTCCACATATAATATAACTCCGTGGATAATGAATGCCAGGTCAAGCCTTCAAGCAGCAGCACAAATCGGTGTCTAATGACAAATGGCAGCCTTAAATACTCTCAGCTATTATAGGACTAAACCATTATTTACTCACAGGTGAGTTTACCTCAATTCCACCATCTATATACAACACATACTTTAATAAATAAGCATATACATTTTACCATTTTCTAATAATAATTAAGTATTTAATATTTTAACCTTACACCTTAGCATCATTATGAAAATACCTAAAACCCATGTACAGAAATTCCCCACATCGCCCAGAACCTTTAACACCAATGCTCCGATATTTTGATATGTCAGCCGATATGTATGTAGACGCAGTATAAACAGGCTATATGAACAGAACTATGATAAATGCAATAAGGAACAGTAGTGCTGCCTTATATTAAATAAATCAATGTTGGATTGACAGGAAAGTGCATTACCTAATTTACTTGAGAGGACAAAAACAGGAACCCACTGGAAGCTTCCTCTGTATCAAATTACAACTGACCAAATCAAAGATAAGATATTTTTTAATAGAGCCGAGAAATTTATCAGCGCGCCGACATTACTGACAGTCTGATATTATCGGCTGCTATTAGCTTTTTCCGAACTATCAGTATCAGCATTTGCAACAGTTGAAAAGCAAAAATTAAAAAAGTAAACCGCTTAAATTATGAGCATTAATGTTGCTCAGTTTTCCTAACAGAGGGCACGTTGCCACTTCCCTGTTGGTTGCACTCGTGTTTGGAAACACAGCAATCATCTGACCAGAGTTGGGCACAGCATAAATGAGTAAATAAATAACTACACACGATAAATGTCAGGGAAATCTGTTTATTTTTTGTGTGTCTGAAATGGGGGGAAAAAAAGATCATATTTTTAAAGCACGAAATATCAGAACAGGTCCTACGTCTGAGTATTATTTAAATTCTAAAACGTTCAATAATCTACTTTGGCTCTCTTTAATATGAACACTGTAATGCTATATGTAGCCAGTAAGGAAAAACACAAGATTACATCTTTTAAAGAGCTGTTTAGACTTATAGCTGTGGGTTCTGCTTGCTTTGAACATACTTGTAGCTCAGCAGTCAGATGGCGGTCTGCAGGCGCCAGATAAGAGGCTGGAAAAATGAGTGTCACTAATGAAAATAGAATACAGGAATAAGCTTTACTTGCAATATTGCAGTAATATTTTTTTGTTTGTGCAGTTGAGATGGGTGCACACTGTGAGCTCTTGTAATGCTCTTCTGTGTGTAAGGGCAGCAAGATGAAAGATGTTTCTTTTTTTGAGTTTGAGTTGTTGAGTTTGTGCAAATAAATATCTTGCGATGGCATTTTTAAATGCTGCGCTTCATCTAATAGGCTGAAGGAGATATTTTTTATCATTTCTTTCTGCACCTTTTAAAACTGATCCACATCAGGCAAAAGCACCAGCATAAAAGAAATGGGTGTTTGAATTGAATTGAAAATACATTTTACTGCAACTATTAAGGCCTTGCTCATTTATAAATTATTATTTTCAGAAGTCTCTGTGGGATAAGTGATTCTAACAGGGTATCGCAATATTAACCATGCATCCAGGCCCTCTATACAGTGAGTAGTGAGTGATTTCAGAAAATGTAAGTCATTCTGAATTTGGCAATAAGAAGCTGCATAAAATGCAGTAAATATAAAATAAGCCAATAATTATTTCTATAGGTAACATTTTTATTAGTTAAGTATCAAAGTGAAGTGGCTGTAGCTAACGTTAGCTGGTTATACAGAACAATTTTGTATTTTTAATGTATTTGGCTGTGTGATAACCCATTTAGTAGTTGCCCGAGGTTTAACAGTTAAAGAGGTTTGATATTGTTTAAAGTGTATATCATTAACTGTTATTAAAACAGTCTATATAGTATATAATTGCTGCTCCTTTAGCTAACAGGAGCTAGCTGGCTAAATTTGAGAATAGTTATTGAGCTAGCTTAAGAAATGCGGTGGTGATTTTGCTAACAGGCTAGTTTGAGGATAAAAAATTTAATGGGGGGGATGATTAAAAACAGAAAGGCTGGAAGACTTTTAATTTGGGTATCATAATAGCTCCTAAAAGAAATACTTCTTTATTGGAGTCACCGAACACATTTGTTTTAGAAATGGTGCTTCCTCTATATATTTCCTCATGTGGCCAACATGTCGAGCCAGTTCACTGACAGCACAGCTCAGTTCAGCTGAGGGTGGAGACAGAGTCTGGCCCAGCTCCCAATCGTGCACAGGTCAGCTTGACGTGCTAACGTACTATATAGCGTATTGTGTACGCTGCCAATCACCTACCACTGCCAGTCTAACTAGGCAGAGGTTTATGTAGTTCCATCGATTGGTCAAATTGAAGCAAATTATGTTTGTCGACTTGAATTTTAGAGGCCTAAAATAAGAGGAAGAGGAAGTGAAAAAGAAACTGACAATGTGTGAATGTGCGTATTGAAGACATTGCTCAGTTTAGTGTGACGTTTTGTCTTTTTTTCCCCTGCTACTAGCAAGACAAGTGCATCTCTGCAGCGATGCATTTCAATGACTTTTAACCAAAACACATTTCTCGACTTGCATAGTAAACATTTTTATTAATTTGTCTCCCCCCCCCCCCCCCACCCTTTCCTTTCTACCTACCATCTACATCGTCTTCCTGAAGTTCTTCTGGCTGAGCCCATAGAAAATGAATGTATGGAGGGGTTGACGTTGAAGATTACAGACTTTGGCCTGGCAAGAGAATGGCACAAGACCACAAAGATGAGCACCGCTGGCACCTATGCCTGGATGGCCCCAGAAGTCATCAAGTCCTCCACGTTCTCCAAAGGCAGTGATGTCTGGAGGTAAGTCTGTGAATGTGTGTCCTTATAAACAGTTTGTTATTAAAAGACTGTTGTGGCCTGGGAAAAGAGATGATGTAATTCTCAACACCTTACAAGAATAGTTTTACATTTGAGCAAATATGATTCTTTCCTTTCCTGCAGACATTAAATTAGCAAAAGATTGTCTGCCGCCATTGCCTTCGCCATCCAGCCTACTCACACAACACAAAAAATTAAAAAGTGATTTATTTACTACAAAAAGTTCACCTTTTTCATACAGTGTCACAGTCTCTTCTGCATTTTGCAATCAGTCATTGTCAGGCTTGTTTCCCTGCGCGAAACAGTGAGAGGGCAGGGAGGAGCACATCAGGGAAGGGAGTAGCTGAGGAGAGGATGGTGTTACTGGAGTTGATGACTCCCACAACTTGTTGGCCAACTTAAAGTGCAAGAAAAGCTTCTTGACAAGTGTTGTTTTGTCTAAAACTAAAGGTGAAGAGTAACACCCATCCTCCCAAAGCACCCAGTCTAGGGGAAACCACTCTCACTCATATATATGTATATATAAAGGAAGGCCTGAAGGCTATTAGCTTACCTTAGCAATAAAGGAGAACAGGATAGGGAAGCGCCCAGCCTTGCTTTGTGGAAAGTTTATAACATCCACCCACCACCATGGCTAAAGCTTATTGTTAATTAATTGGCATTGTTCCAGGCTAGCCGTTTCCGCTTTTACAGCCTTCATGCCAAGCTTAGCTAATGAATCTTCAAGCAAGCTTCAGCAAGAAATTTACTGGTAAAAGGAAAGGGAGGTATCAGGAGACTTGAGATATCTCAAAATCCTTAAAATTGTTAGCAGTTTAATCATCGGCAAGGTGACTTTACTGAAGGAGCTCATATATGTCCGTGTTTTCTGTTGGTATTGTTGAAGAATTTGAAATTGGTCTTTTGAAGCTTTGTGTGTATGTAGACTTGTCGTCCAAAGGACAAAGTGATGGGTTAGAATTAGAGGGTGAAAGAACAGAGAAGTGATAGTGGGAGACTCTGTGATGAAGAGATGGAGGGACAGAGTGATGGATTGCAGCAAGGCTGCCACGACCATGTGATGGCGTCTCTTCAAAAAGCTGCTCTGTGCTTTGTTGTGGGACATGTGTGCTGCACACTGTCCCATTGTCTCCAGTATAGACGGAGAAGGAGGCCACACACCCGACCTAACCGCAGCCCTTTATCTGGGAATATCTTTGTGTGTGTGTGTGTGTGTGTGTGTGTGTGTGTGTGTGTGTGTGTGTGTGTGTGTGTGTGTCTGGCCACATCTACACAGAGTCCCTTGATTATGGCTTGTGGTTTTATAATAATGCCTTAAACAACTGTGTGATTTGTTGAGAGGGGATTTGTGATTGAAGTGCACAGTACATGAATTTGCATTTGGAATAAGGCAGCAGGGATGTTTTCACTGAGCAACAGATAAAACTATTTAAAAAAAAAGCATGATAACTCTAATGTGCTGTGGTTTAATTGTAATCCTATAGATGTGAACTTCTACATACAGATCCTATATGAAACCAGCTCAGCAGGCAGGCAGTTTCCATAGCCTTTGTCCATCAACTGCAAACCCACACAAAGTGAAATTTCACTGCAGAATCTGGAAACCGGTGAAACGAGCAAACAGGCAGGCAGCCCCGCTCTGAAGAAATGAAGGCTAATCTTTGTTTTTGTATTCTTTCTCATCTGTCCACGGCCGCTCGTCTCCAAAGCCACCATGCGCAGACGACGACCGCTTCGGGGCGAGCCGGCGAGCGGCGTTTCTGCATAGTCACAGTGTGTGGAAGTTGTAATTAAAGAACTAAATAAAAAAAGGCTGCGGCCTGCGCTCTCCACTTAGTGAGCCTGCAGTGTGTGTTCAGTCAGGTCCGGGCGAGGGCTAATTGACAGTGTGGGAGATCCAAGTCCTACGCCACACTTCATCTTCTTAGGACACAGGGCTGATCCCATTGTGTGGGCTCAAAAGTCCTGTGTGTGTGTGTGTGTCTTTGTGTACTTGTGTTTGCGCAAGTTTTGCATGCATGAGTTCACAGTGCTATGTAAGCACGTGTTTCATCAAGCAGAAATATTCCACTGCACAAAGACCTCTTGGTTCTCTGTCACCGCTGTCATAGAGAAGGTATAAAAGATAATCTTTGCTGTACAAAGCATGAATTGGAATGAAAGATGACCCGGATTTAAAAGTCATCATCTTACCTTCTTCTTACCTTCTTTCCTGAGACGTGAATTAAAACAGAATGCACTGATTTGCAAGTCATTGTATACTGAATTGGTATTGAATTCTTGAAGCTGAAACATATTTTAATCAATTATTCTTTAAATAATTTTGTTTTCTCAGAAGGTGTGTTGATTTTATCCACCGCTGGTCGAAATAGCTCAATTATACCACTTTATCCACAACACCGTTTACATGCTCCTCCCTCTTCCTGTCTACTCCAGGCTGCAGCAGGGAGTAGCTTGTCTGGGTACACGAGATTAAAATGTCTTTAATGCTGAATGTTCATATCCCACTTAGTGTAAGTCTAGCTCAACTTGTAGAACAGCTCATTTGCTCATCGGAAGAGCAGTGAAAAGTTCCCCGCCTGCTGTGTGGGTTCTCTGGTTATCTCTGCTTGCTCCTTTCTGAAGTCCATAGATGCATGTTTGATAAACTGCTGGTTCTAAATTGGCCGTAGGCAGGAATGTGTTACCCCTGAACAGGTTGTCAGTCTGCCTTTTACCTCATGAATAGACTCCAAACTCACAGCGACATTAGTTGTTTGGTCTCCTCATGTCATCACTGCGAGTAAGATTACAACATTCCTCCCCCAAAAGTCCAGCAGTTGGTTTCGTCAGTTCCCAGGCATTTACAGACTGTTGTTAAAAGAAGAGGATATGTGGCACAGTGGGAAACATGGCTCTGTCCCAACTCAAATTCAAAATAAAATCCTAAAAACTGTTTTCTTCTTAAATTAGTGTATTTTCTCTTTTCTGGGTTTATGAGATTTGCAAATCACTCCATTCTGTATTATATTTATATTTTACACACCATGTCAACTGTTTTGGAGTTGGGGTTGCACATAAATACCAGTCCATTTACACCCTAGCTGTGAGTTTTTTAATCTTCTTCTTGTTTTGATCGTTGTTCGCTATCACTGTTAAATAAATGAAATGTAGTTTGCACTAACAGCTTCCAGATAGAAAAACATCCTCACATGGCAGCTTGGGGGCAAAAAAATCATTTTCTTTCTAACACACAAGCCTAGAGGTTTTGTTTGCTGTTTAAATGCGACGGTAATTTGGTTGATATCACATAGAAATGTAAATATAAGTGGTATATGCAGCGTAAACATAATGAAGTGTTCCAACATCCTGTGTCTAATTTTGGCTCGAGCTCACTGTGTCATGCCTCGTTGTCTGGCTTGTTTCCCCTCCAGCTATGGTGTTCTGCTGTGGGAGCTGCTAACAGGAGAGGCACCCTACAGAGGGATCGATGGACTCGCTGTCGCCTATGGAGTCGCCGTCAACAAGCTCACCCTGCCCATCCCTTCCACGTGCCCCGAACCTTTTGCGCAGCTCATGTCAGGTGGTACACTCCTGCAGAAATGTAACGAAATTTTGGCGTTCGATTCAGTGGTGTGACAGGACTTTAGCGTGCCATCAGGTTGCTGTCCCGAGCACGCGTTCTTTTCCATTTCCCCAAATCCCTGCATGTTGTCAGTAACGTGGCTAATTGAGAGGAAGCGTTTTATGCAGAAGCCATCTTATGCAATACATTTGTGCCCATTTATCTTCTGTTTTTTGGTTTTAAAGTAAGAAGAAATGCCACCTGGGTGCTTGCTGTCAAGCTACCAGCTGGTCCAGAAAAGTAGACACTTGGATTCCCTTTCCCTTGATGTCATTTTGTCGTTTTTTTTGTTTTTTCCTAAGTCAGGATCAGTGCACAAAACAACCAGTAGCCACCTCAGAGGATTAATTAATTATTGGATTGGTTTTTGATCTTCTTGTAATGCCTAAAGTTTAGAAGCAAATTATGCAAAAGTCCCCGCAGCAAGTTAATTAAGCATGACACTTTGAATAAGTGATCAGCTTGACTCTAAATTGTGCTCACACAAAGTGCCTGAAACATGTGTAAATAAAAGTTAGAGGCTTTGCAGGTTACTTGTTCAATATTACATGTAATAAGTGCAAAGACATACGCCTCATGTAGTTATCTGACCTAATTTTAAGTCTTTAAATCTCAGGTGACGGCATTCAGTTGGATGATGAAATTCTTCTTCTTCTTTTTTTTTTTTTTTCATTTTGTCTGAGGATTAAAATTAATGAATGAGGGACTTTCAGGTCCCTTGATTTTAAGAAAATGCTCAAAATATGTGAAGCTGTCCTAGAAATGAGTAAATTTGTCGTCTTATTGTCAGTTAAAGTAACCTCTGATCTTTTCCCCCAACTGTAACGTTTCTAATCGCTCTGTATTTCTGATTGGTCCATTACTTCTGGACAGCTACATATGCACGTCACTTTGGTGTAGCACCAACTGCATCCCTGTGACTCACTGTATCCCCTGTATGTGTGACAGAGTGCTGGGACCAGGACCCCCATCGCAGACCCAATTTCAGTTCCATCCTGGCCCAGCTGATGGCCTTGGAGCAGCAGGTGAAGGAAGAGATGCCGCAGGATTCGTTCCACTCCTTGCAGGAGGACTGGAAACTGGAGATCCAGGACATGTTTGATGAACTCCGGGCTAAAGAGAAGGTAAGAGGCCCTCAACTCTGAATCACTAAGCCATGCCCTTGCCAGGGCTAGCTTCTGATTTAGAAAATGTCATTTTAAATAATAACAACTTGATGGTACTGATATTAAAATGAAGTCATCCACAAAGCCCACTCCTGACATTTAACGGAACATGTTTCATTAACCACATGATCCGGGTTAATGTTCATGTTGACATTTCTGTGCAGTTTTTTCTTTTAATGTGTTTCGTTGATTTATTATGGTTCAACACACCATCAGCTGGAGATTTATTCTGGCTCTGAATTGGTCTTTTGGGGGCAGTAAGTTTGTTACTTCACTCAGTGAGTTTAAATACTTGGAGTCAACCAGCCAAAGGAATGGACACTGCAAAAGTGGGATGAAAAAGAGAGAGCAGGCAGGGTGGAGTGGGTGGAGACGAGTGTCAGCAGTGATTTGTGACAAAGGGATGGCAGCAAGAGTGAAAAAGAAGGTTTACAACGTGGTAGTGAGACCCGCTGTGGCATGTGGCACTGACAAAACGACAGGAGCGAGAGCTGGAGGTGGCTGGTTGAAGATGTTGACGATCAAGATGTTGATGACCAGAAGGGACAAGATTAGAAAGAAGTACATCAGACGGACAGCTCACGTTGAGATGGTTTGGAAATGTGCAGAGGAGAGATAGTGGATATACTCCACAATGAATGTTGAAGGGTGGAGCTGTCAGGCCTACAGTTGTTTATGACAACAGGATTATAGTGGGATTTTTGGTTTTTAAGCACAGCCTCATCATAGGTGGGCTTTTCATCCCCTCTGCTTGAGCAGATCCCACAGCTCAGGACAACCAAAGTCCTCAACAAATATTGTATGTTTCAGGGGTTTCTGGAAAAGCACCCTAACTCTAAGAGCCACAGCAGCTGAGGTGTCTTGCCAGTCTTTGTTATTCTCCCTTATTTCTGTGGCCTGGGGGTCACCGAGCCCCTCTAGCCGTGTTCTTAGCAGCACAGTATTTAACAGAGTATTTAGTGTAGTATCCCAGGAGGAGAAACCCATCAAATAAAATGTCAAAGAGCAGCTGTGAGTCATCATGCATAATAATAGCTTTCACTGCTACCAATTTTCTCAGAATTTTGTTTCATTAAACTGTAAATTTGCATAACCTCAGTCACACACACGAGACCTGCTGATATTAATTCACTTCTAAATACTTTCTTTCACTTGCCTTTCGCCCTCCATCAGGAGCTGCGATGCCGTGAAGAGGAGCTAAAGCGAGCAGCTCTGGAGCAGAAATCTCACGAAGAGTTCCTGCGGCAGCGTGAGCAACAGCTGGCCCAGTGGGAGCAGGATGTGTTCGAGCGTGAGCTCAGCCTCCTCATCCTCCACTTGAACCAGAACCAGGAGAAACCTAATGTCAAGAAGAGGAAGGGCACCTTCAAAAAGCACAAACTCAAGTCCAAGAACGGCGAGAAGATCAGCATGCCCCAAGGTGCGTCGGCTTATATCCATCTATCCATCTTATCTACCTTTGATTTGTTCTGTCAGAGATCAGACTCGATTTCTTGGTCAGTCTCAACAAGCAAAAAATAACAACAGTCCAAAAAAACACATGCAAGAGAGCAGTGAGAAGGAAGTGAGGGAGAGTTTTTGTGGCACGACTGGTATTTTTGTAGCACGGCTCCTTGGAAAATTGCTATCAGGGCTGAACTCATGTAAAGATTGACATTTTGAAAGAGAGGCTGCAGATAGGTGCAGTTTTGCGCTATTATAAAAAAGTTTGTCATTTTTAAATCTTTTTTTCAGCAGCTCCCCTCCCCATCTAAAAATAAATAAATAATTTAAAGGTGGATCACAGGTCTGACTTGCTGATATCTACTCTGACCAGGATTCACTTTGCCCTCCTCTTTTTCTTCTCTTACTCACCTGACTGCCGTTTCTTGTCCTGAGCTATCACAAAGTCACACAGTCTGCAGCAGTTCACATCAAGTGTTTCAAAGCATGTATTTTGGGCTGAGCAAGCATGCATAAATGCGCGCTGTGTATGTGTGTGTTGTGGTTAGGCCTTTCCCAGCAGCAGCAGGGCGGTGATGTGGTGGTAGTGGTGGGGGGTTGATGAGAGGGGAGAGTGAGCCAACCACGCCTCGACACTTCCTGTCCATGGACAGACTGCTGGCTGGCCTCTCTCACTTTCTTGCTCTCACTCTGTGCCTCTCTCTCCCTCTTTCTTTTTAAGCATACCTTCCTCACCCATTTTGTCTTGTTCCTTTTCCTCTTTAGCTCCCTGGCCACTGGTTTTATTTTCCTTCTTACAGTATGTGCCTGAATCCCTTTCTCTTTTTTTCCCCTTTTCCCACCAATATTATTATTGTCTTTTTCTCCATCCTATATTAAACTTGCACTTTATACCCTGCAGTAACATATATATTGTGGGCTTTTTGGAGGGGGTTCAGTAGCTGGAACATACTTATGTGTCCTTTTTGGGATATTTTTTTCCCCACATACACACATATTCAAAAATATCTGAGAAAGTAAAGCATGGGATACTTTGTAACTGTGTTAAAACACAAAAGTAAGACATCTAAATCATAACATTTCAGAAATATACAATCTTAACATAAAATCTTCACTAAGGAAGACTCGTTAAGCTTTGCATATATGGCCTTTTAACAGATAGGCTGCCTTAGCAAGTTGAGCACTAGCAAGATTGGTGACTGATTTGCAATAATTTAGATGAATGTGAAATTTTTGGGATAGTAACAGTGTAAATAATTTGTCCTGCTTTTAACATATACACCTATCTTCCATGTCTATCGACTGCATAACAGTTACTCTGCATAAAATCACTACTTTTGCTAACTAGCTAAAGCTAGCTGCCTCATGTGCTAAATTAGCTAGCTAGTTTAACCTCTATTAGCATAGCAACATGCACTAGCAAACTTTAGCAAACAGTAGCAGTTCCTTTCTGACACCACATGTAGGTCTTTCATTAATTTTACAGTTTATCTGTAGAATAGAATAGTGTTAATTGGCCTGCAGGCCTTTCTGAGTAATATCAGTGTTGTAGTTAAACACGGACTTTAATCAGCATGCCATTATCAGCCATTGCCACTAGTAGCTTCCTTAATGCTTGATACATGGAAAGAGTAAGGTCTTTCGTGAGTCCTCCAATTATGTATCTGCCTATATCAAAGCTCATCAGTGAGATTTTAAAAATAAAAATCCTGTTTGTGTTCTGCAGAGAGATTTTGATTATGAGCCATAATGTTGTAAGCACCCAAAGTAGACTTGATGTGAGCTGCGAGACTGTGATACCATATATGCCCCTGTAAAAACCACAGGTCTCTACGATATCAACCTTGTTTCTTTTCTCTCTCGAAAAAACTACTCTACCCACAATCCTAAATCAAAAAAGCAATGCCCCTGATTGGTGGAGGCGTAACCATGGAAACGTTTAAACTGCAAATATTAGGTTGCTTAGTGAGCGGGAAAAATTCAGAAAGTGTGAGAACAGTGATTGCAGTCTCAAACAAAGCACTGTACCATATCAGTAACAAAGCTTTACACACACCACAAACTGCAAAGTGTATTAAAAGCTGTTATACAAAACTAATGAAAAGGACTCAGTTCAAGAGGGTTGGAAGTTATTTGCTGTGGAATTTGGGATTTGCTGTGGGTTGCAGTGGGATGAATAGTTCCTTCACTTTAAAAACTATTTCAACAGTCTTGTGCCTTTTCCATTTTTGACCTTTTCTTTTTTATTAATTTTTTATCTAGATCAAATGTTTTTATGGTCACGAGTCCTTTCATTGCTGGTTGGCTTGGTTCAACGCTGAAAACTTCAAATTGATGTGTTATCACTTGGAATTATTATGACAGTAATAACTGCAAAGAACACATGAGGAGTACTAGGATAAATACAATTGCATTTGAAAGAACGTGGGGGAAATGCCATGTTGGGGCTCATATTAGTGCACAAATCGGCTGTGGAAGGTGTGACAGCTAAAGTCTGCTTCAGTTCCTGCGTTTTATAGATATGTAATGAAATACTGCTATCACAATTTGTGTAACACTCGATTTCTACAAAAGCAAACTCTTGGCTTCTTTAGAGAAATAAGGAAGCTAAAAAAAATGTTGCAACCTCAAAAACAGCTGACATTTCTTGACTTTATGAATGTCTTACATCCTGTTGTGTGTCTTTCAGATTTCATACATAAAATTACGGTGCAGGCATCCCCAGGCCTGGAGAAAAGGCGGAACTCTCCCGATTTGGGTTCGGGCTCCTCACCTTCCTTTGGACCGCGGTTCCGCGCTATCCAGTGTGAGTGCAGTCGTTTTTACGTACATATATATCGAGTGTATGTGGAGGCGTTTCTCAACGCGCTGAGAAAAGCAAAAGAATAACGTCTCTCACCATCTTGCATGCACACACAGACTCTGTTGCGACATTACTCGTCTCCATTTCCAAATTTACTCCTTTTATGTGCTCTCAACCACCCACTCATCTTTTTGTCTTCCCATTTCCCTGTGGGCCCCAGCTCCCTTTCTCTCTCTCCCCCTCACTGCTCTGTCTCTCTCACACACACCCTTTTCCCTTTTCAATAGTGTGTTCCAGTCCAAATATTATCTGACTTCCTTTCAGCAGCTCAGCACTTCTCAGCAGCTTTTTTTTTTTTTCCGCCGCTGCCCTGCTCTGCTCCCCTGCTGATTGCAGTTACATCAGTGCTGCAGTGGGGGGAGCTATTCAGCTATGTTTTCCAGGCACTTAAGCGTCTACAGTTTTTATATGCATGTAGTGGCTACAGTGCGGTTTACTGAATTAAAAATAAGCAGGGAGGAATTCACTGCTCCAGGAGAAAAGGGTTGCAGCAGCGCCAGAGATCTACATTGCTCGCCTGCTTGTCGGCTTCTTAGACAAACGCCCGAGATTTTTCCCTTCGGAGGGAAATTGTAGCCAGCAGGTCACGGGGCGTTTTAATACAACCCAAAAGGAAATTTTGTGGTGTAGCAACAGGCAATAAAAGAGACTTCACAAAACAATTACCACCGCGGGTTAACATAAAAGCACAAATTGCAGTGAAACATTTATCTATAAAGTGGTTAGTCAATCTAAAACATCTGCCAGCTTCATTTATTCATTAAGTAGCGGGCTGGTTTTCTTTACTTCCTAATGACTCTGCTTAATGGCAGTCACTAAGCCATGAGTGTGCCTGTCATTAAAATGTGTTTAGTGGATATTTATGCTTGCCCTCTCGGTAGCAAGCAGTGATTTATTGCAAGGGCCTCCCGTACTGATTTGTCTAGAGAACTGCCAAATTGATTTGCATTAGTCCACAGAGCTAGATTCCACTGTGCCATATTTTTACTGAATAGATATGTTGAAAATTAAACTGCCTCTTATTTTTAGAGAGTTTTTGAACTCTGAGATTGTAATAGTTTGTGTTTTTAGCATCTCAGTAGGTTGGCTGTGTCATGTGTGTTGGCAGCTTATGGATACTGCTGTCATCATTTATTTATTTATTTTTTCTATCTGCGGGGGCAGGATTAGATTTGGTTCTATTAGTCCTTTTCCTTCTTCCAGTTCCAGTACCTGAGGTACAGCAGGCTAAATTTGGACTTTTAATTGATGATCTAAATGCTACAGAGCGTGGGAATCGCCGCCACGCTGTCGTTTGCGCAAAATCAAAACATTGATAGAAGTCAGGTTAATAAGGAAAAAGCATGAAGATGATTGTGCTGGCTGTGTTGCAGCAGCCCTGTAGCCTGTAACCAGCTAACGTTTGTTACAATAGCATCCAGTCAGGATCACACTGACGCCTTTCAGAAGCTTCTGAAAATCCCAAAGCATTTAAAATGTGCAACGTAGCAAAGGTTAAATATACTGTAACAATAAAACATTTTCATCTTCCAACATCTACCCGAGGCAGACGTCGTTGCCTCTGCGATCGCCATTCCCTGTGTTTTCCTCCCAAGCTGGAAAAAGGCAAAGAGCCTTTTCGGTCATATGTAGAGATGTGTCCTTTTAAAAGGCAGCTGCTCACTATTCTGATGAGTTCCTGATGTCCACAATTTTACTTTCACACCTAAAACCACCTCTATTTCTGAATATTCCGTTATCAACTCGGTGTCACAATGTCACCAACTTGTGTTGAAAGCAATGTATCATTTACTTTTACATCTAGGCTCCGAAGCACTGCAGAAATGTGTGCAAAAACCATAAAAGGCTTACCTTTTTGGCCTTTTTGTTTGTTAAATAAAAATATATCAGTGTGGAGGAGTGTGTGGATTTTTTTTAATACGTTAACAAAATATATTTCCTGTCAGAACAACAGTAGAAGCATTTCTCTTAATTTTTTTCACTGTTAATAGAAAGATTTGATCAGCGTGGGGCAGAGGAGAAAACCTGTGAGCTTTACAAAATGATGAGAAAATATATTCTATGAAAGCATGTTGATATTAATAGAGGCACACTGAAAAAGGAAAAGAGTTCAGAGAGGAAAAGGCTGGGAATGGGGAGCCACAGTGTGATCTTTATAAAATCGTAACGCCAGCACTATCATCTGCCTCCTGTGCTTGCTTTGAAAACATAGTGCTGGAGAGTGACGGGCGGTAAAGTGCATCAGCCAGGCCTCTGCCGCAGTACAGGCCAAAGGACATAATACAGCATGTCCAATCAGAGAGCATATTTACTTTTCCCATTTCTGAAGCTGAAATGAAATGGTAGCGCAAAACACTGGGGATAAAAACAGAACCACAACTCAATGGAATAAACTGACAGCTTCAAAGTTTTCACCTTGACATGTGCAGTATGTAACTGTGGTGCCCATTCCACTTATAGCTCTTCTGGCTTGTTGGGTGTTGACATGCTGAGAAGGATCCTCGAGGCCTTAGGAAGGGTGTGATGGAGTCCATATGTGTTGTGACAGTAGAGCCCAGGCTGGCTGAAAGTTCACGCGCTGTTCGCACACTTTGTGTTAGCAGCACGAGCCCGCTGGTGTGCCGCCAGTGTCTGGCAGGTGCAGTGCCAGCTTTAATCAGAAGTTTGCATTGGAGCTCACCCCCCAGATAACTTTGGCACCTTTTTTCACACTTTCTGCCCTGTGACTGTTCGGCTGTTATTGTGGTATAGGCTGTGGTCACATGATCTGTTTTAAAGTCCGCTGGAGCTTAAACTTTCATTTAAATTCAAGTTTCATGAATTGTAGCTCTAAAGTCAACTGTGTTAGAGATGATCGTACTCACCCGATTAGAACGCAACTAAGCTGATAATAAACGAGCTCATACTGATTGTATTCTCTCCCCTCTTCTCTGCAGTACCCAGTGACAACAGCAGGACTTTCGGTCTCAGCCCAGTCCGGCCCTCCCTGGATACCTCTTCTCATAAACAAGTCAACGGAGACCTCAGGTTGAGCCCTCATTGGAGGCCACAGAGCCCCAAAAGTCCCAAAAGTCCTAAAGTCCTGCGCCTTAGTCCCCAGGAAAGCAGGTACGGCAGAATTGCTTATTCCTTCTGTGTGTATGGATTTGATATGCTTAACCATCACCATGCTTAAGTTGAAATCTTTCCTGTTTTCAGCTTGTCGATGAGAGCTAAGCTCCTGAAGGCAGACAGCAATGAGAATGGAGACTCCAAGGATGACTTTGAGGAGTACCGACCCATCACGCCAACCCCTACACCTGCTCAGAATGGTATCCACTGCCCTTCACCACCAGCTTTACCACCTTATCTTCCACTTAGCCTCCTTTCTAATTCTCTCTGCCATGACCGTGAATTATGAATCGAAGCTAAATGAATTATAAATACATTGAGTATTCCTCTTCTTCTATTTTGGGCTCTCCTTGTGTCTTTTTAAAACCTTTCTTTTTCCGCAGGCTCATCGGTGAAGGATAGCCCGTGGCCTCCTCTGTCTCAAGGAGACTCGGGCAGTGAGGAAGGGAGTTCTTCCCCAGCTAGCTCTCCAAGGCCTGAGAGGGGGCCTCTCGGTGGCCTGATTAACAGCACCCACCGAGCCCTGCTGGGCAGCGGCTCCCTGCTTGCCTCCATAGGACTTGGTCGCTGCCTGGATATTCCCCCAAGAGTGCCACCTCGAACTCACCCACCTTGCTTAGAGGGCCGCAGCCTCTCTGAACTTGAGATTTCTCATCCTAGGCCCCTCATTTCAGACCCTCCAGTAGTGGACGATCTCATCACCTTCTCCACCTCGGAGCCGCTCCCCAGACCCCTGTTGGATTTAGCGCTGCAATACCAAGAACTAAAGCCTTTACCCCTGACACCGCCTCCACCAAACCCCCGCGAGAGGAGCAGCCACCGGACGCCACACAGTCCGCAGAGTCCCAGCAGTGCCTCCATGCAGCACGACAGGACCAGCCCAGGGGAGTGGACCCCCACTTACAGTTCCAGTAACGGGGAGCTGAGCAGTGACTCCTGGGAACACAGAGCTGACAGGAGGAGGAGGTCCAGCCAAGGCCTGCACGCTTCTCAGCTAGGTTGGTCCGAGTTTGTTTTACACAGGCAACCCCATCAGAAAATAAAGTAAAAAAAAAAAGAAGATGTTTTTATTACTGTGAGACAGAAAGTACAGAATGAACAAAACTGGATTAAAGGAGACCTGCTATATGCATTCTTGATTTGACTAGAGCTGTATGATTCACAGATCAAAACAGTCCTTATGACACTTAATATATAATTATATTTATCAATGTTATTTATATTTATCTTGTTTCGTATGCCGTCTTTTAGCTCCTCTCCCTTTAAGCCCCCCTTGCTTTTATCTGTTTTCTTCTGATTGGCTTGCCTTCAAAACAAAAGGCTTGAGTAGCCGGTGGGAAAGGGACCACTTGTCTAATATTGCATTAGTCCCCTTTTGCTTCAAAAATTGGCAAAGAACTGCGATGCTCTGTGTATTCTGACACCTTTCTATCTACAATGAACTTCTTCTGCAATCTGAGCTACAGCAGCTCATCTGTTGCATTGGACCACATCTGTGTCAGTGAGCCTTGGCTGCTTGTAACCAAGTCTCTGGTTCACCACTGTTCCTTCCTTGGACCACTTTTCATAGACACTGACCACCACAGATTGAGAACAGCCCACAAGAGCTGCAGTTTTGGAAGATGCTCTGACTCAGTCGTCCAACCATTACAGTTTGGTGCTTGTCAGACTCGCTCAAATCCTTACCCTTGCATACTTTTCTGTCTCTGACACATCAACTTTGAAATCAGAATGTTCACTTGCTCTCTAACATATCCAACCCACTAACAGCTGCCATGACGAAGAGATAATCCGTGTTATTCACTTCACCTGTCACTGGTCATAATTAGGGATGGGTATCGTTTAGGTTTTATCCGATATCGGTGCCAAACCGGTACTTTTGAAACGGTGCCGGTGTTTAAACTGTGCTCGAACCGGTGCTTAAAGAATGGAGAACATAAACTTTGTCCAAAAACCTCTTATGTTTTTATTTTTAACAGTCTCTTTTTTCCTGCAAAATGATAACCAAGTTAGCCTTTTCTGTTGATACAAGATACCTCCTTTGGTTGGAACCGGTGCTTAAACAATGGAAAACACAAACTTTGTCCAAAAACCTCTCCTGTTTAGCTGTTTTGTTTTCTTTTTTTGTAAAAAGATAACAATGTTAGCCTTTTCTGCAGCTATGGGGCATAAATGGTATCACTCTTGGCTGGAAGCAGTGCTTAAACAATGGAAAAAACACAAACTTTGTCCAAAAACCTCTCATGTTCAGCTGTTTCCCTCTTTTTCTTTGGTCATTTTAGCCTTTTTGGCCAGGGTGCAGGGAGTATCTGCCATCAAACAAGAAGGCAGACGCATGTAACTACGACGGTGTTTGCTAGTTCACCTTACATGCATTAATTTAATAATGTGGTTAGCCTACTCAACATAAATTACACAGGAACAACATTAAACTACTCACCCAGAGAAGAATGGCTGCTGCTGCCATCATCATCCTCATCATTTCTGCTACACTGGCAGGGCTAGGGGCCAGGACTCTCCTCTTCGGGTTCTTGGGGGATGTTGCTAACTCCGGGTCCGGTAACAGGCACCACACACCCGCAGTAGATGCGCTCGGTGTGAGGTCTTGCAGCAAGCTATCAAATGCGGTGCATTTCTCGGCTTTTAAAGAAACGCTATGCGTCGCCAGGTGTTTCATCAGATTCGAGGAGTTACCTCCTTTGCACAGTATCAGCTTAAAGCACTTGTTGCAGGCTGCTGAGTTTGCATCTTTTGCTGTGAAGTACAGCCAGACATTGATCGCTTCGCCTTGGGCATTTTTAATCTGTAGCTCTGCTCTAAAAGAACGTACGTACCTGGGCCCGCCTACTATCCTCGGAAAGGTAAAATGATTGGCTAGAATCCAAAGTGTATGACATCTCAGGGAAAAAAAAGCACAGAAATAAAGCATAAATAAAGCTTTTCGGTCTGATTACTACCGTGAAATCGGTACCCATCCCTAGTCATAATGTTATACATATTCAGAAAATACAGAAAAGCATAATTGGTCTTCTTTAAGTTGCTTTTCAATAAGAAGAGATAACTTGGAAGAACTGAACGTAATTTATTGGGAGAGAGAAATTAATTATTTGGCAATTAGACTCCGATGACCCATCATGGCAGAATAGAATCCCAGGAGTGATAGGATTTAGGACAGGACCCCCCGGAGTCTAGACACTGATGGTGGTGAAGATGAAGACTGAGGCTGAAGCAGAGCTCTGGCCGAGGTTTCTGAGGTGGAGATGGGGAGGAGACAGTCTGAAAGGGAGGATGACCAAGAGCACAGATTTAAACCAGGCTGATTGGTTCCAAGAAGGCAGGCGAGAAGATGATTGGACTCGAGTAATGATGTCAGTAATCAGATGGACAGTGTGGGAAAGTGTTAGACATGTAAACAGAAAAGTAGCCGAACACATTATGTGATTACTCCCATATTGACCTTACGTTAAAGCTTCATTATGGGTCATGTAGGAAGCAAATTGCATCTTGTACATATTTTTGCTTGATAAAAGTGCAGTTTTTAAAGCAGTGTCGTCTCCAGATTGGTAAAATAATTTGTTTGTTGTTTTAATTTAGCTGTATAATTCATCTGCATTCCTCAGAGTGTGTCTACAGGACAGCCTGCAATTCTGATCCAGCCTTTGCCTTGAATAATGTACCGCCTCAGCATTACAATGTTCCCTCACAGTTCCTTAGAATTATTGTGCCTTTTTATTTTTTCTTTAGCAAGATCTTTCTGGCACAACAGAGGCTTCAGTGCTGTATGAGCTTTTTCATTTACATCAAAGCTTTTTCTTCTGCCTATTTGCATATCTCAGGTAACAGCTGGCCCTTCATCCTTCACTGCTAATACTTGCGAAGCAAAGCTACCGTCCAGTCCTCTCTTGTTGCCCACCCCTTTCCAAGACAGACAGTTTTCTTTAGATGAATGGGAAACATGAGGCATCACAGCTGAGGTCGCAGCACATTCAAAATTCCCACTAATCTATTCTTGACCTCACTGGCTCGGGTAGATTGGGAATTTGGCTGAAGTTCAGCATCGCTTCTCAGGCTTGGCCAGTAGTGCCGGTAGTTAGCATTAGTATCCTTCATTATGAAACGTGTCGTGGTTTGTGTTTAAATGAATTCTTTGTGTTTAATCAGCGTTTTAATTTTACAGTATAGTCACGTTTTGTTTTATCCCTCCGAAGGCTAATATGCATCAGAAACACATTGACACACTTCAGATCTGTAATGACGGAGGCATGAGCATTGGTTGTTCTGTGAGCGAGTGGGCTTCAGGAAGGCTTTAAGAGTGCCCCTGGGTAACATTTCACACTCTATATATGGTCCGATTGAGTCACAAAGCCTTGGATTCTCCACAGAGAGGTTTTTTTCCCCAGTTCTACCCGCAGGTACTGAGCAGACGAGCCTCGCCTGCTCCGTTGCTAACAGCCATGATCTCCCGAAACATGTGCGCCCGTTATATCCGGCTAAAAAGCCACACATAATTAAACAGCGAGTGTTTTAGCTAAACATCTTATTATGTTTATTGGCTGTAATGACTCAGGCTCAGATGCATAGACACACTGCCACAAGGTTATTGGCGGAGAATGTGCATGTGAAAGAGACAAATTCAGAGGATTCCTTCCTCTGCTTTTTTCTTTACTTTTGTTCCTGCTCTCATGTGACTCTTGATTGCTCTTTTCTTGTCAGCTGAATAGCTTAGCAGCCTTGGAGAGTTGCTGTTGATGTAAATAATGCCATTTGGCAGACACATCACATTTGGAACTAGCAAATGTTCATTCAGACTGATTTATACTGAGTTTAATGTTCCTGTCGGTACTAATTTACACTCTGCTTGCCATTGTTGCTGCTTTGTCAAAGAGCTACATTGTACTATGTTATACTTAATTTAAACTAATTGCATCAGCATTCTGTGCTGGTAATTGTTCCATTTCTTCTTGGAACAGTAATGTACCGATTTCATATTACTGTTTGGATCACTTTCATCACACACGGTTTGGCAGAGTTTGGTTGGAGAGGAGTGTTTGAGAGCGCACTGGGGCAGTTCTGCAGTACTCTGAGAGTCATTTGCAGATTAACAATTAAACTTTTCTACCAAGACAGTTGAAGACAAAATGATGAAGATGTTTAATATGTTGAATATGAAGCCTTTTTCTCATATTGTGTATTTGTGAAAAGGTTAAGCCATTAAGGAGAGTACAGCTCCGCATGAGGAAATGGCAACTTCCTCAATTCACTAACGCTCATGATGTCAGCAGGGTCATCTTAAGTTAGGGCCTCTGTCCAACGGGGTCCAAAAGGTTTTTAGTTTTGCCATCTCTTCTGAAAAATCAGAGCTTTCAGAGAGATTTGCAACAATATTTTTTCAGTTGAGACACTGGTTGCTACGATACTGAGTATCCACAGAGGTAATGTCAAAATCCTTCTTGAAGTGGGTCTTGCTACTGATTGTTTCTTAACTGGCAGACCTACAGTGAACAAAATGTTCCTCCAAGCATTAACTTCTGCTCACTTGTTGTTCAGCACTTGTACAAACAGTGAAGGAAGTGTGTTGTTGGTTGGGGTCCACTGGGACAGTAATGAGCACAGTGTTGTACTGACTGCTTATGAACTCTGAATGCCTTGAAAAAGTGTCAGGCGCTCAGCGACGAATCGTCGCCAGCAGCTTGCTGTGCACATGGAATTTTTAGCACCTTGTCAAAATGTTGTACTCCAGTTGCAAACAGTTGAAATTGCACACCCCACCACATTATATTCACTTTACATATACTTGACAAAAAACAGTGTTTTGAAATGTTTCCAGTGTTTTTCGGACAGATACTGTCTTTCAGTGCCTCGTTAATGTTTTTCTTTCCTTTTATGTGCTTTTCAGTTTTAGACCTGCCTTTGTGCCAAGACACACAGGACTTTGATGACAAGGCTCTCCACCCCAACCCTGCGCTCTGGAGCCCCAAAACACGCCGCCTGGAGGTCAGCGTCATTCCTCGGCCCCGCCCATCTCCCATCCGCCCCCGCATCGACCCTTGGAGCTTTATCTCAGCAGGTGGTGGAAACTCAGGTGGTGGGCGCAGCCCACACCGCTCAGAAAGCAACTTACTGAGCTATCAGCCGTCACCCACCAACCCCTTCACCAACTGTGACCCTTTCCCCTCTCCTGACTGCGACCCCTTTGCCCTCAAGGCTGATCCGTCAAGTGGTTCGGATGGTGCCTCACCCTTTGACCCCTTCTCAGCTCCCTTTCCCACATCGCGTTCTGCCCCATGTTCTGCCAACGGCTCTCCCACGCTGCCCTCGTTCCGTATAGCACCCATTAACTCAGCTGACTCGGCCCTTATTGACTTTGGCTGCGGGGCCTGCAACAAGCCTCTGGATGGCACCAAAGAGAGGGCTCACCCCCGCAGGATACTGGGGCTCAAGCCATTCAAGTCCCCGACGCAACTCAAAGACGACAGGTTCTGAATCCAGCCTTGCCCCGACAAGGGGTTTATTCTCAATGATATGAGCCTGGATTTGATTGCAGGAGCACAGTCCAGGACCGTTTCCACTACTATGTCCTACTTCGGAACAAGGATTCGGATGTTATATAAAAAATAAAAAAAAACATGCACACTCATGACTCAACCTACCAAGGGAGGTTTTCCCCTTTGGGAGCACCAATCATCACAGGTCTTATTTATACACCAGCCTGCTGCTTTGGAAACCAGAAAGCCAGTGAAAGGTGGTACAATGAATTGTGGGATAGCTGCCTGTGAACCAATAGCTGGTGCCCATTTCATTCTCTCTCTTTTTTCCTCTGTTTCTCTATCCCTTTGAAGGAGCAGGATACAGATCACTAGCCCCATCTTCAGATTCTATCAGACTGCTCATATCAACTGCTTTCATCTCCCCTTACCTTTGAAGCATTGTGACAATGCAGAGGTGGATAAGGCGACTTGCACAGCTTCATCTGCCTCTACCTCTCTGCAGACTGAACGCCTTCAGGACAATGGAAAATTGGAGTGCCTTATTTCGTGAAGTGTTTTTAATATATATCTTTTCAAGGCTCTTTGAATGGTTAATCTGGTGTGTAGGGAAGATGCTACGAATCTGGCTTAAATTTGCAAATCAGCTTAGCATTGCAGTGTAAGAAAAATATCGTCTGCATGTATGTCTAGACTCATTGTTCAAGGAAAGCTTACTGTTTTGTTTTTTTTTTAACTGCGTCTGCGTGTTGCATTATGGGAGAAAGCACTCTGAGTGGATACTAGGTCGCTCAAGAAATCCGAGATGAAACCGTGACCCAGGCATTCCACTTGGAAGCAGATAACATTCCAGTCACATTCTGTGGGAAATGCCAGGAATTGGCAGATTCATTCAGGCTGGCAGGCGACACAGCACAGGAAACAAGACAGGGGTGCCCTCCGCATTCCCGTCATATGCCAAAGAATGCCACTGTGACTGTGTAAGTCCTGGGACGAAGGCTGTTTGCAAATGCATTGTTTTTACCTCCTCAAAGTGCCAGAACAGAACAACACAGAGCAAACTGACACAATCACACAGAGTATTTGAACATATGGTTCTCAGATTTTGTTAGAAATACTGTCTAATCACCGCCACCTATAAGAGGTTCAACAAAGTACTTTAAAAGTGTTTTAAAGTACTTTACAAAAAAAGTCTGCTTAATTTGTAGGCGTTATCAGTCTCACAACCCATGATTCTGAGTTTCTTCATGTACCAAAATTTAATGTCTGAGTAAATATGAGCCAGATGCTTCATTTTCCCCCCTCCCTAGAGAGTTACATGTGAAGATTGAAACCATCCTTATTATCATTCATTCGCAAAGCAGATTGCTTAACATGGAACAATATGGAAAAGTTAGTCCAAGGAAAACATTCCAGAGATCTGTGAAGGCCACACAAAAAGCATTTTCTGTTTTATCCCTCTGCAGTGACGTCTGGTCACTCAGTGGTTGTTAACCTACCAGCTGATGACTTAAGAAGAACTTGGTGCTTTTCCAGTCGAATTTAATGCTGATTGACACTTAAAGTTCTAGATGGACTTGTTACCTTTGACAGGAGCAATTTTGTTTTTGCTTAGTTTACCTGGCTTCATGGATTCCACACTGAAATGAAAGTGCTACTGATGTTCTCATCTAACTCTCCAGAATATCTGCTAAAGTTTCTTGATCGGCAATGTCCAATATTCCCTGGCTCAGCAGATGTTTTTAGCGTTGTGAGAACAGCAGCGTCCCTCCAATTTAATGGTTTTTGTTTTGGTAAAAAAACAAAAACAAAAAAAATAACAGGAATACAGGGAGAACCTCACTGTACAGATGTGGCAACATCATGTTTTTAGCCTCAGCACACCAGAATGCACTACAGCAATAACTTTCTCATGGTTCATTATCATTACATTACATTCTACACCTATCAGCCACAACATTAAAGCCTCAGAGAGGGAAAGTGAATAAGACTGACAATATTTTTAAATTGCTATTTTCTGCTGTAAAATGTGTGGATTTTTTTGACACGTATCACCTGCCTTAGCATTGTTTCAGACCAAGAACCCTCTTCTCAAAAATCGAAGGCTCTGATTTGGACTCGGATCAAAACCCGCATTAGCAAAATGGACCGCAACAATCCTGAACAACCCACCAGCCCCAAACGATCCACTGCTAACTTCCCAGCGCATGCAAACGTGCATGTTTCTGCATGCACTCTTGAAAGCAATCGGAAGCACTACCCAGTATTAGGTGGTTTTAATGTTGTGGTATATAAGTGTACATGCTAAATGTAACATGTTCACACTTTCTCAGGGATTAGTTTATTTTCTAAAATCATCCCGAGGAATGTAGTGGTGTGAGACAGGTTGTGGGAAAATTGCAGCAACAAAATAGCTCCAGACTACCAATGCACAACAGCTTTTGAGGGTGTGTTTTTGCTTTTTTTAAATTGACAGTCAGCTCAAGCACTGGTTCAACATAACTAAACCAGTGCAGGGGAAGCACCTGAGAGACCCACCTACCTAGCACAAACTCTGAGCCTGTTAACGATGGCTTTACTCTAACATTTCAAGTACAAATGCTGATTCGCTTCATCGCTGTCACCGTGTCATTGGAGGACAATAACAGCTTTGTTCTGTCGAAGAGTGAAAACCTTGTCTCCAAAGGGAAAAGCTTTGTGATTAGCCTAATAATCCCACTGACGTACAGAGGAAGCTGATAGTGATAATTAGCCTCTCGATAAGAGCAGGGAGCATAACAAAGCGCTGAGATATTTGGTTAATTAATTTGCCCCGACATTAGAAAAATGCCCCGCATATCGAGTTGCGCCCCGCTCCGGCTTATGTGTAGATTTAAGCTGCGCACTATCACATGCATAAAGTTTCAAAGACAGGTTGAGCCGCCTTTTCTGTCTTCCATTTCTTTGTCTCTCTGTTGCCACTGGCTACAGCTCCTGACCGGACTTCATCTTCGCGGTCAAAGCTCAATTTTTTTATTTTTTGCATCTTAACCCCTGAGGTGATTTGGGAGATAGTTCTGCTCCTTTCATTTTGTTCTGCCTTCACTGCTTTCGTATCTGGAAAGTTTTTCTTGCGGGCAGTTTTGTCCTGACAGCAGAGCGTTCAGTTCAGTCACAGCCAGGTTTCTATGCAGCTAGAAGAGATGGCATTTGTTCTAGGACAGAGTCCATTTGCAGGAGAGTGCTCATTTTACCAAGGCATTATGGTTTGAAATTGAAAGGTGTATTGTCTTCTTCTTTGGCCCAATAACGTGTACGTGTGTCCTCTACTGTGTATACCAGCTATAGCCAGCTTGTAAAGATCTCATTTTTAATTCTTTGAATGTGCTAGCTGCTAACGTGTGGGTGTCTTCTATACTATATTTGATAGCAGATTTTTTTAGATTGAGTGAACAGCCTCCTGTCACAGAGATGTGGCAAAATGCACAAGTGCACATTTTAACTCTTCTGCGATTTGAAATTAGATGGAGGTAGTCATATCAGGAATTTTAAAAAAGGAAAAAGGGAAATAAGACCTAGTTCAGAACGCTGCCTACTGTCACGCCTCCGCACATCTGGCAACTGCTGCAGAAAGTGGGCGTAAATGTCAAATTGTCTGATTAGGAAATAAAAAGAAAATAGTCGTACCAACCCATTGGATTATGAATCGGTTAAGAAGGATATGAGTGCTGTTAGACAAGGTGACAAAGGCTTCTTTTAAATCCTTGAGCCTGATTTTAACAAGGCTGCAGTTTGTCATGTAGATGACTGTGTAGTTGGTATGTACCTGGAGGGTTACAAAGTTCCACTGCAGTGAACACTCGAGTAAAAGCGATTACATACAGACCACCACCATTCCAAATCTGACATGTTTACCCAAGCAGTGTTTGACAGCGTGCTTGTCGTGATGTCAACCTGTTCTCCAATTGAACAACTCACCTGCCACCACCTGGACGTGGACATGAGTATAGAAAATAGTTTATCCTTCGGCAGCGTTCCCCACCTTTCTCCGCTCTCTTGTGCTCCCCACCGACATTTTAAAGACATGACAAGTGACGAGTTATTGCCTTGTCTGTTCACGTCGACACGCAATGTCACGACAGCTATCTTCTGATAGTAATTACACTTGGGTAGCTGTTATTGTCAACAGATGCTCTGCGAGCCCCCACACTATTAAAAAAAAGAAAAACATGAAGGAAATCGAGATGATTGAAACGTCTGGCAGGTTATTTCTGTCATAAATTGTCCGTGTGTGAAGTATCCACTTCAACCTGCCAGTCACGTCATGTCTGCACGTTCTCTGGGAGCCAGACTTTAATTTTCTCTCAGCCCCGATGATGACAAGAACAATTTGGCCTTCTCCATCAAGTGTGTGTGTGTGTGTACAGTGACATAAAATATTATTTTCAATAACTGCAGTGCTTTACACAAATGATTACATTATTACCTGGGACACAATGTTTTTACTCCTGCTCGTAATTTCTCGAGGTGGTTAGAAGCCTTTGTTGTAATGAATTATTTAGGCTGCAATTGGATTGTTATTCATAGACAAAATACTCCTACTTCAGTTCATAATGTGTAATCTGAAAGATGTACAGTCAGCTCGCTGAGGGGATAAAAGGGACACATTTTAGGAAGCCTTTTGTGGACAAAGACATCCGATTCTCGGTTTTGGCTGTCAGATTTAGAAACCAGAGCTGCCATTTATCTGCTGGAGCTGACACCCAGCACTCCAATACTAAAGTCTTGATGAGTTGATTGTGATGCTCTGCGCTTTCAGGCATCGCCCCATCCGTCATTGCAAATCACTGCCCCGAGTACAAACTGACAGGGAGAAAGGAACTGAAATCTCTAAAGGCGAGCCCTATATCTGGCCACCAGTGAGCTGCTTTGAGCCGCTCGGTGGCAGCGAGCAGACGAGAGTCTATGATCTTCATTCAGAGTTCAAGCTCAGACCATTACCCCTAATCATTGAATGGCAACTGGCTATTACATGAATGAAATCTAATGAGATGGCACCGTGGAGAACCCCTAAGGCCCTGACCCTCATCAAGCCAAGAGGCCACCTGTGAGTGGTGGTGTTGTTTTAAAATTTTAAAGGTGAAAAATCAGAGCCATTAACCAGATTAAAAAAAGAAAACAAAACCCTTTGTGAAAGAGGAACAGTAGAATGTGCTGTTTTTGTGTTTGTTCAGGTTACACTTGCACTCACAGGTTTAATTTGGCTGCTTTGTGAGCAGCAGATGTGTTTACATGCATACTTATTATCTGATTTACCTTGATTAAACCATTGATTCAGCTGTAGCAGTAATCATGCAAAGACTTCCATGGGACTAATGCTATTCAGGGAGACCGAGACACCTGTAATAGCTTTATAAATAATAGTGCCAGGTGCTAATATATTTGTCATCTTTAAGGCAAAATTAGGAAACCAGAAAATCCCTAAATTAGTTATAGTCAAATATATTGTGCAAGAGGTTATAAAGTAAAACCACTAAAAAGCACTTGATAAAATGATCTGGCAAACCTTAACATATTGCAGAAATGACAGAAGTGATTAAACTCGAGTTTGAAAAGAAATAAAAGTGCTTTTTTGTGTTTGTTGCTCCTGCTCAGCTCGGAAAAAACAAAAAGCTGCTGAAATGATTAATTTCTGAATGTAAGTTATTTTACTTTTTAATTTTCAATAGTTTTATCTGCTCAGTCTTCATTTTGATAAGACTGTGAGCTCAGCTAGGTGGAGCCTGATAACACAGATGGTTAAACAAACTAAATAGCAGCCTATTTAGCCGTCAGTAGCTAATAGCTAACGCTAACCTTTGGCATGAAGCAAATCACCCAAGCAGTCTGCGGAATAAACTCTCTTTTTTGGTCACTCTTTAGGACATATTAACTGATATTGTCTTTACTTGTGTTCCTTCTTTTTGTCTTTTTATGACTAGTGTGTGACAGTGAGGGAAATGCTGAGTGTTATTAATGCACTTTGTTCTAGTTAAAGTAAGAAAGCTAAATGGAGAATATGGGAGCTTTGTTTTGTTTTGTTTTCTGGCATGAAAAAGAAACTCATTTAACAGTCTGAAGGCTTGAATTGAAATGATTACGTACAGTGGCAGAGAACACTGTTTGACTTGAAGAAAGTCAGGAAGTCCAGTGAAGAATTGCTGCAGCTGCGGTTAAAGTATGTTTTCTCTCCTTCATGGTTACCAGGCAAATTGGAGAATGGTTCAATAAGGCCGGATGGAAAAAAACTACGGCTGAACGTGTGTTGTATTTGCTTTATTGATGAAATTTTACCTTGGCAGGTCAGTAGAGCACACTCTGAAACAACAAAATAGATGGCCTGCCATTTCAGCGGCTTTCACTCCATTTACCTTTGCTGCTTTTGCTTGTTTGTGTTCAATTAAGTGGATGTTACAAATATGCCTGATTTTCACCCTTGTTTAGTTGTCCCCCAGCTAGCTGTCAGTGACAGACACGCATTATTGCTCGATCTGGCTCATATTAAATTGAAACACCTGCCTGGGCCTTTGTTTGGCCTTAATAGGCCGAGACAGAATGATCAAATATGATCTTTCATCAACTGTACTGGTGTGGCACATCCCAATAGGGACGGGAACAAAAGCTGTGTCTGTGACAGGCGCCGCCCGGTGTGTAAGCTAACGCTCAGGCTCTGAAACTGTGAATATTATTCCTAATTCTTTTTAGCCTGTGCATCCAAGGTCACCATCTGCTGTCCCTTTTTCAGTAACAACAAAAAGCCAGTGAATAGGAGAAATGAAAGAAAGACCAGTTCACGTTCAAGACCTCAGTGATGGCTCCTGGAGAAAGCTGCCGCTCAGTGCAGAAAGTAAACACAGACTTTATCTATGAGGTTATAAAGTCCAAGGCCCACATACTCATGCCTTCCCTCTACTCAACAGCAAACAACAGCCCTGCGGTTGTGATTGTTGTTCCGTCTTGCTATTGACACACAATTACCTCGTGATCCTCCTCAGACAGGAGCTGCGCAACCTGTAAATTATGCTTCTGTGCTGCTTGTGAGTTGGTTAAGTAAACAGCCCCTCTTAAATATAGAAAGTGTGAATTGATTTATGGCCTTCTCTGTAACATTTGCTGATATTTTTGGGATCTTTCTTAGTCATGTGATCTCTTACTGTATATCTGGATTCATGGGGGTAGTCCTACAGGTAAAGCCCCTTAAATGTCACCTTTTCCCCATCATGCATTCATTAAGGACAGCTAAGCATAAATCATTTCAAGATGCGCAGTAGCGTGAATGTTAAAGTTGAGCACTAGCTAGAGGTGATATCAACTGATGGGTCGAGTCGGTTCCAGTGAACTGATGTTTGCTCACGGATGTTTGCAGGTTTAGCAGAGCACTGACACGTTTAGTGACAAAGACGTCTTCATTTTTAAAAAAATCAATATTAACGGATATATAGGTGACTAAACTGGCGAGGCTTAACCTGATTAACGTCTCCTTAGACAGATATAAGACGGTAAAGTCTTTTACTAAGGCTCGAGGGTATTTAACAGTAGGTGGTCTCTTTCAGGTGCTCATGGTTGGGCTTAAATGGCTGAACTCTAAACGATCCAGAGAGGCAATTTGAAACGGTTTGGATGGTACAAATCCCCATGACTCAGTGGTCAAATCTCTCCCACTCACAGCTTCACAGTACTGTGAAAAAGACTTTGCATTCTGACAGTTTCCTGCCAGCCAGCTGAGGACATTGACAAAATTTATATATATATATATATATATATATATATATATATATATATATATATATATATATATATATATATATATATATAAAAATTATATAGGGGGGTTAATGTGGATATTTATAAATGGCCATCTTTTTACACACTGGATTAAAACTATTTCATTCTCAAGATGGTCAGGGACACAGTCCACGTTAGGATGATGGATTGATTGCTTCATATGAACAAAGCATTTTCTAGGTTTTCACTGGAGTATTTAAGATGTATGGGTGCTTCACATGAGACAGATCAATGTTACGTTCCCGTTCACCAAGTTGGCCAAATCTGCACGAAACTGATTTTTCTGCAAGCCCTAGTACTTTGTCTGTGTTACTGAAAAGCCTTGAGAAATGTGCCTGTTAGAGCTCGATTTCCTTTTCCTTATGTACATTGCAGCAAAATCTTACACTTAAATTGCAGCCGAATGTCCCCTTGGGGCACCCATACTGAATTTTTATGTGCATAAAACTGCTAGATGGAGAGGAAATGTTTGTAAGTACCTTAAGGTAGCAGACAAGCTCAACCACCTCTCTGCCTTTGTATCTATTTGCTATTTTTGTAATTGGATTCATTTCCATGTCTATTGTGTGTTTTATTACAACCTAGGCGATGTGATAACACAACTGTTGCATTGCCCTGGCAGTCATTTTTACATCTCTCTCAAAACTCTCTGCTCCTGCGAGTTAGAGGTTTTGCAGTCCTTGGGCTTTGAAAATTCATTCTTGTTGCATTTTTGTGAAATCTCGCACTGGGCTGGGCCTAATCAACTGTTTTTATTGTGCACAAGAGGATTATTTCTGTATACAGTTATGTGAAAATGTTTTTATTTCTCTTGACTATTAAAATGGGTTTTAACCTGTGGAGAAAAACAAAGGAAAAAAAGCTCAAAAAGACATAAGACCAAATAAAATGTAACACTCGTGATGTGTTTGTGGTGTTTTTCATGTCAAAGGACAGACAAAGAGAACTTGATGAGAGAAAAACATGATTGTTGTTCAGACATCCAGGTGAAATCGTGGACGATGTTTGAACTTGAGTGATTTTTCTTGTGCAATTATATTTGGTGTTCTTTCTCTTCACTGCCTGGATGCCATTTAGGAGTGTTTGAACCTTTCTTTCCTCTAGCTCTTTGTGAACAAAGAAGAATAGTAAAAAACCTGGTGACAGGCGCGCACACTTATAATCTTAAATGATCAGTAATGGTGTGTGATGGCAACCAGATCTGTAGTGTCACATTTAAATCACGTGGTTAGCCAGAAGGACGAGGTTCAAGGCAGAAACAGAAAATACCAAAATAATTTTCTAGTGAATCTTTGCGCCACCTTTCATTGCTATACTTTACTTCCAATGAGTTTTCAGTTTTTAACAGTAGCTCTCCTGGCTTTCTGGGGATTTTAAATAAATTAATTTTATATTTAGGCTTTAAAAAAAGATTTACTAGTAACCTGTCACCAAAACACATAATTTGTTACCATTTTTGTTGACTCTAAAAACAAATGCTACAAAGGAAACAGTCTGACAGGCATAAAACTGTATTTTTGTGCAGACAAGTTGACTTCGAAAGATTTGAGGCAAAAAAGTTGAGGAAACCCAACTTTTTTGGGGGCCAAAAAAGAAGTTAAAGGCTTAAAACCTCCAGCAGATGATTGCTATCGAAAAGCCAAGTCTTTAAGAAAGAAAATCTAGAAAAGATGTGACACAGGACCTCAGACACGGATCCGTTTATCCATCCACTGTTTGCCAAAACTTCATTAGAAATGGTCTTGGCAGAAAGGCGACTGTCAAAAAGCTATTCTTGAGGAATGGCTAAGGTATCCCAAATGACTCAGCAACTGCACTGAAAATCACTGGCAACAGATATTATGGAGTGATTAATTGTCAATATGGACAAAGGAAGTACAACAGCAAGTGTGTGCAGCCATCTGTAAAACGTTGGAGGCTCTGCTATGGTTTGGGGGTTGCATTTTTCAGCCATGGTGTTGATGATCTCGCAGAAAATTCTGGAATTATGAATGCAGGAAAGTGCAGGAAGATTTCGATCCGTGATGCAGACCATATGGAAAGCATCTGATCATCAGCAGCTTCATATTTCAGCATGGCAATAATCTCAAATACACAGTCAATTCAGTAAAAACACGCCTGGATCAGGAAACAAACATCCAAATACACACATTGACCTCATTAGAACTGTACTGTACTGTTTTTGCCATATACACTGTATTTCTTTTACACATTCCAGTAAATCCCTGCACCTATTTCCTATTTTCCTGGCAACAAGACTTTTGGACAGCAGCCATCAGGAGCTGGCACAGTGTGGTCATAATAAGCCAGACATGGTCAGGAACAATACTCAGGTAGGCTGTATGTAAATAATCCTCACTTGGAAAATAACCCCCATGTCATTACACAACCACCACCAGCCTCAACTGTCAATTAGCAGAGTTGAGGCTACAGCTGTCCGTGTTAGGATACATGCCAGTCAAAGCAGACGTGACCCCATACTTTATCCAGGTATCCAGGCTGTAAATGTGCTTTTTAATGCTGTAAAGTTGGGTGCTTTAACGTGGAAGACTGCCATGGACAGCTGTACGGACAACACGGACTCAACTCTGCTACCAGACGGCGTGGAATTTAAACTCTCCATTGTGTTTTTGTTGTCGGTGCCCTTTGGTGTCATAGCATTCATTGTTGAGGTTCAATACCACCTATGCTCTGACTGTCACCTAGATAGTTACTAAGTTACATGAAGTTAAGTTGCTTTACATTTAAAAATATTACTGTCAGAGCATCACTAAAGTCAAACAGGTTCATCCCCTGTGGACAATGAATCTCTGCATGAACTTTGGTTCCACATAGTTGCAGATATATTTCACTGAGGAATAAAGTTGTGGACAAACCTGGTAAAATCTTTCAGGTTAGAAAATGTCCATTCTTGGGTTTGGGCAAAATAATGCCAATCCTGGCCCAGAAACAGAAGGAAATATTCTGGTTTTACAAAGTCACAATAGGGTGAGGACAGCACAGGTTAGTGTGTGTATATGTTTTCCTAAACAACACAAATTTTGGGCTAATCATGCACTTTTTTCTGCCTTTTATAGCATGTGATGTGCCATGTGACATAAAGACAAAATGGATATGCATAATGAGAGTGTTTCTGATGTTTTTGACCTCAAGTAAAACTATTTTTAGAACTCTATGGCCTCTAATCTAATCTTTTTTTATTGGTTATGATGGTGAAGGTCAAGCCTAATACGGGCCTAGCGAAGCTATTCATCATTTTGTCAGGGGATGTTCATGGACTCAGGGACTCTTAATAGTATTTGCAAAGCTGCAGGTGTGTTTATGTGCACAGACTGCAGCAAGTCTTTGTCAGATATACGTCCTTGTTTGTGTTAAAATGTCAGGAATTGAAAAGGGCTGTGAGGAGATTATAACCAATTCAACATAGCAGCAAGTGTACACTGCCAACTTCAAATATCAGATGTCTCCTGAGAGAGGTCATCATCTCCAATATGAATCTGTTTGAAGAGAGCGGGAGGAGCGGCATTGGGTGGTTGACAGGTTGGGTGGATGGACATGGTGAGATGGGCCGCCCTTTATGACGACTCTCTCACTTCTCATCAAGACTGTCAGTCAACTGAAAAACAGAGAGAATGTAGAATCAGCATCAGCGAGGACATGACAGAGAAACTCTGCAATGGCTGACCCTCCTCTATCCCGGCGCAAGTCTCCAAGGCTCTTGTTGCCATGGACACTGTGAGTGAGAGTTTGTAAAGTGCATTGGTGTGGCTCTGCTATCCCTTTCCACTTCTTTATACACACACGCACACACACACACGTATATGTATACACAAATAAAACATAATGGAACATTTAATAAAAACATGCAGTAATGTATTCTGTATTTTTTCCGGCCTCTTTGCAAAGCAGAGCTGTGCTTCCAAACAATTTCATATTTACAGCAGACACTGAGCAGCATAATCATCAAGACTTAATTCATTCATTTATTGCTTAATATGTCCAATATTGATTTGCCTCTTAACCCCAGTCAGGTTTCTGCTCTCCATCATCTCTCAAGGGAAACATCGACTTTTTCATCAGCTAAATAATATCTAAAAATATTGGCTGACAGACGGGCGGATGACAGATGCACTTACGATAGGATAAAATAATAAATGTTGTTTATGCATTAACCATCATTAACCCTAATTCTAACCCATGTTTTGTGAGTCACATGCCGCAGGTTGCTGACCTCTGACCTTACCTATGCATGTCAGCCAACTGATCTGAATCCAGGACCTTCTTGCTATGAGGTGCCAGTGTTAACCACTGCATCATTTTAATTATCATAGTCTAAAATTTCAAATACAATTTATTCTTCAATTCAGTTCAGGTCAGTTCAGTTTAATTTTATTTATATAACAGAAACCACAACAGCAGTTGTTTCAAAGCACTTTATATTGTAAGATCGAGAGCCTAATAGGAGAATTGTACAGAGAAAACAGAGAAACCTCCAATAATCAGATGACCCCCCCATGATCAAGCACTTTGGTGACTGTGGGAAGAAAAAACTCCCTCTTAACAGGAAGAAATCTCCAGCAGAACCAAGCTCAGGGAGGCACAGTCATCTGCTGCGACTGTTTGGATGTGAGGGGAGAAAAACAATACAAAGACAAGCTGTGGAAGTGAGCCAGAGATGAATAATAGCCAAATTAAAAGCAGAGTGGTGTATCAACACATAGTGAGCGAAAAAAGGTGCGTGAAATAGAGCGTCCAACAGCCTAGACTTATTGGAGCATAATTAAGGGAGGATTCAAGGTCACACTCAACGGTTATATAGAAAGTTGCATCTGAGCAAGCAACAAAGACTTTTGGAACAATATTCAGCACCACGTTTGGTGAAACCCAAACACAGCATCCGTGCAAACATCTCATACCAGCTGTCTAGCACGGTCGTGGACCGATGATGTCTTGGACTTATTTTGGATCCACAGGACCCGAACACATCACAGTCAGGCATGAAGTCCTCTGTCCAAAGTATTCTAGAGTCAAGTGTGAGTCCATCTAAGCAGGACTGAATAGAGTCCTAAAGAAACTTTCTTTTTCATATCACTTCTTGTTTTGTTGCCCCCGTGTGGTCAAAAATGTAATAATGCAGCTCTATTTTTTCTGCCTCCTATTAACCATTCAAACTCTTCATAAAAAAGAAATAAACAAAATATTCTAATATGAATTATACATGAAACAGTCACGTGCCTGTGTCAGCTCCTCTGTATGTTCAGTATAAAACTGTTAACTTTCTGTTTTTCTCTTTAGAGCTCCAAGCATCCCTTTCAGCATCATCCAGATGCCAGCCCCAGCTGGGTGTCAGATGTTGTAATTTTTCAATTCTGTAATCAAATCAGTCTCCCACTATTCAGGGTCTCCTATTTCCCCAAAAGAAAATGTCTTATCAGCGTTAATGAACAGTGGGAATGAACTTCTCTCTGTCTCTCTCTGCTCAGCTGTCTTTGAAGTGAAACTATTCGGTCTGGCAGTGAAGCAAAATAAAATAAAAAGAAACAAACCCTGATGTTTCCACAAGAGCCGATTGAACGTGATTCTGCTGCTTGAAGGAGTGAAGATGAGTGTTTCAGATGTTCATTACTCCATGAAGCTGGAGCGATGATAATTATTTTGTGCACTTTTATCTCTCTCCATCAGAGCACTGTCAGCTCGATAACTATTCATTATCTGTCGCAAATCGATTAGACACGAGGCAAACAAAAGAGGAATGGTTACATTTAGCCCGGGGTTGTGCTAAATCATTCCACCCATAGCAAATGAAGAAAACTTTTATTAATATCAGTACATTTATGCAGCTATAAAAATGTTGATGATACATTGAATGCTCGTATCTCTGAATTAATATCTTCTGACCTTCATCTTCACCAAGATGTGTAAAGAACAGATGGACGGTTGTAGCTATGGCAATAGGACATTTTTTAAATGAAAGCAGCTACTTGATGTCAAGCAAATCCAGTCATTACGTAGTAATACTATTTAGAAATGAGCTGAAGGCCATCTTGTCTATTAAATGTACCGAGAGAGTAAACGTGCTCTCAACAGAAAGGAGATTTCTGCACAGATTTCAATGAAGTCACACGAACAAACAGGAAATTCAGCAGCATGTCGTTCGCAATTGCAGTCTCGCAATATTCTTTTTTTTTTTCTTTTCTTTTTTTTTTTTTTAAATAACATCAGAAACAGCAGTATGCGACATTACGTGATGGCAGAGCTTCAGTTCATCCTTTGTCTTTTTTTTTTTTTTTTTTTTTTTTAATAAATAGGACAGGGGGAATGAATGAGAGAAAGAGGGGGAGAGAAAGAAAGAAAACCAAAGGGGAGAAGAGACAGTGAGAAGGGGGGGGAAGAGAGAGAAAAAAAAAAAAAGAACTCCTGGGTCACCTGTATGGAGAAAAAAAAACAAACAAACAAAAAAAACAAACAGAGGAAACAGCAAACAACAAAGAGTAACATAATAATAGAGAAAACAAAGCACCATCACAATAAACTAGCTAGTCATAGATATCAATATTTACTAAATAATAAACGATATTGTGCAGCACGCAAGATAGACAGCGCACAGTGTGCTTTGAGGCAGCAGCCAAGAAAGCTTTAGTCCGCGTCTGTGAATACCCATGTGTGCATACCTGTGTGGATCAGCATGCTTGCATTCCAAAGGTTTCTCCATGTAATGATCTGCTAGGGAGTGTGGGGGGGCCACAGCCCCGTCCTCCAGGGTGTGAAGCGGGTATGGAGGAGATCAAAACTCCAGACATCCAGAGGCCCCCAGAACACAAGAGACCATGGAAGACCAACAGAGGGGCAGCCGCGCCACTGTTCCAGTAAGAGCTGAGGAGAGTCCCAGATGAGGGCTCGCCCAGCAGCCGCGGAGCAGAAGTCAGGGGGAGTTGCAGTGACGCGCCCGTGAGCTCCGCCGGCCCCCAGCTGCGCCTGAGTGACCGAGCCCCAGGCCGAGAGGCCGGGGGCACCCCACCTCCAAAGGGGCCCGAGCGAGCCCCAGGCCCCAGGCCCCGACAAGCGGCCGCCAAGGAGTGAGCCGGTGTGTACCCGGACGCCCACCCCCAGACACAAAGAACCACCAACACACCGACACCTGAGGGAGTCCGCCACCGGCAGGGGAAGTGGTGGTGGGTGGAGATAGGCCTCCAAACCTTGGAGGGCCTGAGGTGTCCCCAGAGAGGTGGCGTCTGATACCCAACCTGACATATAGACACAGACATACAGGCACACACAGATAAACATCCATTCCCACCCTCATGCTCTCATATGCACTTACTCCACACTCAACCAACATGGAGACAGACATAAAGAGACGCTGTACACACAATCACACTCCCCAAGCGTACTCTACAAACCGGGTCTAGGTACCCTTGCCCCTGGAGGGGGGAATTGCACCCAGACCCAGGTGGTTTACCCTTTTCCCTGCGGTGGGGAGAGGCAGACCACCCCGACTCCGCAGCAGCAGGGAGGCCCCACACCCCAGACCGCAGTCGGACGGCCAACTCCTCCTACTAGCCCTCCCGCTCCAGCAGGCCGCAGAGAATGGGGGTGGGAGAAGACTCCAAACCTCCCTCCACCCGCTCATTGTAGTGTTGATGCATATGTGTTCTAAGGTGCAATTAAAACCCAGGAGGGCATGGAGCTACCTGCCAAGGAGCAGCAGGTAAGCGCATAGTCCCTCCTGCTAGCCCTCAATGACTAAGTGTATTTAAAATTGAGAGGTGGGCAACGACGTCAGGGGTGAGGTATACACCCTGATGGTGATTTGGACTCCGTGATTGTGCCCACCCCCAAGATCCTATATGTATGTGTAATGAGAGTGTGAATAATGTGAATGTCTAAGTTGTGTAAGTCTCGCAATATTCTGCACGTACAAACATCTGCTGTCACAGAGTCCACAGAGAGACAGCCATTGAACAAAAGTGCTCCTGGATTTATCCCAGCGAACACTGCCATGAGCCAAAGCTGAACATTTGGCAAAGAAAAATGACGTTGTTATCAGAGTAAGAAGAAACTATGGATTTCTGTCCAAACTCATTCAGGCAGAAAAGTGTGAGGCGGGGGGGAGAATGAAGGTTTGGAGCTGTTTTGAAACTGAGCAACCAATGACCAAAATAAAGCAGTAAATCCTGAAGGAACATCGGAAGATAAGAAAAATAAAGCAAGTTGTGAGGAGAGACGTGCCATGGCCTCTGCCCTAGGACCCCCAAATCCACTCATTCAATTGAAGAACAATTTTATTTATATAGCGCCAAATCCCAACAACAGTTGCCTCAAGTCCCTTTATATTGTACCCTATTGTACCCTACAATAATAAAGAGAAAGCCCCATAAATCAGATGACCCTCTTTGAGTGAGCACGTGGCAAAAGTGGGAAGGAAAAACTCCCTTCAAGCAAGAAGAAATCTCAAGCAGCACCAGGCTCTCATCCAGTGACCTGTCCTGCATTTATGTGCCTCTTGGACGGGTCTATTCTCTGAGGCTTGAAGTTGTTCCTCTGACTGTGTCTTGTTTGTGTGCTTTTAATATAAAAACAGCATGGATGTGACTAAGATGATGTATTTTATTTTATCGCTCACTGTTTTTGCAATATTTCATTTCATATTACTTCTCCTGACCTGTTATAAGGATTACAGGTGACACAGAAAGTACCAAAAACTGTAGTTCCTCTTGCAGCCACTGGAGGCTGACTCCAGAAGTTAGTCAATCCCTATAAGATGTCTATCTTTACAGAAATGAAACTCGTGTTTTACAACCTATCTGTGGATATTTTCTCACTTCAAAACAACATGAGAGGGCTGATTTCAAAATAAATATTATTCATCCATCTGGATATAGCTCTGCAAAAAAAGTGTCCCAGTAGAGTAGAAGAGGGCTGTATAAGAAGCACTCCATTTACTGTTTGGCATGTTTTAAATTGAATTTTGTACCCAAACAACATGGATTCATGGCACATAAAAGTCTCTCTGTGTTGCCAACAATAAATGAAATTTGTGTTTAAGTTTTATTCCCTATTATTTTTATTACTCGGTTAATCAGCACCTGAATAGCAAGTAGGTGCATCTGATATTCCTGTGTTGCTGCTGTTCCTGCACCATCATAATGATAATAACATCGCAACTGACCAGTCTTTGTTTATGTAAAAATGTCTTCTGGAACATATGGTAAGGATGTGTTTTTGTTATTAATTTATTATTAATTTACACAGGTTTTACACAAGATTTGCTGTTAACCAAATTTAGGTGACTCTTGTATTTTTATATTATCGTAGGATATTTACCTCATAATGTAAAGTGCCTTTAGGTGGCTGTTGTTGTGTTGTGATTTGGGGATATATAAATAAAACTGTAGTAATAGTTTTTAATAGCATTAGCTAAATTAGCTAAATTCTTGCCTAATGCTCAGATGCTTTGATCGGGCAGTTGGTATGTTGATCCTGGACCAGCAGTGGTTTGACATTGTTAGGAACAACACCTACACCAGCTGACATCAGTTCTGCTGGACCCAGGCCCTGGGACTAATAGAACAAGAGCTTCATCTGGTTTCGCTTCACAGCTTTCCAGCCTACCAGCCATTGGAGGTCCTGCTGCCTGGTGTTGTAGCAACCTCCATACCTGGTCCAGCCTCACCACTGGCAGAGCTGTGGACTGGCACTTCAGGAACCCCTACACCCTCATCTAAGAGGGCAGATTTTCTCTTCATAGAAAATCCTCCAGTGAATCCTTGTCAATACCGTCATTGTTATGTGACATTAGTGTAACAGTGTATAAAAGTCATAAGAACAACAGGTCTACTTTAAACACAAAGTAAAGAGGCAGCACGGCAGCAAAAGACTATTTGTTTAAAGTAAACTTTAGATGTAGACATGAAAGTTGGTGCAAAGAATCAGGGGACTGTCCGCAGCCAGTGTGCCAAATTTCACAACATTTTACTATCTGGTCCTAGGGGCTGCAGTAAGCCCAAACAGCAGAAGGAGGAGGAAGAAGATGAATAAAGATGATAAAGGGTAGAAGCTCTCTGGGTACCGACTCAACTACGCTGCTTGGCCTCCAATTCCCACAGCCCCCGCTGCTGTGTCATGACCTAAAATGAGCCCTGAATGCAAAACGTCCCTGTGAAGTGTCAGTGAACAGAAAACTGTCCTTTCATGCTTGGACCTGATATTTAAAGCTTCACCTTTTATTTTTCAAGCTAAGGCTCTCTGTGCTCATACAGTTTCCTCAGTAAAGTGTTTCCAGCAGGAATGCAGGTAATTTTCATAAGGTCACAAACTCACAAATGTAGGCGGTGTTAATCCAATCAGCCAGCTCGTGTTAAATACAAAAACATTTGAAAAGGTTCTAATCAGGTTCACAAATGTTTTTTTATGGCTGCTGAGGCTGAGCTGCTTTTTCCTGAATTGAAAATGGCAAAATTAACATTTGCGTCATCATTTTGGATCCAACTGAGGAGTTTCCTTGGGTAAGAAAACTGATGATGGTAAATGGCCTGTATTTATATAGCGCTTTACTAGTCCCTAAGGACCCCAAAGCGCTTTACATATCCAGTCATCCACCCATTCACACACTGGTGATGGCAAGCTACATTGTAGCCACAGCCACCCTGGGGCGCACTGACAGAGGCGAGGCTGCCGGACACTGGCGCCACCGGGCCCTCTGACCACCACCAGTAGGCAACGGGTGAAGTGTCTTGCCCAAGGACACAACGACCGAGACTGTCCAAGCCGGGGCTCGAACCGGCAACCTTCCGATTACAAGGCGACCTCCCAACTCTTGAGCCACGACCACCCCGGTGATGGTGCTGAATGAGCCATTTGAGCATTAAGAGTGATTCTTTCCCGTATCCTAGGGCTAAGCAGTCAGCTAGCCAAAGTGTGTGTATGTGTATTTTTGAACTGTCAGCATTATCTTATGTGCTATTACCTTTTTATCTCTGATGTGTATCTCATAAAATCTGTAGGATCGACACATAATCCCCAGTGAAATTTGAAAACTAAAACCACTGGCTCTGTGTGTGAGCGTTATTTTGAAAAAGAACAACCCCTAAGCAATGTGTAGGAGAGCTATACCTAAAAACATAGTGTCTATTGTTTCTCCAGCCTGTGCGCTCCAGCAGCCAAATCATGCAAAGTTCTACTGAGGGTAGTGGGTAAGCCAGAAGAGTGGAAAAACAGTAGCATAATAAGATTGGTTTAGAGCAAATTCATGCTGGAACAATGCTGCAATAATGGAAAACCGAGACATATCAAGATGAGGATAACACAGACCAAATTTAGCCCCTATTAGCTAATAGATTAATGTGGCTGCCTATTATGCTGTATAGATCTCTGCTAATGCTAATACAAATGTCATATCTCTTAAACCAAACAGACTGAGCTGAGCCCTGAATGTAAAAAGATAAATCCCCTCCCTAATGCATTTACCAGGCCAAGGATCCACTCAGTCATGTTTGTGCTGATCTGGCCACCAGAGGGCAATGTGTAAGTGCTGCTACTCCAGCACATGATTGCATGAGACTTCTAATCTATTCTGTGTTCTCACAGTCTGCCATTTTGCCACCGTGGTTTCCCCATCTTAACACTGCCGGGAATTTTATATCAACAGTGCATCAGGTCAGAGGCTGAGCATGTGTTTCCCTTTTTTCTCTCTCATCAGGAGCCCTTTTGACGAGCTACTTTCAGAAATAACTCTCCACAGTTGGGGCTGACTAATGATGTTTATAGGGAGAGAAGGGCCCTCCCACTGCACAGAACTGCACATGTAACTGAAGAGAGCTGATTGACAGATTGAGATCATGGAAATTACAGACAAAAGGTATTTATGGAAATGTATTCAGAGTTCAAATATTACTCAGTCTTGAGTCCATGAGTTATTATCAAAGACAGAAAAACGTCAGCGTGAAAAAAAGCCACCATATTTGCATGAGCACTGTGAAAGCAAACACATATTAGAATATGAGGATCACTTCAGACATCCTTGAGGTGACGATGTTTGCTGCAGTGGCTTCTTTCCGATCACTAATTCATTTTGCAATTCGTCTCAACATGCCGCACCTGTCTCTGTGCCAAATTGGCCGCTGTTCTTGGTTGTTTTTGACAGGCCTACAGTGTTACATTGAAAAAAAAAAGCAGCAAATCAACCGTCCTCTCACTTGATTTCACAACTAACCCGCTTGAACAGGAGCATGTCCGAGATAGGTCTGTGAAGTGCACGCCAGCAGTGCGCAAACAATTACACAGAACAACGGTGGCACAAAACCTGCCTGTTTTGTGGCACCCGATAAGAGAGCCCTGAATAAATGTGCCTGCATGCATGAAAGACTTGTGAGGGAGAGGTGTTTGCAGGATAAATATTGCGGTTGGCCTTCGTGCATGTGTACAGAACAATTACATGCTTCATTGTTGTGACAAAAATGGGCCGAAACAGTTGCTATTTGCTACTAATTTAGCTTGAGAAGTCCCCAACAGCGGGGGGCAGAAATCAAATTCAAATTCAAATTCAAATTTTATTTGTCACGTACACAGTCATACACAGTACGATATGTAGTGAAATGCTTGGACAACTGCTCGTGACCTAAAGAAAACAAAAAAAGGAAAAGGCTATGAATAAGATAGGAAATAAATATGAAAAATTAAAAAGGGTAAATTTAACTAGGAAGGAATAGAATATAAATTAAGGTTAAAAATGAAATAACTGTACAACACAAATTAGAATGAAGGGTAAATTTAACTGGGAAGAATAAGATAAAGATAAATATATAAATTAAAGTTGAAAATAAAATAACTGTACAACAAAATACACAATACACAATATAGAACTATATAAGAATGTATGAAGAAATCTAAATATAAATAAATATATACACAATAACAGCAGCTGTACAAGTATTAACTGGAAATGAAGAATATAGTGACCAGTGTTGTGCAAAACCAAAGTCCAGAAAGTCCAGTGTGTGTGTAAGAACCATATGTGTGGGTCAGTACTGTGTGGTGGTATGATTGAGAGACCGTATCGCCTGCGGGAAGAAGCTCCTCCTCAGTCTCTCTGTGTTGGTCTTCAGGGAGCGGAATCGCTTTCCTGACCTCAACAGAGAGAACAGTCTGTTGTTGGGATGGCTGAGGTCCTTCACGATCTTCCTGGCCTTGGTCCAGCACCGCCTGCTGTAGATTGAGTGAAGGTCAGGGAGCTCGGAGCGGATGGTGCGCTCAGCTGACCGCACAACCCTCTGTAGAGCTCGTCTGTCCTGCATGGTGCTGTTCCCGAACCAGGTTAAGATGTTTCCCGCCAGGATGCTCTCTATGGTGCACGAGTAAAAGTTCCTGAGCACCTTGGAGGGCAGTTGGAAGTCTCTCAAGCGTCTGAGGTGGTAGAGACGCTGTCGGGCCTTTTTCACCACGGTGTTGATGTGACAGGACCATGACAGGTCCTGCGTGATGTGAACTCCGAGGTATTTGAAGCTGTCCACTCTCTCCACTGGGCACTCGTTGATGACGGGGGTCTGGTAGTTCCTCTCCTGCTTAGTGCTGAAGTCCACTATCAGCTCCTTTGTCTTACTGACGTTTAGAAGGAGGTTGTTCCTCTGGCACCAGTTCTCCAGATTCCTAATCTCCTTCAGGTAGGCCGACTCGTTGTTATCAGAGATCAGGCCCACCACGACGGTGTCGTCAGCAAACTTGATGATGGTGGTGGAGCTGGTAGTGGCCACACAGTCATATGTGTACAAAGAGTACAGCAGGGGGCTCAGAACACACCCCTGGGGGGCTCCAGTGCTGAGAGTGGTGGAGGCTGAGACATGTCCGCCCATCCTTACTGCCTGTGGTCTGCCAGTTAGGAAGTTGGAGATCCACTGACACATAGATGAGCTGAGTCCCAGATGCTCCAGCTTGGTGGTGAGTGTGGAGGGAATTATGGTGTTAAATGCAGAGCTGTAGTCTATGAAGAGCATTTTAACATAATTCCCCCTTCTAGTGTCCAAGTGAGTGAGTGATGTGTGGAGGAGATGGCATCGTCTGTGGAACGATGCCATCTGGACCCACTACAGTTCGCTAACTGTAGTGGGTCCAGTGTGTCTGGTAGTGAAGAAATGATGAAGTCTCTGACCAGGTGTTCAAAGCACTTCATCACTACTGAGGTGAGGGCTACAGGGCGATAGTCATTGAGAGAAGCAGGGTGGGGTTTCTTCGGGACAGGAACAATGATGGACTCTTTGAAGCATGTGGGGATCACCGACTGAGATAAAGAGATGTTGAATATCTCAGTGAACACAGGAGCTAGCTGGTATGCGCAGTCTCATTGGATACTGTATGCCAGCAAGTACGCTTTTCCTGGAGGCTGCTGGCTTTTAGTTGCATAGTAACGCTATAGGATGACACATCAAAATGCCCAGACACACTGGAAACTGGCTTTGGTCTAATTGCTGCACTTTTGGGTGATTTACTTGCCTTCAGCCCCTTCAGAAACTACAGCAGAACAATTAGAAAGACAAGGAACTGTGATGACTCATAAGTTATCTCTGCTGTAGCTGATGATGAAAATGTTGGCTGTCTATAAATCAAACGGTCATTTAATCGCTCCTAACTTTTTGTTTTTCTAAGAAATGAATCTTCATACTTTTATTTTTATTAGAAATAATAACAGAGTCATTAGGGCAGGGACACAATTAAACAGGCTTTTCCTAATCATGGATGTGAGCCCAGAGCAATCAGCAGGTGCACTCAGAGAAAACACAATATTCACACTCGATGTTAATCAGGTGGGTCAATCATCAGCCCGACTCCAGTGTAAAATCAGCAGATGAACTGTGATCAAGTGTGAAATATGAGTAAGAGCATGACAAATACTGGATTTTTGAGGGTGATACCAACATTGATTTTATTTCAACAGTAAAGAACACCCATAACGTTGGATGGAAAAAATATTTTAAGTTTATGTTGTTTAAGTTATTTACTCGAGGCTTGTGCTTTATATGCACTTGGTTGTTACAAATTATTATCATTTCATTCATTTTTACGAAGGCCATAACCAGGGCTTAGAAATTAGTGAGCAATTTTAATGAAGCGTGACTGAAATATTCAATTCAGTTTTATTCATATAGCATCAAATCACAACAACAGCTGTGTTTTATATTGTAAGGTAAAGACTTTTTATCCCAATACTTTAAACATTTACATCATGACTCAACCAGTCTGGAATTTTCAAGTTCAATACATTATAATTAATGAAGGAAACTGATAACAGATTTATTTACAGTTAAAAACACGAGGCACTCTGAGAGAGAAAAGCTCTGCCAAAGAGGCTCACGCTCCGGATAGTGTTTCCTTTTAAGGGAATCATATTTTGTATATACTGATTTTGTTCTCTTTGTTTGCAGTGTAGTAAAAATAGCACATTTTGACAGATTATAATGGGATATTTATAATCCACAGTTTTAATGATAAAAGGGAGTTTATGAAAATTCAACCTTATTTGACCCTGAAAAGAAAAGTTGTGAGGTGTGCTATTCAAAATATCTGTATATGGAATGCTTAACCTCTCCCATTGAATTTTAGCACGGTAAAGACACAGCGTAAGATTTAGACCAGCACATTTCCAAGTTAGATAATTTTATTGGAAACTGTAACAAACAAACAAATAAAATCGACATAATGATCAACAAGAAAACTTCACAAACTAGAAAAAACACACAAATTCAGATTAAGGTAAAAACTGTAGATTGCTTTCACTATACAATGCTTAAATATTCACAAATGTGAATGTACTGCATGGCAGTACAGTTAATTTATATCTGCCAGCTGTGCTGTTGGCCAGAAGGGTCCAGGTAGAAACTGTGCTACTGCTGAGTGATAGATATAATGAAGCAGAACATGCAGGAGGTTAGTGCCACAGGAGAGGATGCAAATGATCCACTGTGAAGAAGAATGGCCCAGGGAAAATAATAAAAAGCTACAGTATTTACTTATATAAATATACTCTATGGAAGTTGGTTTTTCTCTGTATGTATGATTGGAGGTTCTACCTTACAATATACTGTTGTTGTAATTTGGTGCTGTATAAATAAAATTGAATTGACTTGAAGTAGAATTTTCTGGCATCTCTCCTTTACTTTTAGTAGTTTTTTAATGAAAACTTTTTTCCTTTTACTCCTTGCATTTTTAAAATCTGTACTTTCCACTTTCTACATTTCCAAACCAGCCTTTGGTTTAACATTTGAGGGGAGTTATTATTTCATGTCACTGAGAGCCTAGAGGAGCGACCATAAAGAGAGTGACTTTTTTAAAGTGGCAGGTAATTTCAAATGCATCATTTCTATCAGCTCAACAAACATCAGCAAACACACAAACTATGTGTGTGCAGTCACACAAACACAGTGCTAGCTAAAGGTCCAGCTGCTGTATTTCGCAGGGAGAGAAAAGAAAGTGAGCTAACTTCACTCAGAGATGGAGAAAGATAAGAAGGACAGGAGAGGAGAGGAGAGGAGAGGAAGAAGAAAGGTTAGATTTAAAGGTAAGTGGGATTTCATAACCTGGAAATTTAAAGCTCACATGTAAGTCCTCATGTTTTTAAATGTGTCCAACTGTATAGGGTATAATATAAAGACAGCATAAACATTATACTGTCAGTGTAGAAGATGGAAATCAGCCAGGATAACTCATGAAACATCTTGTTGAATTCACTTGATTAAATCCACAAAGAGCCGTGAACCTCAGAGGAGCAGCATCAGTCGATCAGCTGATCACAGCCTGTGCATTAAGAAAATCCACTTTTCATTTGCTGATTAAATGGCAAAGTCACCATTTACAATGTGATCAACAGAGAATAGAGATATTTTGTTTTCGTTCTTTTTCATTGCTCATGTCCTACTTAACTGACTCAGACTGAGTACATTTATTAGAATTAATATTTACACTTAAACAAAGTTTGTATTCCTATCCACTAATATAATTTATTATTGCACTAATATAGCACCAGGTTCAATTAGTTTAACATAAGAATACGTGGTAGAACTGTTCTTCTAGCAGTTACTTTATTACTGTAAGTACATTACAGAGCCTGTACTTTTTTACATTTACTTGACTAAAGAAGTTGAATCAGTACTTTAACTTTTACTGGAGTATTTTTAACAGTTTTATCTGTACTTCTACTTAAGTCCAGACATGCTGTACTTTGACCAACTCTACCTCTGTCTCTATATTTGATCATTAGTCTGCAGAGGAACTAGATTTTTTATACAATGATAAATTTACACCTGTACTCTGCAAACTGCAACAGAGCTCATATCTTTTATGCCACTTTAGATCTGCTGTGTTTAGAGTGCAACATATGATTTTCTAGTCATATTATGTTCCATACTTGATGTTTTTGGAGACTTTTATGTTGTTAGGCAGGATAATGGCATCACATTGAAATTTAGGTGTTAAAATTACACAGTGATTGATATTCATGTAAAAGAAAAAGAAAAACATTTAAATGAGAGGCCACTAAATAAAGTTTTTTTAGTAACTCTCAGCAGTTCATTGGACATGAAATAGTTGGTAGACATGTTATTATTAAGTTTATGAGAAACTTCACGATTAAGGCTAAAGGAAATACTTTTATTCAAATACAATTTCTTGTCATAATGGATGCAAAAATAAATTAATAAGATCTATTTATGGTTTATTGTTTGAAGCCGAGCATCTACTAAGCCATGCCGACACCGGCCACCACCCAACCCACCTGAGGCTTTCCACCTCAGTCGTCTCCCTCTTCTGTGTCCTGAAGGTTCCCACCTTCTCCGCCGTCGTCAGTCTCTGGAACTGAAGCCTCATGAACTGATTTGTTTCAGCTGATGGCCACGTGGTCGGCCTCCTGAACTGTTTTTTTGGACTGTTTTTTCTTTTCTTCTGAGTTCTCCTTCCTGGAGCTCCAGCACCCACCCACCCAGGTTGGGTGGAAATGTTCTCATTTTAAGAGCTTGATTGTGAAAGATTAAACTGCTGATGTCCACAGAGGTTTAAAGATAAGCTATAAATAAATAATAATTATGCATACTTTATTGAATTCCTCTCTGCACTTAACGCATTCACTCAGTGAAGCAGTCTACCTATCTAATCTAACACTCAGGGAGCAGTGTGCAGGGACAGTACCTTTCTCAGGGCTAGCTCATCTGTTCAGTGGAGTTGAACCCCTGATCTTCAAATCATGGGGCCACCACTCTACCTACTGAGCTATCCCTGCCCGAACTTCAAACTTACATACATTTTTAAAAATCTAAAAAGCCATTTTTGTCATATATTCTTTTATGAGTTTTTTTTTCTTTTTTAAATGTTCAATCAGTATAGCTCTACTCCTAAATGGACCTTTGAGGATTTGAGCATTTGGCAAAAATAAGAGTTCCTCTTAATTGTAAAACACAAATCTGAGGATGTTGGAAGACATTTGAGGTTCTGATCAGCTTTGTGGCATGTAGATGGTCCTTTTATTAAAGTCCTGAAGAAAACTCATAAACACTGAGGCCCTGCTATGTGCCAACGTGTATCTGGACCCTTACAAAACAAAGATGTGAAGCAATATTAATATTTATTGGGATTTTTTTTTTTAATTTCCAGGTTTCAGTTACTGTTGTTGATATGTTAAGAGTAAGAATAAGTTCAGATTCTCTTAAAAATAATAACAATAATATGTTAACAATTGTTGGACTTGTGGAGGTATTTTGAGAACCCTAAGAGACTCTTATAAACATCTGAAGGAAAATATTCTTTAATCATCGATGCAGACTAATCAGAAATGTTGATTAGTGATTTTATTGTATTTTGGAGAGTTAGAACAAACAGGTGGGATTCTCAAAGTCAGTCAGTTTCTTGGGGTCTGAAGCAACAACAGCACAGAGCTCTGAATTTTTGGAAGAAGCCGTTTCTTTTCTTCTTTTTCTCCTTTATTTGAATGTTGTCAGACTTCTCTGAATTATTAGTAATAGAGACAACTGGCTCAGACATGGATAGACTTACAGAAGGGAGTTCCTCACTGGGAAGATCATCAGACAGAATTTTGGAAGCAGGTTCTTCAGTACGAAGAACATCAGCCATTTGTGAACTTTCAAACGGAGGTTCTTTAGTAGGAAGAACATGTGACTTCGGCAGACCTTCAGAATGAGGTTCTTTAGTTGGAAGAACATCAGGCACTACTGGACTTTCACAAGTGGGCTGGAAGATCTGGCATATGCTCTTCTTTGCTACATCAGCAATTGTTCTGAGCAGCTCTGGTGCAAAGTTTGCAATTTTGTTCAGCAGAATCTGTTCTGGATATTTCTCTCTGACTTCAGACAGGATACTTTGCACCATGCCACCTCTGATGGACCTTGAGAAGATGTCCTGGTTTTCCATTGTTGGGAGAGATTTGGACACTCGATCCAAAGTGGCCTTTGTCACACTGGTGGAGAGGATGCTCAATCTCTGGGAGGCCATGTTCAGTAGGGAGTGAGGAGGAAGCTCCCAGAAGCCATGCAGGACACGGGGAACCACCTCTATCACCACATCTGGAGCAGTGAGCAGTTTGGAGGTTTGTGCATCCTGCTGCCTCTCTTTAAGGAGGTCAATGTACTTCCTGACATTGCTGAGGAGCTTAGGTGTTCTGCAGAATAAAGTTATAAGAATGATCTTTTACACCTATTTAAAGAATCACAGAAATATTGAAACACTGTAGCTGGACTGTTAATTCAGGAGGTATGGCCTCTGGAAATCCCAGCAGCATCCAGGCTTGAAACTTGATGTCCCTCATTTTATGTATTATGTTCACTGCCCACACCTGAAACAGAAAGCACGTTTACATTGCAGTTTTGTTGAAAGGTTATGTGATCATCATGGGAAAAAAAAGATCTCCAAGTGACTAAAAGTTTTCTAGTCTTACCAGTTTCAGAAGAGGTTTGGCTTCTGTTTCTTCCAAATCCTCCAATTCAAACTCCCAAAGTGTTCAAAAGAAAACAAAAGAGAAGTTTTCTCTCAGCATTTACACTTCAGCACAAACAGTTTCAGGTGTGAGGTGGATGGTCTGTAGGTGTCACAGTAACTCACTGCACGCTGACTGTCTCTTTGCTCCTCTCCACCAAAAGATCTCCCATATGTTCTGCAGTGAGGCTCGATGGTATTTGGTTTTCCTTCTGAAGTCTGAGGAACTCCATCATCATTGAAATCTAAAAATAAAAGGAGACATTTAATCAGCACCACTCTCAAGTCCTCAGAAATCACCTGATATTTTATCTCAGTTTTGGTTTGGATGGGTCTGGGTCTTACCTGAGCCCTGTAACCAGGAGGATACTAGCAGATCTCCACAGTATCATATATGGGTATGTTGAACAACACCTATCAAAAAAAAAAAAAGAGATTACTCATTGTTACTTAAATTGATTCTCAGGTTGTCACCTTTTAAAACGGCATCAAATTCTTCAAACTGTTGAAATGCAGTAAAAACAAAGTGTCACATATGCTGATGGGTTTGTAGTAGTGCTGTCAGTGTTAATCTCGTTAAAATGACGTTAATGCCATAACCGCATTAACGCGCCAAATCTCCGTCAGCAAGTTAACGTGCGTGGGGCTGCACGTCGTTAACGTATTAATAAGCTAACCACGTTAATATGGTATCTAACCAACCTGGTTAGATACCATATTTTCTAAGATTTTCAGGGCCGAGTACAATAACCTCAGTTTTATCTGAATTTAGAAGCAGAAAATCAGAGGCCATCCAGGTCTTTATGTCTTTATGACATTCCTGCAGTTTAACTGATTGGTGTGTGTGAATTGACTGCAATCTAATGACATCTAATGGTGAGATTTTATACACCGTAACTTTAATGATACTTGAAAATAGGCTTCAGCCTCAGCCTGTTCAGTCAGCACACAGTCTGTGTAATATGTCTATAAAAATGAATATAAGTTTTCCTCCCTTTTCCAATCAGAACTTCCAAATAGAGTTTTTGACGTTTGGCACCACTAAGCTGTGGGATGTTTTTTCTTTTTCTTCTACAATATATATCTTACACACTGTACTACACTGTAATTACTGCATTTCTATAAAAATACTCTAAACCTTCTTCAAAAACTTTAAAGTCTATTTGGGCAATTTGAACACGAAAACCATTAAGTGAGGTATAAAAGTATAGATCCAATGTTCACATCAGGGCCCATGGGGTCAGGAGTAAATTAGACTTAGTCACTGTCTGTGGCAAAAAAAATCAATATACCACCATAACTAACAAATATTTCCATAATTAAAACACCTCCTGTTGTGTGAAGACTGCTGTAAGACATCTGTAGGCATGTTTGATGTACTCACTGCAGCTGTTACTAGAAATAGTCGGACAGAAATGGCAGTAAGACATTTTAAAAGGGCCTAATAACTAAAATACGCGCACTGGCCACTGTATTAGGCACACTTGCTCAACTGCTCATTAACACAAATATCTATCAGCCACTTACATGGCTGGAGAAGAGCATGTAGGCATGCAGACGCGGTCATGATGACCCATCAAAGTTCAAACTGAGCATCAGAATGGTGGGAAGAAAAGATGATTTAAGGGACTTTGAACGTGGCGTGGTAGCAGGTGCGAAATGGGCTGATCTGAGTATTTCAGAAAATGCTGATCTACGGGGATTTTCCCACACAACCATCGCTGGAGGTAAAGGAAAATAGAAGAATTAGCAAGACTATTCCAAACACTCTGTTCTAAGTATAGTCTTTTTACCGGACTGAGTGCAGTATAAGAAAATACAGATTTTCAGCCTGGTTACCTCACTTACCTTTTCACGTTTTACCTTTTTATGCCTTAACCTGCATAATTTGTGTCTACTACATTAATGTATTTGTGACTTAAATGTTCAGTTTCTTCCTTTCTGTACCGACCTCTTGTGGTAAGATGTAATCATGTCACCACTGTGCTGTCTTACTTGTCGGTTACTGCGTTTATGTGGCACTGGATGTCTATAAGACAGCAACAGTAAGGTATTTTTTTAAATTTTTCAGTGCCCTCTCTCTAGAGGTGAGAAGTAACCAAGTACAAATACTTTGTTATTGTACTTAAGTAAAAATTTTCAGGTGTCTGTAATTTACTTGAGTAGTTTTTTTTTGTTTTTTTTTTTTTAAATGAAAACTTCTTCCTTTTACACCCTACGTTTTTAAAACAACTATCGGTACTTTCTACATTTTCAAACCAGGCTCGTTACTTTTGATTTAACATTTGAGGGGAGTTATTATTTCAAGTCACTGCGAGCCTAGAGGAGCCTAACCTCTATCAGCTCAACAAACATCAGGGCCCTATTTCAGGAAGCCGGTTTAGTGCAAACTCTGAGTAAGTATACCCTGAGTTAACGAAAACTCTGGGTTTTCGGTTTCACAAAGCGAGTTTAGATTAATTCTGAGTGAGTTACTATGACGACACACTCCGTGAAGCTAACCTGCCCCCTAGCAGGTTTACTTCAACTAACCCTGACGTTCTCCGCCTCTTTGTCAGAAACCTGACTGTAGGAAGTGTCAGACATGGCGTGCTCCTTCCTTGAAGAGCCAGTAGATGTTGAAGCCCAAATTCTCCGCAGAGCTCTCCGCCGGGAGAGAGTGATTAGAGCGCGTTTGGACATTTTATCATTTCCTGATGATTTTCTGTGTGAACGTTACCGTTTTTCAGCACAATCTATAATTTATTTGAATAACATCCTCAGGCCTAATATTGCTCATGTGACACATCGCGGACATTCTCTCAGTTCTGTACATATTATTTGTATCGCACTTCGGTTTTTTGCAAACGGGAGCTTTCTGTATAATATTGGTGACGCTGAGCACGTTTCCAAAGCTACCGTCTGTCGGGCAGTCAGGAATGTTACAGTTGCACTGAAACGTCTCCTGTACTCGTTTGTGGTGTTCCCCGGTCATAGACCCACAAGATTCATCAAAGAGGGATGCCACAAAATTGCAGGTATCAGGATGAACAAAACTTAATTCATGATGTGGTGATACTTGAACTACTACTTAAATTTTACATTTATTTTCAGGGTTCCCAGGCGTGATTGGCTGTACAGATGGCACTCACATTCCAATCATTGCTCCTTCAGTAAATGAAGGAGACTATGTGAACAGGAAGTCTTTCCACAGCATTAATGTACAGGTACATAGTTCCCTGTAGCATTTCAAACTAACAAATTATTTCATTATTAGTAATGGATGCTAATTTGTGTTCTCTGCACTGTGAAGATCATATGTGATGCTGCCAACATTATCACAAATGTGGAAGCCAAGTGGCCAGGCTCTGTGAGTGGTGGTGGTGGAGGACCCCCACCTGTTTTTCGGGCCTCCGCTTTTTTTCTAGTGGCCATAACGGGTCACATTTGAGCATACAGAGTAAGCAAATATGTACTTGTAATGCTCAGATAATTTCAATAAGTGCTTACAGAGGGGAAATTAATGTAGCCTCTAACTGCAATTGATTTACATCGGACAAACAGACCAAGCACTATGGCTCATAATACAATTACACCTTACCTGTTTGGACTATATTTTTATATTTATATTTTATATTTCATTTTTACTTGCTGCCAGGAACGTTTGGGGCCTGTTGGGTTGCACCTGCGCTCACATCACATCACAAAATAAAATGTATGAAATAAAAAATAAAATAATATATAATAAAATAACGTGTTAAATGGGTGGAAATCCCTAGATCAATGTTTAACTTAACACTCACGCATTGACTCTGTCGGCTATGTTTTGCCATGCATTCTTTTGCAGCTGAGGCTGTGTTACTTTTTTCTGCAAAATTTGCATGTTATCGGCATATGCTGCCATCAGGATTTCGGCCTCAAGCGCTGTAAAATACATTGACCGCGCCTTCTTTCCCTCCGTCTCCATGGTGACTCGCTTAATCTGTGCTCCACTAATCAGGGCTTTATGTATCCTCGTGCGCGCGCTTAACTTGGGGTTAAAGCAACTCCGCGTTGACTGAACTAATTGTTATCAGCCTTTCTGAAACCGAATATTCCGAGTTGGACAGTTCGGGGTTACTCAACCCTGAGTATCGTTTTTCACGCTGAGTTTTCTAAACCGGCTTCCTGAAATAGGGCCCAGGAAACACACAAACTGTTTGTGTGCAGTCAGAAGAACACAGTGTGTCACTAAGTAAAGGTCCAGCTGCTGTATTTCACAGAGAGAGAAAAGAAAGTGAGCTAACTTCACTCAGAGATGGAGAAAGATAAGAAGGACAGGACAGGAGAGGTTAGATTTAAAGGTAAGTGGGATTTCATAACCTGGAAATTTAAAGCTCACATGTAGGTCCTCATGTTTTTAAATGTGACATCATTATTTTGCATTATTATGCTTAGATTCATTCATTGAATTCCACCTTCATACCAACTGTATAGGGCAGTGGTTCGCAAACTTTTCACAATGAGTACCACCTCATAGAATATATGGCTCTTGAAGTACCTTATGACCAACATTAAAGTACAGTAGTATAGGCCTATTTAACACCACATACAGTTTACACGAGACAATTTTATTTCTTGTGTGAATGTTATTTATATTAACTCTCATGAACAGGATGTGACAAGTGATAATAATAACAACAACTGTATTGCATTAAAACATTCACAGCAGGTGGGATATCCAATCTTTAAGTGACCTGATGAAACCTGCTTCCGGGTCCAAGCTACTCTGCATTTATTAAGGCTGTTGTGTTTTTAACATGTTTTAATGCTTTGTATCTTTTATGTAATCTTGTTCAGATTACATTGAAAAAGATCGGTTTTTATCATCACTGTTCATTTTAAAGCTCTTTTTTTTTATTTTTACGATGTAACTGCAGCCCAGCCCATGCAGCAGTATATTAATGACTAACCTTATATTGCAGTTAATCTCCTGACTGAAGTTTGGTCCGCTAACAACATCCTACCATACGGTTTCATTTGTCCCTAACGTCCGGGAACCCTCACATTAACTTTTATCAAGTGGAAAAAAGTTAGCGTTCATCCTCCAGTTTCACATTTTATATTATGCTAACCATAGCTGTATAGCTAGCCACAACGCAGCACATCGTTATATACCAGCTAGCCCAACTTCAGCAACCCTGCAAACGCCACTGCTGTTTAGTTTTCTGTCTCCATTTATGTCTGAAGTGATAGCAGGGCTGTGTGTTTTAATTTTTGCTGTGGCGGTTAAGCTGTCGGACTTTTGGCTTCACGACCCTCCTTCCTGGTTTGTGCACGTGGAAGCTCAGTTTGCTCTTTGTGGCGTTTCAGCCGACGACAGGAAATAGCTGCGGCGCTACTCACTCTGACGCAGAGCGGGCCGAGCAACTCCTCTCTCTCTCGGGCCTGGGTGATGGTAAAGATCTCATGGAGAGCACGCTATCCTTGCTAGGAACGAACGACGGCGGATTTCTCTTCACTCACGTCTTCCTCCGGCAGGTGCCGGTGCGAGCTGGCCTCGCCAACTCCCCGCTGCTGGCCGCAAAGGATTACCGCTCACTCGCAGAAGAAGCGGATCGCATTCTCCTGGCTACCAGAACCTTCGGCATCCAGGCAATAGTTTTCGATTAACCGACGGCATCTCCCGCAACCCCACCGATTATTCCAGGGGCCTCCGACTCATCGATGGTGGCAGGGATCGTGGCACGGTGGAAAAGGGCTGTGTTTTTAACCAATTGGTATTGGTTTTTACTATCAGCGTGACAGCGGTGTACCGCCTTTGCAGTGTTAAGGACCAGGGAACCGAGCCCGCCAGCGCTCTGCAGTGGCCGCGACCGTTGGCGATGAGGACTCAGGCTCGGGGAGACATTTTCTGGGTGACTCCTGCTCCCAGAAGAGCCCCGGGAACTTTCGTGTCGTCTTTGTATACCTCCACAATGGTATATTATTTAATCTTAAAAAAAGGAGATTTCCCGCGTACCACCAGAGAGAGCCAAAGTACCGCCAGTGGTACGCACCACAGTTTTTATTTATTATTTCTCTATTTATTTTTTTTAACACTGAGGTCCTGCTATGTGCCAACGTGTATCTGGACCCTTAAAAACAAAGATGTAAAGCAATGTTAATAATTGTTGGGAACTTTTTTAATTTCCAGGTTTCATTTACTGTTGTTGATATGTTAAGAGTAAGAATAAGTTCAGATTCTCTTAAAAATAATAACAATAACAAAATGTTAACAATTGTTGGACTTGTGGAGGTATTTTGAGAACCCTAAGAGACTCTTATAAACATCTGAAGGAAAATATTCTTTAATCATCGATGCAGACTAATCAGAAATGTTGATTAGTGATTTTATTGTATTTTGGAGAGTTAGAACAAACAGGTGGGATTCTCGAAGTCAGTCAGTTTCTTGGGGTCTGAAGCAACAACAGCACAGAGCTCTGAATTTTTGGAAGAAGCCGTTTCTTTTCTTCTTTTTCTCCTTTATTTGAATGTTGTCAGACTTCTCTGAATTATTAGTAATAGAGACAACTGGCTCAGACATGGATAGACTTACAGAAGGGAGTTCCTCACTGGGAAGATCATCAGACAGAATTTTGGAAGCAGGTTCTTCAGTAAGAAGAACATCAGCCATTTGTGAACTTTCAAACGGAGGTTCTTTAGTAGGAAGAACATGTGACTTCGGCAGACCTTCAGAATGAGGTTCTTTAGTTGGAAGAACATCAGGCACTACTGGACTTTCACAAGTGGGCTGGAAGATCTGGCATATGCTCTTCTTTGCTACATCAGCAATTGTTCTGAGCAGCTCTGGTGCAAAGTTTGCAATTTTGTTCAGCAGAATCTGTTCTGGATATTTCTCTCTGACTTCAGACAGGATACTTTGCACCATGCCACCTCTGATGGACCTTGAGAAGATGTCCTGGTTTTCCATTGTTGGGAGAGATTTGGACACTCGATCCAAAGTGGCCTTTGTCACACTGGTGGAGAGGATGCTCAATCTCTGGGAGGCCATGTTCAGTAGGGAGTGAGGAGGAAGCTCCCAGAAGCCATGCAGGACACGGGGAACCACCTCTATCACCACATCTGGAGCAGTGAGCAGTTTGGAGGTTTGTGCGTCCTGCTGCCTCTCTTTAAGGAGGTCAATGTACTGCCTGACATTGCTGAGGAGCTTAGGTGTTCTGCAGAATAAAGTTATAAGAATGATCTTTTACACCTATTTAAAGAATCACAGAAATATTGAAACACTATAGCTGGACTGTTAATGATTGTACGGCAGATGTGATCACTGAAATTTAGGAGGTATGGCCTCTGGAAATCCCAGCTGCATCCGGGCTTGAAACTTGATGTCCCTGGCTTGGTTTTCCTTCTGAAGCAGTTTCAGGTGTGAGGTGGATGGTCTGTAGGTGTCACAGTAACTCACTGCACGCTGACTGTCTCTTTGCTCCTCTCCACCAAAAGATCTCCCATACCTTCTGCAGTGAGGCTCGATGGTATTTGGTTTTCCTTCTGAAGTCTGAGGAACTCCATCTTCATTGAAATCTAAAAATAAAAGGAGACATTTAATTAGCACCACTCTCAAGTCCTCAGAAATCACCTGATATTTTATCTCAGTTTTGGTTTGGATGGGTCTGGGTCTTACCTGAGCCCTGTAACCTGGTAGATATCAACAGATCTCCACAGCCGTGTTATATATGGGTGTGTTGATTTTTTTTAAAGTGGCAGGTAATTTCAAATGCACCATTTTTAGGAGCTTAACAAACATCAGCAAATACACAAACTGTTTGTGTGCAGTTTGTCTCACAGTTGCTAGCTAAAGGTCCAGCTGCTGTATTTCACAGGGAGAGAAAAGGAAGTGAGCTAACTTCACTCAGAGATGGAGAAAGATAAGACAGGACAGGAGAGAAGAGAGGTTAGATTTAACAGTAAGGACTGCTCAGTGGGATTTCATAAACTGGAAATTTAAAGCTCGCATGCAAGTCCTCATGTTTTTAAATGTGACATCATTATTTTGCATATCATACAAAACAAACTATGGCCGACTGTGTTATTTGAAGGTTGCATAAACTGGTTAATTTGCTGTACTGTGATGATATTGTATGGTTATACTGTCAGTGTAGAGGATAGAAATCAGCCAGGATAATTCATGAAACATCTGCTTACATCTTGTAGAATTGTGTAAATCTAGAGCAGCAGGTCAGCTGATCACAGCCTGTACATTATCTACTGGAGCTCTCAATAGCAATTATTGTGAGTTATGTTTCTTTTGCCCACACCGAGTTTTCTGCTGAATCTCACTTTAACCCCTGACCGTTCTAATTTTATTGCTAAGAAGCAAAGTCACCCTCTACATGTAGGCAACAGAAACTTAAAAAAAACCTTCTTTTTGTTCAGATTCAAGGTAACCTAACTTTTTTTTACAATTATACTCCGCTTGAATCTGAACAAAAAGAAGGAAAATTACCAACTTTTTCTTCTTTTTGTTCAGATTCAAGCTGAGGACAATTGTCGAAAAGGTTAGGATGCAAACTTTAGTGTATCTACCCATATAATTTATCATTATGTTAATATAGGACAAGGTTCAGTTAGCTTTGAAGAAAATTTAAAACATCCTCCTTAGAGTTTTTTACTTTCGTACTTTAAGTACTTTTCAGAGCCTGTTCTTTATTACTTTTACTTGAGTAAAGAAGTTAAATCAGTACTTTTACTGGAATATTTTTAACAGTAGTATTTGTACTTCTACTTAGGTACAGAATGTCTGTACTTTTGCCAACTCTGGTCTTGTCTCCTGTTAGAATGTATTTTTATCTTTAAGGCTATATACCTCGTAATTAGCATCAATTAGCAACTCTTACTGTCTTAACTCCATAGGCCTGACCGGAGGATAAGAGGTGGTTACCATGGTAATAGGAGTGTTGCCTGCAAAAGGGTCAAGGGTCAAGGAGATATCCAGAGAGAAGAAACGTGATCTGATAAACACCTAAGGCCAACGACTCATGTTAACATTCAAAGTGTTTGCTGCCTGGGTGTGGTCCTCTTTGAGCGGGCAAAGAGACATGGCAGCCATTTTTAACTTGAACCTTGAACTGCTCATTAAATTTAAGAAAATTCACTTTGAGCATATTTGTCTTCTCTCTCAAAAATGAACCCAACACTCCCTCCCCTCAACCCTTAACCGATCACTGCAGATGATTCTCCCTGAGCCTGGTTCTAGCAGATGTTTCTTCCTGTTGAAGGGGAGTTTGTCCTTCCAGATGTTGCCAAGTGTTTGCTCATATGTGTCCTCTGAATGTTGGGCTTTTCTCTGTATTATTGTAGAGTCTTTATCTTACAGTATTCAACAACTCAATGTGACTGTTGTAATTTGGTACTGTATAAATAAAACTGTATTCAGTCTAACTGAATCAACAGGTGGAAATTTCTCCAAATATTTGAAAATGTTATGCATCTTGAATAATATATTTTCATCTTTATTTGTGATAAAAGTATTTTACAATTAAAAAGCAACCAGATTTTTTTCTTTTGCGGTGCAATATTGTTTCTATATCCATTTGATTTTATTCAAAAGTGCCACAATGGCAACTAATCTTTAAATTAGCTGATGCTAATGTTAATTTGAAACAGTTTAATTGTGAATATACAGAATAAGTTCAATAAAAATGTTTATGATGAATTTACAGAGCAGAAATGACAGATAGCACTACAAGAAAGTGAGGAAAGGTGGGAAAAAAGTCAAAATTCCTGCATACACAAACGTGAATGAGACGAAAGCTAAGAAATTAGAATATGATGATATAATCAGCAGCCATGCTGCAGCAGAAAGCTGGTGGTGCAGTTAATTTTTCTCCCAGAGAGTTTGTCCCAGGGGATTTGAGAGTCCATATCTTGATTCATCACCGGCAGCGGTGCAGTTGAATGTTTTAAGAGGAACCAGGGGTATGCAGTCGAGCACAAGGCTTAATAAATAGTGTTCTTAAGAGCCATTCGTAGCTACAGCATACAAAAATGATGATGGATGGGCTTTCTTTGCTGTGCCTCATTCCTTATCCAAATGAAATCCGGGAAGTCCATTCATACCCCTTAAGAGATAATAAATGGAGGAGTTGGCTTGTATAGACCTCATGAGTTGACCTACCTCTTTGCTTACTGTGCTGACATCCATTACTTTCTTCCCCACTGCCTCCTCCTCCACTCTATGAACCCACTTTTCAGACTCATCTATTTCCAGGTATCACATTAAAGCTATTCAGTTGAACATCTGTGATAAATCTTTATCACTTACTGAAATCAATGCATGTGTGCAAATAAAATCAACAACCTAAAGCAGTTATTGCCTAATAAATGCTGCCTAATAAACGTGCTAAAATTCCTTACCCTGCTTACTGTTTGAGGGAACTGGATACTGTCCCAGCTTGCACTTGGCAAGCTGGCTGATCTCAGTGCAGAGATGGTGAGGTTGTATTTAAACACAGCACCTAGATCAGTATTCCTGTTTAAAAATGATTTCAAAACCTGTATGAGGAGTTAGAAAGATGCACAGCTGACCTCAAATAATGATTTGCAACATTACCCTTCATGGACAACTCCAACTAGAAATGTTGCAGGAGAAAAGCTGCTAAAAGTCTTGTGGTTAATATACCTGAAGAATCTGTACTGCACTGTAGTTGATCAAACTATTATTACTTCTGCTACACCCGCTAATAAACAGTCTTATGCACCTCGTCCTCAGAGCTTTTGGAGTGATGAGAAAATGAGCAAATCTTTTAGCTAATGGAATGTAGCAGAGCTTATAGTGTAAGCTATGACAGCTAAGTACAATTTAAGACTGCTCAGTTATGACTAATCATAGTCACAGTTACTCTGCTTGCAGCTGAGATCATAGTTATTTAATCTAAATACTTAAAGCTCTTTCACTTTTTCATCTTAAAAAAGATTCTCACATTTTCTAAAAGCAATTTTTCTTTGAAGGTTGTGTTAGGAAGAACACCATGCTCTATCCTCCTGAAGCTGAGAGGTTATTTTGTTGGAATCATACCTTGAAACATTAAACACTCTAGATCCTCAGCTGAACTGAATGCTTGTAATGCAGATGCAGATCCCAGTGCCTCACTGTGTGCTGCCACTGGTGACTGAGAGTCTGTACTGTATGTAATGTCTTCTGTTTTGGATCCTGCTGATTTTAGTCTTTTTCTGTCCTTGGCATTGATGTTTAACGCTCTCTTTACAATATAAGGACAATATCTTTCCCACGAGAAAAGTACCTTTTTGGCCAGACTATTCTTTCAACCTGTCACCTTTACAAATTGTTATTCAGATAAATTCTAGTACAAGTTTTAGTTGTAGAAGAAAAACACCTCTTTTTTAGTTGGATGATATACCTCTGACTACACCAACATCTCAGCTGAATTGGTCTGTTCTAACTGTGAATAAAAGCAGCAGTGAAGAATTATGAGCACTGTGTTTTATTTCACAAACTTAAAGAAAGAAAGAATGAAACACTAAATATTACGCTTAAAAGCTGCACAGGTTCTTGCCTACGGGTATGGGTTTTGAGAAAAAAACAACACCAAAAAAACCCAAAAATAGTATGAAGAAACTGAAATATCCTGAGAAAAAAATACATATAAAAATATCAAATCAGTGAAAGAAAAAGGGATGGTATGTCCAAAATGTCACTGAACAGATTCAAAATGTTGGGAAACAAAATTGTCAGATCAGCGAGAGCAATAAGAAAACTGTGATATGCCTCAATGACTACACAAGACAAGAATTATTGCTACATTTTCATCATGTGCTACATCATGCTCCTCTCTGAGATCGCAACTGATGACAGCCGACTGCTCTCATTAAACAATCAGGTCTGTGGTACATATGTCACCGTGGCAAATATATTACGAGCACCCAAAAAGTCATTTTATTTCCAGTGACTTTAATTATCTTTCTGCCGTTAATACCTCTCACAACTGTACATCCATCATGTCGGTGATTGCTTTGCAGAAGGTGGAGGAGTCTGACAAATATTCGTTCTGCGGTAACTCACAATTAAAGTGAGACTGATGAAATCCTGGCACGGTGGATTTTTAATGAAGCAGCTTTCACTCTTGTTTTGTAGCATGTGAATCTTGCATGTTAACATCAGGAGTTGATGATCAATGTTCGAGCAAATGAGATCCCAGGAGGCTCCTACGTGATGTTATCTTCACGCTTATTTCCATACATAACAGACAGGTACAAAATTAAAAGACAGGGTGGGGGAGATAAAAGGAGGGTTTACCAGACACTGCAGAGTAAAAAACAAATCTACACATGTTATTAGCAAGCATCTGAAACCAGTATACCTAAAGGGGGTGGCTGTAGCTCAGGCGGTAGAGCAGGTCATCCACTGATCGGAAGATTGGTGGTTCGATTCCTGGCTTCCACTAGTCTGGATGCCAAATATCCTTGGGCGAAATATTAACCCCAAATTGCTCTCCGATTCTTTCCAAGTATGAATGTATGTACTTAGAGCAATGTGCTTGTGTGAATGGGTGAATGCACAAGTTGTGTAAAGCGCTTTGAGTGCTCAGAAGAGTAGAAAAGCGCTATATAAGAACCAGTCCATTTACCATTAAAGTTTAAATACCAAATCCTTTTTTGGACAAGGCTCTGAACTTGTTTATAGCTATAAAATTGCATATTAAGATATGGTTTCTAAGGGCACTGACTCATTGTTTTAACCATTCAGGAAATGGTTAAAACAATGTGTTATTTTCTGTTGCCCAGAACTTGCTGTCTGATTCGTATAAATTGATTTGTACAGGCGTCTTCGGAAGAAGAAAAGTGGGTTATGAAAATTCTGGTTCCCACACTGAGATGGTTGACGATTCAGTCCATTGTTTGATGGATTCCTTCATCAATTTGCCCGATTTTGTGAGTGTATTTTGCTAATTGGGTGCACGCACATACTATATATTACCATTATATATCATTGTATTATACTATTATCCAAACAGTGCAGTATTTGCAAATAATACTGATAATAGCTGTTGAAATTAACTTTGTATAAACAATAAATTATTAGGATGTTTTTAGTGGGGTGTCTATGAATAATACTAAAATAATCATAATCTCTGGGTTTTCATCAGACTGAAAAAATATTTTTACACATGCAAACTATAAATACACGAATGTGCAGTCACATCAAAAATAGCTCCTATATATGGTTTTGTTGAAATGATCATTTTGATATACGTTTAATTCCATAATTGCCACATCATGACTGTAAGTGCTGAAAATTCAGTGAAATTGTAGCATTAATCGGGATGGTACGTCTCAGTTATTGCATTTGTAAAGGAGGTCATGTTTGGCTGTTAAAAGGAACAGGAAAAGGAACAAAAACTAACAGACTATTTATTTATTTATTTATTTATTATTTTTTAGAGATGGAGCATGGACTGATAAAGGTTTTAGTGTTTGTACCGTCACCAATGTAGTGCCGCTAAGAGATGAAGTTGTGTGTTTCTGGAGTGTGTGCCAGATTTTCCCAAACGATGCACCATCCTTGGATCAAGCCAGATTAAGAGCATCAATTTTCCTAATTCTGGATTTTATGAATTGGGAACTCCAGTTTGAGAAAGCACAATCCCTCTTCTAACTTTTGTTTTCTATGGGGTACTAAACTATGCAAAAAATGCATATTCTTCTAGAAATGGGAGGGGTGGGGTCAGGGTTTCTAGGAGTTGGACTAACTGTGCAGTATAGACGGGTATAGGTGCCATGTCATGCTGCCTGTAGTGACAAAGATACTAACAAAAGCAAAAGTAGAGAAACTCAGTCAGGATAAGGAAAGAGCAATGGTGTTTGGCCCCCACCTGAAAAATTATTCCTATTTTGGGAGAAGCACAAAATAGGGTGATATTGTTGTCACCAGTTTCTTTTGCACCAAAGCAGGTGAAAACGATAAACAGTTTATGTTTCCAAACTGGGTAGATTGATATCCTTGAAGTTTGTCTGACATTGTGTTATTACACTGTGATGATTGAATGTTCCCTAATGTTGTTCTGCAGTGTATACCCTGATATTTATGTTGGTTTCAATGGCATTTGCATTCACTTTCATATCACAGAAAGAAAAATTGACTATTTGCACTGGTGGAGAACTCTCTCCCTCTCTGTCTGGAGTAGTTGTCAATTATATTGCTTTCCAACCACTGATAAACCTTTTATTTTTCTTATTCAAAGGACAAAGTCACCGAGGCCTCACAAAATGTGACAACTCTAGGATTTCTGTCTTAATTACAAGAATTTTGCACATATATCAGATTGGATGAAATGTTTGGCTGATCACTGAAGGGCAGATCATTGTGAGTCTGGTGTTATTTTTCAGCAGCGACTACACGGTGACTTGGGGATTGTGTTTATTTCCATCCTTACATCTGGAGCCTGTCACAGCCTGTTGCATGGCTAATGCTGAGAGACAGACAATTACTTGCACTCACATTTACACAGTTAACCTAACCACACTAAATGCATGTCTTTGGACTGTGGGAGGAAGCTGCAGTACCGGGAGAGAACCCATGCAGACATGGAGAGAACATACAAACTTCACTAGCCAGGTGTTGGACCATCAGGATCTTCTTGCTGTGGGACACCAGCGCTAAGCACCATGTCACCATGATGCTCAAATCCAGTGATCCATCGGCTAAATCAACTGCACTTTGAAATTTGGTAACCATGTCACGACGAGTGAGAAGAGCCGTGTGGAAGAAATGAAGGAGGATCCAAGCGCAGGCAGTGGTGAAGGTGTGAAGGTGGTTTATTGAATAAATGGCAAACGAAGACAAACTAAACTATACTGGAAAACAACTGAACTACAGCGCAGAAACCAGAACACGAACATGAAGGAGGGCGAGCAGAGGCAGACGATGGTAGACAGCAGGGAAACACACAGCTGAAGCAGGGTAGAATACACAGACGGACCAGCAACTACAAAGACAGAAGACGCGACTTAAATGCACACAGAGAAACACAGGGAGATTACACACAGGTGGGGGACACAGCTGGGAGTAATCAACGAGACGAGACAAGAGGTAAAACTGAACACACTCACATGAGACGCAGACCTTCACAATAAAACAGGAACAAGAAACCATCACACAAAGACGCAGACTCGACACTGAGAGACAGACAGAAAATGACACATGGAACTTGAACTAAACCTGCAAAAACATGACAACTCAAAATACTGGGTCAAACTGACCCAGAACCGTGACAAACCATTATCTTCGTAACACCTGGCAGGTCAAAGAACTAGTAAGACACTGGGTCTGGGATTAACTTTGTATTTTAAGCATACCCAGTTTCAGAATCTCGAAGCCACACAAACACCCACCCAGGACAAACAATCATTCACGCTCACACTCATGCCTACAGCCAATGTAGAATTTAACCTAATATGCATGGCTTTGAAGTGTGACAGGAAGCAGCTGGACAGAACTCATACATGAAGACCTGGACCAACATTATTATTATGATGTAGGAACAGCACCAACACGGGGATATCAGATCACACAAGGAAGAAAGCAAAAACTGTGGAGCCACACCATCATGACACCCAACTAGAGGATGTTTTCTTTCAAATCAAGTCTCCTACATGCTTTCTGACTTTACATTTATTGCCTTTCTGCAAGATTTCCCTTTGGGCACTCCAAATAGGTTAAAAAACAAAACAAAACATTCAATGACACTTTAAGCCGAATGATGAACCGACAAAGGAAAGCTGTTAGTCTGCAAACTAAACGCTAACAGAGAAGTGAGCTCTGCAAAATGCTGTAACAAACAATCCCATTCTGAGCAACACAGGAGTGAGATTTCTCATTTTTAAGGTGTAATTCAATATGGCACGCCAGAATTATCCCTATCCAATCCCATTCAGCCTGTAAATTACATCATTCCCTTCTGCTTGTGTTGTGGATACATTTTCATCTTATTCTCTGTGTTGTTTATTGAGAACAGCTTAAAGATTATTGAAATGTTAGCTGAAGCAGTTACGTCTTTTTCTGAACAGTTTGATACATTCACGCACATACATCGACTGTGACAGGTGCAAGCATGCACTGTGGCCTTCACGACTGATATGTGCATATAAACGTGTGTTTAGATGTTTATATGTGTATAAGCACACATACTCTTATGCACAACACTCAGAAATACATAACACTGATATACTGAAAAAGTCTCATTGCTGTTCTTCTTTTAAAAAAATTATGCTCACCTTGTCACACTCAACAAAGTAGGATATTCAGAGGAGGCTATCTCTGCTAAATACACCACCTTTAAATGCAAAATTGCTGGTGGACATACAGAAAAACACAAGATGTTTAGAATCTGGCGGTAGTAGAAGTATGGTTTTGATTTGATACAGCTGCAGCGTGACACTGAGGTTCACATGAAAGTCTATTAACTTATTAATGAAAGCATAACACTTGCTCTTGCTCTTATCAAATGGCAAAAGACAGCTGTAAATGAGAAATTCTACCTTATGAATTAATTCATGAAATGAGTGACTCTAGGCATCAAAATATTAATAGATTTTGCTGTTTGCTCATAGTCACTTTGAAGGCTTGGCGTAGTGTTTTTCATTTATCTGACAGAATGTGTTGTGGCCACCTTCTTGTTCAGAGATGCTCACCATGCCTGTACTGGTCCAGTCATGTCCTTTTTCTCCTAGGGGTGGGTTGATATGATGCCCGACTGAGTCCTGTAGTCTGTTTACAGCAGACTGTGTCAGTGGTGCTGTTGTAATTGATGATTAGGTTCATTTGAAACTTTAATGAATTAGAAAGAGCTTAATTTAAAAAATTTTTTTATGAAAATTCTGCAAGCATGAGTAAATCATCACCAACAACAAACAAGGCAAACTAGCTGAAACAAGTAAATTGCAAAGGGATGATAGATGACAGCTATTTAATAGTGCGTGATGCTGAGAATAAGATTTAGCATAGGTCTTGGCAACACAGACTAAAAATCATGTCCATATATATTTTTCGGGTGTGCATGTTTAAGCGGTGCCGGAGACAGTAGTCAGGTAAATAAATGCTTATTTTGTCATTTAAATAAGTGATTGCATGTCAATTGTGACTAAACCTATGAATGATCCCATGTTCAAAGTGAAACCACATTCTGCACAGGCATGCAGAAGATAGCATGTAAAAACGAAAACCGCCAGCCAGCTAATAACTAACTAATCCGACATCATGCACATGCAAAGCAAAGTGCAACACACATCACTCATACATATACATGTATGATGTTTAACCTCGCCCGTTAGATTGTGCAGTTTTGAAAGCTCTCTGCTTTTTAGACAAGTTTAACAGCAAGGAAGTGACATCTTTACAATGACAAAACAGAGGAGAGTCATTCATCTGCTGTCGCCCCGATTGGTAAGTTGGTCTTACTGTGTGACTTCAGTGTTGTAATGGGTTGCGTCAGAATCACAACACAAATACTACACAAAAGAGACCAGCAACTTATTACCTGTGAGGCAGAACAATTTCTTTTGTAATGTGGCTCCTTTTTCCTCCCACAAATCAACAAACTTTGTCAACTGTTGCCACACAAGCAGCTGTAGCACTACTTCAACGCATGGCTCAAAAGTTGGAGATATTAATAGCTGGACCCAAGCTGTGTTTTCCTCCAGTGCTGCACAAGAACTGTGAAGTGTAGAGAAAAAGTCGGGGCTGGCACAGCTTTATTTCTCTGCTATGCAACATCAAGTTATATCAATACAAACAATGTTATCCAAGTCTGTATTTCTTAAGGAAAATATATTGGTATACATTAAAAACTCTATATATTCTACAGCCCTTTGTCAACCTTGTATGTGTCAATTAAAAAACAAACACAAAAAGGAATAAATATTTATGTCTTTGTAGCGAACACTGTTGGGAGAAGCCTTAGAGACAACAAAGTGTCTCATTTTTACTCTCAGGCGATGCAGAGCCTCGGTCTGGGTAACAAACCACACCAACAACAGAGCGTATCTGCTGCTCATTCCTCTCTGCTCTCACTGAACATAGATGCCTGCGGTGGGAGAGCAAGACATTGCCCTGATAGGTCAGTACCGGTGACCCAGAGGTTATGTCCATCTTTTGTATACAGTCCATGGGGAAAAAGCCACCCATCACCCAGCAGTAATTTATGGCCACAAAACACTTCATGACCTGGAAGCTGTTAGAAAAAAAACAGCATTTAGTTCTAATTTTGCTCAGTACTCATAAATACCAATTACTGGAGCTTACACTCACAAATGGAGAAGCTGATGTCATAGTGTGCATAAACATCTCTTTCTTAGCCAAACAGGTCGGCAGTACAAAGCTGAACCATTTTCCTAAAAGCTCTTCACTCGTTACGCACACGCACACACTCATTAGCCGTGATAGAGTGCCATGTAGTAATGAGTGGCTCCTGGTTGCGTGATAGAGCTCAAGTGTCTTCAGAGGCAGTGAGGTCAGCCGACTGCCGCTTCGATGCCACAGCAGTTTAATTAGAGCATTCTATAATGGAGCCCTATCTGGAAAAGGCCTTAATGAGCACCTAGTCTTTCTATGTGTCCTTAATTTGTTCCACATAACTGAGGCCATGAATAATCTCAAACTGTGAACGATTATCTAAGGCCAGTGGGGGTTGGGTGAGGAGGTGAGGAGGGGATTATGGGTGAAATGTGTTTTTGGGAGTGCTTTTAGCTTTGCTCAGCCACCATAGAGCTGAGAGCTAGGCGGTGGGGTGCAGCTTCGAGGTGTGGACAATGCAGTTTCTGCCAGCCATGGCATGGACTTTACATTCCCCAAACACACGCACACAAGCTTAAGGATGGTGGTTGCCATGGCAACTGGGCAAAAATAGTAGAAGAGGGACGACTCGGGGCACACATGCTCATCAACACGCAAACCCTCTCAGAAGCCGAGTGATTTTTGCAATCTTTCAACACGTTTGTCTCCTCCCTTCCTGACATGCTTCCATCCCTCCCTCGAGCTCTCTTTCTTCCCCTTCCGCTTGCTCTGCTCTCGTTTTTTCCCCCACACCTTGTCATAGTGAATACTGTCTGTGTGTCAGACAGTGTAATCCACTGACAGCCAGATTGATAGCTAAGTGTGGTTTGTATGGCTTCATTCCAGCAGCAGAGGTTTGGATGCAGCTACCTGTGTTCATCCATCATCCTCCTCTCTGCCCCGCAGACTGGATTTTTCTCTGCTGTGCTTCTCTGCTCATACACACACACACACACACACACACACACACACACACACACACACACGCACTAATGCTTTTGTCCCTATGTATTGCACACATACTGTTCAGTGTATAAAAACTCACTCTTGTGGATGCACACACTTACTTTCACATACATGCATCAGCAGCCATGTGTTCTCGCTGACACAAGCACACTCATTCATTCATACACACACACACACACACACACACACACACACACACACACACACACACACACGCACGCACACACACACACACACACTTTTGTTAGGCTTTCCTTTTCCAAGCTCTCTTATGCTCTGTTTTCACACACTGTATCCACTTTTTATTCCAACTCCACCAGCCCTCTTCATTCCTCAGCACCCTTCACCCTCTTTACCCCCTTCCTGCTGCATTCGCAGCTCTGCCTGGCTCCCTTCCATTCACGCACCACTCCTTATACATATTTGACTTGTAAATTGAAGCTCTATTTGTGTCATGCCCAAGAGGTGCTGTCAATTAGTCTAAACACCGTGACGCTTCTCGTGAGGAGAGAGTGAGCGAAAAGAGAGAGAGAGAGAGAGCAATGAAGGCAGGGAGAGAGCGACAGTATGAGGAGGACCAGAGAAAAGGAAAAGAGATGGTGATAGGAAGTGAAGTAAATTCGGGAGGAAAAGAAGGTGGCAAGTAGGAGGTTTGTACTTGGTGATCCAAACACAGAGGGTCCCCACGGTGTTAGAGCAGATCCCAGATCAGTGCGAATGTCATCAGACAAAAGTCCCACTCCAACCTGCTGAACACCTTGACAATAAGCGCTGATAAGACGATCACCCACAGAGAGCTGTTGAATGCTGGGAGTGTTGGGACTCATGCTGGAGGATCTGCATGTGCTGACAGTCTAGCACAGGGTGGGCAACTCCAGGCCTCGAGGGCCGGTGTCCCTGCAGGTTTTAGATGTGTCCTTGAACCAACACAGCTGATTTAAATGGCTAAATTAGCTCCTCACCATGTCCTGAAGTTCTCCAGAGGCCTGGTAACGAACTAATCATGTGATTCAGGTTTGCTGACCCAAGGTGAGATCTAAAAGCTGCAGGACACCGGCCCTCGGGGCCTGGAATTGCCCACCCCTGGTCTAGCATGTGTTAGACAGCCCTGCTTGGCATAATGTACACTGACACAAAGATGTAAACAATTACTCACAGCACAGAACACACACACACGTAATTTGAATGAATTTAATTGGCATTTTTGCAAACAAAACCTCTGTGTTAAAAGTAGTCAGTGCTATTCTATTATTTTATAGAACTACATAGATCTATGGGAAAGGCTACGGTATAGCTATATACCCTAATGCTGTATCCTGCGCCTGGTGTGCGCACCTTCACAGAAATGTAACTACGTCTTGCAGTGATACAGAGCTCAGCTGTGATGGGTTTTTCTCATTTCCATATCCCTCACAATATGAGCATAGACAGAGCTGGTTCTGAAATCTTTTTTCCTCTCTGTATTACCATAAAAGTAACTGTTGTGAGCTCCAAGTCCAACAAATAACAGCTTAATTTCACCTGTGATGACAGAACAATCCAGAAACAGCAGCAGGGATTCAGTGCAGTATGCTTTCTGCCTCTGCAGTGGTTACACTGATGGCCAGATATGGCCACAGTAAGTTTTTGGCTTGTACACTTAGTTCCATAACTTAAGGTCCTGGGTTTGATTCCACCAGCTGGCTGGGGCCTTTCTATGTGGAGTTTGCATCTTCCCCCTGTACTCTGGTTTCTGCAAGACATGCAGTTAGTGGGGCTAGGTTAGTTGGTGATTCAAAATTGGCCTTAGATGTGAATGTGACTGTCTGTCTGTCTGAAAATAGATGGATGGAAGGATATCATTTTTATAATTTTAATTCATACCCCACCACAGGTAATCAGACAATTCTAATGTAGACTTTTATGTTTACTTCAAGGTGTTTAACAAAAAAGGATAAACTATTAAGGAGTTGTAGCCAGTTTCATAGATCAAACTGTTTCAAAGGTACTGAGACAATTGACTGATGGGGAGGATTGCAGGCAGCCAAAGCTAATTCTTTTTATTTCTTGACAAGTCAGGCTGATAAAAGTTGTGAGCTGAGTCCAAGTGTTGAACTCGCATTTGGTGCCTGGTGACCAGAACATGGGGTCCACAGGGATATTAATGCGCTTGCTTAAAAATCAAAATAAACTGTTTAGTGAGTCAGAAAAAACTTTACGAGTGTCCAAATCAACAATCTGGTTCATTATTTAAAATAAGGAATGGACTGGCCAGCTCAGCGGGACCAAGTGACCTGAAAAACCACAGAAGACAATCAAACTGGATGATTGCAATTTTTTTTCATTGCTAAGAAAATCACTGCACAACATCTAAACATGCCCAGAACCATCTTGATGAGGTAGGCATACTAGTGTCAAAGTCTACAATGAAAAAAAAGCCTTCATGAATGGAAAATCAGAGGATTTACAACTAGGTGCAAACCACTCAAGAACAGGAAGAGCACATTAGATCTTGCCAGAAGACATTCAAAAGGCTCTGTGCAGTTCTGAAAAAAGATATTCTTATACCACAACGTTATGCATGGGCATGTATGGCTGCCAACATAATTAAATCCTAATGTTTATTGATGATGTGACAGCTGATAGAAGTAGCAGGATGAATTCTGAGTGATGCCGGGCTGCCCTTTGTGCTCAGATTCAGGCAAAATGCTGAAAAACTGATTGCACAGATAGATAATTACCCATGCCATACTGTGGAAGTAACACAAGAGCTTCTCAAACATACTGGATATTCTTCAATGGCTAACTCAGTCAATTGATTACTAGAGTCATCAGTCAGTCACTGACTGCAAAGGACTTCCATTCAAGTTTAAAAAGCAAAGCTGTAATTCCTGAACAGCTAATGTGACGGAGTTTTCTTTAAACCCCTTGAATTAAGTCTAAAAACATATCTGCACTTTAAACACATCTTGTTTAATTTAAAATATTCACTGTTGTAATTCACAAAAAATGAGTCATGTTCATCACGTGTGGCTGCTCTGCTCCGTGTCTGCCTTTCTCTCCTTGATACAGAGGATGGGGAGCAGAGGACACACACACACACACACACACACACACACACACACACACACACACACACACACACACACACACACACACACACACACACACACACTGTGAAACAGAGAGTCAAAAAACAGCAGAAGACACATCTCATTGAGCTTAAATGAAACAAGTACACATAGCAAACTAAACTGAAGCTAATAAATGGCACTAATGTCAGATAAACCTGATTAACAGCTCAGACATTGTTGATCAGTCACCTTCATGTTTTATGCCAGTTATCCAACCATAAGATATCTGGTTGACTCAGCAGTATGTACCATAAATACTTAATTGCAAGGTGTTGGAGGTTGCTGTCAAGGGTACAAGTGTCCTGAAAAGACTTTTTTCATGGCAGCAGTCTTAACCTTAAAAATAGATAGTTCACAGGAAAGAACTAACAGAAAATGTATTAAGAGCCGCGGGGCGTCTGGAAAAGCACAGGTCTAAGTAACAGCATTAGTGATGGCTCTGTTCCAATCACATATCCCAGTAAGCCCTGAAAAAGAGCAAGCGTGCACAGTGCCAAGGCCAGAACACTCACACACCTTGTAACGACGCTAATTGTAAGTATGAACTGTACAACTTTACCTGCTGTGACATTTCAGATTGTCTGCTGTGGAAGGTGTCTGTGGCAACTACCGATCTTTACAGTAATAGTCCAGTGAAAGATACTTCCTTTTGCTTTCACCCTGTGATTAGTGCTGGAGTTGTAGATACTTTAAATGATTGTTTCCCCGCATAGGCTAGTTTGCTAATGTCCATATTCTGTATTTAAGCATTTAGAACCAGCTTTCCATCCAATAGTAACCGAAACATAACTAGTTTGCTGAAGTACTGGAGGTAAGCCGGGCTGGAGGTAACACTACAAGGTTATTGTTCGATAGGTTTGTGTTTATTTATTAATTAATGCATTTGTATGTATGGGGGTTAGGGATAGTAGTAGGATAGATGGGATTGTGTCCGTATTGAAGACATTTAATGTTGCTTCTTTTTTTATTGTTTGGGGACAAATGTGTTATTTTGTTGTGTTAAGTGAGAATAAACCTTTAGTGGAGGCAATGAGCACTTTTCAAAAATTCTGCACCTGTGTTTTCACTGAGTTGTTGACGATTAAACCTTTTCTGGGCTTTGCTTTTAAAAAAAAATCGTGTTTTTCATGGGTATACCTACTAATAATTTTTTATTTTTTTTTTAAAACAACACACAGTAAGCTTTATTTCTGAGTATGTGTTGCTACAAAATACAGCAAAAGAACCAGACGGATTTACTTTTAGCCTTCACGTGTAGCTTAGCTTAGACTGCATGAAAGAACAAAGGTGGTTATAACAAATACGGACTATATAACACATATTTCCCCGATATGCTAGATTTCATGTCATGTTTGTACATTTAAATAAACTGCTAATAAAAATATATAGAGACAAAAGGATGCCTCAAGACAACAGTCAGATGAATATCTTTTCTTGGTTTTAATAGCAGCTGAAACTTGTGAGGCTTGCACGTGGTCAGATGCCTTTATTAGAGGCTCATTTCTGTTGATGATTGATTTGTCATGTATAATCAGTGAATTACTTGTTTACTCTCTGGCAACTGTCCTTGGCTCGGTGTTGTGTTTGTTGCATTTCAAATCGCTAAATGTTATAACACAGTTAAAGAGGGATTCTGTTTCGTTGTCATTTCACATGCTGTTGCATATTGACACGGGACCGAGTGGTCTGTACTGAAACTGGACAGGTGCAGAAACCCAGACAGAGACAGCAGGTGGTTTAACAATATTTTATTGGTTAGGCTTAAACTTTGGTAACGTGTCGAGGAGAAAAGCAAATAAAACGTAGAGCTTGACGTGGCGTGGCCTGGGTAACGAGGCTAAGGAGTATGCAGGACTAGAGAGAGGGAACGGGGCCTGAGATGCAGACTGGAGCTGGGCAGGAAACAGTCACACTGAAGAGAGAAGACAACGGAGTTAGGGAGTTAGTGGAGGTAGCCCTTAAGTGGAAAGTAATTTGTATAGCAATTCTTATTTGCAGGAGGAGGAACAGAGTGTTAAGAGGGGGGAGACAAGAATCCGGGCGAGCTGAGTGGCGTGGAAAGGCTGACCTGAGATCCGGAGGTTTCAGATGGAGGTTGATGGCAGGAGGGCAGGCAGGTGAGGCACAAAGGGATTTCTACAATCCTTAGTCCGCGTGTAAAGCATGAGCCAAAGGTTTGAGCCAAGGTGAATCCAGAAACTGCAGCACAAGAAAGTTTCGTTAACAAGGTAAATCACATAGAGAACTTGAAACATGCCGGTTACCAACATAGGTTGATGATGAACTGGCGGTGAATGAACGTCAGCGTGAAGCTTAAATCACTCTGGCATGATTACTTGCAATTGGATCCAGGTGTGCAGGAGCTGGAGGAGGTGGCCCTGCCCAGGGACGTGTCCCAGGTAGGTTCAGGAGCCTTGTGGAAATTCCAGCCATCCACCGCGGACCATGAGACATAGATCAGCAAACAGGAAGCATCTGCTGATAATACTACCCTGCCGATTGGGCTCTAGTAATAATGAATGAACTGTGATATCCAAAACAGAAATTTCCTACTGTCTATTGTTACAAAATCAGTTTCACCCCGGTTCTGTTTATTCCTCGGGCATCCAGAGACGGCACCGGACTCGGCAGTCATTTTCACAAAAACCTTTATTCATCTTCTGTTGGTGTGGGTGCGTCGTAACAGTCAAAGCACTGTGTGTGTGTCTCTGTGTATGTGACTTCCTGCTGGTCATAAAAGTAATCTCCTCACTCAATCTACACCAAATTCCTTTAGACAACATACAAAACACAGTTAACATATTACAAACACTGAGACCCCCACTCTGCATCCACTGGGCCATTGGCCTCTTGTTGTCTTACATTTAGAGATAAGGTGAAGAGTCTCCTGCAAACCTACTTCTAAGTTATAACAATTCTGACCGTTTATTAGATTCAGGTTAAAGCATCAGCATCAGCAACCCCCAACTGTGGCTTCCTGTCTCCTTTTATGACAGCAGACCCCCAGTGTCATTAAATTTCTTTCCCTCTAAACAATCACACTCTCAGGCTACAGCTAAGCCAAACTGAAACACAGACAAATCCTTCTTTATTCCTCTGATCTAAACAAATTTAACACATCATATTATAATAACTATATTATAATAACTACTAACAATGCTGATTCATAATAAATATCAATTATTATTATTTTTATTATTATTAAATCTCACAGTACTTCCAGTACTGATTTTTTTCTTTAGTGGTTGGCAAATAAACAAATATTTGTTTTGGTTGAAACTCCGAAGCCCCCAAAACATCATAAGTCCCAGAAAAGAAACAGCTTGTTTGGCAAATCTGTGTTCCCCTTAGCTCAGCTGACACCCCCACAAACACATATGGTAGGGCAATCGCAGCTGATGTTACCTTTGCTCAAAGAAAGACTTTTCTTTTTGAACAAACTGTTATGCTGAGGTCCAGAAACAAGCACACAAGAGGAAAAATACAAAAGGCACAGTGAGGCTCCCTGATGCCACTGGCAGCTGAAACACTACAGCATGCCTTTTATGTTTATTTCCCAAGTAAAGCCAGCTCTGCATCAGTATTTTAGGGTTGTAGTCTTTGAACCAAAACTCAGCATTCAGCCCGCAGGTGTCCGTGGACTTGCCTGTCAAGTGTCTGCGTCCTAAACCAAGGACAGAACAGGAGGATTACCTCACCTGTACGCTTGTCTTTGGGGACTTCAGACAACGTCTGTTCCTGCAGGAGCCCCTCCTCTGTCATAAATACCGCCTCGGGGTGCATGATCACACACCCGATTAAACACACAAACAAAAACACACAGGCATCTCACAGCTCATTTAAACTTTTACTCTAGAGAGTGGCAAATAAACAAATTGAATCTGAGGCTGCACTGCACCCATGTGTGCGACCGGCGAGACAGACTCAAGTGCAACGCTGTAAACCTGCTTGGCAGTGAGGGTGGCTGCCGAGACGGCGTTGTTGTTGATTGTCAAGCCACCCAGTGATGTCATATTTCTTGTGAAAGCTGCTCTAGTGTATTTACAGCTGAGCTATCTGCCTGTGGGGAAATGATGCTGCTGCTTTGTTTTGGCTTTTTGCTGCTTTTTTGTGTGTTTTGGATTGGGTGAATGTGGAGCAGAGCTCTCCCTGTAGGAGGAGCAAGAAAGCTGTCAGATTTAGCAGGGGAATATTTGAGATGTCTTATCGTTGTGTGATCCCTGCATGTGTGCACATCATATTTTATAGATTGGTGAGTAAACGGGAAAAGCGGCCAAAAAAGGCACAACTCACAGTTGGATTGAAGATTGGATGATGACATCGGGAGGAAACACCACACAAAATGGAGCAGAGACGTCTTGTTCTTCTTTCCTTCCTTACCTTTACTAACCTCTGCTCCAGATTTACAAACAGAGCCTTTGATTTGATACCGCGTCTCTCTACACGAGCTGATTCAATCCCTGCAGAGGCAGTGGCGCATAGACTCTTGACTCACTGTTTTTAACTTGATTACTGTGAAAGCTTTTTTCGTGCTCGGAGGATGGGGGAAGAATAAAACACATACAAAACCAGCACAGTACTCACATTTTGTCACAGCAAGATCTCATAGAGCTAACTGGTTTTAGAGAGTGTCTGTCATGTTCTCTAATTGGCTATGGTGACATTTTGACTAGAAGGGAACTTTTGACTTTTAATTCCAAGAAAATTTCCACCCTGAGGTTGAAATTAGCAGCTGTGAAATCCAGTCTGTGGTCATATGCATTTACATTCACATGCATGCTCAAGCCTCATTTATAAATAATAGCACTAGCATGGTTTCTGCATTAATCCTCATTCAACTTTAAGCTAAGATTTATCTTGGACCTGAAGAGTCCTTTTCTGTGTGCCAGCACAGCACAAAATCGCTCTTACTAACTTGATCGTGAAATATTAATGCTGTGTGTGTATCTTGATTAAGGGGGAGTGCAGATTTTCTCCTGCAGAGGGTGAATGATGGACAGTTTTGGATTAGTGCCACTTTTGGCTGTTAAATGCAGACTGTATATAAAAGTTAGAGACAGCCACTGTGACACCCGTGGGATTCCACTGATGTAGAAGTCCTGAGTTTGCCATTTTAGTATTTCTGAAACCAGACACCATGAATGAAGGGCGGATTTAACAAAGCGCCCTAATTGCAGCACGGTGGTTAGCACTGTTGCCGCACAGTAAGAAGGTCCTGCGTTCAATTCCAGGCTGGGGTCTTTCTGTGTGGAGTTTGCATGTTGTTTGCGTGGGTCCTCCACAGGTAGTCTGGCTTCCTCTCACAGTCCAAAGACATGCAGTTAGTGGGGATAGCTTAATTGATCAAATTGCCCATAGGTGTGAATGGTTGTCTTTGTCTATGTGTTAGCCCTGCGACAGCCTGGCGACCTGTCCAGGGTGTACCCTGCCTTTCACCTTATGACAGCTGGGATAGGCCCCTGCGGTCCTGAAAAGGATAAGCGGAAGTAAATGGTTGGGTGGTTTTGGCCCTAATTACACTATGCACACCAATACAGGAGAGACCTGCCGACCACAAAGTAGCCATCATATAAGCCGCTCAGAATAATTAAAGGAACACTTTAACCAGAGAATAGCATCAATATAATTAAACTTCTGGGATATTAATCTGCTCCGATCAATTTCAGGTAGGTTGGTGTTAATGAAATTAAGAATAGCTACACTAGAGCAGGATGGGTTTTTCTAGTTTTGCATTTGATCAGGGTCACTGTCACTAATGGTAGCATGGTAGTCCAACTCCTCCAGGATGTGTTTATTAATGGTCAGAAATAGTTAACACAGATTCATTGTTCTAAATAAAATATATGATTACAAAGTAGTCCCGTGTACAGACTCAAAAGCTTTGTGTCTGACAAGCAGCATCATATGAGGCCTGCTCCCTTCTTATTGCATGACAAATCAAGAAGATCTGGAGCGGAGTCCAAGGTTGACTTTGTATCTGGTAGCAGCTTACTCTCAATATGAGGCCCAACGAGAGTTTTGATGCAAGTGAAGGACATTAAAGTGAAGAGAATTAAATGTAAAATTATGCTTATTCAAATATTCTCCTTGTATAAACAAGCTTCTCTCAAGGTCTCATAGTGAAAATGTTTTCTGCAAGCAAAAGAGGGAATCCCAGTGTTTCACTGGTAAATCAATACAAGGAAGGATGGAAGGATTCGTGAATGCAAAGAGGGCGGCGTCTTATGTCAGACATAGCTTTATAAATAACAGAGCAATAATCAGCATCTTCTGTTGTAAGGTCTTCAATAGGTGGACTCCTCCTCCTGGAGAGGAGAGATATTTATGGGCTGGTCTCATGTGGTAACACTGTTGATGTCAGGGACAGCATAAAAAGAAAAATACAGAGAAGAACAATGGCAGAGCTTAATTACTGTGTGGTTTAACAGTTTTTTAAAAATATGACAAAATTACAGGATTTCTTTTTACTAGATGAATTGAATTGCTCTATTTAAAAAGAATAATTATAGCTTTTTTAATAGTTGAGTGCACCTGAACAGAAAATGAAAATATTTTCAAAACTCAAAACTGACTTTTTTACTAAACCCAGACCATCCTCTGTTTATCTTTAAAGCCGTATAAAGGCTTTTAATGCACAAAATGCTGGAGACGAGCCCCTCTCTGCCTCCTGCGGAAGAGCCATCATTACTGCTCCGTTCCTCAGGAGAAAAACTCTCTGTGGCGTTGGTATGGATGCTGAAAGGTGGAGGCACAGGGAGCGCCTCAGTGCCCTATATAACCAAAGAGGCAGCGGCCTGTAGAGAACCCAGCTTAGCATCCTGTCTGTACTCGAGCACTGAGCCCCTCAAACAACATCCCAGTCTAGTGGAAGCCTCGTATAGATGAATCCACCTTTTGTGTTTCTTCTTGGACCAAATATTTTTGTGTCTTCTCGTATTATTGTGAAACTAAAGAGTTAACTTGTAACGTTATCCCTTTAATGTGGAGATTAGACAAACACCCTGCAGAGAGCTCGCCTCCTTGTTAAGAGGTCAACTAAGACATATGCTCCTATTAATTCACATGTTACAATCAGGGCATCTTATTACCGACCAGGTAATTTCATTGGATGAATTTGTGGCATTTATTTTTTCGAATCAAGCTCATGTTTTGGATCCAAATAAACAGCTCTGCCCTATCGGACCACTGCACCGGGCAACGAGTACTCTTGTAGATCACATTGTGTATTCAGTACTGGTAGGGCACCGGTACTGAATACACAATGATGTGGAAATGGTAAAATAAAACTATTTTACCTCTGACACACAGCTAGACACGGCTCTGGGTCAGTGTCTAGGTCTCTGAAATGATCTGTCTCCTCACATGTGGTCCCAACTGCCCCACTGGCATCCTGACATACTATCAATTCCTTTATCAAACAATGAACTGCTCTCTACTCTTGAGAATTAGAATAGCGAATGAACCCACAGTCTCCATTTCTTCCTTTTCTTGTGTAGAAACAGGATGAGCTCATCATGGCTTGATGTGGACTTCATTGTTTTCACAGTGAGGATGAATTTTCCAAAAAAAACCACATTTGTCACGTGGGTGTGGTATATGTATGTTGCGCGTACATCGTGTTGCATTTTTGAAGTGTGCTCAGCGTGTAAAGATCTTTTGACATGACAATAGCTGGCTAAACAACTCATCTTTCTCTGTGATACAGCGCCCTGGACCATGCGATGACACTATGCTGCTGCACCCAAAAATGTAGCTTGGGTTGGAAGTAAGGCACTGCTTCTTTTATTATGTTGCTGTTGTTTTTCCTCATTTTTTTTTAGAAGGTAAAATTAGCCGGTGCAGCTCACCAATCAGCTCACCCTGTCTGTGTCTTGTTTTTCATTCATCCTAATGCTCCAGTGGACTATTAGTATGATGTGTCTTATCAAATATGTATGCGAATCTCAAATTCTGATCTCAACAGCACAGAGATCCAGAGTAAAGTGCATCTGACCTCTCAGGGGTACCGCAGTTTCTGACTGTCTGAAAATGATGACATTTCCATTTAGTTTGAGTTATGTGTAACAACTGAGAACTGATTGTCCAATATAGAAAACCATCGTAGTTGATTTACATCTTTTTTAAACTGAAGTAAAGCCCGGTAACTTCATGCTGGATTTAAGAGCTAAGGATTGTGCTCGAGTCTGATGATTGCTCTCAAAGATTACGACGTTAGCATACTGCTCTGCTTGTGATGATTTTTTTTATCACTTTGTGGGAAGGATTTTTTAGAGGAGCGAAGACGACTCATGATGAAGACTCGTTAAGAGAGGTCTCACAGAATAATAATCAATAACTGACCTGAAAGTAATTTCAGTGGGACACGTGTGAGTTTAAACAGCTTAAAGAGCTGCACAAGAAATGTATCACAGATGGCTGAAATTTGTTCAGGCAGTAGAATAAAAAAGATGTTTTTTATATTTTCCTGCAGGATCACAGCAAACAATACTACAGAGGTATGATCATCTTGGCAGGCCACAAAATTAATGTATATATTTTAAAAAAATGCTCTGCCATTGAAGGACCGTTAAAGCTTAGTGAATAAACAAAAGACTGCAGGATGTTTTCCTTTGTTTCATAATGACAGCAGCGCCTCATTGCTGCTAAAGCGATTTTTCAGCAGAACAATGAACCCCTACTGTACCAGCTCCAGAGGTGCTGGGCTGCAGCTCATCCAGGCCTGTTGGGGTTAGTAATACAGGAAGTAAAATGTTAGCAGGCACACTGTGAGTTGAGCTTTGTATATTTGAGCTTATTTGTATTTACACTTGGAAAATGGGCACCAATAAAAGCAAGTACCATTCCCTATATGGATGTAATGGATGTCATTATGGATGAATTTGAACATATTTGACTGTGTTTTCTTTCTATTGTCCTTTGGAAGTGGCACCGAACACCTAAAAATACATGTGTCGCGTTTGGGAGAGTTTGAGAGAGAGAGTGCTGTTTCTGACAGAAATTTCTGGTCTAAACTTTCCCGACTGTTTCAGACCACCCGCATACGCACCCGTCTCTTTGATCTCAGGCAGTGTCTCTGCTTCGCGTCTCTCCCCTTGTGCCCTCCTGGGGTGCCGAGGCTCATATTTTGAAAACCTCAGCTCTACAATGAAAATGTAACTGACATAAAACAAACGCGGTCTCGACGTACTTGAATCAAGTCTGACAATTGTGGAAAGGAGAAAAAATACATCCAAAGAGACATCCAAATAGACTCAAAATCAGAAAAGTGCGCTCACATCAACGTGAAGATAAGGAGCTGAAGTTTTCCTCTGAAATGAAAACGGCATTGGGTGAGTAATTGCTCCCTGTGTTTCTATCGATTTCTGACAATATTAAGATACATTTAAACTAAGTGTGAAATCGTCTTACTTTCTTAATTTGGAAAATGTATTAACACATTAATGCTTTTAGGGCCACTGTGCTGTTATGAAATATGTCAGCATTTAAAGCCGTGATGTGGAGAATTTTTTGTGATTATAGCATCTTTCAAATTATTTGATGTAATAACTTTTCTTTATACTGAGAAATGAGACTATCCCTTTAAAACGGGTCCAGCTACAGACTTATTTTGCAGAGCATTTATCTTAATCGGGGTGTCAGAGTCAGAAATGGTCCGGTTCTAATTAGAGCTGCTTTCACCAGCAACTTGGTCCATCGGATGTCGTAATATCCAACTGTTTCAAAGCAATTTGCAGTCCTCTGAGTACCTCCTGGGGATTGAATCAAATTTGAAAATAAGGAGACAATGAACAGACCACACAACGCAGTAAGTAAGAAGTATATAACCAAGTGTATTCCCTCTGTTAATGTACACATATTTAGAGTCATCTCACTGGAACACTTTACAATAACATTTAGAAAGAACAGGAAGATACTGGGAGAGTATGCTCAGAATGGAGAAAGAGAGAAACCAGACAAACGTGGCAGAAGAGAGTAACGACGGAGCCCGTCAAGTGAAATGACTACCGTCTTGTCTCTCGCCATATAGACAGAAATAGATATAAAACAAATTAAAGTAAATAAAAATCAGAGGATGGATAAAACCTGCTTTCCTCACAGGATACGGGGACATACGATCTCTACAGAGAAAAAGGAATGCATGAAGAACAAAGAAAGAGGCTAAGGATGACAGATGGAGGATAAAAGAGGACATTTTCTCCTCTGGAAAAGGAGAATGCATGGTTTGATGTTCATAACCCAAATCATATTTGCTCAGGTACCAAAAGAAAATACATAGAAATTTCAGTTTCCCAGAATCAGTTATTTTTTTTCTCCAAACAGGAATGATAGTAGGGAAAACACATTTCTCTTAGTAATGGGATGAAAGTCAAATATTTAGACATTTCACAAACTTTTTTCAGAATTTTTCTTTTCATGGTACAGTTTTCTTTTCTTAATAGACTTGAGAAAATTGGAATACTAGAGTACATCTTTCAGGGAACTGCTGTTCTCCTTTTATTTGTGTGCTCTTCCCATTAAGTTCGCTTTGCCCGCGGGCTGCCGTCAGTCCAGTCAGGCTAGAGAGGGGCGAACGACACAGTTGCTCTTTTTCAGCTGCTGCAAGGTATCTCTCTCCACAGTGGAACTCCAACACGAATGAATTCAGAATCTCCCTAAAATGTCTCTCATTCCTCCAGAAATGAAAAGAAATTTAAAAAAAGAAAAGAAAAGAGCAAACCAAAGTGACTGAGTCTTGCAGCAAGGCATTCCATCAGCCGCACTGTTCATGAAGTGGGGGGCAGGGGTCTGAGGAACGGGGGGTTGGACGGTGAAGCTGTTCAAGAATCCCATCTTTTGCTGTGCACGTCTCAGCAAACGCACTTTTTGATTCGTTCACATAGGTCCATATGTTTCTGCAACGTCTATACATATATTTATAATTATATAGAACAGAGTTCATCTTGTTTGCTGGAGGTTTTTTCTGTTTTTCGGTGATTAGTAACTTGTAAGGACGTGACAGTTTCTCTGCTGGCCCACTAGGGGGCACCTCAGAGCCCCAGATACACATGACACAGATCTGCTGGAACAAAGGACGACCAAAGGGGTGTTTTTTTTGGCCTCGATGAGTTTTTGGCGGCTAAACGTACAATTTAGCATCCGTTAGGTTGGAGCGGTGGCATCTCACGTAGTTGCTACTTTTAATGTTGTTACGATCATCAGTCATCGGCGTCATATTTTTTTTGTTTTTTTAAACTCCACAGAAAGGAAAAACAGTTTATCTCTTTTTCGTAAATGAATACTACATGCTTGAAACACGGCAGAGTTTACATCGCATCGGCTGCTGGGCACCGTAGACAAGGAGAGAAACAGAGTTCGTGGGTGAACGAGAAGGAGAGAGAGAGATCCGATGAGAGGCGAGAGATCGGAGGTGTCGAACACTTACAGAGGTGGAGGAGCTGGATTTGACACAGTGTTTCTCTAAGCTGGCAGTATATTGATCTGCTAATTCGAGCCTGGTTGGAAAAAAAATCTGTTTGATACTGTCTAAGGTGACGCAGGTTCTCCTCAGAATCAAGTACAGGCATTGACACAAATACTGATGGCGATGCTTTCCTACAGTACTCAGGCTAACCCATGAATCACTGCTTTATCAGCATTTGCTACGTGGTTGTTGGCACGGTATGTGTAGAGATGTAATAGCCTTTCCTTAAATCCACACTGTGGTTAGCATTGAATGCAACTGAAGTTTAGTCTAATCAATCAAAGCAATGTGGAAATGTGTGAGGAGAGCTGTGATGTCACTGTGCCATCTCATTTCGCTGCCTCCCTCTGATTCGAGATGAACTGGTAACACATATGAGCACCTGACAATACTTGAAGTTTGAAATGAATTAGCCACTGTGATGTGTTTGCAGTTTTCCCACATACTGCCTTCTCTCCCTCCTTCTCCCCGCCGTCTCTTTCCTTTTCTAAGTGCTCTGCTGTCTGCCCCTGTGTGTCACGGCGGCACTCCCTCAGACGTAGTACTCTTTGTCTTTGTTCTTCTTGTTCTTGGTGACCGTCTTGGCAGTGCTGGGCTGTTTCTCCTTCACCAGGGCCCCATTGCTCTGTGTGGCTGAGTTGCTAATGTAGTTACGGCTCTGGTCCACCTGATAGGAGCCCTCATCGCGGTTGCGGTACTTGTACATGGCGTACAGCAAGATGAGGATGCAGAGGGCAGCGGCTGCCACGATGCCCACCACCATCCCGGTGGTGCTGCTCGACTGCTGCACTTCTACGGCACCCGGGAGCCCTCTCTCTGGAGACGTGGGGTCTGGAGTGGGAACATGAGGGAAATTTGGGGGATAGGTTATACCTGGGACTCTACGGTGGCCTGGATCCAAAGAGGGCTGGGCCGGCGGCAGCAGCACTTGGTCCCGGGTGTTCATTTTCCCGGCAGGGATGTTGTTGCTACTACTGCTGCTGCCGCCGCCGGCTGACTTGATGCGCGGGTTCAGCTGATCGGGGTTGGCTGTGGGGGTGGAGGAGAGAGGGGGGCGGGAGTTGGGGAAGCGGGAGAAATGGCGGTCTCGGGGGTTTTGGACGCCACCCTCGACGGCCGGGGGAGGGGGGAGGACAGTCCTGTCGGTGACCAGGCCGGAATTTTTGTAATAGTCCTCGTCATCTGACTCGGTCATCTCCCCCGAGCCGTACGCCGACACCTCGATGATCTCCTCGCAGTCCTCCTGGTCCAAGGGGCAAGGGGGCCGGCCGTTGGGCAAGGGGAGGGATTCTTTGGTGGTTTCAAGCAGGGTGAGGAAAGGGCGGTAAGTGGTGGGGGGCGGGGGTATTACTGGGTAGTGGGTGGCGATAGATGGGGGGTCTAGGGAGTCCACTGTAATAATGGGCAACACTAATTCACCTCCTAGGACAAGAAAGAGACAACGAAGGAAAAGAGTGTTAGAGACCACCTGAGGGAGAGACGACTTCCAGATCAACAGAAGAAAGACAGTTCAAATGTTACAGAAACACCAGTATTAGAACAGCACTACAGCTTAACATGAGGTTAGTTCTACAAGTTTAGTCTGTTCTATTTAAAAAGTTAATATGCTGACTAACTTTGAGCTGCATTATAAAACAAGATGTAAGAATATACTCTAGCCTGCACCTGCTCCTGACTGTTCTGACCTATTTCGCTGTGCTGCATATTCCTACATGTCATATCACTAACACAAGGTAAAAGCAGACTACAAATTACACTGAACAACGTAACATCTATTGTACTACACAGCCTATCCTTCACTGCTAACCTTTCTAGTCCTACCTACGCTGACTACGCTCAGATGTTTCTGCTGTGATTGGTTAAATAAGATAGCAAACCACGAGGTTCAGGTCACTTACATCAACAAATTGGCCGCATGATTTTTGCATGAAAAAAAAAATTACAAAAAGAAAGCTGTGTAAGATTGTTCTCGGATAGTGATAAACAACTCCCCTCCCCACCCCCACCATTGTTTACCTCCTCTCCTCTTTTGTCTCTTTATTGGGTGAAAAATAATCAGAATGTAACAAAAAAAAAAAGAATAATAATGTATTGTTGCATTATTCACTTGTTCTCCCCCCCCCCCCAAATTCACATGAAGAATTGTCTCAATCCTATTTTCCCCTTTTGGGCATGGTGGCTTCTATGGCTCATTTCTAATTAGCTTAATCTGTATGCAAACCCTCAGGAGCGGCTGCAGAAAACTGATGCCTCTAATTCTTAACCCAAACTCTCAGTGCACTACACTACAGCGCACTGAGTAACAGAGTATTAAATAATACTGCTCAGTTTTTTATCATGACTCCCTCATGCCCACTTCCCTCCCAAACACCACACGTTAAACATGGGGGAATGATGTTCTTTTCAAACAGCCATCAACACAAATAACATTAAAAAAAAAAGTCTTAATGAGCCAGAATTTCAGTTCAAGCCTCAGTTATGCAATTTTAGCCCAGTGCGAAATAAGCTTCGACTTTGCTTCAGTTCAGATTATTGGGGGAAAAAAGGTGCATTTAAGAGGAATCCTTGTATCATAGACTGAAATGGTTAGACATATCAGGAGTGTGTCAACAGGAAATAGAATATTAATAGCAGTAAATTTACACACTCAATTTTCTGTCCAGTGTTGCAAAAGGGTCAGTAAAGGAAACAGTTGAGAAGTATTGCAGAGTGAATTAGATTACAACACATCTTGGAGGGGGACAAAAGGGAAGGTAACAGCAAAACATAAGCAAAGAAATGCCAACATCACCAGCATAAAATCATGACTCTGGCTCTGTGTTCGATTGATGAGGTAAACCAGGGAGACTCAGTGGGAGAGAGTGGCTGGATAAGGCGTTTCAGGAATGAATGGGAAGGGAGGGGATGGTTAATAGGAGGTTCTGGGATTGTAAGAATTCCTCTGTGGCCTTTATTCAGCTCAGCAGCACTCAAACACCCCCAAACCCATTGGTCAGTTACAAAACCCCCACATTTTCACTTAAAGAATGGCAAAGGCTTTGTTAAAAAAAAGGTAATGCATTGGGTTAACAAAGCCACTGCGACATATCAGCATATAACAACACACTTGAGAGAAACTCCTTGAAATAAAGCAAAATGTGAGAGCTGTAAAGGAGAAAGAAACTTAGTAATTCTTCAACCGTTCTAAGTTATTATTTCACCACCACTACTGGAAAGGCTAGTTTCCATGGCAATGCTCAAGTTATTTCTCTCCCATACATTTTCTGTCTGCGTTTGAGGGATGAGTTTCACCTTGAAGGCGAGAGGACAGCAGAGTGCGGCGGCACATTTGAGGAACAAAGCAGATTCACTTCGAGTAGGATTTCCCCCAGTGTGTTCAAAAGAAAGAAAGAAAATCTTTGTGTTTCGTAAGATAACTCGTCAAAGTCGCTCCAGCGAGGGGGGTGGGGCCAACGATTTGGGAACGCAGAGAAGATCGTTTCCTAGAGATACAGGACGCATGTGCGAGTGAGGGTGATGACGAGAAGACGTTAGCGCTGCTATCTTTACTCTGCCGTCTGTCTGCGTGGCGCAGATGCTGCGAGTGCAATTTCGAGCTTCATACCTGCTGCTCGGTGTGCAGCCTGCCCATTACTGAGAAGCTACCTCTGCTCACAGTGCGTCCTACTTACTGTACGTGCGGCTGACACGGCAAATAGATGCCCCTGTTACAATAAACATTTAATGTAATCCTCAGGAATCAGGACCACTGTGCTTCCCTGCTTAAAGTCTGCTTATAGGAGCCCCTCGGAGTGACGCTTACAATGGTTATTAAATATTTACGGGAGGCTCAGAGTCATCATGCACAAGTGTACATAGAAAGGATTGTTCAAGCAAGTGACCCACATCGCTCTGCTGTCCTCTTAGTTTTTAGGAGCCAAAGCCTGAAGGCCTCATGGCATTATCCCATATGACTGGCAGGCAGCAGCTCCTAGCAGAGTAATGAACCTCAGCCCTCATACACAGAGTGAGCCACATGTCAGACCTCCAGGCAGTTATCAAGTGAAACATCTTTTCATTTCCTGTTGTGCGACCTAAGCCTACTGCACCAATATTTAAAACCAATCAGCAACTTCAATTGGCTTTCCGACACTGCACTGTGTGGTCCCTGTATGCAGCTCTGGTGCTGTTAACAGCCAGGTTGGAAGGTGGGGTGGGTGGGGGATACATATCACAAATCTCCCTGCATGTGTTCTCCTGCTGAAAGCTGCCAAGAACCACAGACTGATGTAAACCAGAGGAAACCCAGGAAAGTGAGCATAAAATATTTAGGTGAATGCGTATTATTTTACATCAAAGCCATCAGACCCAAACTGGGATTTACTGAGACCAGTTCTGATGCCAAAAAAAAAAAAAATTAGGCATGATTCCCACGTGTGGGGGTCTGTTTCTTTAACATTCCCACTCTGTCATTTCAGCGTTAAAGCGGGAGAGACTCAGATATTCAGCCTGATTGATTGAGTTTGACTCTGTTGATTTGAACAGCTGAGGCAGACGTTTAGTCCACAATGATGAAATTCCTTTATCTTTACCCACATGCCTCTCCACTGCGTTGCCAGTGTGAGTCACCCCCACCCCTCCTATTTACTCAAAATAAGCACAGGGCAGATGGATACTGATGCATCCACGTCGGTCTCCTGACAAATATCGTTATTCTGCTGATCACATCACCCCGCTCACATCTATTTCAAATATTTAGAGCAAAAAGGTTGTTTGGAGTTTCAGCATTCTGTAATTCAGCTTCGATTAGGCTGCAGATGGAAAATCTAACTGCGTGTCCGAGCATAATATATTATCCCTTTCTTGCTTCTGAATCCCGCTACAATAGGTGGCCCTATAATCGGTGCAGGGAACAAACCTGCTTCTTTATATGCGGGGCTCTGTAAACTGCTGCTGCTGTTCTCAGGTGAAGTGACTTGTTTTGACAAAAAAGATATGATGCCCTGCTCATATTGTATCTCACTCAGAGTCACATATTGTGCAGCAATAAAGTCTCCAGTCTCCAATCTCCATGTCAGAGGTTCAGACAATCTGCAAACCATCATGTTTCTCCATGGTGCTCCGGGGCATTTGTTTACAATCTGAAGCTAAAGCGGCCAGATTTCCTACTCAGAATGCAACACAAGGAAAAAGGCCATCCTCCCTAAAACATTTGGTTCTAATTAGAATTTCAAAAACCACTTTTGTGTAGTTTGCAGAATATGTATAATTTTTTTGTAAATGACAAAAATGCACCATTGACCAGTAATGAAATAAAATGGTTACAGGCATGTGAATAATGTTGAGTAATGCATTCTTCGCTTGTGTGATTAGGCTGACTGAGCACCTCTGCAGTGACTGGGTATCCCGACTAAGACTGTGATCCATATTTTTGGTACTGTAAAATAACTCTGCTAATTAAAGACAATCACCTAAAGCCCTGCAACAGACTGGCAACATGTCCAGGCTGTACCCCCCGTCTCGCCCTATGGTAGCTGGGAGACGTTTCATTATAACTCATGCAAACTCAAGCATTCATCATGGAGCTGATGCGACCTTTACTCAATTGCATTATTTTTTTCCACAGAAAACGATCAAATCAGAAGGCTCGTTCCAAATCTGACCAATCAGACACAGTAGGGGTAGAGGCTTGGACAGTAACACTTGCCTGAACCCTGAAAGGATGATGTACCGCTTAGAAAGCATCCTGTCATGCAGGTTCAAGCATCCATACTGCTCAGGATCCAACCCGTGGAACCTATATTGATAAACTTGGGCCTGTTACTAGCTAAGAGCGATCAATAAAGCATCACCCTGACAAATAACTAACACCCAAACCCATTGACTTGGCTCTGAGTCACATTGAATGCGGAGGGGGACCGAGAGGCTCCAGGTCATCCCTCATCTATCACCCAATCTCTTATTTTCACTCCTCGGCCTAAGAAGAGCAATTCATAGGTTGTCTCTATAGCATGCTGTCTGATGAATTATTGAGGAGCTCCTCAAAGCTCTGATCTTGTCAGAGTAAAACCGATACAACCTACAACATCCTGGGACTGATAAGTAGCTTGGAGAAAAGCAAAGTGAGGTCATGTCGGGCTAGAGAACAGACAGAACATGATATATGGAGACAAAAAGACACAGCTTTAATGTTGGACGGATAGAATCTCAATATGTTTGTTAGTGTGAAATATAGTTATTATATGTGTAGCAAATGAGTGTCCATATGCATCTTTGGAGACTTTTTCCTGTCTGTTCATTTTCTGCTCGGTATATTGAGCTTTGTAATCGAGGTCCACATTTCCTAGCTTGTCACCCTTCTGACAGAGACTCATTACAAACACTGAAGTATTGAAACCATAGCTCTAATTGGGTGATGTAATTAAGGCTCTCTAACAGTCAAAGTTTAATTAGCCTGGTGGGAACGCCAGGAATCGTTCATGGGAATTTCACTCTCTCCTTCACTTCCTCTTCCTTCTCTCTCGCAGGCTCCCTCTGTACCTCCGCTTCTCTCCTCTCCCCATTCCTCTGTTCTGCTTTGAGCGCAAAGGAACGTGATGCACATCTCAATGAAAGCCAGTCCTTCCCGCTCGTCTCCTCCTCAGGTCTTCTTCTCTGCACCCTGTGCTTTTGTCTATTTTGCATCCACTCTGAGCTTGTCAGCAAATGTGCAACAGCAGCTACCCCTCAATCACTGTCTGAGCGTTTCACGTTGAGGACTCTCATTTAGCGTGACACAGCCAAAACACTCCTCCACCAAATGCAGTTTTGGAAAAAAGGGAAAAGGAAAAAACAAGCTGCATCTCTTGAATTGTGTGTTGTGGTGTTACCAGCTGCAGGTAAGCAGATGGAGCTCAGCTGGTTGTATATATGAAGGAGTTGTATCGATCCTCATCAATTCATAACCACTGCATCTAGCTTTGCTTAACAGAAAATCCACAGCTGCCTTTAAAATGTTTCTCTCCTTCTTTCCTGAAGGCAGTTCAATAACAGCGAGCCGAACACTCACATGTAATTGAAAACACTGGGAATTGGTCCTATCACACAATGACTAAAGGCCTGTGTTTGTGCAGCAGTGATGGAGGGGGAACATGCTTTGGAGACAATGTTGATTCTGCTCTCCTCGTCCACAGTTTTCACAGAGGCTTATCCGACCCCGCCGGCTCGCTTCGCTGGAACTCTCGTGGCATCTGGAAGGTGTGATACAGAGCACGCGCGCGCGTGTACGCACAAGCGCGTTCATTGTTGCTCGGGAGAGTCGGAGGCAGAGAGAAAACTTTACACCCACAGAGTGAGAGAGACAAGTGCCTGTGTGGAAAGGTGAGCATGTCAGACACCGTATGTGTGTTTGTGGGGGCGTGCGAGAGAAAGGGAGAGATAGTGAGTTGCATTTCCTCATGGGAGATTAAGCCTGGACATAGCATCCAACCAAAAAAAACTCTCATTTCTTCTTTTGATAAGAGGGGTATTGAGTCTCTATTTCAGTCCCAACCACCTACAGAGAAAACTGCAGGAAAATGCTGCACTCAAGTTTCTCAGCACTGGTTCAGATCAGGTTCTCCCAACACAAACATACTGATAAATGTTGTAATCTGCTGCCATTTACAGTCCACCAGTCAAACCACTAATCCACAATCCTACAACAAACTTTTACAGTTATTCAAGGTAACTCAAGTGCTTTTCGGGGAGCACATACACTGCTTAACAAATTTATTAGACCACCAGTCAGTACCAGGTTTATGCTACAGCTGCCCTAACAGTACTGGTAATTACCAAAACCATTTCTTATGTGTCTGTAATGACACAAGATCTATTACTATAACAAGAAAATAATAATTTTCTTAAAGACCTAATATCACCCCAGCCTGGTTCTGCTGGAGGTTTCGTCCTGTTAAAAAGGTGTTTTTCCTTCCCACTATCACCAAAGCACTTGATCATAGGGGGATTGTCTGTTGGGGTTTTCTCTGTATTATTTCAGGGTCTTTGCCTTAAAAAAGTTGTTGTGATTTGGAAATGTATAAATAAAATTAAAGTTATCCAGCAGTATGCACAAGGCTCTTTAATCAAAATGATATTTTAATACTAAAATATAATTATTATATTTTAACATTTGAACTTAGTGTTTTGGAAAAAATAGAAACAAACAAAAAAGCACATCTTTGTTTTTCTTGAACAGTTTTAGTGGTTGAATATTGTCCTTGATTCATTTCTGGGACATAAATTCAGACATAAAAACATGAATATAGTTTGTTATTTGACTAATAAATAACAAAGTAATTTTTTAGTTTTAAACGTGTTTTTGACAGATTTTTAAAATATTTGTTTTTTCTCATTTTTATGACGGGTCATCAGATACATTATTAAGCAATGTACACTATGGCATTTCTCTTCATTTTTTCCCTTTTTCCATCATATAAAGCAGCGGTCCTCAACCGCAAGGCCTCGGACCGGTACCGGTCCGTGAGTCGTTTGGTACCGGGCCGCGAGAGTTGAGGCTCGGGTGTGAAATGTATGGTTTTCAGGGTTTTTATCGGTTTCCAGCGTTATTTTGTTATCGTTTTTATCGTTTACTCGGTTTTCCTGGGTCTTTTCACGTGTGTTATGAATAAATCTTCTTTTTTTCGGTACCGGTACTAGTTTTATTTTGTTGTATTTATCCGCGACACCTTGAAGGCCGGTCAGTGAAAATATTGTCGGGCATAAACTGATCTGTGGCGCAAAAAAGGTTGGGGACCGCTGATATAAAGCATGTTCTGCTGAAGCTACACAACGGTTTGCCCTATCTCAGAACATTAAGGCAGGTTTGAATAAAACCACACTTAGCTTATAGCTAGTAGTCGCTAGCAAGTCTTGTTTTATGCTCCAGGAATTTAATGTTTTCTATTATTTGACAGTGGCGTCATAGTGGCTCTGCTTTGATTAAAGGTTTCACCCACACCAGAGTCAAATCTGTGAACCCATTAAACACACAACTCTTGTCACTCAAGATCTTTAAGGATGAAATACTGCATAATTTAATGTGGACATGCATATCTTCTGACTCTTGGAGTTTTAGAAGCCTTGACTTGTAGCTGCACGAGTAATTTGAATCTCACTTTTTCACTGAACAGGCATGGTTCTTGGCAGTTTTTAAATATGGCCAGCTTATTAGTGCTAGAAACCACAGCGGCAAGGAGTAAAACACATGGCCTTTAACTTCCACCTCCAAACATGGTGTCAGAACATTGCTTGACCCTCTGTTCACACTAACAGTGCCTCAGCCACCAGGTCTGCCAAGCTACAGCTGTGCGCCATGCAGAACAAGCTGTGTTTCCACGTTGGAACTGTCCTGCCTTGTTAAAATCGGGGCAGGGGATTGGTGCAACAGCTGGGAAAATGCCAGGTATTACCACATGGCTGAGCAATTGACAGACCACAATGCTGCTGACTGCCTGCTGCTTTAAAAAGCAACAAGAAAAAAAACTCGGAGAGTACACATCTGGCCAATCAGAGCTGCATACAGGGGGGCTGCGCAGTCACAAGGTATCATTTAGAAGAGGAGAAAGGGACATTGAGGTAGTCTAGGTAACTCTGCTTTTGTGTTTCAGGCTGACTTTGTTTCCAGATAAAACACAACAAAGGCAGAACTCCCTGAGCTGACTCACCATTTCCAGGCTCGCACTCCTCCAAATCTTCGTCATCGCTAGGACATTCAGCCGATGCTACCAGGAGGTCGTCTGAATTCTGGAAGAACAGAGAGGGAGGAGATACAGTCAGGACAAATTTTATTTGTGTAGAGGATACACCGAATATCTAAGCGGATTAAGAGTCTCTGGAAGTCACAGTGAAGGTCTTCGGCTCCACCGATGCCTAGTCTCACAGAAGCGTGTGCAGCTGCAGTACGAGAAGCAAACTTCCGGGGAAAACTCTTATCTGTAACTCAGTTACAACATGAAGATTTATTGTTGAGCAGTTGTGGCACAAGAGCTGAAAATATGGAGGTGGCAGTGCTTTATGAGCAGCACCCGTGTGTACTTATGTAACAAAAGATGGAGAGCTCGAGGGAAACCAAAGTGAAACAATCTCTTTCTGACCCAACGCCGCCGATCAAAGAGGTGCAGCTTCTCGAAACAGCGCGTCAGCTCCACTGAGTGGGCAAAAGTGTCAGACATTGAAGGCTCTATTGCACAATTGTTTTTACTTTTCAGCACATGCAGTAGATTATCTCCATTATGGTCTCTATAGGATTATTTTTGACCTTGAGCTTGTAGACATTTGAAGTAGGCGATAAAGAAAGCAGTAGACATGGAGCCTGTTGTGCCGGGTTTACAAGTACAGCGGGTACAACAGCGGGGGTCTTGAAATGAAAGCAGATTAAATCTGACAAGGTGGTTCCAATTTAGTAGCCCAGGTTTGTCCTCACTGCTGCATGACTCACACAGCTGCGTGTCTAGACACCCAAACATCCTGCCCTCGCCTCCTCTCAGCCTCTGGTTGTTATTCAAGATGGGGGTCATCTGATAGAAAATGGAGGGCTTTTATCAGCATAACTGATTCACTGCCTCGCAGAGTTTTCGCTCTGTTATTAATCCATGGCACGGGCATAATCATTTATTAATTACGCTGTGTCCGTTTGAGTGTGTGTTCACATCACCTAGCTCTGTCAAATGGTCCTAATGATCCCGTTTCAGTTTCCCAGCAACATCTCCATCACGCATGCACTTACATTCGTATTCCATCCATGCAGCTGCTTCGATATAAACAGCGCATAATGAATCCTTTAAAATGTGCACTCCTTTAAATTAAACAACCAGGACATCAATAAATGCACACGTCGGGCTGTGTTTGTGGCCATAAAAGCTAAAAGAAAAGAAAAAAGGAGTTTTTATAACACAATGTCTTACTGATTGAATTTCAAAAGGTTTTTTTCAGCCTCCTGGAGTTATGATGGCTGTAATTTCGTGCAACATCTGTGACACACTTTTAAACCCCAATTTACCTGACCCCCCTGGAACATCCAAAACAGCCCCGCTGACTATCTCCAAGCAGCATCCACAAGGACTTTGAACCATCTTCTATCCATCCAGACAAATCAGAGAGAGATGGCAAACACCTGGGAGTGCTCTCAGCTTAAGACAGCAGCAAGGGCGAGGCTTGTGATCTTAGTTTTATAACATCCTGACACCAAATTTGGGTCAGATCGAGACAAGTGATGACTTCCAACTGTTTCATGGAAACCCACAGTATCAAGGGGTAAAAAAGCAGAATAAATCAGACCCCCGCATGCACATCAAAAGGTAGATCTTTTATTCTAAGCATCAAAGCACATTATTCCACTATGATCAAAGCTACAGCGCGGCGGGTAGCTCAGAGCTTTTGGAGAAATTGAAATTTAAGTTTCTGCTCATATATAGTTAGATTCTGCCACTCCTGCATTAATACACCATTGCCATGTTTGTTTTTTTATCCATCTGAAGAACAGGAAAAACAACGAGGCAACAATTCCTAATCTGACCACATGACTGTGACGGATCTAGAGCAAGGATGTTAAAGTCACATCATGAGCCACATACAGCTCACTTCGATCTTAAGCGGCTGGACTGGCGAAACTTCCATTTATGCTGACGTACAGAAGTTTAAGTGCACATTTATTCACTGAGATATTTCAATATAAGAAAAAGAAATGCAATGGAAGAAATCTATCAGCACAACTCTTTGGGCTTGAATTATGAAAAAATAAATGTGTAAAGTTACAGAAAGTTCTGCGAACTCTGACTGTACTGTAAGTATAAAAATGAAAGCTTTTGTTAACTGACAGAAAATGTTTACTGTAGATACAAACATTTGGGGTTTAAAGGATGAGGCACAGTCCATAAAACTGTTGTATACTTACACTTCTTCTGTCTCAAATAGGTGAACCAGACATGGCCACTGAACAGGCAGGGAGTATCTGGAATCATGTAGTTCCATGAGGACCTTCTCTTTTTGCATTCTTTTCTTTTTAGGTGGAAAAAAGTTTTTATTTTGACAAAAACAAGCAAATCGCTAAAGTAAACCAAGCTACCATCACCTCCTGGGTGATTTACAGCACCATATAATTCAAAATGATTAGTCAATAAAACCCAGAAACAAAAACCTAAAGATTTGTGAATTAATCTAAACTTCTTCCAGAAAAGTTGGTTTTCTTAATTATCTGATTTTTAGTTTTCAACTGCTATTAATGCTGCACATAACAGACTCTTAAGTGGCATTATTCAATGTTTCCTGCTGTATGGACCTTGTCATTTAATTTCTGTTTCACCAAAGAACCAGCTACTTTTCTAATACAGCTGTCTATGCTTTGGACTGAAGGTTTAACTGGCTGCAAAATAAGTCCCGAGTTTATGATCTAAAGTGTCGAGTCTTATCGAACACAATGTGATGTTTATTTTGTAAATTATTTTCTGAATCAGTGTCAGGAAGGATGGTAAAGCAGGGTTGGGTGGGCGTACATTGGGACTGACAAGTTGTCTGTGAAGGTTCTCAGTCATCCAGGTCATCATAGTCAAAGGAGCTTGCAAAGAAAAGCGTCTGGACTTCTTTAAGTTACTTGAAGACGTTTCACCTCTCATCCGAGAAGCTTCTTCAGTTCTAAGGTCAAATGGTGGAGAGTCCCAGATATAAACCTAGTGGGAGTAACCCCCCACAGAGGGACAAAAGGACCCCCTGATGATCCTCTAATCCACTGAGCCAAGGTGTGAAACTGGGTGTGGGCCCCAATCAGCCAGAGTTTCGGGTGAGTTCATTGTGAAACCTGGCCCCACCTTATCATGCGAATTCCTGAGATCAGATGGCCCAGGATGTGAGTGGGCGTTAAGGCGTCTGGGAAGGGATCTCAAAACTGGATTATAGATGGAAGCCATCTATGTCCACTGTGAGCGACCATCTTTGAACAGAGGCGGTGGTTTACGACACCAACTCTCTGCCATCTGTAATCCAGTTTTGAGATCCCTTCCCAGACGCCTTAACGCCCACTCACATCCTGGGCGATCTGATCTCAGGAATTCGCATGATAAGGTGGGGCCAGGTTTCACAATGAACTCACCCGAAACTCTGGCTGATTGGGACCCACACCCAGTTTCACACCTTGGCTCAGGCGATTAGAGGATCATCAGGGGGTCCTTTTGTCCCTCTGTGGGGGGTCACTCCCACTAGGTTTATATCTGGGACTCTCCACCATTTGACCTTAGAACTGAAGAAGCTTCTCGGATGAGAGGTGAAACGTCTTCAAGCAACTTAAAGAAGTCCAGACGCTTTTCTTTGCAAGCTCCTTTGACGACTGACAAGTTGGTACCATAACAGCACACGGGCTCTAAGTCAGATCCTCCCCCTTCAAATTAGACCTTCAAAAATAGAGCTTCACAAACCAATGGATAATGTCACATTGGCTACGCCTGTCTTCATATACCCTGTAAGATTGTGACTCACGTATCCCAAATTTTCGCCAGGCACAGTGATAGTCTGTGATTCTGATTGAGTTTGAGTCGTGTATGGGTTTTTGCTCCGTCTTGTCTGTTCAGCTTCGATACACACCGCTGCTCGCACTAAATACACTGTTTTCTTCCATTTCCCCCTCAACTGCTGTTCCTGCCACAAATATGAAAACAAACAACACTTCCAGTTCACCACAGGCACGTTCCCAGGACAGAGCCTGGTGTTTAAAAGAGCAAATATAAATGATTTCATACAGTCTGGTGCCTCTCAGCTGTTGTAAAAATCAATGTAATCCTCCACCCTTCAAGAGGTTTTGCCTAATTTTGCTAGACTACAGCTGTGTTCACAGTTATTCTTTTGTTGCTTTATTCTGTCTTTCCTTTGGGTTGGGGGACAGAGGAGGTACCACACCTGGGACCACCTGTATGATCAGCGCTAATGTTTTTAGGCTTTTCTACACACAGAAAAATGCCTGTTTGATCATTAAAGTACATGCATAGTGACTCATAGGTAACATCTTTTGATTCGCCAGCATATATCCTTAATGCTATTTTTGTCTATTGTGGCAATACACTTGGTTGAGCTAGGTGCATAATAATCATAAAGATGGAGCCATTAAAATGTGTGTACACTATCTAAAAAATAGAGTCTTAGCAATAAAAAGCACTCTAAAGGTGGAACCGTGCTTTTTTATGACCCAACATAAACATAAGTCAGCAAATGGAATACACATTAAGGCTTGTAACAACCAAAAGGCAGACAACACTCAAGAGTCCTCTGCTATCCTAAAATGCTTCCGGATAATTTATCAAGCGGGGCAGTCTGGGGCTGCCAATTTCACATCACAGACAGATGCTTTTAAAGCTCGCTATACGCTCAACGTGGAGAGCAGGTTTCGCCAAGAAGTCTGGAGGCCAGAGACACTGAACCGAGTGCATCGTACATGCGGCATCTTAAATCCATGTTCCACTGATCTCATGTTTAAAGAGAAGAGAGAGAAACACTAAATCACAGACCAGCTGATTGTGCCAACTGGGCACAATCAAGATGCTGTTGACTGCGAAGGAGCTCTGACAGGTTTTAGGTCCAAAACTTTTTGTTTGTACTTCCGTGGCAGCGATAACCATGACTGAGACAAGTGCACCTTCATATTTTGTCAACTGCCATCAAAGTATTAGTTTGATGAGCCTGTGGAGGCCTCATTAAGGCTGACTTTTATCAATGTACAAGAAAGCAAGAAAAACAGTTGCTGCAAAACTAAAAGTTTTCTTTAATCTGGGTGCTCGCAGTATAACTTTGCATCTATTGTGCAGCGGTGCCAACAGCTTCACCTTATCTTTAGTCTAATTGGAACTGCCACATTTAACCAAAATGAGGCACAATAGGAAGGTTTGAGACGATGATAAAAGGACAAAGATCTAAACACATTCTGGATCTGCTGATCATGGTTTTCAGGGAAGAGTGTGAGTGGCTCGCTGACTGATCTCAGATATGCCTCTGTGGACATGAAGAGTGCTAATGAACACAACTGAATAAGAGGAAAGCACTAGTAATTGGCACCGCGCTTTTGTGTTTTCCGCGACACCATAAAAGTATGCCATAGAGCTGAAATTGAAAGTATGGAATTGACAGGTTTTAAAGCTTTCAACTAATTAAGGTACAAAATCTCTACAGCGCCAAATATAGCTGACGTACAGTACATCCACGAGCATGGGCGACAAGCTTTCAGCGCTTCCTCTCATGGCCTGGATCACACTTTTTTTTGCACAGCACACAGTTTATAGCTAATGATGCTGGATGTGAACTGGAGCGTATTCCCCTCCTGGATCTTGTTATTAGGTCTTTTTATGATGGCCCGCCTCTTCCATCTTCTTGCATGTGGGCAAGGAAAAGGTCCCCTACTGTTTGCTAATTGTTGCTTTCCGTGCTGGTAATATGTGCCTTTAGCCCATGTGGATAATCATCAGAGCATAAATCACAGCCTCTCACATGCGCACGATGTAGACTCGTAAATGGAAGTTTATTGTTGTGCTCTTTGTGTAGCAAGATTTCCTTCTCGAGATGGTCCTGCCTTCGACCAGCGAGCAGTGATTTCTAGGATCCCGGTCAGCCACATCTTCTTAAAGAAAATCAAAACCGCAGTGTTGATTGGTCTAATGGATGGATCAAACAGCTGAGGGCTGTTTGACCATCTGAATACAGCTGATGGCTAACAAGGGGAAACTCGCACACAGCACAGAGCTGAGAATGTGACTATTTGACCTTGTAGCTGACATCTGATTTCTTTTGAAATCTCTTCATGTAAGAAGAACCATCTGGTTACTTGGCTATGCTGTTTAATCTTTCAAATATTGTTTTCAGCAGTTCGAGGATTTTGGGGAAACTTTAAAAAGCCAATTAAAACTAACTGGCAATGGTCCATCACAATGCACAGCACCAGAGCATCTTCTTGCCTCGGTGACTCAAACAGCAGCCTTTTGATTTTTCTCTATGAATCATATAAACAAGCTGGCATCACTAGCTCACTTTGCTCACCTGTGTCACACTGTCCCTCATGGTTGGCGAGCGCTGTTTGCGGGTGGTGGTTGTGGCCATGGTGGTGGTTGTCTCCATGATTGTGGTGGACATATCAGCCAGCGGGGTGGTGGAGGTGGTGTCGGTAGTCAGCACCGAGGGCACGTCACCCACCAGCCTCAGGTTGCCCTGGGTCTGGACGTTGGGGTCGCCCTCGGCTGCTAGTTTGAGGACCTGCAGGCCGTTGTAGTACAGGCCTGAGATCTGGCCCTGGAAGTGGCGCCCTTTCTCTCCACCACCGATTTTGATGAACGCTTGGCTGTTGAAGATGGTCAGCTGGCGACCTAATATGCGACAGATGACAAGACGGAGGGAAGAAGGAGGAGAGAGAAGCGGAAAGAAGAGAGGTCATGAAAGAGGGGAAGGAAAGAAAGGGGCAGGGAATACAAATCAGGTCATGATCTTCAGGTGAGCTTCAACATGAAACACAGTGAATCGGAGGAGATAGGGGGAGTGTTTCAATCACAAGGGATTTCCTGGGTAACACTTTAGGGAGATTGGACCCTGGCTTGCTGCAGTTGCAGTCATTATGGAGCTAGTCACGTGGCACATTCCCAGAAAAGCACCCTGAATCTGGCAGTCAAATAGATTGCAGGAGCAGTCGCGGATTGACCCTGAGACTGAAGGTTCACAGCAAAATGCATCTCATTTGCCCTGAGATGGAATATATTAGAACAATGCTGGGTCTATGTCATTGACCTCCAATGCACATGAGCTGCACAATGATAAAGTATCTCTGCCAGAGGAAAAACCATCACCCTGCTTTGCCATCTAAAGGAGGAAAATGAGATTCTCATTGGAAGAAAATGTTTAATTCAGCAGGGGCTGTTCCTCTCTGTGGTCATTACCATTCATCTGGATGGATAGATGGATGAAGAGAGGACAAAGTCAACCGTTTAACCAGGGTCCAATACTAATGTGTCACCAGGTCTTGTGGTGTAGGGGCAGAGTGGGGGCAGTCTGAAAGGTATAATTTTTCTCCCTGTATTTTCTCCAACTGACATCCGTTTAGATTTTATTTTATTCCCCTCCTCCCCCTCCGACAGGCATGCATCCCTACTGTGCCTGCTTATCCCCAACACTCAGACTGACGCAATCTTTGACCCCTAGTGAGACTCACATGGACATCGGGGAATATTCAGGTTAGAGGAAAACTGTTGGAAGGATGTGGGTTAAAAACAGTCCTTATGAGGTAATTACTCAGAGGAGAAGGATGGGAGAAGCTAAAGAGGTTTTTTATGGATTAATCAATCCCTGCAAGGAAAGAGAGAGTGTGTTTGTTCGTGAAAGGGATACTGCGCTAATGTGTGCATTTGGGAGTGAAATATTGACTCAGTAGACATGGTGGGCTACGAATCTTGGGCCTGAAGGGAGTGTGGTTGCGTGTGTGCATGTACGCACATTTATTACGTCTTGTGCAGGTATGGGAGATTACTCCTCAGCGCTTCTGCTGGCACTCCTGCTCAAGTAATCTGCTCACAGTGACTTCCCTGCATGTGATTCAATTAAATAACAAATGCTCTGAATAACTTTCTGAATGCTTGTTTCATGGTTTCAATCAGACTGTAAGCTGGTGACAACTTTCTTCTCATCAGACGCTGGGGACAGGTCCAGGTCCCATTTGCTTTCAATTAGGAGAGCTGAGAGGGTTCTTCACCACTATAATTATAATTTACTCTTCATCTATATGGGTGTGTTGACCTGTTTATAAGATTCAGGTGTGCGGGAATATCAGAGGAATTATGTCAATGAATGCTTGCGTTGGTACGTAAATGTAAAACTGCATGTTTAATCTACGTGTGTACGTAGACTCTACAGAAGTGCTGAAGAGATAAATCTGTTTCCTCGATGAGGGCCATTACACATGTCAGCCTATTATCAGATCATTAGACCAAGGTCCCACAAGGGACTAGGCTCCTGTCCCCTAACTCTATAATAATGAGACTTAATGTCTGGCATATGCGCTGTTGACATAATATCTGACTCTTATTCTATTATATCATTACTTAGCATGTTTAGTGTGGGAGTGATGCTGCAATAAATAGAACAGGAAAGAATGAACAGACTGTTAAACTACGAACATCAGCCGGGAAAATACAGGAGAAAATACATGCACGTGTATACACAAAGATTCACTTTAAACACACACACACACACGCTTGCACTAAAATTTTAGCCCCCTTAATTAACCCCACCCCGCACACGTTCACAAATCAGCCCAGAAGGTCTCCATTGTAAACATCTTCACTTGGACTGAAAGGGTCATAGAGTGTGGACAAGTTGAAGACATGGTGTTTTTCTATTGTGTGTGGTGTGAAACTCCAAGTCACAAGATGGTCTGTTCAGATAGGACAATTTACTCCGCAGGAGCTAAGTGTAATGGTGGCAGAGTTACACTCTGAGCCAGTGACACAGTCATAAGTAAGCTATATTGACAAGCAGCTTATGATTATGATGTAGAGTAAGGAGGATTAGTAATACCTCCTAGAGTCACTGCACATGCATTCATGTATCATACATATTTCTTCAAATGTCCAAGCATCCGTTGGGTGACCTATTTAATGCCTCTCTTTGTGAAAGAAAAAAAAAGCCTCGAGCACATGAGAGTACTGTGGCCATTTATGTGCTCATCCCATATGAGACAAAGAAAGCCAAGAAGAAAGGTGCCCTCTAGACTAGATGAAGGGAAATCAGTGTTTGTTTTCGTAGCTGTCTGCTCAGGATGAGACTCTAACAAGGCCTGATGAAGTTATTGTTTCAGGGTCTGCCGGGTCAAATCAAAAGTGACATGTGGTTTTAGAACCAATTTTGGCGGCAGGCGTAAGTGGGGCGGGGTGGAGGCGAGGAAAGATAGAAAGAGAAGCCTCTGCAATGACATGCAATCACGGTGCTTAATATGACAGAGCTGGCTGTGGTGCTGCTGCAGAGAAGAGGGTGTGTGTGCATGTATATAATAACTTATGAAATGTGTCAGTGAAATGACCTTTATGTGTGTGATAGTTGGCCTTTTCAAGTAGTGTCTATTTCCTCAACATTTATTTACATACACCTCTCCCTCTGTGTGTGTGCTTGTGTGTATTAGGCAGCAGCACAGCACACATGGGTTACACATCGATGAGGCTCTGTTTCACCAATTTCAGTGTGTATGGATGTGTTTTGCCTCTCTCCACAGGAATTTTAAGGTGATGGGCATTTAATGGGCAGAGACGATGGAAGCAGCTGGATAGGGGTGGCTGTAGGGTGGGGTGGTGGCGTTAGAGGGGCTAAATGGATTGGGGTGTGTATGTGCGTGTTTGTGTGTTGGGACGAGGGGCTGACAGCCAGCCTTTCATTATAATGGGCATCCGCAGCCATACACAAAGCCTTAATTAACTGCAATGCAGAGACCAGAATGGTCAGACTTCTGTAATCAGCTACTGCAGAGACTGAGCGGAGTTCATACATCTATCCCTCTATCTGTTTATATACCCATATGTCTGAAAATAATTAAAGATTTTAAAGTGTGAGAATTACGAGCAAAAATAATAAACGGCTATGCATATTCAAACATGAGTGCACTGTATATACATTTAGCGACAAAGATGTCTCTAAATGTAATGGATGCTAATGGACGCTAACATGTTGATGTTAAGTAGGAAAAATGCTTTGCCTGACAGACACGTCCCAATATATTCCCATTCTAAAATGCTAAACTTCACAGCATTAAAAAGCTACAGCCTAACAGGTGTAGGCTATTTAACTGTACCTCTCAACAATGTTTGTAGTGTTGGTGCTTTTTAAAGCATTTTTATTGAAATTAAAGTCCAACACGTTTGTCCTTCAGTTTTGTTAGTGAATCGCTAGTATTAACATGTTAGCTAACACTAATAAACTACATGTGCCATTTCAGTTCTCCAAAATCTGAATGTTAAAATCCAGTCCAAATTGGATGTACAGTCTCTGGTTTGCTAGCATGCTAGCTATTGGTAGATAACAGGAAACAAGGTATAGCTGAAGGTGAAAGACTGTCTCAAACCATTATGTATTATTTCATGCCCGATTATACTGCTAAACTTCACAGCCTGGAATAAGGATTAAAATTCTTAGAACACATCGAAGGCAACAGGGTATTCATCTGATAATTGTGATCTCAGGCAAAAATGATGGACCAACAAACACTGTCTAATGAGCCACCCTACCAGGATGGCTAAAAGCACACATTACTATTAAAGCTACAGTCGTTCAGTACCAATTGAACATGGAAATTGATTTTAATGATCAGTTTTCGTACCACCAGAGCAGAAAAATCTGCACAACCATCCATCTTCTTCAGCTATGTTCAACCTGATATCTACAAATAGCTGCCAAGGTAGTCTTAGCTACGTAGCTTTATGTGCAGCTATAAAAAAAAGCTTTATTTCTTGTAAATGCAGATGGTGCCTTATTAAGAAATGCAAACTGAGAGAGCAGACCAGTTTGGGCCTGTTTTTAGCGTATTCTCTCAGTGTCACTCTGAGAGACAAAACAACATCATTTTATGGAACGATGAGATGTAATTCTTTCCTTCACTACATACCTATATTTAGCGTAAATAATGGCCCTTAGGTTTAAATCCATAGGCTATGTATTTAATGAACAAATAGGGGAATACAGACTACAGACATGTTGCATACCAACAAAAAAGCTGTTGGTGATGAAATGATATGGATAGAAATATGCTGGAAAGCAACATGATCTAGGAGCCTTATGATAGCAGTTACATACATACAATATATATATCGTATACCGTATAGGTATATCGTGATTACATGCGAATCCCAAGGCAGTTAGCCATTGAGATTGTTGAGATGTGTATATCTTTTTTCCCCATTTCTAAGGATACTGTAACTAGAAATGATGCATCTTGGAAAACCTCTTCCAGTTCTTCAGCATCATTAGCATCCTGGCAGCAGCTCTCTAAACAGGTGATTGGGGTAAGAAAAGGTGGGAACAACTCTTTCTAAAGGTATTATAAGCAACAATCACAACCCCCTTCATCCTGTCTTAGCTGATAGGTAATCAATATGACAGGAGATGCGGACTCCCTGCTATAGTACACTTTACCCCAGCCTGCAATATTATCACAGGGCTTTTCCTCAGCAGTGTCTTCAAACAAAGCATATATATTTTAATAAAACAAAAAGAAATGCTTGAAGTAAATTAGCATTATAAAAATCCATACATGTATAATTTACTTTCTTATAATGCTGGCCACAGTGAAACTCCTGAGTAATCTACCCAAGCCTGGAGAAAAAGAGATGATAAAGACAGGTTGGACAGAGTCTTGGAGAATAGGGACATAAGAGATGACAGAAGCGAGGGAGGATGACAGACGAGGAGGACAGAGAAAGAGCAAGTGTGCATGAGGACCGAATGTCAAAGAGACAGAGCGAGGGCATGAAGGGTGGGGATAGAGAGAGTGCATGACAGGCTCGATAAAAAGAACAAGAGGAATGATGCAGTTAAAGAGTGGCTGCAGAGACAGACATACAGTAACACACAAGAGTAAGACGGTAAGAAGCAAGCAGAAGGGAGAGTAAGTCATGTAGTGAGATGAAAGGCAAAAGGAAAGGGGGAAAAAAGAAGAAGAAGAAAGTGCAGTGAAGTGCTTACTATGGATATTAAATGATCACGGGAAGCACTAGTGAGTCACCTCCAGCTTTGCACCCTGATTTTCAAGTATAGCCACTTAATCACATGGTTAACTTAGTTATAACAGGGTTTTATATCTACCTTCCTTGACTAATGCCAAAGCTTCCTGCTGTGTGTATCCCCACAAACCTGCTGTTTGACCACAGAAGGTGCTCATAAAGAGGACGTAGGGATACATTAACACAGAGGTGGTGAGAATACTAAAATAAAATACCCAGCTGTCAAAAACAACATTGTAAAAACGGACCTAAGAATTGTAAAATTTTGTGATTAGTGATAGATGGTGTTAAATTTGTCTTTCTTTAGTTATAATATGGTAAAAATGATTGAACTGACACTTTTATATTCCTAATACATGGCTAAATACAAAGTCGGTGGTGAAAAGAAATTCCCAGAAAAAAAGCCAACTGGTCCGAAAACAGTCCATTTCACACAGCGATTCTATGTGCACACTGACTCTAAGACTGGGTGCAGTGGACCTCAGCGTCTTTACTTCAGTAAGAACTAAAAATAACACACTGAAATGATAACCAAACATCTATTCAAGAAGATTTTTGCAATAGCTACAAACACCGTTAATATCTTGCATGAAAAGTATAAATGTATCCTCTTTGTGTGCCTGAAGATATAATGCAGCACCTGATTGCACATTTTAAATCTTTTATATGGGCACTAGTTTCACCGCAGTCTGAGTTCTCTTTGATAAAGATTACCTCTTTGACCAAAAGTAAAATGCTCTGAAGCTGTAAAAGCACATTTCTACCTTCAGTCTTCCTCAACTAGAGAGAAATGGCTTGTCACAGACGAGCTGTGGTCAGTAATTACTATCTATGTTGAGCCAAACTAGGGAGTGGGCTGGTTTTAGGCCACGCTTGGATTGCTATTGCACAGATTGCTTGTCGGAGGCAGAAAAATAATGGTTGCATGTCTGTTGCAACCCTCAAAATGTATGTGGAGAGGAGGGGAGGGGACGGTGGCCTGGCGCTGTGTTCTAGCCAGGTTTAGCCCTTCCTCTGCCTGTGGACCTGAAGCAGGAGGGAGGCACCCGGAGAGTGAAAGGAGTGGATGGTGGTAAAGGATGATCTAAGTGTATATGAGGGGATATGAAAAGCACTGCAGCTGGAGAGAGCAGTATCTCTCTCCCACCACCGTCATCATTACGCCTCTCTCATCCTCCTTCTACTCCTGTTATCTCACAGAGAGGAGGCATGCCATATGGTTGCAAGAAGCTTCTATTCCGAATGTTTTCTCTTGCAGGGTGGGAGGGATGGCCCAGAATTCACCTCTGTCAATGCGCTCCTTTTTGACGTGCAGGGTGCAAACTTGGACCGTTAGCGTGCAGAGTCTGTATTTGTTTCTGCGCACAAATCCTTCATGCGCCTGCAGAATTTAGAGTATCCGTATCAACAAACATGAACTCCCCCATTTTCATTTTCTTCTGCAAAGAAAAAAGGATAGGAAAGGATAAAGTCGAAGAAGGCAGGAGCACAATGGGGGCGGGGTGGGATGCTGACAAAGTCGATTATGAAGCGTTCCCAAGTTATCTCCTTGGTGCACAGCTCTCCTTGGTAATTAAGAACGTTTTGCTTTTTTACTCCCCAGAAGTTGGGTTGGTTCGGGTAGAACACTATGAATTAATTGTGTTTGACAATGGCGATGAGGGGCCAAATGCAGCATGAAGATAGACAGAAAGTCTTGGGAGGCAGAGTGAAGCTCTGAGGTCCTTGAAGGAAGCTCTGGGCAGTGAGACTGTGACGGTGCAGTGAAGTACTCTGGAGACAGTAGATTGGATGTAATCAGATGTGGCTCTATATCTGATCCTACATCTGTATGTGGATCTTAAACAAGTGATACTGTCGAGGGAGAGACAAAGAGAGATAGCACAGTGGTTAGCTGGGTACAATTTTCCTTCTTCCTGTTCTCTCCAGCTGTGACTGTACTGCTTTTAGGCCATTTCATGGTAGGGGACCATGAAATAACAGTAAAGAGTCCCTTATTTCAGACTAAAGAGACGTGTTCTCGCTGCCACTTCTCTTCTCATGAGCAAGCACGTTAAAATTCATTCCGTCTCCCCCTACTTCTCTCAGATATGGCTGTAATAGTGCAGCGAGATCAAATGAGAAAACAACATAGTAACTCTGCGGGATGCAAAGCTTATGATGGAGTTACTGAAAGACAGCCTCATATGGATTTACTCTCAATTGACTGCTGCCAGATGTGAGAAAATCTCTGAAATGAAGCTGGGATCATGAATAGCAGCCCTGGACCAATGCCTGGCCTGGAGATTTGATTTGGGCTTTGGCACCACACCAAGCGGAGGGCACTTGATTGCTTTCACTTTGGGAATTGGGGCGCTCGCACCAAACCATTAAACACTGAACGTTAAACCTAGTTCTAGCGTTTTAGCCTGCAGAGACCTGCTATCCTAGTATTCCTCCCTTCTTCTACTCCCTGCACTTGTGTAGCTCAACTCCAGGCTTGATTGTCAGGCTGCCGGGGAGCTCTAGAGGGATAGAGTTGTTGCCAGAAGAAGATGTTCCAATTCCTCTGGGAGCTTTTTTCGCTTCGCTTCCTTCCTTTTCGCATCTGTTAAAGTGAACACCTACGGGAAATTGATTCTTGCCGGTTATTTGTACTGTTTATTTTCTAGTGGAGCTCCCTGATGAGATGTGGAAGCCGCAACACATATTTATTGTTTCTAGCAAAAAAACCCCCCCAAAAAACGGAGAATACTTGCCAAGTATTTTTCTTTTTTTGGGTAAGGTTGGCATTGGTGGTCAGAGGAAAAAGGAGGAGGATAAGAAGGGAGAGTGAGGGTTAGGATAGGCAGACAGAGAGGAGAAAACTTGGGATGACAGACCCATCACAAGAAGAAGAATAAGGGGACACATGTGAGGAAGTTTTGTCCCGGCTAGAGCTGTTGCAAACTTTTGGGACTTGGGATTTTTCCCCTCCACTGGGTCTCTGTAATGGCTGCCGTTTTGGATTTAGTCAGCAGGCACCGAGTTGGCCAGAGATGCTAACTCTGATCTGCCTCACACACAGTTGGGGAGATGGGATAAAGGCTTCAGAATGAGATGTAGTGAGACAGTGCAGCGGCACAGCCCAGCTCTCCTTTAGGACACTTCTGGCTCCAGTGACTTCCATTATATCCCGGTGTGACTAAAATACTGATTTGTGATAGCGAATGCGGGCGATTAGCTCTCTTATTTTTACTTCTGTCCACATATTAAGGTAATAACGCGTTGAGATTTGTACTTATAAGATCTGAAAGATGTGGAGGTTTTCCATGCTTGGTGAGTTTTACAGAATTGATGAAACACTAAAGGCACTTGAAGAGGAGACCCACGGGGCTGATTGTTTTCCTCACTCTGGTCAAGAACCCTGAAACATGTAAAGACCCTCTGAGGCGCTGATGTAAGAAAAATCACTGGACACCAGAGACCATAAACCCCATATTGGCAACACAGCCTGGACCATTACAGGCCATCCATTTCAGAATGAATGATCCCGGCTGTTTGCCACACACACGCACACACACACACACACGAACCAGTGTGTAAGTCTTGTTCAAGTATACCACTCACCCTGCATAGCAAATACACACAGAAGGATACATTAAAATACATCAATCTCTTTAGGAGTGAAAACAATAAATGTTAAAGGGACCTTCATTTATTTTTGCTTAGACACATTTTGTTGAAATGACCCAGAGCAGCTGTGTCACTGCTGAATTTGGCCTTCAGTCATTTGCTGTGTTTTAACCCTCTGAGTTTTGCTTTACATCAAGATGTTGCCACTTGGAGATTTGTGTCTTTTAGCAGGAGTTAGAACATTGTTAGCTTCGTATTTAGTTCTTGTCCCGAACGACTGCCGTAACCTGTCCAAGTTCTTCCAGATACCAGCATCCAGGGCAAATTATGTTCAAAGATTAAGCATCGTTTATAACACGGTTATAACTGAGGGCTCTCTGAATTTTGTCACCAGCGGGGCAAAGCTGGGAAATCAGTCAGATCGTTTCAATTTAAGAACGCGGACGACGTAGCAGCGAGAGAAGCCCCCAGCGATTAGTGTGGGTGGAGTTTGATTTGCTGTTAGGTGGTTAGATTCTGCTTAGAGGTTTCTTAGCTTAAATCTCTCTCCATGTCCTTATCAAAGCAACAAACAGCTTTAACCCTTTGAGCTTAGCAATGTCCTCTAATCCCCATTCATTATCTAATCTAGTTACAAACAGCATCTTCCAGAGCCACTTTTCCTCTTCAGTCCGTGACGTGTGTAAGACGTTCCTTTAATGAATCCCATAATATTAACAAATAAAAGACCTTGCAGATTTTTACCCCCCAAAATGCACCCAAAAATGATCAAAGCCTGCACTTGAGATTTAATGGGTGTTTATTTGTTTATTTCTCCTGCCTACTTTCTGCAAAAGCTCTCATCAAAATGATTGGATACAGGCTCATATCAAACTATAGAAGAAAGAGAATAATAGATTCAGTTTAATGCTCAGTCTCTTTAGAGTTTCATAGCATGCACAAATCATTTCATAAGTGGGTAAGTCATTTTTTATTGATCCACTTTTTCATTCAACTTTCATCTCCCAAGCCTCTTTAATTCTGATTTGTGTCCTAACTAACCTCAGCAAAAGTGCATTCCCCGGCATGTCAGAGGAGAGCACAGAAGTCAGTTTTCCTCGAACTAGAAATGAATGCAAGGATTGTTTTGTTTCCATGAAATAAATATGCAAGCACTTCATTTATCTTGTTTGTCTGTCACATGAATACTTCATTTAGCTCTCGCAGACAAATTTCATCTTCTGAATTCATGCGTGCATGTTTTATCGTTCACAGTTCCATTTCAGGAACCCCCCTAAAGGTATCTGGCCTCAAAAGCTTAATTCATGATAATTGCAATACATCTCTTATGCAAATAGTGAAGCTATTGCAGATGTTACTGTAAAGTCTTAGATTCTTATCCTTGTACTGTTTTTTTTAATAGTTTGCTAGAGTTCTGTGTGCGCTAGTTACCAATAAAAAAAGTTGTCTTTGAAGTAGAAACTCAACTTCTTCTTCTTTCTTTCTTTTTAAAAAAATAAGAATCAACCACCTTCAGCAGCACAAACACGCGGCACAAGACAGAGAGGTTGGGACATTCAGCACTCAAAGGGTTAAAGAATTGTCACTTTCATGGCATCGCATTACAAACTTGTGGCTCAAGTTCTGTGTAACGTTGGGCGAGAAATGGAGCCCACACGCTGAACAAACACAACAGTCCCTTTAACTTTTAGTGACTTTCATGGGGATTCTTTTCCTTGAGGATAGTCATTCTTTTCTTTTTGCTCTGTTTTCATGAGTGATTAGTCAGTACAAGTTCACATTCAGCCAACAAAAGACACATGAAAGAAGCAAACGGATTCACTAGGTTGTTTACATGTGGTCAGGTTATTACGGGATTATGTTGGGTTATTCGGGAGTTATTTCTCTGAAGAGATGCAGCCCCAGTTTAAGGTGCTTTGGATAAGGTCCTTTTTATATCTCCAAATCAATACTTCAGAGGAACGAAAACTTATAGAAGGTAATTGTTTTTTGGAATGACAATTTTTTGTCACAGTGAACAGCTTTAACTGACAACTAGATATAAAACTGAGAGGAAAAGAAAATATCTTCTGACAATACCTCATTTGCAGCGTGGCTTCCCATCACTGGAGATAAAGAAAAACTTCAAAAGAATTAGCTAATTATATATCAGTCAGTCATTTGCAGGCTTTTAAAGTCTGCACTGGGTTATAATGGACCCACAGTCGTGTGAAAAAGCCAGATCGTATTCACCCTTGATGCTTGGCACTGCACCTCTTCCAGAGTGGTGGTTAACGGTAGGTTAGGCAGTTAGATCATTAGTGGAGTTAAAGGGATTTTATTACCTTTGTCGAGTAGCCACTCGTCAACTACCCGACCAAGTCGGTATGGGATTCTTTGTCTAGCAATAGCCAGGCGCTCATTATCAAAGTTCCCTTTAAGAAATTTGGAGAAGACAAATTAAGAAAAGGTTACACAAATCTGGAAGTTGAAAGGTTAGAGGTTAGAAGGGCAACATGGCAAATGTTTAGCAAGTTATGTACTTTAAATCAGCTTTAGTTAGGACAGGAAGAACTTGTGGATGTGTTTTCGGGCTGGTTTGTTTGGTTAGACAAGTTAACAGCATTCTAGTTACCTTGAATTTTAAATGATTTTTTTAAATGCACTAACAAGTTAAACAGATTTATGAATTATTTAGATATAGTATGATTACATTTGTGGAAGTGCTAAATTATAATAGCTGTCACAGAGTCACAGAATCAGCAGTCAGTAAACAACACAGTTATTACAGTATGAAATAATAAAGCAGAAAAAAAGATTTCCCATTGTTATTTCACATGAGCATGACATAATCACAGAGAATTAAAACACATTTCATGGTTGTTCCAAGGAAGACATATTTAAGTTCCTGCCGCACACAAAGCATTGCTGATGAGCAAACCTCCACCTGTGGAGCATCACTTCACTTTACATCCAGTTACTCCACTCTGACTAAAGAGAAAAAAGATTTAGTGAAACTGTCAGCACTGAGTTTTTCTCAGGTTTTTTTCTTCCTTCTTATGCATTAATGGAGCACTTCTCAGTGGCACTTGGCAATTAGCATCACTTCATCAACGTGTCAAAGAAGTTTCATTGCTGTTGTGCAAACTTATTATCCCTCACTTCACTTCAATCAACCTCGGGGTCATACGCTGTACCTCTTATAGCACTGTCAACAGAGACAGAGCTGGAATTAGGGAAGACGAGGGCTGATGTGACCAGACTTGGGGTTTTAATAAAATCTAATGCGGTGGTAAAGTCAGAGGATTAATTAGGAGTTTTATGTACGTCAAACAGCAGCCTTTGCCAAAAACCTGAGAGCTATGCTAGCTAAAATGAGGTCAGGGAATCCCCTGGTGTCCTAGCAGAGGGATAAAGTTCTGCGAGTGGTACCAAAAAATGAGAATCACGAAAGTGTATATATATATATATATATATATATATATATATATATGGATGTAGTATATACACCAACATATAAAATATATGACATGTATGAATGTGTCCAAAATGCATTACTTGCTACAGTCTGAGGGGGAAAAAAAAGAGTGGACATAGATTGAATTGGAGTTCATAGCAGGATACTGACAGGAGATGCTGATGGAATTATCTGCAGAGAGATGAGTCAGGGATTCAGGGAAGGTTTGGGAACAGTGTCTAAACGGTAAACACTCTAAGCTTAGAGTGCTACATCCTGCATCCTCACAAGTATACACTGATTTTGCCCCAACTCCCCCCTTAGCACCACCCTCTGTGGTGCCGCAATGATCTAAAATAGACCACCTCTCAGTTCTGCAGTACCTACATCTACTCCCCAGGGGTCTCTCTACCCACACCTGCCTCTGTAGAAATGGCTCACATAAGCAAGAGGAGATGCGTTTCCACGTGTGCATACTGTATATGAAGGGAAACAGTTGTTTGTGTGTGGGGCAGAGGGCCGAAAGATAATGAAATCTGAACAGAGAAAACGCATGGAGAAGGAAGAAGCCTGGGATAAATGATAGCTGGCACACTGATGACGAAAATAGGAATTTTGTCTGGAATTTTGATCTTTTTGGTGACTTGAGACCCTCAAGTCATGAACCTGATCTATTTAAGCAGGTTAACATTTGGACCATCTGTGTTTTCTTTCTGAAACTGAAATTAGTCTAAATTGAAAGGAAACGCTCATGCAGCAATTACACGCATGTGTTCACATTGCACTTAAGATTATCCAGGCACAGCTCTGACTTCTGGAAAACCAGTACGGCAATTAGAGTGCACATACAACCCTGGTTTTAGAAATGACACGGCCACTCTGTTGCAATCACCGAATTAGAGAAGGAGAGACAGATGCCGCTGGCAGCAGACAGGGACGAGGGGAAGATGGGACAAATGAGAGGGGTGTGGTGGTGATGGTGGGGGTTGCAGAAAAACGGCAAAATCAAAATAATAACAGAGCGAAAGCAAAATTGTGGGAGGCAGAAGTCCTTAGTGAGATGAATCAATTGTGTGCATGCGTGTTCTCCTCCTACTGCCACATCTGCCATCTCATCCACAAACCCTGACTAAATCTCCTCCCTCCTCTAACTTTCACTTCTGAATCAGCCACTTCCAGCAACACAATCCAATACAAGATCCCTTTTACCAGCCAAATAATTTGTGGATAATGATCATCCACCGGTACTTCTCCCTCTAGTGGCAGGCTTCTTCAAAAATGGGTTCACCCTCCTCATCTTCTGTGTCCTCTCCATGAAAATGTTCCTTTCCTTTCTTGTTTCCATCATTCTTTCTCTAATCCCTTTCCTTTGTCTTACTCACTTATCCATTTCCTCGTGCTTGCTCCTTTCCATCTAACTGCTCTTCTTCTCTGCTTGTCCTTCCCTTATTATCAAACAATCCTTCAGCCACACTTGGCGCTGTCCTTTTTCTCACCTCCCCTTGCCAAAACTAATTTTGATGTCTTTGTTTGCTAATAACTTCCATGCCCTATTCTTCCCTTGCACCTATATCCCTTCTTTTCATCTCCCGTTTCCCTCGTTCTTTATAAATTCTTCCTCAGCTACTATTTTTCTGTTCTTTCTCCTTCTATTCGCTATGCACAGCTGTCATTTCTTGTCCATCCAAGCTCACCGTTACTTCTCCCCTTTTCTCACATATCTCTCACTTGCCCCGTTAATCCCCTGCCTTTGTTTTGTTTTATTTACCTTCACTCAATTTTACCTCTGTATTCTTCATCTCCCCACGACGCAGCAAGTTTATTACTAGGATATTAGATGTAGTACACAGGCACTTCCACACAGTCTAAGTGTGTGGCAGGCAAAGTAATAAATGCTCAGAGTGTAGAGTGTGTACTGTATGTAAATGTGTGTATCCTTCCCTGGTGATCAGGAGTGAGTGACAACATCCTCATCAGCAACCAAAGACAGCAGAGAAATCAACAAGGAGGCTTCTTACCTAACCACTTGAAACAAAAACAAAAAAAGAGGGACAAGAGGAAAAAAACAGGATCTGATGGAAACCACAACAAAGAAAATTTGACTATAAATTTAATTTTAGCAAAACATATGTGCAGTGGCAAGGGAAAAAGTGGCACAACGTCCTGTTGGACAGGTTTTTTTTAATGTCCTCTACACTGCAATTTCTAAAACCCAAATTCCTCTGTGTCCTGCTTGTGTGTTTGCATCTGTTTGTATTCGGATCCTTAGAGAAATAAGTCATTCTGTGTGAAACAGTGACACTTCTCCCTTCTCGCTCCTCGCTCCTACCAGCTGAAGCCTGCTCTGCATAAGAATGGGGAGGGGGGGATAGAGTAAACAGCTGGGCCCTTCTCCTCTCCTTCTCCACTATTATCGCGCTCACTCCATTCCCAGGACTGTTCTCTTCGCTTGATATGAAAGATGGAGGAACAATGCTCTCGTACCTGGTGCTCAAGTAAAATCTGATATACAAGAGAGGGAGAGAGTGATAAACTAGTAAACGAATCAGTGGTTCTATTACTTTGAGGGATGTATTTTTTTTCCTTTTATAGCCAATGTTCACCAATGGAAAGCAGTGTATCAGATATACGGAAATATTCCCTTAAAGGGTCCACACACTTATGCAAGGAATACAGTTTGACAATATAATAGCCCTGATGCATCATGAAAGTCTTTGATGCACTCAAAGACTTTCATGATGCATCATGATCTTTGTTCATACTAGGACCAGAAGTGAGGCTCTATGAATGGATTTGTTATTGTTGACTTCTATGTTAAATAATAATGTTTAGCAGACACAGCTCTGCGCTTTATGTCAAATATGAGCCTAAGCCTATACTTCATGCTTCTTCATGTCCCTGAAACACCGCTGCTGAGGACAGACACGTGTCTGTCCTCAGCCACCTGGAGCATTGGCGGGATTAAAAGCTATGATCAGACTGGTTTTGGGTAGGTATCACAGCTGTGTTGCTAGGGGCAAGGCAAAGGCACGCTGATTAACTGGCACCCTGGGGAGACACAAAGCAAGGTAGGGGAGGCAGGGGACCTGCACAGCATGCCAGGAGTGCAGAGTGTGTCTGAGAGTGTCGGAGATTTGGATGTTTTGATAATCCAGCATATGAATCACACACTGTGTCTTTGCGTATCAGTACAAACGTCCATGTCTGTGTGATTACATGCGATTGTGTTTGTAGCAACTCTCCAAGGAGCCAACTGCATATCATGTAGCTCTGCAGGCAGCCAGATGCCCTTGTACAGGACACCCACATTGGAAATCCATCCATAAGAATGGAGATTACATTGGAGACGATTGGCCAGCAGCCATCCCGCTCTTCCTCCTCTCACAGAAACCTCTCTCCATCAAACTCGCCTCATTCTGCTTTTCATTTGGTAACTTTAGATGGATTGCTCTCTTATCCACTGGGTGTTTTTGAGAGCAGATTGGCATAGGAAACCACAGCCTTATGTAATGTAACCTCGTGCTACTAGATGCATCTCTTGTGTTGTTCTTAAATACTTGCTCCTGTTTTTTTTTCTTTTGTTCGGTTCTTTTATTAACAAATGTGATCAAATTGTGATTTTATAGCAATTCCAACAGGTGTTTGGGAAAGATGGCAAGTGATGCCAGTGCAGAGTCAAATTTCAGTCTATTTTTCTGGGAGATGATGTTAAAGAGTCAAAAATTGACAAAATTGACACGATAAGATGGCAGTTTTGGATCTGTTTTTTTCTCCTCCATCTTTTTTTTAAACCAGAGACTGCAGACGAGTTTTGTCTCTTCATGTGAAACGCGAGGGAAAAGAAAGCAATTTACCTACCCACCATGCTCTTTTGTTCAATGTAAATACATCAGCCACCATTCACGTCTGCGTGCATCTCAAACAGACAGCTCGCTGTTTTAACAGCTAGCTCATCTGTCTTTCATCTTTGCAGCAGTTATCAATGCAGCAGCTCGTTTTCATTTCTTCCCCTCTTTCGTCTTGCTTCGACAGGATCCTTACCACCTTTCATCTCGGCCACAGTGGATTTGTGCGAGGGTGGCTGCCAAAGTGAGCCAAAGAAAGCCCCCCTCCCCCCACCTTCCCAACCCCAACTCGTGTGGAAATCAAAGTTGTCACTTCTCTAATTACCCAAAGCAATCTTTTCCCTCTCTTGATCTGCACTACTTAGCTGTCTCTCCTCTTTCCCTTTCTCTACTCATCATTATTCCTTGACTGTTTTAGTGTTCTCGCTCTCTCCATCATCACATAGTCACAGGCCAATAATTGGAAATACCTTCCAACGGTGCAAGATCCAATCACAAGAAGTCACAGAGCACCAGAGGCCCAATAAGAACCAGCAGAATGAGGGAGGGAACTATCATTAGAGACAAGTGACTAAGCTGGCTGACTTCAATTAACTATTACTGGCTTTTCTGCTGTACCTGTACCTTGAATGTAATAATGTAAGAGCCCAAAATATGACAAATGTTTGTCACGCATCGAATCCCAGTAAAGCTTTAAGAATACTTTTTTTTTAAAATTATTATTATAAAGAGCTGTTTTCAGGGTAAAGTGAACTTAAAAACTCCACCTGCTTATAGTAATAACATAAAAAACACGAATGAACAACAGAAATTTGTGTTAGCGACTGCAGATTACAGAAACACAGAGCTTCTGTGGCGCAACTCTATAAACTAGTCCTAACCAAGGACTAGTTTATAGAGTTTCTGTGAGAAAAGCATATTTTAAGAATTTTGAGAAAATGGAAACATTTTGCGCTCAATTCCAGGAGCTCCGTACTGTGTTGGCGTTAATGCTGAATAAGTTACATTTATACCTTAATGTCATGCAGGGGCTGTTACGACAGTGCAGACTAATTAGGGCTGGATGAGGTGACCCTGGATCTTCCTTTAGTTACGCTGCAAATGCCATAGGTTTTGCATTCTTTGTGTGTTTATACACCCCTCTGCATTTAATCATTAGTTATTATTCATTCCTGTGTCTCTTCTACAGTCTGTCTTTTTGGGGGTCGACTGACTGATTTTCTACCTTTTTCTCAAGGTAGTTTATATTGTATTACCTTACAATATAAACTACCTTGAGGTGACCGTTATTGTGATTCAGCACTGTATAAATGGAACTGAATTATTAACGTTATGGAAAATGAATGAATGAGCCTAGTTTCCAGTATATAAAGCTGCTGGTGCCATACCATATGACAGTTGAAATGGTTTCCTGCCAATCCCACCATGTGGTTCATTCCACACCGTCGTCTGTCATCTAGTGCTTGGAGGAACATTAAAGCGATGCAGGTCTCCCTGACTGCAGAGGTAGCAGAGACAAAGATGGTTACCGACGCACCGTGGCAACATGAAGGTAAAGATAAAAAGGGGAAGTAGGAAGGAGAGAGCATAGCCAAGAGCTTTGTTGACCCCTTTACTCAGACCATTTATCTGAGTAGTAAGAACATCTTAACAACTCAGTCGGAAGAGCTGAAGGTGACCTTGCTGGTACAAAGAGTCTCTCTTCTTCTGTGAATCCATGTCTTTCCTCTTTACTCCCCCCCGACTATAAATGCCAGCCTTCACGCTGCACAGATCCTCTAAGTGCCTTACAGAGTGAAAACACGCAATAACAACAGCCCTGTCTTTGTACTTTATCTTTCCTCTTTTCTTTTCTGCCCTTGTCTTATGATCTGTATTAAGACCTGGGCTGGACTCCTCAAAGTCAACATTATCTGGAGCAGCAAGTAATTTATGTTTTACAAACTTATTCTAAGTTCATGCACGACTCTACATTGCACGTGAATGGTGTGTTTATGCTCTATCACATTGGACAGGCTACATGTAAAGAATTTCCCAAATCTGGGACAAATTAAGTTTATCTTATCTTAATCTTGCCCGCTGTGTTGCAATCCAATTTGTGAAGCTCTTATTAGTCAGTAACATTCTTTATCCATCAGTAAGAAGCCTTATCCATCTCAGCAGTAACAGCAGCTTGCTTCCAGCATGCATACTGGATTTCGCCTCCCCCCACCAAACCACTCCTTCTCTTTCTTCCTCTCTCTTCCTTCTTCTCCATTAGACATTTTCAGCAATGCATCCCCTTTGCTACACTTTGCCGCACATTCCTTTTCCTCTTTCCTACCCCCCCTGCCGTCAGACCCTCCATCCATGCATCCATTGCCATCCCCTAACCGCCACTTCTTCTTTCCAGTTCTGCTCAACTGCAGTCAGAAACTAAAGTGAAGTGACAGCTCCATAGTAAATCTGCTGTTTGTAAATACAGCTCTCAATGACTAGGAAACAGTAGGATTGCACACTGTGAGCTCTCATTGGTCATAATGACACAGTTATGAGGCAGCAAAATATGGTAATCGCAGCCAATATGCTGTGATGGTGTTGATATAACTGTGGTTGTAAAATTCAGAATGATTATTCAAAGCTCAGGGGACACCTTAGTGAATCCCAAATGCCAAGTGTGGTATAAACTCACATAAAATGAATGGATTCTTCCTGAAGCTGAATTCTTACTGTAATGTCACAACTCACTGTGTCCTGTGACTATAGCCACCATCCATTCATCCATCCATTTTCCTCTGTCTATCTAATCCAATGGGGCTCAGCCCAGCTGTCACTGGGCAGACAGACACCTAGATTCACAGAAAGAGTTAATGTGATGGAGTAGTATGACACAAATCAGACAGATTCACGTATTACAATTTACTACAAAAACTATACTATATCTCTATATAAACAACAACACGTCTCCCTTCACAGCTTAGAAACAGCTAAGATGGAAAATTTGTTTCAGTGGTTGAAAGGGCAACTGGCTCCTTGTAAGAGAGGGATTACTGCTATAGCGGCCTCCGCTCACTAAATCTGACCTCTCCTTGGGGTGTTTCAGCAGCTTGATTGGCAAGAAAGTAAAGAACAGGAAGAGAATAACTCAAGAAAAGAGTAAAAAAAAGACATTTGTGGAATTTGATCTATGAGCAGGATTTTAAAATCTAAACTACAATTTAGAATTAAATCTGCTTTTTGATGAAAATGATATACACCCATGATGCATTCAAAATGTTGGACTGTCCCTGCTGCCTGTAGTCCTGTTCTGTGTTTCTAGAGCTGCGCCCATAACCAGGTTCCTTATGCCTGCCTTTCTGCAAATGAGAACTCATCATTTGCAAGACAGAGGAACCTGGGTGAGGTCTTACGTGGGGATAATATTGTGAACACCTTTTACAGTGTGGAAATCAAATGTGACAAGGAATGTGAGCTGGTGTGCGACAAGAGAAGGCTCAGCAGAGAAGAGTGTAAGGCAGGAGGACCAGTACATCCTCCTTACTCCAGTGAAGCAAAGAAAATATTTAATCTCCTGCTGAACTTGTGATTTTGCTCAATTACAAAGAAATGAAGACTCTCTAATGAGAGTTTCATTTTACTGGAGACTATCAACCAGAAGTAAATGATATATAAAAACTTATATAAAAATGATTTGAATTTCATTGAAAGAAATACGCACTTGATCCTCTACAACCCAGGAGAATCAATCAATCCATTACAGATACTCCTGATCTTACTCCTGTGTATAAAGCACACCTGTTCACAAAATGAGTTTCTTCCATTCCAACCTCTCCACCATCAGGCTGCCATGGGCAAGACCAAAAGAGCGCTCAAAAGATGCTAGGGACATAACTGTAGACTTGCACAAGGTTAAAAGACCACCAGTAAGGAGCTCATGCAATTTTCTTCCAATTCCAATTATTTCCAATTATTTGAAAATAGATTAAATCTAAAATGATCATTATCACCCTCCATTTGCAAGATCTTGCCTCATGAATTGAGGATGATCATGAAAAAAAGTGTTGAATAGCCCAAAACTACATGGAAGGAGCTTGTTAAAGATCTGAAGGTCAGAAGAGATTCCAGATGAAAATAACCTCTAATTCTTACTGCTACTATCCCAAAGAGAATGCATTAAGGTTTAATGCATTCTCTTAATGCATGACTGTCCTGATGTGTTCTTCTTCTGGGACAAGGTAATAAAGTTATTGACATCACTGACAAATATCAGTCTTCCTGTTGACCCACTGCTACATCTTCTGCTTGATGACTCTAGGCTTCCAATGACAATGAAAGCACGCAAATTGTGGCTGGCAGGCATAACTGGGGCCAAAAAACTAGTGGTTCAGAGGTGGCTACCACCACATGATCTCTCGGTGAAACACTGGTTACATGCCTTCTTAGATATCTTGTACTTAGAACTATCCTCAGCTAGGGTCAACCATGCAAACCCCTCAACAGTCCAAAACTGGCTAAAGGGAATTAGAGAGACCAAAAGATTGCTCAGAAATGTGCAATAGGGAGTTAATGCATGTTATTCTCTTTTTGTTTTAAATCACTGATCTATTGTACCTTTCTCCTTGTTCATTATGTTAACCTGTTGTGTCATTGGAATGTCATGGTTATGCTGCAAATGTGTGTTGGTAGGGAGGATGGGGGTGGAGAGGGGGAGAAAAGGGACTTAGGGTTTGGGTTTGGGGTAATGTTCTTGGGAAACCCAATATATTGTATGTTTGTGGTGTGCTGTATAAGACAGTTTCCCTTTGTCCTAAAAGCAAATAAATATTGCATTACAAAAGATCTGAAGGCAGTTGGGACCACAGTCACCAAGAAGACCGCTTGTACCACACTACACGACAATGCACTGAAACGTTGCACTGCCTGCAAGGTCCTCCTGCTTAGGAAGGTACACATACAGCCCCATCTCAAGTTTGCTAGAGAACATCTAAATAATTCAAAGAAGGCTTGGGATGAAGTGTTGTGGTCAAATGAAGCCAAAATAAAGCTAGTTGGCATTAAACTGATCTACCCAAAGAACATCATCCCCACAGTCAAACAGGCCACAGTTATGAATGACTGTCTATCTCTCTGTGCTAGCCCAACAGTGGATTGGTGGCCTGTCTGGGACCTACTTGTGTTTGAGGGGGTCAAAGGGCCAATATTGCATAAAATCTTGGATGAGAAGATGAGAGATGGGTCGTGGATGGGTCTTCCAGCATGACAATGACCCTAAATATATCGACAAGGCAAGTCAGTTTTTTTCCAGGGCTTTGGTTGATATTTGGTCTCTCACTATAAAATTAAACTACCACAAAAACTGAAGACTTCTGAATCACCAATGAGCAAAAGTGCATATTCTCCTGACATTCTAAATAGGCTGTAGTTATAAATGGCTGCCTGTGTCTCTGTGCTAGCCCTACAGTGGATTGGTGAGCTGTTTGTGGTGTACCTCCAGGCAGAACTACAAGCCTGAATTGGATATACAGGAGAAAATTAATGGATAGATGGATGATATACACTATGCAAGACTCCAGAGACACGAGCTTTAACAGAAAATCAATGGTAAAAAGTGTGGCAGTCCTGTCCCCACTGCATAATTAACAAGTTCATTCTGAAATAAAATCACCGCAGCCATAAAAACTAACAACAGCAAATGACAAAAAAAGTTTCAATTACCATTTTGTGCCATCATATACACTATAAATTGCCTTCAGATCACTTCAGTAAGACAACTTTCTGTAACTTTAGAGAAAAACATTATATGTGTCATTCATCCTCTCAGAAAAAAGATAAAAGCACCATTGTTCACATCAGAAAACTCTGCTCTATGGACATAATGGACATTACTCAGTTCCTAGACCAAGGAAGTTTCAGCATTTAACAAAGTTACATATACTTGAGGAATATGGCATGCCAGTACAAAAATAAAGAAAAGCTATGAAGAAGTGAGCAAACATGACTCTTTATCATTAGTCATGCTGTAATTTATAAGTCTGCTAGCATCTGCATGCCTAATTATCAGACCATGTAAGCCTATATATAAATGTAACTTTGCATTGGCCAGAGAAACAATGTGTTTCTTCTTTTAAAAGCTGCAGTTTAGCTTTAATTAATGTTCAGTGAAGCTCTGTAAAAACACTGTATGATACATAAGCTAACAAACACTGATGCAGAGCAACAGTCATTCTTAAGTCTTTATTTTTCTGTATTGCCTCAAACCAGAAAATAATACTTTGGTCACTCAGAAATGAATATTCCTAAAGGGCAATGCCATAAAATCACAAACAAACCTTTTAAGATAAAAAATTATTAACCACATGAGACCACTTCCTTTCTCACAGCAGATGACCAGTAAATAAAGGGACTAGAGTGTGAAATGGTACAATTACAGCCCGTATGGCACCAGTGCTAACATCTGCCTGTTTTTCTGAGGCAAGGTTGAGGTGCTCAGTGTGACACGGGGAGGTTTTTATTGAGCCACTATGCCATTTTGGGAAAATGGGAGGTGGGGCGGGCCAATAACTGTTGCTGCAGGAGCCACCGGGGACACCTGACATGCTGGATTAGTTGGCCGAGCGTTCCTCTGACACTTTTTGTCTGCTCTCTGTCCATCAAATACAATGTGCACATGCACACAGACACACAAACATGCTGTACTATGTGATGCACCCAGACAGATGCATGCACTGTCACACGTAGAATAAGACATGGACCACAACACCCACAGACACACAGACTCCCCGAGGACTACTAACATCACTTCGTGGGACGTCAGGAGACGTGTTGCTTAGCCGCTGAATGTGCCTGACCTGTGACGACCACATTCGCTGTCAACATCTTGTCTCTCCAAATCATCACCTCGAAATGGCCTTCTGTTTAAAAGCTTGCTGCTGGCCAGCCCGGGTTTTAATAAAGGCTTTGTGAGTAAAGCGATGCAAAATCTTCAGTAATCTCCAGATATTTTGGGCTGAGGCCACTTATAGTGCACACAAACGTGTTTTTTGTCAGAATAAGATACAGAGAGAAAATCTGCCACCTTTTTCACGAGGAATGACGGCTCTACATTCTCTGTTTTACTTCCACCTTCCTTGTGGCCTCATCCTCTGGGAGCTTTTACCAGAGACCCCTGGTATCCCACATGTAACTCTCAATATGCACAGAATGTCAGATACGGTTCAGAACTGCAAAAGTATACCAAGGAGACTGCTTGATGTGGGTCACAACAGTCCCTCTGGGGAAGGGGATTTCACAGGAAAGTGCACTTCCTTGTTTTGTTAGAGGGACCAGACAAATATGGTACCTGTACCATCCAACAGACGCACCATTGCAGGCATTTTTCATGACAACTTGTTCTATTTTTCTTGAAATCTGGTTTACAACGACAGCATAAGATGACATAAGTTTTCTGCTGGGACAGCATAGCAATGACACTGCATAATGTAAGCATCAAGAAAATGAAGTAGGTTTGAATACAGTCCCAAACCGTGAGCGCAAACTATTTTGTCCTATTTAGAGAATCAGAAGATGTCTAAATCTCCAATCTGGGTCATGGGAACTTGTTTCAACAGGGGACCTCCTTTTTCTTTCTCTACAAAAATATAACATCACTTTCTCTCTCCCTTTATGCACCTCATGTGTCAGTTAGGAAGTTGCAATCCCATCTCTCTCTCTCTCTACATACTCCTCCACCCATCTGCACCTAAGCCTCATCCTACGTTTTGCTTTCCTAATGTGTAACATGTCTATGTCCCTAAAACAAGCCCCACCCACTCCCCAAGCAATATGATGATGAGCACAACCTTCAAAGTGGGTATGGGTGCAATCTGCAAGCTGGCACCCAAAAAAAGTTAGAGTGTAATCAGCTCACATAAATGAAACAAACCTATTCTACAGCCATTTAGCCCCCCTGCTACCACCCACACAACCCCACTCATCTTCGTGACCTCCTAAAAGTTCCAGCCCGAGCACAAAACTCATCAAATAAACTAACAAACAAAAACAAAATCACACTCTTCAATTGTTGATAAGCACAGGAAAAGGAAAGAAATGTTTGATGAGGACAACAACCGCGGCGAGGAGGGCGGAAGGGAAGAGGAATAAAAAGAATACGATATGGGATGTGCATTAATGTTTCTTGATGAAACGAAACATAGATTCGGATGATGACACTCACTTGCCAATGTTAACAGGCTGCTCAGCTGTTATTTTCCGAGCGGTTTGCGCTATTGTTAGATGAAGGCTCCTTTTTGGAGCGTGCGCTGTTGTGAAAAGGGCTGCATTTCCATCATAATAACAACTGAAAAGAGTGAACTGTCACACGGCACTTCCTTTTCTGGCTGTGATGCATTCCCCTCAGTCTGGCCTTGCTGTGTTGATGGATGAGCAAGAGAATATGCTTCTCTCAATGCCAAAACAAAGCTTCGAAATATGGGATCACTGCTGTGACAGAGAATGTCACAGTCCCACTGCTCTATATGTCAACAAGAGTAAATATCATGACCACATTAGCGGCGCTCTCCCTGCAGTTTGATACAATGATGATACATAGACAGTGCTTTTAGACAACGGGAAGAGAATGCATCGACTTCGGGTGGAGGTTTGCACATTGGACAGCATCGGTGCGGAATAAAAAACACTGCTTATTCGTTTGTAACATGAGACAGTCCTGCGTGGTGTTGCGTAGTCGTTGTGGGAACACAAAATGTCTTCCTTTGAACAACCATGAACAAAAGGGAAACACAGTGGAGAGAGAAATTACGTGGGGAGCTTCAGCATAACCAAAAATAACTTCATATTTCAGACTGAAATAGAATACTATGATTATGGTTAAACAAAGAGTGGGGGAATTAACACACTCCCAGCCGTGACTCATCGGGAGTTTGCCCTCGTTTAAATGATGTTGCACCCGTGTTTATCTTGAAGCGAAGGCTTGAGTTAAAAACACCTCCACGCTTTCCCAGCTTGAGGTTTCCTCCCTGTTTATCCTGCCTAAAGACCTTGCTCACCAACCATACGTGGCTGGCATACTCACGTTCGGCTGGCCTCCATTCAGTGCTGGCTTCACAGTGCCAGGAGCTGTAATGGCAGACTAACCACAGAGAGCCGGTTGCACTTAGATGAGGACGGCTTGCCTCGGGAAGGCTGCTTTGCTCTTCCTGCCTTTTAGACCAGAACTGGACTTAATCACCAGGAATAATGCAAGCAGCCTCTAAATATGAATGTTGTGATAAATAAAACAGAATGTGTGTCTTTAAGAGAGAAAAAGATCACTTTTAGTTGCACATAGGTTGGGGGGGGCTAAAATAATGAATATTTCATTTGCAAAGCTCCTTCTTTCTCTCTCCACTTTGTTGCCCGGCTTATCGGAAAACTCAGACCTGTGAAGGATCTAATCCAATACTGCCTCCCTCCCTCAGTCCCTAGATCAAGCCCACTGTTCCTACCTGAGGGGAAACGTTCAATGACGGGCTGGTTGTCCACCTGTAGCGTGGCGTTTCCACCACTGCGTGTGAATCGCACCACGTGGTATTTGCCGTCGCTCACCATCACCGCGCTCTCCTCGATGGTTATATCGTCTGTTCCCACGTTGAAGATCACGCCGACCTTTCCCCGTTCCTGTAAACAGAGGTTGATGCAATACACGGTCAACAAAAATGCACCAGCATGCACTAATATGTTAAGTTCAAACATATACCCATAAAATATAACATGAAGGGTTCGGGTTAGTGGAAAAGCCTGACCGCGGTCTCTTCTAAGATTAAGCCCTCATTGTCCACTGCCCCATCCCAACATCTGGTTTCAAACAGAATCTGGTACAATTCATGTATTCATGGATTTGGTGAATTGAGAGCCACGATTAAAGGATCTAAATGTTTTAAATATTCAGCTTTAGATAGGGTAGCTGTGGCTCAGGAAGTAGAGCCGGCCATCTCCTAATCATAAGGTTGATGGTTCAATCCTGCCTGTTCCAGTCTGTATGCCAAACCATCCTTCGGCAAGATACTAAACACTAAGTAGCTCCCGATGTGTGGATGTTAAATAGAAAGGACTTAGACCGTCCAACTCCAGGCCTCGAAGGCCGGTGTCCTGCAGGTTTTAGATGTGTCCTTGATCCAACACAGCTCATTTAAATGGCTAAATGACCTCCTCAACATGTCTTGAAGTTCTCCAGAGGCCTGGTAATGAACTAATCATTTGATCCAGGTGTGTTGACCCAGGGTGAGATCTAAAACCTGCAGGACACCGGCCCTTGAGGCCTGGAGTCCGACAACCCTGACTTAGACAAAGAGAGAAGTGCTTTATCTAAATGACTGAAAAAAACCCACAGTTTATAAAGTGCTTTGAGCACTCAGGTAGAATACTGTATTTTTTGGACTATAAGGCGTATTTAAAACCCTTAAATTTTCTCAAAAATTGACAGTGTACTTTATAATCCGGTGTGCTTTATGTATTAATTCTGGTTGTGCTTACTGACCTCGAACCGATTTTATGTGGTACACGGCCGTCAAAAATCAGTCAAAATGTTTTAGTATGACTTTGGTAAGCTACAAAGCTGGATTGTTACGGCTACCGTAGTCTGGAGCCTTGCGGAGAAATGCGTACTGTGTGTACAAGGACCCCAAAACGGCACCTGTTAAGAGACATGCTTACGAAGTGGATTTCAAACTTTAGGCTATCAGTCATGCAGTTGAACATACGAATAAAGCAGCTGTGAGATAATCCAACATCACAATTTGATGGACTTGTGGAAGAGGAATGAACTGAAAAAGTGAGTGTACTGTTCTGTATTTTATGTGTTAAAACTTAACGATGTTGAGAGTTATTGTGATAGAGTTGAATAAAGTTTCACTTTATTTTGTTTCGCTTAATGTGCCTTATAATCCGGTACGCCTTATAGTCCGAAAAATACGGTAGAAAAAAGCGATCTATAAGAACCGGTCTATTTACCTTTTTTATAAAAACGCTATTAAAGTGGTCACTTAGGTTTAAGTTTGTGCCATTTAAGCTGTCTTTAGAGATGATTTATAGATTCCCTGGAAAAAATATCTCAACAGCTACTCAGCTCACTGCAAAAACATCAGTGTTCCCAATAGTATCAACTGTTTATCCACCATCATGAACCAACAACTAATATTGTAATTTGACCAGTGCTTTCCGTCGTTTTATTCTTTCTGGTGTTCAAGATAATTGTTATTTACAACACTGTTGTCTTTGTTACTTATGTTACCCAAAGATACCCCGTTGAGCGTAGCTAGATTCCAACTGGCAATGCATAATGAGAAAAATAAAATCATGTCTTTTGTGTTTGAGAATGAATTACACTGACTGAAGCAATTGAGTTGTCAACTAAGCAGCAGTTACCCTGCACAGTTAAACTGCAGTCATCCAGCCGTGTAACAATCCATGCTAATAGGCTAATACTGTTGTTCCTTTGTTGTCCTTTGGCAAAAATCAAAAGATATTTTTCTTCAGTCAACACAAAAAGCCCCGACTGCCTGTAGTCTGATGACACTCAGAGCGTCAGATCCCACACATACAAGCCTGGTAAGGGAACAGAGTACTTGCTGAGGACTCAGGCACCTTTAGTATTCATCAACCGGGTGACCCCCCCTCCCCTCTCCCATCTATTAGTGTTGACAGCCGCCCACTGCTTCGAGTTTATTACAGTCAGCCGCCTACTCCACTCTCTTCTCCCGCCATCTCTCTCCTCTCCCTCTGTGGTTCCTGTCCTCAGTCCCAGGAAAGGTCAAAGTCATTTACAGAGTTACAGTCTGCCAGAGAGCCATAGAACAAGGGTGAGAGAGAGAAAGGGAGAAACAGAGGACATATCAGACAGCACCACTGCATACAAGTTGTCTGTCTGACTGCAAAACCTCTGTTGCACTTTTGCCCAGCTGTAAGACCCTGCTCTGGTAGCTGTTGCTCAACCTACAGACAGCAACACTTCCTGACTGTCACAGCAGGTCAAGCTCATTTGCCGGTGGGGTCACATTTGCACACTGCTATCTCCTCACTGCAGCTACAACTTCATTGATTCCGTTACCTCATTAGGTATGTGCATTTATTTTGCCACTTTCCATATGCCAAGATATTCAGGGGTGAACCTGTGGCTTTTGCTTGCAGCAGTTTTCCATTATTCATGGCTGATTAAGTATTTTAAAAAAGAAAATAAGACACCCCTAATGTTAACAGATCTCAAAATAGCCAGTTAATTGAGTAAATAAGTGCAAAGGTTGTACAGTAAGTTAATGATCACTATAATCAGCCACATTTATGTGCATCTTAACTGCTCTTTGCTGCTGTGTAAAGTTGTTATAGTTTTTAGCCAAGGCCACATTACGGCCATGCACCGATGTCAGCCGTGATTAGGGTATTAATTGAGCATGCTCAAATGGTGGCGCAACATGTTGGTTGTGATTAATGCTTTGCGGGGATCAGCAGAACATAAGACACAGTTGAACAGCCAGAATAAGCAAAAGGAATCAGTGTGGAACACAACAGGAAGCAGAGCTCAGCTGTCCTACGTGATGCTCCTAATGAAGCTAGATCTGTATGAAATTGATGGACTACTCTGTAGATGGACTCATTCTGCAAGGAGGCTCGTTGGATGTCTCGAATGGCAAAGTGCTTCCAGCTTCTCAGCCACTTAATCAGCGGCTTCATGTTATAGACCGACCCTCACAGTCTTTCTGCCTGCTATCGTTGTGAATGCCAAAATCCACTATGCTGCAGATTTGACGACACCAGCATGAATACAGTCTTAGAGTAATTATGAGGTGCACAAGAATAACGATTTAATCAAAGCTTTCAGTATTGATACCCTTTAGATATTGCAACGGGGAAAAACAAAATGGAGAGGGTGAGTGAAATGCTTTTGGATCGAGCGGAAATGCCAGGATCATCTCCATTACAGCCCACGCACTAGGAAGCTTAGAATAATCATAACACCTTGCTTGGAGAATTAATTCAATTTTCCAGGGTGAAGCAGAATGAATCCATGCTATTACAACTGAAAAGCAGAAGGGAGTGAATTTGAGTGATATTTACAGAGAGATTAGCATTTGTGTTCCGCAACATTAGAGTTCTTCCCGGTGCTGAGGGAATGTATCGAGCCCATTACGGTGGGAAGCCGCTGGGAACCAGTGCTTTTTTAAAAATGATTTTAGTGTAGCAGTAATGACATTTTAATGGCCGTTTTCCTTAAGCGAACATATCTCTGGAAACAGAAGGAAAAGAAAAACTCTTTGAATGACTGGGAGCAGTCAAGCCTGCAACATTGAAATGAAGGGACTAGTAGGTAACTTACAATAAACCCTGGCTGCTCTTTAAACACCACAGCTTCTCAATGACTGCTTAGCAGCCCTTAATCTGCTGTAGCTGTCAGCTAATGTCAGGAGCAAGAATGCTACGTTTTCCACTTTTATCTAGAGGGTAGCTCATCTTACTTTTCTTTCTACGGGTAAATCGGTAGCAAAGGGAGCAGGTCCGCGGTAGACTGGGGGGCAGGAGCTCTACTTTATGATCAGATGTATTTTCAATTACATCTGATCTGCCTGAAGAAGCCAGGATCTGAGTTACTGAGATTCAATTAAATATTCAAAGATCTACAATAGTGGAGGGGGTTGGACGAAATACCTACAGACAGAATTAAGTTTCAACTTTAACCAAAATCGGTTTTGGTTCTGAGGCTCTGAGTTTTACAGAGAAAGGTTTCATCTGGGGACAAGAGAAAAATCAAAGATTTCCTCTTAAATATTATATTACTTTAAGTACAAAGTTGCTGTTCTTGCCAAATATCTGATTTGTTTACCACTGCACAAACTGCTCATCAGTTTCCCACACAGTAAATCGAGTTTAGCTACCAAAAAAAAAACTCGAGAAAAAAGAAAGTTTCTGTAATCTTCTCATTAGAGTCTCTCCTTCCTTGTTCTCAAAGACAAAAGAAAATTGACTTTGGAATTCTGCACGGCAGCCAGAGAAAGAGCAGTACGGAGTGCATTTCCGTCTGAAATATTTCAACATGACCTTGCGGCGTGCGAGAGCACGTCGAGGTAAACGCTGCTGTCGGGAGTGGAATGAGAATGAGGCAGAGACTGCAGTCTGTATGTGTGTATCAGGGTTATCGGGCTGCCTCAGCGAGCTCTCACTGATCACGCCAAGCAGAAAAGGAAGAGCGAGAGGAGGAGGAGGAGGAGCAAGGGGCAGAGAGAAACACTGTGTGATAAAAGGACAGTGGGAACCTTGATGATCCTCTGGGGCCTCAAGGTGCTTTGAGATCAAAGCTCCTTTTGAAGGTGTCAAAATCTGGTTCTTTCTTTTGCTCACATGCTGGTACTCAATTAAGAAAAGGAAAAATAGACAAAGGGGGAATGAGAAAGCATTTTTGAAGGATTTGGTTTGTTGTTTCATTTCCTCCTCGCCTGCTCAATCTTCTCCCTTTCTAACACACCCTACAGCTTCATCTTTACACACATCTGCTACTTGACGTATTTGCATTTCCTCAAAGTCTTTCTGAATCTCCCCCTTAGATCTGATACATAAATGCTAAACAGGCAAGTTAGAAAGAGGAAACAACAGAGACGCAACTGCTGGAAAGTGGATTCAGCAAGACTAGGGCAGAGACAGTTGCAGTTGTTTAAATCACTCAAGGTATTTTGCATTTTGCTGTATCAACTTGCCTGGAGAAATTGTTTCTGAAACACGGCTGACCAGTTCAGGGATTTGCTGGTTTGATAGATTTCATATTAATACTCCTCTGGCTGTTGGAAATGCAAACGATTCATCAGCTTCTCTCTCATTTGGATCTATCATAGGCTGTATCTGCTTGAGACTAACTTGACATGCCACTAAAAGTGTGCAGAACTGCAGTATTTATTAGCTTATGAATCAGCCAGCAGAGCAGCATGGATAAAAAAAAAAATGATAAATTGATTTTTACTGGGCGCCCACAGAAAAAGCAATCAATTCTTATATATGTATGTACACAAATATTTGACACATCCATGCGGTGTAGGAAAGCCTAATATTTCATACAGCTTGAGCTAAGCATTTTAACGTATTTGCAGATTCTGTGCATTAATGTAAAATTCCATATGCTGTTTACAGTTACCGACTCATACTGGTGATTTTTTTCCCTAAAATATCCCACAGATACCCCATCTGATACCCCATCACTTGGTATCGCTGCATCTTCCTCATGAGTTTAATTCCTGCGCTGATTCCTGGCTAATCAGCTTGTCAACATGTATGCATAATGCCTGCGAGCGCAGATCCGCTGTGGCATCTGCTACAAGGAGAACAGTATAGTGGGGCTAAGCTTCCACTTAGAAACTGCAGCGTTACGTAAGGAGAAATACGTGGTTGCATAACATGTAGACTTCTTGCCGGCTAAATCATCCACTGTCCGTTCACTGAACGTCTTCAGAGTATCTGCGACAGAAAGAGGGAATTGTTGAGGGCCAGCAGCCATTTTGAATCAGTAAACTGCTCTGTAGCGCGCAGATTTCACGTCTTCCCTTCTTATCAGTCACCTCAAATGACATAGTGCTGTTCCAGACGGAGTTGCATGTGTCATTTTGATTTGGTTTATTTAGGAAAAAGAGGAGGGCTGTGGCAAAACAGTCGCTTTTGCAAAGAAGACATGGTTTCCGTTGCCACACCTTCTCTCGGTTTCTGCTCAGCTAACATCTGTATGTGCTTGCCGTGGTCTCTTGCAGTCACCTTGAGCACCTCATCTTAAAGGCACTTCATATCCTCTTCGATCTCTTTTCTTTGCCTAGTTATTTCCAGCAGTGGTCATGGCTATGAGAGCACATTTGCACTGCAAATGATGAGTGGCCACTCTAACAGTGAATCAGATCTCATTGAAAAATCAATGACTTAGACAGATGTGATGTGAGTGCATGTATATATATACATATATGTGTGTGTGTGTGTGTGTGTGTGTGTGTGTGTGTGTGTGTGTGTGTGTGTGTGTGTGTGTGTGTGAGTGAGAGAGAGAGAGTATACACTGATGTGTCTGAATCTCTTGTCAGAGCATGACTCACACTGGGCTTGCCTATTTGTCCCCAAGTACACACACATACCAGCATTGAGCCAAAATACTACAGAGGGAAGAAACAGTGAACATACTAAGAAGGAGAAAAACACAAATCAACCAAAATACCGTCCACTATAACCCTGATTGTTGCCACTCTCAGCAAAACCAACGCTGACTCGCATATAGTAAGTACTGATATGACTGCTCATGTACCGTACCACTGAGACTGTTGATGGATGGCATCCTTCAGCACAATAGAATAGAATAGAATAATCCTTTAATTGACCCACAAGGGGAAATTTGGTTGTAACAGCAGCCAAAAAGACAAATATACAAACAAACAGGACACAGGACACAGAACAGAAACATACACAATTTTTCTTACATATTTACATTAAGGACAACGGTTACTATAAACAGAGAGTACTGTACAGTTATTAAATTAAATAAAAACAATTACAGGTAAGAGGTAAACCAGGTTGTAGCGCGAATTGGTTAATTAACTAACTTATTGCAGTTACAGCATTGATGTAAACATCTATGTTTGTTGGAAGCAGTTCAGATTGTACAGTCTGACAGCTGCAGGGAAGAAGGACCTGCGGAAACGCTCCTTCATGCATCTAGGATGCAGCAGTCTGTCACTGAAGCAGCTCTGCAGTTCAGCAACATTTATGTGCATGGGGTGGGAGACTCTGTCCATCAGAGATGTTATTTTGGCCAGAGTCCTTCTGTCTCCCACCACCTGTACTGGGTCCAGGGTGCATCCCAGAACAGAGCTGGCCTTCCTGATGAGTTTATCCAACCTCTTCCTCTCAGCTGCCGATAAACTGCCGATAAAAATAACTATAATACTTGGAGGTCTGACTAGGGATGGGTACCGGTATCCGGTGTCATTATGGCACCGGTTCTGACATAAACGGTAGTAACCAGACCAAAAAGCAGCGCACATTTCGGTGCTTTATTTTCCTGAGATGTCATACACTTTGGATTCTAGCCAATCATTTTACCTTTCCAAGGATAGTAGGCGGGCCCAGGTACGTACGCTCTTTTAGAACAGAGCTGCAGGTTAAAAATGCCCAAGGCGGAGCGGTCAAAAGTCTGGCTGTACTTCACAGCAAAAGATGCAAACTCAGCAGCCTGCAACAAGTGCTTTAAGCTGATACTGTGCAAAGGAGGTAACACCTCAAATCTGATGAAACACCTGGCGGTTTTTTAAAAGCCGAGAAATGCACCGTATTTGATAGCTTGCTGCGAGACCTCACACCGTACACATCTACTGCGGGTGTGGTGCCTGTTATCAGACCCGGAGTTAGCAACATCCCCCAAGAACCCGAAGAGGAGAGTCCTGGCCCCTAGCCCTGCCAGTGTAGCAGAAATGATGACGGATGATGATGCAGCAGCAGCCGTTCTTCTCTGGGTGAGTAGCTTAATGTTGTTCGTGTGTAATTTACGTTGAGTATGCTAACCACGTTATTAAATTAATGCATGTAAGGTGAACTAGCAAACACCGTCATAGTTACATGCGGCTGTCTTCTTGTTTGATGGCAGATACTCCCTTCAACCTGGCCAAAAAGGCTAAAATGACCAAAGAAAAAGTGGGAAACAGCTAAACATGAGAGGTTTTTGGACAAAGTTTGTGTTTTTTTTCCATTGTTTAAGCACTGCTTCCAGCCAAGAGTGATACCATATATGCCCTAGAGCTGCAGAAAAGGCACACATTGTTATCTTTTTACAAAAAAACAGCTAAACATGAGAGGTTTTTGGACAAAGTTTGTGTTTTCCAGTCTTTAAGCACCGGTACTGTTTCAAAAGTACCGGTTTGGTACTGGTATTGGATAAAACCTAAACGATACCCATCCCTAGGTCTGACAGCTGACCTGCCTTAAAAAAAACCCTCAAACCACACACACACTTGTATGCAAACGTGGGAATGTCCTTGAGTGAGATTGCTTGGTACCTCAACACGCTGCGGCCTTGTTTACAGAGCTGCCAAGAGCTAATGGATACACGTGCACACTGTCATGGGGACTTTTTTTGCATTATCCTTGTGATCGGGATGTGAATAACGATACAAAACATCTGAAAAGTAACTGTAATAATAATAATAATGGATTGGATTTTATATAGTGCTTTTCACGGCACCCAAAGCGCTTTACAATGCCACTATTCATTCACTCTCGCATTCACACACTGGTGGAGGCAAGCTACGGTTGTAGCCACAGCTGCCCTGGGGTAGACTGACAGAAGCGAGGCTGCCATATCGGCCCCTCTGGCCAACACCAGTAGGGTAAAGTGTCTTGCCCAAGGACACAACGACCAGGACAGAGAGAGCCCAGGGATCGAACTGGCGACCTTCCGGTTACAGATACACTTCCCAACCCCTTGAGCCACGGTCGCCCCCTGTACCCATGCTCTGTTACAACTGGCATCTGTGTTTTTACTTTTCCTACTAATATCTATTTTTTTTGAAAACCAAAAACCCCCACCATGTCAATCAGGTGAGTCCATATTACTGATATTACTGTAAATAGGATCTGTAATCAAGAGTTTCTGAGTACTGCCCCAAAAAAACCACGATGCCGACCTGGTGTAAATTTGGGATTCAAGGTTGTTTTCTCAATATTTTCAGATCACTTCAGTGGGAGTTTAATTCCATTCCCTTGCACCTGTGCCTCTGTGATTCAGGCTGGAATTACCTTCCAAACCATGACCCTTAAACCTGAATTTCATTTTGGGGAAGAGGAAGGACTCACAGGGAGGCAAATCTAGCGAATGGGGCAGGTGGGAATCTGAAATGTGTGATGAAAAAACTCATGTATTTCAAAGCTGTCCAGAATTGCATGAGAGAGTGATTGCAAAGGGGAACATGACCAAATTTAAACCAGCTTTTCACATTTTTTAAAATTTTATTGCATTTTCAGATGTGTTTCTAAAGTTAAGGGTGGGCGACAACTTAAAACAAACACCTTAACCACTGACCCCCAGAGAAGGGGAGGCTCTGTTTTGTTGTGAGGGACAGATTCAGGGGTGATTGTAGTTCAGAAGCACTTTATCTACTAATCAAAGGTTGGTGGTTGGGTTCTGCATATGCATGTCATCATTTGGTAAGATACTGAAACCTGATGTTAGATATAAAGCACTTAGACAATGAAAATGTTTTGTGTGAATGAAACCTGTGTATCCAAGGGCTCTTGGTTTGTGCGGATAGGTTAACTGATTAATCCAAATTGCCCATAGGCGTGAATGCACGAGTGAATGTGAGCGCGAATGGTTGTCTGTCTCTGCGTGTTAGCCCAGCGACAGACTGGCGACCTGTCCAGGGTGTACCCCGCCTCTCGCCCTATGACAGCTGGGATAGGCTCCAGCACCCCCCGCAACCCTGAAAAGGATAAGCGGAAGCAAATAGATGGATGGATGGAAACCTGTTGTATAAAGTGCTTTGAATGCTCAAGCACCACTATAGAAGAACCAGCCTATGTATTTGATTGGGTAACACTAATTTATTTACAACCAGGTCAACAATATATCTGAGCTCATCTCAATGATGAAAAAATTTATTACAGAAACAATCCGCTCCACATTGCTAGCAGTTTTGTTTGCTTGTAATCCTGCTGCCTCTGGTTGCCACATCACGTTTTGAGGCAGCTTAAAGTAAGCACATCTAAACCGTAGTCCAACAGGCTACTGAGGCACTCAACGAAGAAAAGTGCAAAACTGGGTTTCTCACTATAACTGAGTCCTTTCAGCTTAGATCGAATTGGCATCTAAATATCGATTCCGGCAGCTTCAGCAAGTCAGATGCAATTTGTAATTTTCAGACTGCACCAGGATCAGCCTCCTCCACGAGTACACTTGCCTAAGGGCATCAAACTCATCTGAACTTTTTGTTATACTAAAGCATTGCCCTTTTTTGGGTTTTTGCAGGTCCGATCACCACATGTAAATAAAATGATCGTCTTAAACAATCCATTACGAGTGACCGTTCTGTCTTTCACGACTTAATCAAATAAAAAATGAATAAATCAAAGAGACGGTGCAGAGGTAATATGCCACCTTAGTGCTAAAATAGAGTCATCATTTACCACTCAGTCTCTCTAGCTGCCAAGAGATGTGTAAAGGTAGATTAAATTTATCAAGACGCCAAAGTGAAACCGGAACACCTGAAACAGCAATGTCAAGGGCCTTTTCCAGTCACTAACCAGAGATGGATGGAGGATGGAGAAGATAAAGCAGAGAGAGGAAGAAGGTATAGGAAGACAAAGAACATCATTGTAAGAAAAAGACAATGAAAAGAAATGGAAGTGGAATCTGGAGAAAAGGAAAGAATGAAGCGTTTGGAGTGACAGCAGTGAAGCTAGGGCGATGATGTGGTGGTGGGGATCCCCCGAGGCAAAGCCAGAAAAGAATCTCTGTTACTCTGACAGTAGAAATCAATGTCCATATACCCATGATTCATCACTGTTACCACAAGCACTGCTAGGCCCAGACACAGATATGTTTCAGTTTAGACGACTTAATTTGGAACCAGGAAGCGGGGGTCTTTCAAGACCAATAAAGTTTCCTATCCACACTGATTGCTCCATTCTTGTCTCTTTTTTGTATTCAATTTGCTTTCACCAGCTCCCTACAGTCCTTCATCAGTTCATTTAACTCTAAGATACGGCAGTAATCCCTGCCACAAAACCTCATTGTACTGAACACCTTTCATGGGAAAAACCAAAGCAATAAGTGATGGCTGAAATGACTTCTTTTTTTGGCTTTGTAAAGATATTAGAAACTTGACAAACTAAAGAAGCAGGTGTTTCTGAATTCTATATTCAATTCTATATTAAATCATGATAAAATTTCTATTGATTGTATCTTTGTAATCCCAGCTCCAAAGCTTGCAATACAGATGTGAAATAGTGGCAATTCAGCCATTAGAACAATAAAACCTTATTTTCTATATATAACTTTCTACAAGAACCAATGACTGTTGCCTCACCTTACGGTATCGCCAATTATCATTTCTCTCGCTTTAGCTTTTAACCTTCCTTTTTCTTTTTTTCCTCAATTTTCTAATCTGTCTGCCCTCATCAAAAGCTCTTTTACTCCTCAGAGGCTCATTACTGAGTTGACTGGAGTTACTAACGTGGGTCTGGTAGAATCCAATTGATCCATGCGCTCTCATGAATGATCTTAGAGAAAGAACTGACACTGAGAGTACTTTGCGTCTGACAGAGAAAGGTGCATCAACTCCAAATAAAATGGGTTTGGAGCTCATTCCTGTCTGGGAGCCTAAACCTAGTCAGCAAACTGTGAAATGAGATAGCTGAGTCCTTGAATAGTGTGCATAATCTGTCTTTTGTTTAGTAGCTTTGTACTATAATAATCCTTTCTGACATTGTATGGGTACATTTTGTGGGACTGTATTAATTATCTCTCTTACTTGATGCTCTGACGAGGTCAAAAATGTACAAAGATATGAAATAATGATTAGAATTGTGCTGTTAATTTAAAAAAATGTATAAATCTTAAACTTATTCCATCAAATATTTATGAAAGTACTATTTTCAAAATCCTTAAATGCTGACAAGCAGTCCACCTCGAAATAAGTTAAACATTATAGACCAAAAATAAATCAAGAAAATGCATTTGCACTTTAAAACCTGCCTGAAATCAATGTGAGTAAATCAATTATTAAACAGCAAAAGTGGCTGATCTCAAAGCTGGTGACATAATTAGGTGAACACACTGCAAGTACAATAAAGATGCCGTAAGCTGAGACCTAAGAAGCTACCCTTGCTCCTGGATCATATTTCAAGCCTTCATAGAATGTAAATGGGTGAGCTGAAAATGAGATCAAAAGAGTAAAAAGTCACAACACAGTGTGGGACAAGGTCTGATAGTGATATCGTGGCTGATAGTGACCCACACTCGTTTTCGCACCTTGGCTCATGTGATTAGGCAGATGATCAATAGTGGGTCTGGGACTCTCCACCAATTGCTCTTAGAACCGAAGAAGCTTCTGAGATGAAAGGTGTTCAAGAAGTCCAGTCGATTTTCCTTCCAAGCTCACTGGACAACCATGACCTGGATGATTGAGAACCTTCCCAGTCATATTATTTTTTGTTCACTTGTTCTAAAGAGAATAATTTCAATTTTAAATTGCCTCTGTCAGTGCGCCCCAGGGTGGCTGTGGCTACAATGTAGCTTGCCATCACCAGTGTGTGAATGTTTGTGTGAATGGGTGAATGACTGGATGTGTAAAGCACTTTGGGGTCCTTAGGGACTAGTAAAGCGCTATACAAATACAGACCATTTACCATTTAAAGTTAAGTACTCTAACACTGAGACTGACTAACTTTTGGAGCCAGTCGGTGCACATAAGAGGAACTGTGTTCTTTGACAGTCTTGCAGTGGCTCCATTTTTCTGCTCTTGAGTTTAGACCTAAAACCTGTGGTCCTAACACAGGGAAAACGTATATATAGGATGTTGTGTTTGAAAAGAATACATGTCCTAAAGGTTTCTACAAAAAGAAAAAACTATTTGAGGAGTGCAACATATCACCTAATCAGCTCCAGGTGGAATATTAATTACATATTACATTAAATTTTAGACTCCATTGGGTCCCACTCTGAGTTTACTACAAGATACCCAGTGGACCTGGTGAGACTCCATCCTCAGCATGCATGCATTTGATGAGTGATGTGACTGTATGCTACATTACATTCATAAATTGTAGCACTAAAATGTTTGTGACTGCAACTACGTAAAAACCTGCAGGGAGCGAAAATATTTGAGCAAATATCTGGAGGTTTGAATGAAACAACATAGCTGAGACACTGAGACAGCAGAGGAGACAACATCTCTACTGCTGTCTCCTTTCATCTACAGTTTGCACATACAATTTGTCATGCCTGAGTATACACTGCGAGAAAAAGCTGAAATGGGAGATTACTTCTTTTTGTCTCTCTCTTTTTGATGTTTTCACACTTTGACTGTGTGAGCTGTGGATCGCTATGGGCGAGACGTGTATTAATGTTCATTTTGAGGGTTTTGTGTGTGTGTGTGTGTGTGTGTTCCTATCTGTTGAGGAAAAGCGAGGCAGGCAGCTGGCCGAAATTGAAGGGAATGACTGTGACCTTCGGACAAAATCAAGAGCAAAGTGTTTTCTGCCTTCATTGTTTTCACTTTTCTCTACTTTCTGTCCTAGCAAGCCTCATTTTCCCTTCCTCACTCCATCACTTTCTTTCCTTTGCACTGCACAACAAAGCTGCGAGAAAGAAAAAAAAAATAGAGCATCAGCCCATTTTCTTTCAGCTGCTTTCCCTCTCTTGTGGTTCCAAACTTCCTTCAATTGAAAACAGCAGTGGTGCATATTGTGCAGCTTGTGGTTTGAATAGACTTAAACAGGGCACTTTTCCTGGTGTGATAAAGAAAAGCAGACAGTATAGGAGCTGAAATATAAGTGCCAAGCTGTGCTTTCACTGAAAGACCTGCAGCAGTTTAAAAAACTATATAATCTATCCTGACTTAAACCTTTTGGTGCGGGCCACAGACGGCTGGATGCTCAGCTGTCCTCTTTTTAGCTTCTTCTCATTACTCTCCGCCATCATTAGCTCTCTATTTAATTTCTCTTACTTACGCTTCTCTCTGTTACCAGGATAACTCCCCAACTGTTCCTTTATCATTCGCCCTCTACCTGTTCTCCCCTTGCCGGTAATTCTTTATAATAATTACACAGTGTTAAAAATTAGTAAGGTATTAGTTCATACTTAATTCATAGGGCATATAATTCTATAATCTTGCTTAATAAGCTCACATGTAACATGTTTAATGACAGAATTTTCATGCTTTATATATGATGATCACATCACCCTAATATTACATCATTTAACACTGTTAATGGTTCACGGTGTTATTTAGAGTTAAATGGGGTATTTTAACTTAAATATATTGAAGCTGAATAATAAAACATGAATACGGTTATCACAAAACAGTAGTGAATATTTCACAGAGCTTTACAAATAATTGTGAGCATCACCAAAGTAACCTGTGGCTCCAGCTGCTCAGCGTCTCTCTTTCTCTCTTAAACCCTCTTACAAACTCAGACTCTGGTCCTGCTTACATTTCAGTATTCTGCAAATGTTAAGCGAGTTATGTTAATCATGCAATAAATATCTGCATGTTCTCTGTCACATTGTGACTGTTTCTTTTTCCCGTTGTGAAGATAGCTGAGACATATTTGAGTCTCGAGGTCCTGCTGACCTTTCAGTTAGGGATCCGCTGTGCTCACACAAAATATTGAACTGACAACAAGTAACTGCCCGAATTAATCTTAAAATGTAACAAAAATAAGCATTTAAAAGACTTCTAGTAACACCCGAACAAACAACTTACTCGTTTCCTAATCAGCATATGTATAAATGTGCAACTCCATATTGTTAATAATTAGACTTTCTGAATAGTAGCACTAAATCACTTGTTTGTACTCGGTCTAATAATAGTTTCTCCTTCATTTAAAAATATAGAAATGCTTTCATTAAACATGTTATACATGTTAAGCAAGACTAAACCATTTCTATTCATGTTTATGAGTGCCGTGCTAAAGAGGAGTGATGCTTTATAAATGAAGTATTAACTAAGACCTTGCTAATGCTTAATAGTGTGTAGTTATAATGGAGAGTTAATGCTTTTGCCTTTTAGCCTCTGTGGGGAGAGTGTGAGCTTGAAGCCCAGTAGAGAAGAATGGCTGCTGAGTACACGGGCTAATATTTGCCCTGTGCTAAACTGAGCAAACATGGATAAAGTGAACACAATCGCCTTCTCTGTCCCTGGCTGTCTGCCTTGTTGTCCTTTCATTCCCTTCCTGTCTTTGCACTGCCGCTGTAGAGCCGACTGCTGATTAATCATTGCACACACACATGTTGTTTTCAAGCAAATCACTGGGTGAGGGGATAAATCTGATAATCCCTTTCTGGTGTGTGTCTTTCTACATCAGTGTGTGCTTATTTAGGTACACCTGTGCAATCCAAACCAACAGGCCTGCAGCAAAACACGACATCCACGAAGCTCACAATGTTCCCTTGTGGGTGACGAAAGTTTGTAAATGTTCACGATTAAAGCTCTGTCACACTGAGACTGAACACTATTACCAACATTCTGTGACAGTGTAGGAAGTACAACATCTGTAGCCTGACCTGTAGCCCACATTAGGGGTTATGCTGTATGGACGAAACTATGGCTGGTGGCATTATTGCAAGCTGGAAGACCTTAGGACCCACAACTTTAGACTGTGGACATGTTCAATAAAAATGGACATTTTGCAGGTCATATTATTCTTCTTCTGTGCAAAAAGGATTCCTATGAGTGCTTCCTATTCCAAACAAAATGTAGTAAAAAAGTATTCTAATTTAATGTAATTATTTTTATTTATTTCTACGGTGGCAGTTGCAGTTTAGGACTTTGAAACTTTAAACGAAAGCTATTTAAACATGGAGACATGGACATTGGTGTAGTTTCTTAGAGAATAAATGTGAAATTAATTTTATTGATTGAACAGGTATTCTTAGTATGTGTTCTGTGTTACAGCAGGTGTAGTTCCAGCAGCATAAAAAAGAGACAGTGCAGATTACGACCAGGGATTTAATCTGACATTAAATGACACAAATCTATATCAGCATGAAATGCCATAAAGTACTGAAGTAATATATTCAGTTACTTTATTACAAGTACCTCATCACTTCCTGTTAAATATGCCATATTCATATAATGGAGAGATCCAGATGTTATTTTGCCACTGAGCAGTAAACATCTAAAGATATTTTATTTGCTTTCTGCATTAACAGCTAAAAATCGCTTTTTTCACGAGTCGAGCTGGGTTTCTTAGGAACATATAAAAATCTAAACAATAATATCAAAACACAACATTCTGATGCATTTCACTGTGTTCAGTTGATCTGAGGAGAACGTTTTGTCCTTACTAGTCCATCAGCACATTACAGGTGCAGGGCTGTCTGCCAAGGTAATTTATGCTACTGCCTGTCAATCAGTTATTTAGGCACTCTTTCACACACGGAGCCAGTTACTGCTCTACAGTATAAGTACAGCATAAAAATGCTATACTGCGCTTCTCTATTCCTTTTGTTGTGAAAAACAAACAAACAAACAAACAAACAAAAAAAAAAAACAGAAAGAAAATCAGTTATGCAACTGCAATGTTTCCATCTCGGTCCGGTGCCTTGGCACACAGCTGCGGTCTAGTGGACTGTTTCCAATTCTATAGTTGTGTCGTGCACGATGATAGAGTGAGTGGCCTTTAAATTTTCCGATTATTTTGTGCCAGGGTAAAGGATAAGTGTTTGTCAGTTGCTCCTTCATGTTTTGAAGTAGCACCTGCAAGCTAAGTAAAGACGGCTGATGAAGAGGAGAAAGATGCTACAGCTCTGAAACCAATGGCTGGCCTCTAGCATGGTTTAAGCTGTTGTGAGGATAATTAACAAGCTTTATTCCTGGTTATGCGATGGAGACGCTCTCTGTATCTCCCTGTTATACAGTGAGGCAGAGCTGGCACACTCAGAGGTAACTTTACACTGGGCTGCACACACAACTTTCACAAGCTAAATTTAAAGCGGAGTTTATTTCCGTTAATGCCAAATACTCACCTTTTTCACTAGATGCTGCTGCAGTGTAACGGATTAATTTTCATTTTATTTTTTACACATTTATAAAAGCCTATAACATGGGAAAAAAATACCATAAATTTAAGGTTTTGAGTGTCCACACATGCTGGAATTTATGAAAGTTTCCTCACTTAGGCAAAACATGAATGATTTATAATTAACAATGCAACAACGCAGCGTTACCCATGATTAGTGAATGGATTTATGACCCTATAATGTTTCGGTAATTGTGTTTGTGTGCATTTCCCAGTGGATCTTAAACAGTATACTCTGCTGCACAGATCAATAAAGCCACGGGGGTTAAACCGAGCACTGTAAAAACAAGCAGAATGAGCAGACAAAGTGTAAAGAACAGAGAAAACCTTATTAGCGCGCCGTATTTCTTATCTGATAAGGAATATTAGGTTTGCAAATAGAGGTGGAAATAAACTATGCAACAACTCAGCTGCTTTATAAAGTCATTTAATTCTTAAAATGCTGCTCAGAGGGAAAAGGTAATTTGACAACGGCATTAAAGAGATACCGTTTTACTGAACATTACTTCATGCAAACTGAAATGATGATTATTAATCGCTGCTGCAGCATGCTATGACACCATTTATATTCTAGCTTCTAGATCAAAATAAATTGCTTGTTAAAATCTACAGAGGCATATGATAAATGTAATGAGCCATTCGAATAGCGAGATAGAGTTGGCGAGTGCTACAGTCCATTATCTATCCAAGTAACAAGATAAACCGCAAATTAGGACAGTTTAAAGTTACCTCAGCGATGGCGGTGGTGTAATTACAGCTTTTGGTGAGATTTTGCCATAGAAAAAACAAAAGCAAAGTTAACTGACCGTGCACACTTCATTAATTCCCTATAAATGCCTGGAGAGAAACATTAGTGGTTAGCTGCAGGTTTGCTGTGAACAAAGAGTGCATTGTATATTAAACAGCTGCTAATGATCTCTTAAAGGTTCCGAGCTGAGAAGTGCACACTTTAAAAATGAAACAACTGACATATTATCATGCAGCAAATTGCAACGGATAATGAATAATTAAATGTATAAATTGCTTTCTTCTAACCTTTAGCCTGCGTCTCATTGGGGTGAATACTGTCACAATCATACGTAATGTGGCTGAAAAATGAACACCAGATTGATGCAACTCCACTGACAAGTGCGTGCGTGCTGTGGATTAATATAACGGGCACTCTAGATGCCCACATTAGCACACAGATGTGGAGCATAGACGCTTTTCAAATCATTAATGCAATATTTGCAATTCTTGTTTTGTTTTTTAAAGGCAGCGCTACGCACGGCGGAACAAAGTTGTTTGTGACTGGATGCAAAGGTTTGAAAAAAAAACTGTTTCTTTACAAGCGTCTGTTACAAAGGCGCTCATAAAGCACGAGGCTGTCTCCAGCAGTGACGGCAGCGTGCGGTTTTTGTTTACAAGGTGGCACCGCAGTCTTCAAAGACCTCAGTTTGAACTAAATGAAAAGAAAAGAGGGAAAGAAAAAAAAGTTTCGTGCTCTGTCTCATCCTGAGAATTATAACGGGGCGCGTCAGGTTGTACGTCTTCTAACCGAAACGACACAGAACACAAGGTGACAGCGTGAGAGGGCGAGACAGCCCACCCACACACAGACCTGCTGTCACCTTTCAGTTCATTAAGCACTTCTGTCTGATATTTAGAGGTCTGACAATATTCTGTGTTTCTGGTTGTCTTTGGAGTTGTGACTTTCAACCCCATGCCCACTGTTTCCTATTAAAGCAAAGCAAATTAATAGTCGTTTTTCTCGGAAAAACACCACTCAGACATGTCGAAAAAGCTCTTAAGATATTTCACTCTTTCTTTAAATTTCGTTCATGATTTCATAAAAAAAAAAAGCTTCTCAGCTAAAATGGGAACTTTGGTGTTAAATGTTTAAAATCTGTTTCGATAAGGTTACTGATCCCATGCACGAGGTGGTGCAGTGACTTCCTGAAACTTTGACTTGGACTGATTTTATAAGATATTTCCGTCTGAATAAATGCATATTAGTACACGTGTGGGTGGTCAGCTTGCCAGGTGCGACCCTGCTTCCCCAGCAGGTGATAAACGCTGCTGTCTTGCCAACTGCAGGTGCTCTTCCCCCTCTTGCTGTGTCACCATAGCAACCCTGCCGTGCCAGTTCAGAGTGCTGCCAGCAGTGGTCGTCAACCGTGATGAATCACGAGTGAGAAAATGATAGGACAGTGATATTGAACACTTACAGTTTGGCATTTGTTTCCCTCTTTCTTTTAAAGCCCACCAACTACACGTGTTCTGTATGTGGTCAGAAGTTTAAAACACTCACTGTGGGCATGAATGTCATGGCAATTTTGGTATTTTTATTAATATCTATGATTATACAGCATATATCTTTAAAGATGTTAGAAAACAAGAATTTGATGCTCAAGTTTAAATTCATTTTGAATTTTCTCTAATCCACACAGGTCAAATATATACATACAAACACATGCATACAAGCCAAGTTTCTAATAACTTCTTGTTAGTGCCAGCATAAAAAGTATTTGTTTAACAGCACAAAAATACTCAGAAGTGAGAAAATCCAAGTAACTCGGTGAAGATATATGAAGGAGAACAAAGAGGAACAACCTAAGATTCACCAGGGCTCAAGCCTGGCATGAACTGGAATCTGCTGGAACACAGTGAAGTGACGTTTACATTGACCGAAGAGGATGCTAAAACTCCGGCTCCACCATAGACTCGTTCAAGCTCGACTGAAATTTGCAGCTCCATCCCAGGAAACCAACCAATTTAATTGAACTGTACCAATTCTTGCAAAAAGAGTGGTCAGATTTCCAGGCAGAACTGTGTCAGAAGCTTGTTGATGGCTACCAAAAGCATCTGGTCGAGGTGCAAGGGACATTTAATCAAACATCAGTGAGGGTGTATGTATATATTTGAACCTGTATAGCATTTCATAAAAATAATTAAAAGCAAAATTACCACAACATTCATGGCTATTCTGAGTGTATGTAAAACTTCTGACCACAACATAATTTCTGGAGACAAATTATCAGTCAAAGTAAGAATGAAGGGTCTTTACTTTATAATATAAAGCACCTTAAAGACCGATTAGCTGCTCAAATGTTCACATTAATCTGTGGTGAGCAGATTTTTTTCAACTGAAAGAATCACTTCATAACTCAAAATGTCTTGGGCCTAACAGTGTCTTTGTCTCATCTAATTTTTGAATACCTAAATCGATCCAATCAACACCTCTTGCCTGCAGCCTGCACCCACTCTCCCTCTGCATCTCCAAGCCCCACCCATCCACAAGTTCTCTTACTACGTAGAGGAAGACAAAGTGCCAATCCTTATCTTTCCAAAGTGCAAAACATCCAGGGTTTATTTTGTACAGTAAGAGAGTGCTAGCTGTTCAAACAAACTAAGTTTTTAGAAGGAGGAACACTTGCTGGGAAGCTTTACAGTAATGCAATGTTACAGTAATGAGTTACAGAGATGAGTTACTGCTACCTGTCTCTCCTTCATCCTGTGTGCTCGTCGCTTTCTGACAGATGCAGAGAGCAGCTGGTAGCAGCACAGCAGCAGAGATTCATACTAAACTGGAATCTCTTTCCAAAGAGAGCACAAGGATTCAGCTTAATTATCAAAGAACTTAGCTGCTGACGTCATATAAACCTTTTTCCCGATCACCAGCTCTGACGAATTAGCCCGTACTTAATAAATTAGCAGCATCTATCCTCCAGGTTTACAATGTCTGAGTTTGTTTTTTAAGACTATACATTGCTTTAATTTTAATGTTGATTATGAAAGACATCAGCTGCTTCTCTGTAAATGGTTTTATTTATTGAAAGAGGTCACTGTTTTTTTGCAAGTGCAGCAGCGTCACCCTTTGATGACCTGGTGAGCTGCAAACACTCCTTAGCTTTTTTAGCCCAAACACAGGAAATTTGTGTCATTTTCTCCATGTGAGACACCCTCAGCAGCCAACATCCTGTGTCAATGGGAAACATTATCGCAGGCCTGTGCGCCCTGCTTGTGGCCAGCTTCAGATTTCTGTGTCAGTGGGCAAGCCCACCTTGAACAGGTTACTGGGAAGGATGCCAGCATTAACTGTGCCGCACATATGCCCATATGACCTGTGGTGGCACGGAGCGGTGTAGATGACTGGATGACCAGGAGGTGAAAGCATAAAGGTCGGAGTGAGGTCACATCCCTCTGGTAACTATGCAGGCCTGTGCTCATGTGTGTCCATCCAAAATTAACACCAAAGTGGGCACACTTTAATACACACACACACTGCTGCCTTTGTGGACATATGGATTGTGTTTACTTGTGTGAGTATGAGAAAGACACACACACACACACACATGGAGGATTTATGAGGCAGTATTGTTGGTTATTTACAGGTACTACTCTGCTCTATTTACTGTCCATAACTGCGGTCTGTTGGCCTTGTTTAGCACTGCTGGGGCAGAACCACTTACTGTATTGTCAAAATCTGTGTGTGTATGAGTGTGCGTGTTTGTGTGTGCATGCATGCATTGCACCAACCCCGCCTCCAGCAACAAAACCCACCTCCCTATAAATCCAGGATGATTTAACATGAGCCCTTATTTACTCTCACTCCTTGTGCGTGTCGCCAGCTTCACCACGGATCTCTGGGGCATAAAATATGAACACCGTGCCAGTCTGCTAGCTAGAGGTCTGAAAAAAAAAGAATGAAAGCAGAAATCACCAAATATCAATCGTAGGGCACCCCAATGGCTTCCACTTCTCTCATTATCACTCTAAGGAGTGTGGGAGTGCACAGATGAGCCTCCTGACTTGATAGTAGACAGTTTCCACTCTCTTATCCTCGCAGCCCTCTTCCTCTCAAAAAACTGCTAACCAGACATCTTATCATCCAATCAAGCAGACAAACCTTACCTACACTCCACACCTCATCACCCCACCGAAAATAAATTTCTTCAGCAGCAGCGTCAGAAGCATGACAGACGTGTGGAAAGGAAGAACGGAAAGTGGTTGAAGTGAGGGATCATAAAACGAGCAATTCAGCAAAGGAAGGAAAGCAAGGAGCAGAGCTATATTCTGGGAGATTATTTCTTAAAATTTACTTCAGTCCACTAACAATAAAGATGAGAAATACTTAATTTTCGCCAAGCCCTCATGTGCTAGCCTCCTACACAAAATGAAGGACACTTTAAAGTAACTGAAGCACAGCAGTGTTTTGATCTCGAATGCAACACAAAGCTCAAATTCTTGAATGTTAACATAGCTGCCTGTAACTCTTAGTTTCACAATGATACCAAAATAGCACTTTTGTCTAACAGATGATTCATTTTCCAACAATAAGCATTTTGGTTTTTACTAAATATACAAAATTCAAACTCCACAGCATAACAGAAGCATGCTGAATAAACAGGGATGAGAGGTCAATGTTACTGACAGGCAGGGATTCTACAGTTGTGAGGAGGGGCTTCGTAGGGATCAGTTCTTCAGAAGAAACCAGTTGTAATGTGCTGCATGAGACATGGGATTTTAGTTAGTAAGAAGTAGTAAATTACTGCGGAAATTCAGGTTGACGATTGTTCGCAAGACTTAAAAGGCATCACAGAAAACTCGCTCCGACTTTTTGGAATTCACATCAAATTTGAATATCTGGCAGTTAAAAAAACTTTTAATCTGTTATGATGTCATCTTCTACAGTAGTGCCCGGAGATAGGTTGCATCTTCAACTTTTGAGTTGCTATTTTTTTTAAGTAAAGTCATTTTGTTCAAGCTCTACCACGCACTACATTCCATTCACATCCATTTCGTTTAATGATGATTTATTTATTTTATTTATTTTATTTAGGACAGTGCATGTTAATGAACATGAATGTAAAAAAGAATTACATGAATGTAAACATACCAGATTATAGCCAAGGGCTAATTTCCATCTGTTGTCCTTAAGCATAAAAAATAGACATAATAATTCATAAAAATTCATCATTCATTCATAATAAAAACTCCATCACCAAACTTACACATACACACCATGATAGATATCACAAATCAAATTTATCAAAATAAGCAGAAACCACTTGGGAGAAGCAAAACCACTCATGTCATGGTCCTGGGCCATGTTGGCACAGTGTTCTTAGTTTCCTTGTATGTTTGAATTTTGTTCCTTGCTTAGGCCATGTTTTCTGAGTTGCCCTGTTGTGTTGTTCCCTAAGTGTTTTCCCTTCATGGCTTTTACCCCCTGTGTGCCCCTCTGTGTATCTGTGAGCCCTCGTCTCTCCTTATGTTTTATCCCATGCTTCCCCTGCCCATTATGTCTAAGTTCTCCCCGTGCTCTCTCTTCCCCCTGTGTGCCCTCTATGTATTTATGAGCCCTCGTCTCCCTTTGTGGTTGTTTCATGTTTCCCCAGCCCATTATGTCTGTGTTTTCCCCGTGCTCTCTCTCCTCCTGTCTGAACCTCTGTGCACTTCCTGTTTACTTTGTGACTCTCACGCCCGTACATGTCATGTTCAGTTCACCCCGCCCTGTCTCGTTATGATTATCAGTGTCACCTGTGTTCCCCGTGTGTTCCCACTTTTCCTCGTTAACCCTCTGTGTATTTCTGTCTGCGTCTCCCTCTGTTCAGCGTGACGTCGTCCCTCATGCTGCGTGGATTTCCCTGTGTCTCTCTCTCCGAGTGTTAGTTTACTTTTCCCAGTTTAGTTTTGTATTTCCTATGTTCTGCCTCTTCAGCAATAAAGCTGCCTTTTTGAGTTCATTCCCTCGTGCCTGTGAGTCCTGCATTTTGGGTCCTCCTCCTGCCTGCCACACAGCCGAGCCTTGACAACTCATTCTTATTTAATTTATGCTTGTTTTCCTCGCTGAAATCCACTGCAACCCAGTTCTAGTTTATTAGCTAATGCTGCTCATGTTGCTCACAGGGGATCAAAACACAGCAAGAAATATATATATATATGTGTGTGTGTGTGTATGAAATCAGAGAATCAAAAGTTGTGTTTCGGTTTAAAAATCAAAAGTCAAACAAGATTACAATGTTTTCACTTTTCCTGAATATAACTGAATCATCTATTTCATGCAGGAATAGTGCAGAAGCACTTTCCCAGTATATGTTCTGTGCATAAAGGCCACATAATACTGAAAGATAAACAGAAAAAAAACTGTCTCCGCTTCATCCCTGGCTCTGTTTTTCGTTGACATTGTGCAAATATATGTGATAATCCACGCGGAGGATTTGTACGACACTTCAACTTCACAAAATCACACGCATAAACACAGCTGTGATGACAGTGCATAGCCGATTGTGTGCTAATGCGGGCTGTGCATTTCCACAGCGTGGAAAGCCAAACATGAAAACATGACCGCTGTGTGTCAAGCTCAGGCTCCGAGCTCAGACACTGTGCATGCTCTCTGCTGACATCCACAAGTAATTCAATTAGATATCCACGAATACCTAATTTTCGAAAATATAGCAGCTTCTATTATAGATGAGAAATACAAACGCTGTGCTCAGGCAGTAATGTGGCGGCATCTTGCTAGTAGTGGTAGTAGGTAAAAAAAATTACAGGAGGATATGCACACTGAAATGAGATCAATGTCAGCTGTAAAGCATCACTGTACTGTGCTGAGCTTCTATGACAAGTGACAGGATTTAAAAAGAAGAGCAAAAGGTTTTAAAATAATAGCAAAAACTATAACAGCTACAGTTATTCCCAGGGAACAATCTCTAAACTGCTGAACCATACGAGAAGCGAAGAAAGGCAAAGCCTGAGGTTATATTTCATCATTTGGAAGAACATTTTGCACACAGCTCACGGGCTTGGAAAAAATCAGGATGTAAACAAGAAGATACAATCATGAATTCTCTGCTTTAATTTGACTTATCTTGGGACAGCTGGTCAGCTCATGTCACTGAAACACGCCCCCCTGGACAGCTACGTAACTGCAACATATACCTGACTATACATGTGTGTGTCTCTGTATGAGTGTGTGCTACACAGCAAAAAAGAAAAAAAAAGCAGGAATAGACTTGAGCAGACAACTCCGCCAGCACGCATCATCGCCTATCTCACATGCAGACCTCACAACACCTCGACTTCCACTCTGGTCTTGCACATCTGACATCTGCCCCCCCAACACACCAGCCACCCGTGACACACACCACCTGCTACCTGCTCACACTCACACACTGATGGATAGGGACAAGGAGACACACACGCCTACAAACAAACGGACCGTTTTGTGAGGGCCTTCTGCCGAAAAAACCCCCCAAAACACCAACTGAGCCAAAGCTGCATAGAAACTCGCAAGAAAAATCACGTTAGCTGTTAGCTTTGTAAGCTGAAACTTTAGACCCAGTAGCTAAATGTTTACTGCAATTATGAGCTCTGTGACACTGAAAGGGTCTCAAGTTAATCACTTCTGGAGTATGAGAAGTGGTTTCTCTCTCAGTTACTGTAAAGAAATAAATGAAGCTGCACAGCACAGAAATTTGTAACTAATTATTAATAAAAGAATATTTCTATTTATAAAACACACAAATTCAAAGGTATGAGTACAATAACACGATTATCACTCTTAAATACAATACGGTAAATAATAGTTGGAAAAAAGAAGATATAACTGAGATCTCTCTGCAGAACTGACATTTAAAAATGCCATTATTTTCATATATTTATGTCTTTCTATACTGTGAGCAGACTTAGCTTTATTAAAGAGCATAATGATAAATTTTGCATGCTGCCCCACTTCCCATCAGTCTACAAATTCAGGAGAAGGTGAAGGGAAAGACTTCATGGATGAGTGGAAACAAGGGCTTCTTTGAAAGTTTGGGGTGATAAACAGAGCCAAACGCATGCAAAAAGAAGAAGAAGCCAGCGAGCGTAATGCTATGACTGGACCGCGCTCCCTCTCAAGCAGCAACGGAACAACAAACTTTTCCTCAGCTAGTTAATTGTGAAAGCATTGGACCCCGCGTCTCTCTCTCATTAATCCATTTCTTAATTACAGAGCAGAAGTAAAATGCAGAACCGTTTCTGCCCGGAATTCTCCTAATGAGCCTCCTCCCTTTCTTTCGCCTGCTTCCCGTCTTCTCGCTTCTCTCCCCTGTCTCTGTTTCTCACTGCACCTGTGCGTGTTTCATGCAAGCGCCAAACAAATTCCAGGCACACTGAAATGGCTAATTGCGTGTATTTTTATCCGATTGGTTGGTGAATAAACACACTCATTTTATTTCATCTCTATAAAGAAAGATCTGGGGGGCGATTTGGCCATGTTTCATTTTGACTCAAGGCCAAATTAGAGTCACACCTCACTGTTAGTGATTGCATATATGACCTTTCTCTGGGCTCTGTTTGATACCCATTGCACACACGTGTCCATGCATATGTCTTTATCAGTGAGTTTATATGTCAAAACAGGTTTCTCTTTTTTGTCTCAAAGTTCTCCGTTTTTTCTCCATGTTCATTTTCATAATTGCTGAATCAGAATTTGCATGAATACTATGCAGCCGGTAGTTCTTTGTTTGTATCATACTCTGTCCTCTTCCATTTATCTTTCTTCACAGGGTCTCCATCCGCCACCTCCTTTGCCTTTCTTTGTCTATCTGCAATGTAAATATTAAATAATAACTCAAGCGCTGCTCGTTTGGGTTTAAAAATAGCTTTCCTGGACAGAAAATGTTCTTTCTTGTGTTAGAAAAATGCTAATTTACCTGCCATAAGTGCATTTGAGTTAGACTTTTTAGTCTTTTCAGCATGTCTGGCTTTTGTTTGGCATCAACAGACTGAACAGACGTTCTTTCCTGTGATTATAGATTTGCTGCGTCAATATGCATCATACAATTCATTTGGTCTAATGAACACACAGCTCAATTGATGATGATGAGTGTGGATGCGAGTGTGTAAGCCCGTGTGTTCCCTGATCATTGAGATTATACATAATGGAGATTGATTACTGCGGCGCTGATCAAGGCAGCTGATCTGATGCGTTAGTGTGTGCCTGTCAAGGCGTGGTTGAAAACGCTTTATTGAGAGTTGTTTACATGTCAGAGGCTTGCGACTCTCGGCTCAGCGTACATGTTTAATAGCGGGCTGTTCTGCCCTGTTTGGTAAGTCACTGACTTTTAGAAAAGTAGCAGGCAGTGGGAAAAATCCCAGATTGTCACTTTTGCCTCGAATCTGTCTAAACAGGAAATGAAGCGAGCGGTGATTGCAAATAACGCAGACAACATCATGTGGTCATCAGGATGACAGGAGGAGTTACGAGACTCGGGACCACAACAGGGGAAGGCCAATGCACATTCACAGACACACAAGTCTTGCTTCCATGACTACAGAGGACTTTTCATTGACTTTCTTTCATTTCCAGGGACTGATAAAATTAACAGGGCTTACATTAAGTCTTAAGCATCCACCCTAATAGTTACACCATTTGCACCATCCAGATATAAGCCTTCATCTATGCCCCAGTGTACCTCTTAGCCTAGTCTGGAGTAGCGATAAAGTCCAAGTCTTAGACTTTTCAATGAGGAACACTTGAACAGCACGGCTTGTAACACTGGAGGCAAATGCTGACCTTACAATGAGCATGATTTTAGACGGCTTAGAGTTATTAGAAAAAGAATAAAGCTGCTGGAGGAAATTGAGAGGTTAAAAGCAGGTGAATCGCATTGGTGTATTATGACATCTTCGGGGGAAGACACCTGCAGGTTTAATGGATTTTTATCAGAGAAGTATCTTTGGTTCCGCTGCTCTGCAGGTCTTTTAATTTTCCCATCATTTTCTGAGCGAAGGCCGCTTGAGTCAGAGCGATGATTTATTTATTTTGGCTTGTCGATTGTTTCTTCTTGTTTGTTATCAAGTCAAACTGTGTGATCTTGTACCAACTATACGGCTCTAATATATTCTTGTTGCAATGAAAAGTCCTTTTCGATTCCTCTGATTCTCCATAGTTGCTGCTATTCAAAAACAACAAAAAAAAGCATGATTAAGAATGTATCCTGGCCAATGTTCCCTCTAATTTTTCATGTGTCTGAGCAAACACACAAACTCCCTGAGCGATCCCTTGGACCAACCAAGCAACATTAGACTTGTGCACTGTGGTCACGCCAGCATCGAATCCATCCAAGTTACATGGTTTATTAAAATAATCAAATTACAGCATCATAACTTTTTTTTATAAAGCTCTGACTTGTATTATGAGTCTGTGGTCTGGGAGAGAGTCCTGTAACTCTCTGTCTGCAAAATACAGTATATAATGACCAGTGTTGATCAATTAATTATATAATTACTTCTTCAAAAAAGTAACTGAGTTTTGCAAACAACAAAGTTTTTTGCAGCTGTTTACCTAAAAATGCAGCCAAGGCGTTTTTTTAAAATAAACATTTCAAACTATTTACAGAACAATCAGCTGTTCTGCATCAAATTTGATGCCACACAAATTATTTGTGCCACTCCAAAAAATAATTTCTGTCCACTATGAGATAAAGGAGAACAACAGTCTGATACCTGCAGGCCTGACAACAGGAGATGTATCACTCCTGTAACACCTGTAACATTCAGCAGTCGCCTCATTGTTCTGACACACACAACAAAACTACTGACTACACCACACACTAGCTACGCAAGACAACTCGCTAATTTTAGACTCCAAACACGCTAAACGTAGCAAATCTCTCACATCTCAAAACACCGGCGTCACTCCTAAAACTTCCCCCCTTCCTAAACAACTAAATGCCATGTTGCCATATCATTTTTTGATTGGTCGACATGGTACATTTTTCCACCAATAGGAAGTTTAAAAATTAAAATTTAAAAACTGGAATAAAGTCCACACTTTTTTCCGTCTGTCCTGCTCATATCTCCAATGATTGTACACGTTTTCATTAACGTTGCTTCAGCTACGCCGCTTTGCTAGCTAAAACACCGGTGTCGGCACGTAAGGACGCTGTCATAGCCTGTCAACGACGTTGATTAGCATGCGTATATACGAATGTGGATCGAATCATTGGCTGGAGCAGGCAGTCACCGGTCACTTACTGACTCACACTGCAAAACAGAATGAATTGTTAACGTGTTTATTTTCATTTCAATTCAGGTTAGATTTTATTTTTTTTTGTGTGCGCAAAGCAGATTTTCTGTGCGCAGAGACCAGCAGTGCGCCCGCACGCAGCTTAGAGGGAATATTGATCCTGGCAACACACATTGTTAGGCAACAGCCACAATTGGGACGTTCAGATTCAGAACAATGTAGCAAGAACAAACTGCTAAGAAAGGTTGACTCTAACCTCGGTGGTAACTATTAATCTAACCTTGTAACACTTACTCACCTGTAAATGCTTTGTATTATGACATGTCCTCATAATATGCCCCGACACACACACACACACACACACACACACACACACACACACACACACACACACACACACACACACAGATATAGCATTTGTCAGGTGCTGACAAACACAAGATAAAAACTCCCATTTCCAGATAACCCAGATGTCTCAGATCTGGCACCATACAGTAAGTGTTATGACAGAGTCTGCATGAGTGTGTGTATGTGTGTGCGTGTGTGAGCTCCTTTGTTCGTGTCAGAGATAACGTCAAACACAGAGACGACACAACATCAGAGGCTTGTGTGTATGTACATGCATCAGTGTATCAGTGCATCCGTGAGTTTGTGTGTGTGTGTTTACTGTACATGCTGTGATGTGTGCATATGCTTCTCCGTGTGAGTGTGTCGCATTAAAGGCCTTCTCCCCTTATCTCTCTATGAGGATTAGAGTGCATAAGCTAAGCCTGAGGGCTCCGATTCCTCATATCAAACGCTATCAACAACCGCTGGACGTCAGCACTGAGCTCTCTATTAAAGAGCCTCTCATATCCAACAGACAGCCATCTAGCCAAGGTAATGGGACATAGATAGCTCAGTGATAAAATGGGATTATACAGCCCCCCTTGAGAAAAAGTGGGGAAAAACAAATATTGCTCATATGTAGTTTGTGATAATTTCTAATTTCGACTAGCAACATCTGGTTGTAATGCAATACAGTGGATGGTCCCAGTTCAACTATGGTCTGTCTGCATAAAGCAATAACATACTACTGAGTTGTTATTCAGAGACAGAGAGAAGCTAGAGGGATGAAATGACTTGTATTCAGAAGAGGCTAAGTTGTGATCCCTATCACCTCCCGCTGGGACCAAAGTGATCTTGACATGACTGTGATGCAGAGGGTTCCTCCTTAACGTAATACTGCCTTCCAGCCAGACCCAGGGCATTTAGTGCTCAAGGCAGAGACGCTGATTTAGGTTCAGATAGCCTTTTGTCACCGCGCACACCTCCAGTCTGCCCCTTTACTGACCAGTCATGCGTCAAAACACACAGTAATGCCCTGCATTGACAAAGTGAGCCAAAAAAGGGAATAGAAAATGAGGGAAAGAAGGAAGTGAGCTTTCACCACTGGATTTAAATCCCCAGGGGTAAAAGATGTTTTGTAAAGCTGCCTTGGCCGTAAGCGGAGACTGACAAAATAGATAAACCCACTCCTGTCTGGGGTGCAATCCTGCCCAGTGAATATTTTAGCATAGCTGTAAAATGTTGGCTAGCTTCTTTTGATGTTCTCTTTTTGGAATCTTTTCATAGGACGAGCACAATACTCAGAGTGAATGATGCATTTGGTGCCACTCTTAAAGCCAAAAGACACAAAAAAGAAAATTAAAATGCAGAGTAAGTAAATTAAATCACTGAACCTGGTTTACTGGAGCAAAAACAACAGTCGTGGATTATTTTTGAAATAAAATTTCATTCGGTAAATCTGGATGCTGTTTACATGTGCTCTAAACTGTGCACTCTGTGGTCCATTCACAGCATTACCCAATAAGGTTTCAATGTGAATATTATAGAGTTATATTTCAGCAGAGAAATGTTTAACTAAAGTAAAACAAAGGGACAATGCATCCTGCCTGGAAATATAAAAGGATGCCTTTGATGCCACTCTTCCTGCACAGATATTTCAGCTTAGCCTGAGTGGCCATTAATGCGGAGCTGAATGTGTTTTTCTGTCTGTATTATGATTCTCTTGGGAAGTGCAGGTCCGGTGATAAATGAACGGCCGCCTGGGAAATATTCGAGCTGATGGGAGCCATTTTGGCTCCAATTGTTCTCAATAAAAGGCAGGTCAACGTGGCTCCCCTCCCTCTTGTCGCACCCCACATGTCTCGTTAAAAAGGCCTCGGTGAATGGTGCAGGGGAACATCATTAGCTCAGAGATGAAAGAGAGGCCATAGTGCCCTGAGAGGAATGCAATGATGTGCCACTTAGAATGATGCTCATAGGAAATAAAAGACACTAGATCTATTTTTAGCGACAGTCCTGTGTTCGCTATGTGCACGTGTGACTTAACAACTGATACGTTTGAGGAAGATTTTGCCAAGAGCCATTGTTTTTTGTCTTGTCAGTGTTCCGAGCAAGTTCCCCATTTGCTCCAGGAGTCTATATGGTGATCAGAAGCGCACAAACACTCCGGTGCACTGTGCATCGCAATTCAGCCCGTTGAAGTCTTTGTTTACGAGCTTCAACGCAACCGAGATTCTTTCCATCACCTACGTGTCAGCAGTGGTGAATTGTTTTTCCTCCACAGCTCCTCTCTATCTGCTGTGGCTGGAGATTGGAGTCCTGACCCAACGTCTTGAGACCAGTCTCTATCTCATGCTGGCATCTGACAGCCAATAATGAAAGCATTTGAGGTCTTCATCTGAGACCTCTTTCCCTTCCTCTCCTGAGCCTTGTTTCCCCCCTTTCAGTTTCATCTACCTCCATTTGGCTCACTGTAGCCCAACATCCTGTGTCTGTCTATCAGTCTCACAGACTCTTAACTGCATCCTTGGCAATGGACTGGTCTATCTTGCTTAAGTGTTGGCTATCAAAAAGACTGCTGCTGTGTGGTAGAGAAGTGATGTACTGTGGTATCAGTGCCAGAGCTTTCTCTGCTCTACAGTATAAACTCTTTGAGGTCCCAAAAAAAGTGACAAATACAAATAATGTGATATACTAATATATTTTCAATATGCATTTTTGTTTGATTGTGTGCAGTTGACAAATGAGGAGAGACGTTTAAGGATTAAGGATGGTAGGTAGGTTGCCGGCACCATGATGGTTTAATGAGAGCTTGGAATGATAAGCTGTATCCATAAACTGTTCAACTGCATCAGAGACATGCACCTGCTGAGCAGTGCTGAGTAACAGACTATAAAAGCATTTCACCCACCAAAACTGAAGCACAAGCTTCTTAGACTGGATATATACCGAGCGACACAGCAAGTCATACTATTTGTGATGAAATGACATGAAAAGGCACCACCAGCACACACATAGTGAGGAGGTTCAGTTCAGTGACCTAAACGAAGGGGAGACAGTGAACAGCTCCCCTTCTACACCTCAGTCAAAGCCCTTAACTTGAAGTTCTATCAGTATCCAAAGAGATGAGATATAAAAATATACTGAACTTGCAGTTTTTTTTAATGGAGGACGTAACTTGAGTGATCAACATAGTTGTTGCTACCAGGTTGTAAATGGGCTTTTCATGTTGTAAAGCTGCTCTGTGGAGATTCCTGGAGTGGCCAGCTGAGGCTGTTCCAGGAACTTCTTCTGCGTTGACCTAATCTTTCAGCTAGTTGTAAAGTAACAGAGCTAATAAAATCTATATGCAGAAGCTGCATGGTTTGAGAATCAATCTTTCTCTAAGTATATATATCTGCCTTTTTCATCCAGCATGCTGGTGGGTTTATCTGATTGTGCTCTGCTGCCTCTCCCCAGAAACCTGCAGTTAATATATAACACATTGCAGAGAATAATCCCTGCAGTGCCTATATTGTAGTCTAATCATACTGAAGGAGACAGGATAGAACTGGCAAAAGACAGATCACCTGGCAAGCTGAATCCCATTTGGTCTCTATTATAAATGCTCCACCTGTCGTCACTACAAAGAGCTTCCATTTATGTCAAGAATAAGAGCCGCTTGGTCACTCTGGACATCATTTCAGGCATCAAAACATACAAATGTATCTTTAAGTGCATGAAATTTGACCAGTTTTGAGCTATCTTGTGGTGTTAAAAGCCAAATGACTGATTAACTTAAGCTCTAATTGGGGAGTTGATGCATTTATTTATTTAAAGGCTTTATTCGGTTGTCATCTCTGATTGGACAATTAAAGCATTAAGTCTATTTTTGCAGAACAGACTGCTTTCTTCTGTAATTGCTAGGATGCTTGTGAATCGCCAGATATGATTGGAAAAGCCTAAACTGCAGAAACATTTTTACAAAGTTAGTGACTAACCGGTGAACTGTGGAGCATTTAAGGAGACAGATTTTTTTTCCAGGTGATATTACAACCAATCAAGTGTTCATATGGGAATTTAAAACTAGTTACTGCTTAGATACTGTAAAAAAAAAAAAGGTAATCTATAAAGAAATCTGCACTCAGATGCTTTCAGGTTGACCCCGTGCTGACGCCCTGCTAATGGGACATTTAAATAAGGTCTTTCTAAATGTTTTGCAGTCAGGCTCTGGTCTTGCCGCCATGTTCCCATGGCTACATTTCAGAACACCTCTGTGGCAGCTTTAGTCCCAAATGTGGCGAGCTCTCATGTTTTTCTTATGTAATGAGCTCCCTCCCAACACCACCACAGCTGAAATGCAATTATCATTTGGCTGACACCAAAATGCGTTTTCTCGCCTGTGGCCTCTCACGATGCTATTTAGAATTTCTCAACTTTAGGCAAGCAAGGAGAAGAAAAAAAAGGCCATCTTTCTTTCTCTCCTGCCGTCCTACTTTTTGAGGGTGAGCCGGAAAGGAAGAGAGGAAGAGCTATACGAGAAAGGAGGAGGTTAGGGAGGAAGAGGAGAAGGAGAGAAAAGGAGGGAGAGGGATGACAGAAAAAGAGAAGTGAGGGAGAGTTTCTGGGAGGATGTGATAATGAAGACAGTTAATTCAGTAACAGGGAGTGAGGGAGAGATTAGCCCGCTAGCAGGGCGATGCAGTCCACAGATTTTCTGCTCTGTATGGCTGTCAGTGAGGGCTGAGGGGCTGGGACGGGCCACCGAGCCGAGAAGAAAGGAGCGACAGTTTTTAATTAAGGCTGTGTTTGGGTAAATATGCATTTCCAGGTCAACTTATACTCAACTGGAATCAGGCTCAGAGAATTAATGGTGGAGAGAAAACTGGACGGAGGAGGAGAAGGAGAAGAAAGGAACTGATATCCTTTAAAACATCTATTTGTACATATAAACACGTGATCTTCCTAAACCTTGTACTTATTCTGTGTGCTTTCAAATATATCTGGAAGACACTGCCATTCTACACATTTGATTACCTCTATTTGTCTTCAAAGCTAAGCTAAATGCTAAACCAAAGAATGCTTTTTTTTACTTCTCTTTAACCACAAAGCCCTTCGTTTTTCTTTTTCATGTCATCTGGCAACAGTGTGGGAAAGTTTGCCAGAGGAACCTAAACAGCCGTGCAAGCTGTCAAAGTGAAAATGAAATAGAAAGTGGCACAACTGGTCGCGGAGGGCCTTTTGGCAGTCTGATATTGGACATAATGCAGGACTGACTGGATAGTTAATTAACTGAGGAGGTGCCACACTGAGCACCGGTGTCTATCAGTGCTCACTGTATAAGCCACCGCTGGGGCTTTTAAACACTAAACCTTGTGACCTTCACCGGTGTCGGAGGGCAAAATTCTGCGTTTCACATATTCCTTTACATCCTCCACTTCATCCCTTTATCTCCGGCTCATTCCCCCTTCGCTCGTGTCTACTTATTGTCCCAGGCCTGTGCCTAAATGCAGCTCTTTCATCTTTGTTTTTATCTGTCAGATCAGTGAGGCGCTAGTCCCACTCCACACAACTCCTCAAAATATAAAGTTAGAAAGTCTCCCAAATCCGGGCAGATCAATGGATAAGGGTTGGCAGGCCTAGCTAATGGAATGCAGCTTGTGCCCTAGATTAGGATGTTTTCTTTCTTGCGTCGCTGTCCTCAAACCACCATGATGCCATAAAAAAATGTTGGTTGGTGGTGTAGTGGGAGAGGGAGCGTCAGACCGCAGGCTGGTTGCTTGCTCAGACAGACAGGCAGATGGACAGACTAACAAGCAGAGAGAGGGATTTCAAACAGTTTTACTGCACATTGTAGCATCAGTGATATTAGTAATAACTGGTCTCTGAAAGCACAGTTTCACAATCACGTCTATTAAAAAAGTAGAAATCCCAAAGTAGATACACCTTATTAAAAACAGACAGTGTTATTCATTACTGAATTCTTTGCTTGATGCACTAAAAAAGACAACAAAAATATAATTAGATCTCTTTTGGGCTCTGCTGACTGCTTATTGTTCAAACGGGTTTTCTGCAAGGCAACAGTTTAGAAAGATTATCTCAACTGTATCTTGAGGTCAGATCAGTAAAAATCTCCACTTGCACCACCAATCGGAAAAGCAGACAAAATTACACTAATAAGACCCGAGCTGCTCAGCAGTAATCTGGAAGTAGTGTGCTGGTCAGCTGTAGCAATGACTGCGTGTTTGTGTGTGAATGCACAGCAGAGAGCTGCTAAAAAGAACAAAAAGCTTGGCTGACTTTCCCTGCATATGAAACAATAACAAATGAGTGTTCAGCCAAATCTACAGAGAGACAGACGGACGCGTAATTGTCTGTAAAAAAAAATAGAGGTGAGAGTTACCAAAGCCAGAGGAGAGAAGTGAGGATCCTGATGACGTAAAGGTCTGCCGCTGAGCCCACACAGGAAAAGAGCTCGGCAACTGAAACTCCAGTGGGCTTTTTTTTGATTACATTCTTTTGCTAAATGGGATTAGTGAATAGGTTAGACAGTTGGAGGCACTCAGCCACTAAAGAGCCAGTAGAAGAAATAGAAAATGTACATAAAAGATGGATATCTGTCCTCAACTCCATCTCGTTCACTTTATCTCACCGCTAATAACATTTTCAGGGCCTTGCTCCAACAATGAATGTGCTATCTCATCGACTGCAGAGTGGCTCTGTAGCTGTTATTTGCATTTGTTTGTGGGACTGGGGTCTCTCAGCGTTCAAAGGGCTTCTCTGAGCTCATTGCTCTTATGACAAACTAATGCAGAATCCTTCAGAGACAGACCTGGAGTCTCCTGAGAAGTTTTGCTAAGCTAATAGCTCTTTCTCTTAAAGCAACTTCCTGAACTTTTTCCAGCTAAAGAGTCAGGGAATGACAGAGCAAAAACGGAACTGTCCTCTGAGTGACTCTGAAGCTTTGCTGTATTAATTAAAGTTAAATTAAATGCTGGAAATCAGAAAAGAACTGCACGAACTAATGCCTCAGTGAGCAACACAGATGGGAGAAAAGAGGCAGTTTCATTGTTTTATATTCAGTATTTAAGCAGCGATTGGTACAATATCCAGTATTACACCGACTCACTAAATAGTTGAGCTTTGTCATTATGGTATACAGGGAGCTAAGGTTCTAACAGTTTGGCTTAGATTACTGCAAAAACCACCTAAACTACTAAGTAAACGGTGGCCATGCTGCTAAGGAGCTAATGCACTCACTGGAAAGTGCCGTCCATGTTATTTTTCTGGGAAATCAATCAATGACAAGAAATTCTAGTGCACTCTTCAGAGATTCTAACAATTTCAATTTCAATTTCTAACTTATCAAAGGGTCTAACGGGCTATGTGGTTGGACTGAAAGGCCTCACACTTCATCATTAATTATGATGACTTTAAAAAAATCTCAACAACCTACAAGGATACCGACTCTCAAGGAGAAAAGAGGGACAAACTAGGGACAAAACTGTGTGTGAAGCACATTCTCACCAAGGTGCAAAGCCACTTGAGATTTTGATTATTGCTCCAATCAAGTAAACTGCTCTTCACTGAAGAAGCTCACATTGTTCGACATGACAGCAGAGAGCAGAGAGAAGCACGGGGAATGTAGAATAAAAATTTTTTAAAGACGATGACAATGAATGGCAACAATAGACTCCTGGAAAAAATGCTGAGAGAGTTTAAAACCCAGCGGCAGAGAAACACACTGTAGGTAAACAGACACACTGAGAGGAAGGTTAAGATGGTTCTTAATATAATGTTGACTATAGCTGATATTTTAGCTCGTATCTGAGAATATATTGCTTGTATTACCACCCTGCCTTAAGGGTCCTGTTTTTTTCTGTCCATTAAAGGAAATGGTATCTTGATACTCTTAACACACAAATATCAGCAACCAATTCCAAAACATACTGGAACAAAGGAACATAAAGATACTTTAAGTCAGTGATTGTTTCAACTTTGCAGCTTCTATCAGTCAGCCTGCTGTGATTCAAATGAAATCCTGTGAGAGCAGCCACCGTAAAAAGCTAACCAATATGTTCAAATCAATATTTCGAAATCCCAGTAATGTCATTTCCAACACTGTTATGAATTGTGAATGAATTATGCAATGAAATTGGCAAAGTACAGCTGCTGTGTTCAGGCGATATGATATAAGCTCGGCTCACGATGTTGGAATTAGTCAGCACAGCTGTCACCACTGGCTGGTGAAAATGAAACCATTATTCACAGGCGTGCGGTGCACATGGGAAAGAGAAATGGCGAACAAGATGGGAGTAGACAGAATTTATGGAAAGTGTACTTTTGACACTGATACGCTAACTGATGACTTGTTTGGTCAAGCCTCTAAAGTTTGACCCAAGCCGAAATTACAAATTTAAAACCACGGTTAGTGAAAGGAAATGTCCTTGATTTGGATCGAGATTGGTGGAATGAGTCTTTTTTTTTTTTTACAATGAAAACATTGTTTAGATAATTCAGACACATTTAGGTCTTTCGCACTGATTACAGAAAGTATAGTGGGTTAATGTGCTGGGAAAAATGAAACATGAGTCACAGCAGCACATAAGGAGATGAGTCTTATGTATTCAGCTCTCTATGCACAGAAGACGCTGCAGTATGCAAACAGCATGCAAAGTGGTAAAGAAAGGAATCTGCTAATCAAGTCACCCAAAGTGCAACCCGTTTGTTTGATGTCGTCAAACAAACACACCAGTCCAACAAACAAATTTAGTGAAGGGAGATGTGGCTCACTTAGGTAATGAAGACAGTAATTTACTGGATCAAAGACATACAATGTAAAGCTTGGTTTCATTTTGGTTTATATTTCGACTAAATCTCTGCTTTTTATTTAGCCAGTACATCTGTTTTATTTCTTTAGACCATTTGTTATGTTCTGATCTTCAGCACAGATTTGCCTTGGATATTAATAACAGAAAGCAGTTTGTGCAGTGTGGGGAAAAAACAACTAATGAGGTTATTAAAAGCACAGGAGAGAACATCCGTTTATTACACTTTAAAATAAATCCATCATAAAAGATAACTGTGTTTGACGTGTACCCCATTTACAATTTCTAATAGCTCTTTGAAACTCAAACAATGTAACGTGTCATTCAGCCATTTAAGGAAATAAGGTGCTTAAACAAGCTATTCTGGGATATGAGTTACTGTTAAACAATCGAACTTGTTATTTAACTCTTATGTAATGTTTTGACCTGGCTGAGGGATTTTATCACCTTCATCCAGAATCTTCTTCTGTCCTCTGTCGTTACCGTTCTGGATGCTGTGATCGTCGTCAAAACATGCGTGGTGCCTTGTTTGATAAGCGATTCAGAGTAAGCAGGGCAGAGAAGAGCTCCCCTCGCTCCTCATATTCAATGAGTGCAATGGTCAGCACTGTAAGCAAATATCAGCACACTGACACAGCAGAATCCTAAACGACTTCATTTACATTTCAGGCATTTAGCTAAAGCTCTCATCCAGACTGGCTTCCACTCGCTGGCTGCAGAAACTTGTACCTGTTATGGCTCAGCTAAAAGCGCCTTCTGCCTGCTCTGATTAAGACTGAATGTAGCAGAAGGAATCTTAAATAAAGAGGATGCGTGTTTTGATTAATTGTAGTAGATTTAGACTGTTTTTGCGACTGCATTACCTCCCAGGTGGTAATGCAGTAAAAATAGAGGAGTCTTCTGCTCATCGTGCCGTTCGAGTGTTTTCTATTTGAAAAACGAAAGTCTGAAGCACAAGAAATGATGTAAGAATTCTTTCAGGAGATAAATCTTTGATTTAAAAAGGAAAGAAAATGATTTTCTCGTCATGTTGTGTTGGAGCTGGAATTGACAGGCTTAGCTTTAGGGCCATGGACGGTCAATATTTTGAGTTCTATTCCAAGCAGAGGTTGCTATAATCATTTCATATTTATCTTCCCTGACCAGAAATCCAAGTAATATTTACTTCCAGATGGGGAAGAACTGAAATATTCACTTAGTGGGGGCTCATTTGTTTTCCGAGTGAATCTAAATGGCATTGATATACATTATGATAATCGCCCGCCGGGCACCATTTACATTTAAGCTCCGAGTTGGAAAGGTTACCGATTCACAACTGAATGAATTGTCATAGCTCCACCTCTCCTTAATTCCCTCCTGACCTCCCATCTCTGATTCATCTCAATCTAAAACTATCAATCAAAGTAATTAAAAAGACATCACTGAAATGCCAATGTGCTGTAATAAAGCTTATTAATGAGGCCCACGTTTCATACAGGAGCTGTCAGGCCAGATGTTTGCTGGGGAGGGAGCAGGAGATGAGCATTTAAAAGAACTGTGATCACTAATTGAAAGGTCCTGGAGGCTTTTTGTTTTTTCATGGGCTTTTTTGTGTGGCGCTAACTTAAATTGAGGAAAATGATAGTGAAGAAATGCATTCGCTCTTGATTATTGTCGTCTCGTTGGCTGATTTATAGGATTTAAAGCAAAGCAATATAGAAATGAACCGACTGAGACATTCAGTTGGTGAAAGAAGTGTGGAGGTCGTCCGATGTCTGCAACATAAATTCAAGGAATTTTTCTAGGGCTCGGCATGCACAGCGGCACCCCTCTGATCGGAATGTCCCTCAGAAGCAGGGTGGGCCTCGGTGATGAGACAAGCAAAATGTCACTCTGACATACTCAATCTGATCCAAATATTCGAGTCTCCCATAGGGAAGATGGAAAGAACAGTCTGCTGAAATAGAAGAAAATAGAGGTAACGAGAGAGAGGAAGACAGAGGGTGGGGGAACTGAGAAAAAAACATGATCAAGAACAAAGTGCCCAGGGCAGGAGTAGGACATTAAAAACTAAATCACTCATATGTCTTTGGATACAGAGACAGAGTGACAGGCACTCAGGTCACCTGACCTGCCTTAGTCATCACATAAATTAGACCAGTCGAGAGACAGAACTGTGATCTCGCGGCTCATCGTGAAAATGCAGCCAGCATGGACAGGTGATAACGATGACAAAGCAAAAACCCGATCATCAGTCACACTAACACTTTGCTTTCAGGCAAACAGACCATACATTAGTAGCGAAAACACTAAAATGTGAAGAAAACAAAGCAGAAGTTCCCATTTTTACTTCCTTAAAAATGCCTTGAATCCTGTGATTTAAATGCTGTGCTAGTCTCACGCAGCGCACTTCGCTTTATCCTGGTGAATTTTATCTTTGCATAAAAGTGAAATCATTTCCAGTTTTCATTTTTTGGTCCAAGGAGAACCAGACAGAATAGCCCCAGGCCTACTGAGCTATTTTGCTCTACATGGTTTGCCAAGACGATTCTGAAGTGGTTGAGTCTGCAGTCATGAGTGATTGCCTTAAGGCGTCGTCAACAAGCAGGGCATAAAAACACAAAATGCTCTTTCCATCGCTATTCGTCAAACTCTCTTTCTTAATGAATCACCTAATGTGACCATTACTGTAGCCTCGATCTTCAAAATACATCTAGGTAAAGGTAAGACAAACATTCATTATTAAAGACGTGTCCCAGTTTATGTTGATTACTTATAAACCATCAGTGAATCTGAATCTTAGGATAAACGAACGACTTCAGATTACTGATATGCTATAAATGTAGATTTCTGTCCCAACTACAAACAAGACCTGTTCAAAAGGGGATATATAGTGATATAGGGAACGAAAAAGGGGAATGACAGTGTTCTAAAAACGATGCAGCTTTTCATCATGACTATAGCTAGCGGGGACTTTCAGCATCACTGCTGAAGTCAGATCATATGAGGATCTGAAGGGACGAACCAGTGCAGTTACTATGGATAAAAAATTCTCACATTTTTATACAAATAATATCTGCTGTAAGCTACAATGGCATCTACACATGAAAAAACAAATATCTGTGTGTGACTGATGATTTTTATTGTAGATTTTGGCTACATAAAAACTACCAAATGAGCTCTTGTTGAACTGAAACCGATCTGTTGTATCCCAAATTACAAAATCTATCTCAACTTAGCACAAAGAGTGAGGAAATTAATGTCTGGACAATTATGTCTTTGTTGTCAAAATACGTCTTTAGACTAGGCCATGTAATCCTCCAGAACAATGTCTAAAACAGAAAAAGATACAAGATACAAACGTTAAGAGAGCCAGCATGCAGCTAGCATGTACTTTCTAGCTAGGTGGGATGTGTGTTTTTTTTCTTTCTCTGCTGAAAGAGAACAAACAGCTCAGAGCTAAAAAAAACAAAAAAACAACTGTAAATAAAATAAACAAATCCAGGGCCATGAAATTTGAAATTGTGACTTCTCTGTCTAAACTGGTTCACTTTAATCTGTGCAAACTGAACTTTTTTGCTAGCTCCCATGAAGTGTAAGATTGCACAAGACACACTTGTACACGCACACCTGCTGCACACACAACAAGGTTTTGCAACCCCAATTACCGGACTGGTAAATATAACCATCCCACAGCCTGTGCTGAATAGGCTGGAGCCAGATGCTTCCATTTTGGCTCGAAGTAAGGACAGGACAAAAGGATGGCAGACGGCGCCAAGCAGCATGATGAGAAAATAAGAGCCAGAAAGGGGGAGAGGGGGTGGTGTGGAGTATGTGGGATGGGAGCGGGAGTCCATGTTGAAACAGTTGAGCAGATGATGCAGCCTCGGTGACAGACCACACAATCACTACAATGGACTTGACGGATTTAGAGCACACAGATAAAGGTTGGGTGACAGTGGAGTAGCACAGGACGGAGCTGACTAGAATATAATAGAAGTTGCCTGGCTAGGTTAAAAATACTTTTACAATAAAACGCATAATGTCATATTATGCAGAGAGACGTCATTTTGTATCAGAGAAAGTATTTATGCAATATGTTACTTATAAGCTTGGACTTTTGTGTTTTTCCACATTCATCTTGTGTGTGCGAGAGAGGCCAGTGCTTCAGGGCTCTGTCATTGGGCCTAAGCTCTGGCACACACGCAAACAGATCCAACCGTATGCACTAGAGGTCTTTGAAGTATGGATTTTTTCTCTTTATTACCAACACTTAAAATATAGATAAATTCATCTACGGCACCTTGAGGTGACTGCCGTTGTGAATTGGAAATAGATAAAAAGACTGAGTTGAACTGAAATGAAATCAGCAAGCATGAGTGAAAGCCAAAACCATAAAAAGGCAAATTATATCCACTGCTAGACTTAGACTGTAAAGCTGCCATTTCCAGTGTACTGCACTAGAAGGGTATCCTCACAAGGTTTGTTTAAAAAAAAAATGCATAGATTGTAGATTTGAACAGATAGTACAGTACATCAGACAATGATTGCTTAATCCATAAAGTGAACATTTGGGAAAGTCACTGTGATATCTATAACCAGCATTTCCAGGCAGGCCGGCAGCGAGCTCTGCCCTGTAAGCGTTCTTGGAAGTAACGCAGGCCTGTCGGCTGTCTTAAGCATTCAGGTCGCTTATAGTCAAGATTGAATCCAAACACCCATCCTTCCTTATTCCTTTACATGGACATGTCACACGCAAACAGAACCCGATAGGGCTGCACATTCATACACATCTGAGGATGAGCACGCACATGCTCAAGGCGCGCTCCTCCCGACAGCTCCTATTAAAGTGTGTGCTATATCTGAGATGGCAGCGGTGAAGTCACAGCCCAGGGCTCATTTATTTAAGAGGGAGAATAATGAATTCTTTGTGGCATCTCATCTTCCCATCACTATTAATCTGGCTTTCTGCAGGTATAGGCACAGGGATCCATACAACTTGGGTCTCTAAACTGGTTCCCTTACACAGCCAGGTCCCACAACAGATTTGGAGCCTCTCACCCTGAGGAGTGTAATTGTGCATGGGTTTTACATTCACTCCAAAGCTCCCCAAGCTGTTAAAAATGTCACACATGTTGTTTGTGACACACTGTCTCAGCAGAGCTCACAGCTATGTATTTTTTTAAAATACACAGCAGTCCTTCATCACTACTCCAATTTCACTTTTGCTTGAATCCTATTTGTACTGCATGCAATGAGTGAACCTGCAGCTTACTCTCATGCTGGAATTGTTGATAGACCCTTTTACCCCATGCGCAACATACACACATACACACCAACACACTCAGTAAACCAATTTGTGGCACAGGCAGACGAAGTCATTTACCCTCTATTGAAAGTGGCTAAAAAGAAAGGCAGGGATTAACCGCAGGCCAATTACAGAGTTGGCTAAACCCTGTCTAACTGGAACAAATACATGGCAAGGCTGAGGCTTTCTGAACATGAATTAAGTTGACTATCTTCAGGGGAACTTGAATGAGAAAAGAAGGAAAAAAAGATGGGATAAAGAGTAAATGAGGAGGCTGTTCTGGAGAAAGTAATGAGGGATAGTAGGAAGTCCGAGATGGAGGGCACAAAGACACGTTTTTAAAACTGGTTGAAGTCCAAATAAAAATAAAGGTTTTTATTTGTTTTCATGCACTATGCAAATATTGTATAGCTGTATATTGTGTGTATATTTTTGTGTTGCTCTTGCTTTGACCACCATGCATGCTGCTGCCTCTCTTCTTCATAGTGAGAAACCTTCTTTGCACAGATCCAATAATACAACATTTTAAACTGTATTTGCATGCAACAAAAATGCCACCGATTCATCTTTGAATCTTTGCTGTCACACTGTAGTCTACCACACAGCTGACATTAAAGCCATGACATTTTACCAACTGTTCCTATCGCTTTGTTTTTATCATGTCAGGTGAACATACAATAAGCTGGTGAATTGAGCAGACCAATAAAGATCAACTAGTGACAAGACAAAGGCCAGACCTCAGTTGTGTGACAGAAAACACACTGGTGAATCCATTTTTGGCCTTTTACTGGATTTATTGGATATGTACAGTGAATACTGACAGGAAAGCAGAAGGAGAAAGAGAGAGAGGAAGCCATACGCCATCCCGTATGGCGCTCTCAGCCATAGTAAAATCCATTTATTATCTGGGTTGTACCAGCATTGTCTATGATCATCTGTATATCATAAGTGTAGTGCAAACAACTTTATGAGCGTGTGCAACATTGTAATTAGAAGGATAAAGAGTTTAACAGTATTAAATTACAAGCAACTACTGCACATTGTTGCACACAATAAAAATACTCGTTTTATTTTGAACATTGTCGGAGATCTTCAGAAAAATAATTATATGCATTTACTGTGTAACTGGTGTGGTGGTTGTATCCAGCTGCTAACAAAACTGCTGCCTTTTCTTAGCTTGTAAACTGCAGTTTGTTTACATTCTCAGTCTCTGTGGCAGAGAGCTAGAGATGCAATAACACCATTACATTTTGTATGAAATGGAAAGTATGAGTATTTGCACTATTTTATTAAAGAGAAACATCAGGCAGACCAATGAGCTGGCTAACACAGTGTACTAACATACTGTGCTGGTTAAACCCAGATGGGAAAACTAAGACCCTTGAAGTAATGCAGGAGATGGAACAGACTAAAAGTGATAGGAGAGAAAAACATTTGGAGCCAAAAAGAAAGCGACTAAAATGCGGTAAGACATTGTGTTGGTGTAAGTAACTCCAGGCAGATTGTATCCATCTTGACTTTGATAAGGAGCGAATTGTTACATGACACCCTGACCTCAGCTGACACGCACCCATGTGGAGTGACACCAACAGGGTAAGAAAGACTGAGGATGAGGCCATGCTGGAGGACCCTCTGGGTCAGAATGTGTTACACAGCAGAGTGACATAAAGGTCAACGACAATCACTTGACAGGAAATGCTTATATGGGCTGCGCGGGGCTTCTGTCTGTCTCTGTATGTCTATAACGTGCACCATATTTCACCGCTCAGACACTGTTCAAATCAAGCCCCATTCAAACACAGGTAACATCTCCGCTTTGACAGTCTGGCCGAGTCATAGTGGAAAGCTGCAGGATGGAAAGCTGGAGAGAAATAGATAAAACAAAGAATCCATATGGATGGTTCTCTTTGTGCACATGTTGAATCACATAAGTTAGAAGGTGCCAAATTCTCACTGGAGAATACATCCAGGAGCTGCTGCTTTATCAGATGCTGCTGAATACAGCCATGGTGACATTACACGATTGCCATCACTTTCAAAGTGTACTCTCTTGACATTTCTCTTCTTCTCATTTTGCTGAAAAATGGCTGCTGGGAAAAAATGGCAGAGTCCGAAGACAAAGTGATTGCCAGTGATTATGGAACCCATGCTGATATACCAAAAAGCTCTTACATGACAACTAACAGCACCAAAGCAACATAGTATGCATCCTTTCAGACACATGCAGTAAGATTAAAGTTTAATTAAAGCTCGTTTTAACTTTTTGGATTGGGGAACTGGTGCTTGCTCCCCTTTACTACCCAACAGCTAGTGGAAAATGAGTGCTGCATCTCTAAGAAAGTGAAACGATTGACATATGCCCTTAAATCCTGGTAGAATGGAAACTGCTGTAACATTTCTTGTTTAAAGTATATGGAAATGTATCTTGAGGATACCATAATGAAGTATTTTGACTGAGCAGCTGGTGCTGTTTAAGGAAGGGTTAGCAGAGCATAGTTGATCTTAAAATGGGAAAAGATCCTTCAACCTTCACTATACCTCACAGTTCAACTCTCCTGACATTTTTATTTTTCCATGCATTTATCCATCAATTATCTTCTGCTGATCCATGTCAGGGTCATAGGGGGCTGAGGCCTATCCCAGCTGTCATAGGGCGAGAGGCGGGGTACGTCCTGGACAGGTCGCCAGTCTATCACTTGACTAACACACGGACAACCGCTCGCGTTTACACCTATGGGCAGTTTAGAATCATCAGTTAACCTAACCCCACTATTTGCATGTCTTTAGACTGCGGGAGAAAGCACAGAGAGAACATGCAAACTCCACACAGAAAGGCTCAGAGTCCAGCTCAACACTTTCTTAACTGCTGTGCCACTGTGCTGCAGGGCTTCAAACCCACAGTCTTTGTAATACTTTTGCACAGAATTAAAGCAAAAAGAAGGAAAACAAGGAGAAGGCCAAATAGCCAACTAGATGTATAGATAAATATGCAAAAAGCACAATCACAGGTGCTCTTGCTTTCTGTCTTACTCACTGATGAGTTTTAAGCATGAGTGCACTGCCTGAGTGTGGTGACAGTATCTGTGTGACCACACCCTCCCCTCCGTGCCTGCCATGATATGCCGCCTTGGATAACTGGCAGATTAGGACGACCTTAACTCTCTTTAGCTCTCCAGACAGACATTAGAATTTCTAATATGGCTCCAGACCGAGCAGGGGATCTCATTTTATAAATGCTCAACTAAATGATCCACTACCCGTCATGGCTATGGCTCCATCTTTACCATTTCTTTTTCATTTTCATCATTCTAGGGGATAATTAAGAGTCTGGGGCTTGGCAGGCCTTGGTGGTGGAAGGGTGAGTAGGTGTCGGGGTGTTCTCCTCCTCTCAGTTTCACAAGCAGCCCTTTTAATCGCCATTCAGGCCAAGACTGTGTCCTTTCCTGTCATGTCTTTGAGATGCTGTATACGTCTTCTATATTGTAAAATTCTCCCTTGTAGATGGAAGAAGGATATCAAACACCGAGTTGGGCATCGTGCCAATATCTGATCGGACATTTAGAACAAATGATCAGCCGCAACAGTAAAGCAATTTAATAATGTAGAGCCTGACTTTGCTTTGCTGTTGCTCTAGGTCAGTTTCTTTGTTTTATAGCACTGACTCACTCACTAGTGGGTGTTTTGCATTCAAAAAAATCCCCTTTTGCTCTTTGGCAAAAAAACATTTAAAGCTTCATTCATAAAATTCATTTAGTGAACTGAAGGTTTTCGATGTAATTCTAAAGCTGAATCTGTTCATCAAATATTAATAACTGTGGCAAATTTGTGTCCTGAATACTGGCGCAAGCACCTGTAACCTCTTTGATGACTGAGTGAAGACACTATTGTTTTTATTTTGTTAGTCATTAACAAAGCCTACAAGAGTTTGCGTATTTCTCCCAGTTCGTTTGAGCCTTTGGAGACTAATTAGAATGTAGGTTAATCTTTAAAGTACTGACTGTCTAATAATCACTCAAATGTCTGCTTACAGTTATTTAGCCTTTGATTATGTTTTCCTGTGATCTGATGCTTTTTAGTCACATGTTACCTCAACATATTATTATTCAAACTCTTTGTTTAGTGAACAATAGAGGAAGGTTGAAAGAACTATACATTTTCACTTATTTTATTTAGTTTTTTTTAAACTAAGCTAACACCCTTCATCATTTACTTTACAGCAGAATATCTCTCTACACGAATGGATACAGCTAACTGCCATACTATTCATTTAAAACAAGACGCAGGGCGGCAATCTTAGTCAACCCTTGTCTCATACTGTATCTGCTCTCAGTGTTACAGGACCTTCCAGATTTACACATTAAACCCTGGTTGTGCTGCTCCAGCTGTCTGGTTGACTCTCCCAATCATCAGGCCAGATGTGCAACTAATTGTCATGGCAAGCATAGCATCTCAACATCCCGCCGTGACAGCCTCCAGCATGGAGAGATTTATGAAGCGCGGGTCTTGTGTGCATGTTTGTGTGCGTACCTGATGTTTTGTATGTGAAAACTTTCCTTCCTGCTTCTCCTCTAAACCTTCCAACCCCTGGGATGCCTCTGTCAACAGTGATCTAAGTCTAGCATGTGGCAATGTTAGCATTGAGCTGTTTCCATTTTAGATGGGTGTGTGGGAGGCCTGATGGTATTGAGGTTTTAGCAGATCCATAAAAGTAAGAGTGTAGCTAGATACCTCGCGTACAGCTGCAAACCTGGCAGGGGGGCAGCAGAGCAAAGACATGCCACCGATGGCCACCTGACCCAGAAAAGGCTCACTGATCGTGGAGTTTTAGATTGGTTGGGGGGGTCTCAGAAGTGATCTTGGGTGTTCTCCTTTATTTTGTGTTGCTGCCATCACATTCAGTGCTTGATGGTTCTGGTGGAATCAATGTGTGTGTCTGATGGGAGAGAGAGACAGAGCCTGGATGGGCAGGAAGTGGCTGTTGTTTACACTAATGAGAATACATCTGCTGCTTTTGGAAACAGATCACTGTTGATTAGCTAGCCAACTGTGTTTGATCAAGTAGATGCAAAGAAAGGCATTATGGATGCTCAATACATCTGCCTTATGACTGCCACTGTAAACAGCTTTTGGACTCTGCTGTAAGCGACTGCTGTTAATCCATCAGGGAAATGGTCTCCCCGGCCTTGACTATTGGCTTTTTCTAATTATTGAGACTGCCAGCTTTGATAACTGTGCCCTATTTGTCAGGTATGTATGGATTGCCCCCCTGTTGACTGAGCAAAGATTGCATGGCTGTGTAAACCAGTAAGCAGGTGGAAGTAAGCAACACGGGGAAAATGCTTCATTTGTCAACACAGATGACTGTGGTCTGCCTCTGCGTCCATTTATCATGCACCAGCAGCAGTAATGTGGCTCATTCAGATCCAGTTTACTTTATTTAAAATGTTAAACCCTATGCAAGACCCAGAGATGAATTAACAGTAGCAGGCTATGCAGGTTGACATCCAACCTGGTCACTATAGAAAGGGCTTAGGCTGTGCAAAGTGGCAGGGAGAAGCCAATTTTCATCTGTGTATTAATCAAACAGGCATGTGGCTTCAGCTAATTGCTCTGGGAAGACGTCCAACTAGGAAGCTTCTTTTTTTCCCCTCAAGTTGGCCCACAGATAAACAGCTTGACAGCTACTGCCCCAGTCTTAGCTGAACGGGAAGGATCCATGTAAACAAGAGGCACTGGATAACAGTCACATTTTGTTCACTTTTTGTCATGTAATCAACTTTTTGCAGAGTTCCAATGAGCCTAGGCCAACCCAGAGTCTTTTCCTTAACTTTATAGACGTCAGACTATGTCAGATTCACTGCTGGTGTGTACACACTTGTTCATCTGCCCCTAAACGACTTCCCTCATAGCCTATGGTGAAATAAAAAAAGCAAATAATGTACAAAAACATTGTGTACTAGCATCATTATAGTCACACTTGTGACTTTTCCTTCCCTCGCTTGCGCCAACTCTTTCTCAGCCTTTTCCTCTATCAGCTTCAGATATAAGGGTACTTATTCAGCATATCATTCTAAAACCTGGCTTGGTGTAAGTACAAGCACTGAGTCAGCAATGAGGGAGTGGAGGAGAAAAAAAATAGATATAATAAAAGAATTAAGTGGCTAAGCTAGAAATTCAGGGAACAAATATGAATAACCTCAACCCCATGACTGCAGCATTCAATTCTGTTTGCTGAATGAAAGTTTTAACAGGAAGATGCACACAAATTGATTAATGTCTGTGTTTGGAGACTTCAGGCTTGGCTGATGAAATATAAGCTCATGGTTTACTTGCAGTAGATTACTTTTGCTGTTCTGCTTTGTCTTTGCTTATTTCCAGCGAAAGCAGCTTTAAATTGATCCTCATCAGTTTCTACACGAAGGACAGAAAAATGCAAAAATGACACATCGGGGCGTTGTGTTGATTCGGTGAGTGAAGCCTGCTAATTCTTTTATCTGATTGACTGAAATGCAAACGGACGAGGACAAGAAATGACGATACCCCAAATTCCCAATAGCGGCAGACGATAAATGAATGATGAGCTTCCGTCACCTTCTAAACTGTGCCACAACAATATGATGGCACCAATCCTTCAATCACTTAATAGTGGGTTCCTCCCTGGTGGCTCTACTTCCCATGAATATAAAGAAGGAACATGTGAGCACGGTAAGAATAAAAGAGCCTAAGAATTGTCTTGATTCTTGACATCTGTGAATATTCACAGTCTGGCACAGTTTTTTGTTTTGTTTTGTTTGCGAGTGTGTGTGTGTGTGTGTGTGTGTTTTTTCTTCACTTCTCATAAATGTGTCACAAAAGAAACGATCTCCCCCGTCTTCAGGTCTCGATTCACACAGCTCTTGTGAATGTGAGCTTAAGGAAACAAAAGCCTTTCGCTGGTTTATTTGTCGAAGCCCTTTGTAGCTGACCCCCTCCCATGAGGGAGATTGAAAGGCAGCTCAAATAAAGTAAGAGTGAGAGTTACGATTTTTTTCAGCAATGCTAATCTTCCAGTTCTGATCAAATTCAGAGCTAATTTCCACACAAAAGATATATACTACATGAATAGAATGGATTAAACAACTGCAGTGCTTGTGCTTTGTTGTTTAGATTTTAAAAGCCAGACTATCATTATGTACTCATGAAGCATCTCGTATATCTGCAGCTCAAAACACACTACAGGTTCTCATTTCCTTCTGCTTTCCCCCTCTTTGTGTCCACATCTGTCTCCACCTTGACCACTGCCTTCTGTTGAAATCCGACCAAAAACAGCCTTTACAGCAGCTTTACCAAAGCGACACAGCACCTGCCCCGACTGAATCCTATTTGCACCTTATCGGCCAGCGTATGAAAGATTCAGAGGTGAACAACCATAGGATGGTTTCAGGTCTGCACAGCCTTCGGGGGAACCATCATTCTTCAGTTATCCGACAACAGGATTTCATCGTTTGAAGAAAGAGAAAAGAAGCAGGGACAGTGGAGCTCTCTCGCTGTGCAGCGAAGCTAAGACTTCACTCACCCATATCACTGAGGATGGATTACTGGTGAGTTACTCCTCGACCCATATAGAGAAGAAATTGAAAGGTGAGGAGAGTGTGATGGGCTAAATGTAAAGAACAGGACATTGTCATCTTTTCCCTTCAGGGGATTACATCATGTCAACTACAAAGCAATCGTGAAAAAAATCAGATGTGGGAAGTGTAACCTGAGAACGGGGGATGAGGAAACAAACATACAGGTTAACCAAACTCCTGAATACGAAACAGAACAGACAGAAACAGTAAAATGACAACGTTTGACTAACTGCTATCTGTTTTAAATATCCCTCGTAGATTAAGGTTCATGTTATTAGTTCAACTTTGAGGTTTAATCACTGTTTAACTGCTCAGTGTACGAGCAGTAAAATATTATGAGATGGCTAGTCTCATCTCAATAGATAGAAATGATGGCTCAACCATAACAATATTGCCTTGATTCTAATAAAATAAGATATACTTTATTTATTCCAGATAAATTATAATGATTATATATTTCTGAAGTGAAACATTATACAAGATTCTGCAGCGCCCCGTTTAATCTCTCTCTATCCATTTCATATCTTCTCTTTAATCATCCCTTGTCAGGCGACAAAAATGAATTGGCAGCAGACCAAGTGCTCAGTTAACAGTGCATGTAGTAGCATTTGTTAGATATGTACTTTAAGAGCCGTGATGTAAAGGTGCAGCAAATTCAGTAAACTGGAGAAACCACATCATGTTCCAGGCCCAAACAAGGGTCTCATTTTCTTCCCCGGAGGGATGCTGGGTGGACCGTAACTCACTGCAGAACACTGACTGTGGGATTTATTAAGAACTCTTTTACTCCTCAAATGAAATTACAGTTTTAAAAATGTGTTCTTATCTTTTTAAGAGCCTCACTCTCACTTTTGACCAAATTTATGCTGACGGCTCTACACATTCATTCTTAATAGGCGTTCATTTTTGGAACAACAAAATCCCTGAATAATGAAGTGTTTTCTTCTAGTCTGTCAACAGCAGACCAGGAAAAGTTAAGAGTGGCGACCGAGTAAAAGATGCATTCATCATGTCTGCCTTGAGTACATCACCAAGGGCTTGGAAACAGACATTTGAACTCTGCACGGATGAGCAGATGCAAACATCTTTTTTGACTCTGGGCCTCTGAGATATTCTCTGGTAGTACATCTTTCTCACTCTGCCACTACCCCCCCCCCCCCCCCCTCCCGCCCCTTAAGTCCATTTCTACCTATCTTGCTCTCTCCCCATTGCTTTCAGTTTCTCCTTTGTGCTCTACTTTGTCCATGGTAGAAACATCCTCCCCAAGGTGGTCAGCAAATGCACTGAGATAAATGTGAGAAAAGATTCAGTAACAGTGTTTGGGCCTTAAGCTGACCAACATTTTAAGATGCGGATGGAAAGAGTTCAAAGCAGACTGTTGAAGTCAACACTGTAAAGTCAGTTTATGCTCATTCTCCTCACAGCAAAAAATACTCACAATTTTTGGCCAATGAGACATGGATAATGTGAAAGTGGGTCAAGAGTAATGTAGGATGCTCGTTTGGTGGTCGGTTAAGATATTAAAAGGGGAGTGTGGAATGATGGCAGTCTTACAATCAATAGAAGATGTAAAGTTTACTAAAACAGTACAGAAAGTCAATAGACAAACTTTCCCTGAAAGGGCAAGGATAAATGTGAGTATACTGATGAATTAAAGAGAGAAGAATAAGTAGGGGTTACCCAAAGGACAAAAAGCATCAGATCAACCAGCTTTCAGTAATACTCTCTAAACAATTATAGTAGAACTAGATACTGAGGGAAGGTGCTAATTATAAAATACTGAGAGTTTCGATACAAACAACGGAGGAAAGTGTTGTTGGTTTAAAGATATCACATCCACACTCCAACTAATTCATCTGTCAGCATTATGAGTTAATCATAGAAGTGAAAAGTTTTAATGAGACTGAATAGTAAAGACACCTGTGCGTTCAAACAGAAAATGAGTGTATTAGTCACAGAGAATTATTAATAGCTGCCACGGCAACAGCAGCTACGGTAGGTGTAGATAAATCAGAATACAAACAGAAGTATGTCTTTTTGTTATGAAAAACCTCACCCTGTATTATGCTGGATGAATTCAGAGTTGTTTTAAATAGAACAGACTGTCCTGTCTGGCCCATTGGTTATTGCAGTGAGTAAGGGGAGGCCTGGCTAAAGTGCATTCGGAGAGAGTGGAGTGCTGGATGTGCAGTGTTGACATTTGGAGAGGACTTCACAGTGGTCCTTGGGGCGCCACACTAAAGACAAAGTAGATCAGATAAATGTACTCTTTTCCCTTCTCCATCTTTGTGCATGCTCTTACTTTTCTCTCTGCCCTCCCCTCCACTTTCCTTCTTTCTCCTCATCCCATGGTGCTACTCTGTCTTTGTTTTGCAAAGTTCTGGTACAGTGTAGCTCAGCTCTATATAACAGTTTTTCCTCAGGTTTCAGTCTGATTCCTGTAGTTGTGTTGTAAAACATCACATTTCAGGCTTATTGAGTTAAATTCTAATCTCCAAGATTAAAGACCCACACGTCAGACATTAAATCTTAAATAAAATAACACGAGGAATAGAGACAAGAGTAGCGGCGCAATGCATCACAATGGCGATAACTCAATTTGGGCAGGAAAATTACAAAAGTAAATCATATACATCATATTGGATTGAACATGGGCATTTATCATGCTGTGCAATTATACAGTACTCATCTGGACTAAAATGATCATCTCATTGTGTATACCCTACAAGTATGCAGAAAGAGAGAGATAAAGTGGAGCGAGAGAGAGCAGGTAAGTGGAAGTTGGCAGACAGACAAGACAGAATAGAAAGAATTTAGTTTTGCCTTCCCAGGTGATCATTAAAGATCGGACTAACCGTACAGAGAGGCCTGCTCTTGGACCCTAATAGCTTATTGATTGGAAAAAACACCCTCTACTACTTTGATCTCACAGGATACATAGCTAGTGTGAGCTACAGGTACAGTGACCTACAGGCAGCTGAAATTGAAGGCACCTTGTTAACACAATATGTTTAAATAGCCTTAAAAGATTAACTATGGAGTATTTTAGGTGATACAGACAAAGAAAATGAAAATTAACCAGTCACATAGGGCCAATGCATACTTCCTCTTAGTGACTTTCAATTTGTAAATGTACAAATGAGTGACGGCCGATAAAATCTACCGGTTTTGTGCAACCAGTAACTTCTAATCAAGCTAATCGTGACTGATGCAGACAATCCTGGGTGCCTTCAATCCCACGCTTCTGTTGACACATCAAAGTGGCTTTTAACAAGACACTAAACTCTAAAATGCCTCCAATTTGTAAGTCACTTTAGAGGAAAGCATCTGCCAATTTACTCGGTAGTAATACATTGCTCTCTTTTTGTGGCCTCACTTAGGCTAAAGCGGCGATGTTTCACTTGTTTCATTTTCATTTGGAAGAAACTTCAACATTTAACAGCAGATGCTGAAACAATGTAAATTCTAATACAGCAGGAGCTCCTCTCTGCGTGAGTTCATCATCACATTATAACTGCAATCAGACATTGAAATGTTTCAGTCTTAGTGGGGCTTTCTCACACTGTTGATGCAGATGTTAATTCTTTCAGCTGTCTTTTACATGTTACTAATTCTCAAAAACTCTTTTTGTATCAAACCCAATTAAATCTTAAACACACGATTATGCCAACAGAGTTCCTGGTGTTTCCAGGAGTACAAAAGTGGTTACATCCTTCAGCTTTTAGGTACTTTTGCTGTACAGCCTGCTCCCAGTTTGGGTTCAGGACACATATACCCTCTCTACTTATAAAATTCGGTTTTAAACTTTATTTTTAAATAAAAGTTACAGTTAGGGATAGATCTGGTGACCCTGAATCATATCTTAATTGTGCTGTTATAGGCTCCTGGGGACCTACAAATTCCCTTCTCTTTCACTAATCACATGTTTAAATGCCACATTAACTTTTGTAGTTAACCTTTTGTCGTCTTTCTTGTTAAAGGTCTCTATATGCTCCTCTTTTGTGTAATGTCTTTTCCCTCACTCCCAACTGCCTACAGCTGACGCCTGGTTCTGGTTAGGGGTGTTTTCCTTTTGAAAGGGGGTTCTTCTTCCCCACACTTGCCAAGTGGTTGCTCATAGAGGACTGTCTGATTGAATTTAAATTACACTTACATCTGACAATTCAGAGCACATTTGAAAATCAAGACAAGCAACCAAGCAAAAGTGTTGCTTTGAAGTATGGAAAACTGTGCTCCTAATCAGGCCTCTTTGGCAGTGAATAAAGCCACATTTCCTGCCCTCTACCTGCATTACCAGCAAAATGCATGGATTTCAGTTATAAATGTTTAGACTTCAAAGGATTCTTTTAATTCGAGGGATGAACGTGGGCTTTTTAGGAAGGTACTAATCCACTTACCTATTTAAGGCTAGTCACGCATTATGGAATCTCTTAGGTAGAATCTGCAGATGACCCCCCACCCCTCCGCGGACTCATGCCATGCTTCTTCTCCAATTGCAAGGACAATCAATTAGTGATGCGAAAGGAAGGATTAATCGATATGCTGTCAGGCTCCTGCCGGCTGAGGAGAGAGACCCTGCCAAACCCACCAGGGCCCGATCTCATTACTGATGGCGGCCCACGCGCCCCTTTGCGAGGCAGCTGCATTCATCAAAGCAATGCCTCCCTTTCTTCCTCAACCGTTCTCCACGCTTCGTCCCTCCGTCCCTCCCTGCATGTTTGGCTTTTTTCCCCCCTGACAAGATGAAGGAGAGTAGGTTGCAGAAATGACACCCATTTAAGAAAGGAAAGATGTGGGAGGGGTGGGAGTTATAAATAAGGAAATTACAAAAGAACCACTGTGTTGAGCTGCCCCCGTAAATTGCAGCTGTGCATGTATTAACTTAGACCCCCGGAGAGCAGTCATTTTGGTTTTCTACCTTAGACCCCTGCGGAGTCATCATTTTGCGTTTCTACCTTTAAAAGCCAGAGAGCAGTCAGTCAAATGCTGGAGTCGTTCATATGTATATTAGGTCGTTACCTAGGAATTCTGGAGGGAGGGGAGTGGGGGTGAGTGATTGAGGGGGTGGGGGAGTGGAGTGTTGCATGATGTCTTGGAAGCGGTTTCGTGCCATAGTTCCAATTATCTGTGGGTTTCCCAGGTTTGCTGAGCAGCAGTCATTTACCGATGGAACCCTGTAAACCCCCCGCAAGATGACAATTGCAATAAATGCCATTAGTTCAGGGAGGTCCATGAACCAATGAACATGCTCCATGCACCACTCAGCAGGCCATTTGTAAATATGTGTACAAATGGTTGGTTTTTTGTACTGTTTTCATCAATAAATGTCAGCAACAAAGGACATACACCCATGTGTGTTGATTTCTCCCTAAGATGGCAAACTGAAACACTCCAAGTTGGTGACTTTTGGAGATTTGTTTCCCTGGATGATTGAGAATGCATCAAGATGAAACACAAAAGGAAGCTCACCGCTTTTGTTGCTGCCATAAATGCCATTAGTTCAGGGAGGTCCATGAACCAATGAACATGCTCCATGCACCACTCAGCAGGCCATTTGTAAATATGTGTACAAATGGTTGGTTTTTTGTACTGTTTTTATCAATAAATGTCAGCAACAAAGGACATACAAAGGACATGTGTTGATTTCTCCCTAAGATGGCAAACAGAAACACTGAAACACTCCACTCCCCCACCCCCTCAATCACTCAGTGAGTGATTGAGGGGGTGGGGGAGCTGCTAAAAGCGGTGAGCTTCCTTTTGTGTTTCATCTTGATGCATTCTCAATCATCCAGGGAAACAAATCTCCAAAAGTCACCAACTTGGAGTGTTTCAGTTTGCCATCTTAGGGAGAAATCAACACACATGGGTGTTTGTCCTTTGTTGCTGACATTTATTGATGAAAACAGTACAAAAAACCAACCATTTGTACACATATTTACAAATGGCCTGCTGAGTGGTGCATGGAGCAAGTTTTGGGTGGCTTGCGACCTAAAATCCAAGTACACAGATGCAAAAAAAATCAGGCCACTGTGCGATGTGTTCACTGCTACAGGTACACATGTGGTAAATGCAGACGACAGATACCGTGGCAGTGCCAGGATTGTGAGTGATTGCTGAAAATGTTGAAATGTACTCACTCACTTTTTATCATTATTTGTAAATATGTGTACAAATGGTTGGTTTTTTGTACTGTTTTCATCAATAAATGTCAGCAACAAAGGACATACAAAGGACATACACCCATGTGTGTTGATTTCTCCCTAAGATGGCAAACTGAAACACTCCACTCCCCCACCCCCTCAATCACTCACCCCCACTCCCCTCCCTCCAGAATTCCTAGGTAACGACCTAATATACATATGAACGACTCCAGCATTTGACTGACTGCTCTCCGGCTTTTAAAGGTAGAAACGCAAAATGATGACTCCGCGGTCAATTTAGCCAATTTAGCTTCCACTTCCACCATTTGACTGCTCTCGGGTTTTATAGGTAGAAAGGTAGAAGCCTGGGGATGCTAGTGTTAAACTGTGTACTAGCACTAATCATACTAGTAAGTGAACGTAAAGGTGTCCTTGCAAAAGTCTGTGTAAAACCTGCTGGAACCTGAGAGCAGTGAGCAAATCTGTGAGCTACTGACAGCTAGTTAGGGGAAAAAAAAGGCATACTGTGTGTGTGGCTATGTGTGTGCATTCACATCCTTGTGTGTATTACTGGGGGCGGGGAGTAGTGGATAAAAGCCTGTGCCTCTCCCTGACAGTTTTATCCGCATCACCATCTGCCTTTATCTGACGCCAGCATCTCTCATCTCCCCATTGCACTCTGAAAGCTCTCCATCCACCCCGTTCTCCTCACCACTCATCTTATCCCAGGCTGCTGTCAGATCACGTTTTTCAACCTATAATTAAACAGTTGCTGGCTTAAACTCTTGACAGATAACCTGTGCCCATCAAAATGAAAGTGAAAAAAAGTCCTGCTGGTGGTATTTCCTAAATTTCTCTTATTTGCCAGAAGTGAGAGGAAGAAAAAGAGATCATGGGGAAGCTAATAAAGTCAGATGCCGCACTTCACATTTTGACCATGGGGATGCTTGCCTGCAGAAGCATGAACACTGGGGTGTGCCATCGTGCTCCATTCCTTCCTCATCAGCATTTGTCACATGCTGGGAGAGGCGTAAGGGTGGGGTCAAGAGGAGAAAATATAGCCACGTCCCTTTTGCTTTCTCCCCTCATTCCTCCCTCTCTGCTCCTGCTCAAAGTAGACAGTTGTGGTGAAGGATGGCTCCCTAACAGGTAATCAGAGACAGGCCTTATTTAATGTTCTGAGCCGGCACTGGACAGCAGTGATGGAGGTAGTCGGAGAGGCCCACTGTGCGGTGTGCACTGGCCCATAACTGCAGATGAGACACTTCCCACAGAGCAGTTACAGCAACAACTTGCCAGCTGTAAATGTAATGACAGCGGTGTGAGAACAGCAATAAATACAAACAGACAACGCTAAAAAAAAAAAAAAAAGACTGTGCAAGTCCTAGTTTGAAAGGTGCACCTAAACTCCTACAACTTTACTCCGCCATCTGTCAGGCCATTTAGAAAGTTTATGAGTAGCTCGTGAAAAGAACAGCTCTGATATTTGCTCCTTTCTCCATTAATGACTCATCCCTCTGTGCATAACAAATAACCCCCAATTTGCTGCTCTGTTTTTTGTGCCTTTATTGCTTTGAGTAAAAACATAAAAGACTTCACAAGTCTTAAGCAAGGACTATTACTTCTGAACGTGCATACTAATTCCTTTTACTTTCTGATGAGTCACAAAGCTGAAGATAGTTAAAGTTTTGTGCTCCCTCTACACAAGCTGTTTCCACCATATTACAGCCTGCAAAGCAAAACGCACAGCGTCTTAATCTTGCTTTACCCCTTTTGAGTGTGTGTGTAGGTATGTGTGTGTTTACAGAGATTGCCCGGTGTGCTATCACCTGAGCCAGGTAGCAGGGACAGTGGAGCATGAAGCTAGGAAACGGAAAGACAGACTCAGCTAGCTAAAGAGAAAAGCAATACCTCTCACCCACTTTTCAGAGTTCCAGTGTTTGTCTAGAGAAAAAAGTGGACAACCTCAGATTGAAACTATCAAATCAGAACAAAACAATGGAATGTTTTGCTTTTGTTTGCACTGAGATATGACACACACCGGCATGCAACTGCAGCTTTCACACTCTGGTAAGTCTGGCAAAGTTAAGACAGGAGGGGTGTGTATCCTTGCAGCAGTCAAACTGACTGCTGTGCTGACTGAAAAACTGTATCACCGGCTTGAAAATCTGCTCTGGAAGTATTTACATTTTATTACAGCTGCTAAAATGCAAACCACTGGGAGATATTTTTCAGCTTCACTAAACCTGCCCCGCAAAATAAAGGAAATTCAGTGTAATTAACCTAAAAAAGCAATTTCAGACGATTACCAGCACATGACCATTTGGATATATATCCAGTGATGGACATGCTATGCTTATTTCGAACTGTTGATTGTCTAAAAAGTCTCAAAAAGAAGGCTTTTATAAACCTGTTTTTATGACTGGTTTTCCAAGGTCTTGCAAGGACATCTACCTTTTCCAGCAGCTGCAGATGGGAGATTTGGCTATCAGCACACTTCTATATCTGTCAGCACCCTTCATTCCCCAAATCTAGCACCCCAGGCCCTGATGGTGAAAATGTCATAAAGATTGGTAAAAATGATGTCCTGCGCTCTTAAATGACTATTTTTTACTTCTGTAGCGCTGACATCCTGTGAAAGAACAGCTCTGATGGAGACATTGTGTGTCTCCATGGTAAATCGAAAAATCCTCACCCAACAGAATTTTTCGATAGAAAAAAGTGAAGTGAAACTTAAGACATGAAACTTGTGTCTGTTCTCCTTTATTTCATGTTTTAGGTAATGAAACCAAGTGAGATTTTTGATATTTTGAAAAATCAAACGCCCCTTTTTCCTGTTTGGTCTATTTTGCTTCAAAAACTGAATCCACCTTAGCAGATATAAAACATTTTCATTTGCTTCAGTGTGGGGAATTTCTTCACCTCTTTGTTCAATATTCTAAATATTGAACAGCTTGGGGAACTTTCTAAGGTGTCATTACCTCACCGAAGCTATTTGGACACCAATGATGGTGTTTAAAGGTGGCGCTGTCACTTGGTGTTCGCTCGCTCTGTGGTAGAGTATCACTTCCTGTTCCTGCTCAAACACAGTGGTGTTTCTGAGTAGCTTATCTGCTTAGCAATTTAATTAAAATCTTTTAAATACATTCTTTTTTCATAGTATAATCTTCACGTGCTTCCTCCGAAGCACACTTTCTGTGTACTCACTACCTAATTTATAGCCAAAGTATTCACTCACTGTCTCTGTACTGTTTCGCTAGCTTAGCTTAGCTCTTAGCCGACTCGTTAGCACCATGGTTACTTCACCTGTCCCTCCTGCACTTTCTTGCTCATTGTGTCAGATGTTTAGTTACTCCTCAGCCTCCTTTAGCAGTAATGATATCTGTAACAAATGTAGCACATTTTCAGCGCTGGAGGCCAGGATTACTGAATTGGAGACTCTGCTTCGCACCCTTCATTCACCTGTAGCAAGCCAGGCCCCTGTAGCTGGTGCAGCCAAAGATAGCGTAGGCCCCGCTAGCTGTTCCCCGGCAGACCCCAAGAAGCTGGGGAAAGAGGGTGGCTGGGTGACGGTGAGGAGGAAGCATAGTCCTAAACAGAAGCCCCAGGTACACCACCAACCCGTTCATGTGTCTAACCGTTTTTCCCCACTCGGCGACACACCCGCCGGGGGTCAAACTGGTAATTGGTGATTCTGTTCTCAGACATGTGAAGCTAGAGACACCGGCAACCATAGTCAATTGTCTTCCAGGGGCCAGAGCAGGCGACATTGAAGGAAATTTAAAACTGCTGGCTAAGGGTAAACGTAAATTCAGTAAAATCATAATTCACGTCGGCAGTAATGACACCCCGGTTACGCCAATCGGAGGTCACTAAAATCAATATTGAATCGGTGTGCAACTTTGCCAAAACAATGTCGGACCAGTTTTCTCTGGTCCCCTCCCCAATCAGACCAGGAGTGACATGTTTAGCCACATGTTCTCCTTAAATTGCTGGCTGTCTGAGTGGTGTCCCAGAAACGATGTGGGCTTCATAGATAACTGGCAAACCTTCTGGAGGAAACCTGGTCTTGTTAGGAGAGACAGCATCCATCCGACTTTGGATGGAGCAGCTCTCATTTCTAGAAATATGGACAAATTTATTAAACCCCCCAAAATAGGACTATCCAGAGTTGGGACCAGGAAGCAGAGTTGCAGTCTTACACGCCTCTCTGCAGCTTCTCTTCTCCTGCTACCCCCCCAAAAACCCATCTCCATAGAGACTGTGTCAGCTCCCAAACAGACAAAAAACAAACTAAAAACCAGCAACAAACAACTTAAACATAAACAATTACAAAGAAAGAACAATACAGTATCCACATCTGAACCAAAGAGTAAAACTGTGAAATGTGGATTATTAAATATTAGGTCTCTCTCCTCCAAGTCTCTGTTAGTACATGACTTAATAATTGATCAACAAATTGATTTACTCTGCCTTACAGAAACCTGGTTGCAGCAGGATGATTATGTTAGCTTAAATGAATCAACACCCCCGAGTCATTCTAACTACCAGAAACCTCGAAGCACAGGCCGAGGGGGCGGTATGGCAGCAATTTTTCACACCAGCCTATTAATTAATGAAAGACCAAGACAGACTTTTAATTCATTTGAAAGCCTGATGCTTAGCCTCGTCCACCCCAGCTGTGAAACTCAGAAACCAGTCTTACTTGTTATCATCTATCGTCCACCTGGGCCTTACACAGAGTTTCTGTCTGATTTCTCAGACTTTATATCTAATTTAGTTCTCAGCTCAGATAAAATAATTATTGTGGGTGATTTTAACATCCATGTAGATGCTAAAAATGACAGCCTCAACATGGCATTTAATCTGTTATTAGACTCAATTGGCTTCTCTCAAAATGTAAAAGAACCCGCCCACCACTTTAATCACACTCTAGACCTTGTTTTAACATATGGCATAGAAACTGAACATGTAACAGTGTTTCCTGAAAACCCTCTCCTGTCTAATCATTTCCTGATAACATTTATATTTACAATAATTGATTACACAGCAGTGGAGAGTAGACTTGTAGTAGATGTCTTTCTGAAAGTGCTGTAACTAAGTTTAAGAATATAATCCACCCACTGTTATCATCTTCAATGCCCTGTACCAACATAGAGCAGAGCAGCGATCTGAACGCTACCCCAACAGCGGTCGATTATCTTGTTAATAATTTTACCTCCTCACTACGTACGACTCTGGATACTGTAGCTCCTGTGAAAACTAAGGTCTCTAATCAGAAGTACCTGACTCCGTGGTATAATTCTCAAACACGTAGCCTAAAGCAGATGACTCGTAAGCTGGAGAGGAAATGGCGTGTCACAAATTTAGAGGATCATCATTTAGCCTGGAGAAATAGTTTGTTGCTTTATAAGAAAGCCCTCCGCAAAGCCAGAACATCTTACTATTCGTCACTGATTGAAGAAAATAAGAACAACCCCAGGTTTCTCTTCAGCACTGTAGCCCGGCTGACAAAAAGTCAGAGCTCTATTGAGCCAACCATCCCTTTAACGTTAACTAGTAATGACTCAATGAACTTCTTCACAAATAAAATTTTTATCATTAGAGAAAAAATTACCAATAATCATCCCACAGATGTAATATTATCTACAGCTACTCTTAGTACCATTGATGTTATATTAGACTCTTTTTCTCCAATTGATCTTTCTGAGTTAACTTCAATAATTACTTCCTCCAAACCATCAACGTGTCTTTTAGACCCCATTCCTACAAAACTGCTCAAAGAAGTCCTGCCATTAATTAATTCTTCGATCTTAAATATGATCAACCTATCTCTAATAATTGGCTATGTACCACAGGCCTTCAAGGTGGCTGTAGTTAAACCTTTACTCAAAAAGCATCTCTAGACCCAGCAGTCTTAGCTAATTATAGGCCAATCTCCAACCTTCCTTTCATATCAAAAATCCTTGAAAGAGTAGTTGTCAAACAGCTAGCAGATCATCAGCAGAAGAATGGGTTATTTGAAGAGTTTCAGTCAGGTTTCAGAGCTCATCACAGCACAGAAACAGCTTTAGTGAAGGTTACAAATGATCTTCTTATGGCCTCTGACAGTGGACTCATCTCTGTGCTTGTCCTGCTAGACCTCAGTGCAGCATCCGATACTGTCGACCATAATATCCTATTAGAGCGATTAGAACATGATGTAGGTATTACAGGTACTGCGCTGCAGTTGTTTGTATCATACCTATCTAATAGACTCCAATTTGTACATGTAAATGGAGAGTCCTCGTCACACACTGAGGTTAATTATGGAGTTCCACAGGGTTCAGTGCTGGGGCCAATTCTGTTTACATTATACATGCTTCCCTTAGGCAGCATCATTAGAAGACATAGCATACATTTTCACTGCTATGCAGATGACACCCAGCTCTATCTGTCCATGAAGCCAGATAACACACACCAATTAGTTAAACTGCAGGAATGTCTTAAAGACATAAAGACCTGGATGGCTGCTAACTTTTTGCTTCTTAATTCAGATAAAACTGAGGTTATTGTACTCGGCCCTGAAAATGTTAGAAATATGATATCTAACCAGATTCTTACTCTGGGTGGCATTACCTTGGCCTCCAGTAACACTGTGAGGAACTTTGGAGTCATTTTTGACCAGGACATGTCCTTCAACGCACATATTAAACAAATATGTAAGACTGCTTTCTTCCATCTGCGCCACATCTCTAAAGAAATATCCTGTCTCAGAGTGACGCTGAAAAACTAGTTCATGCATTTATTACTTCCAGGCTGGACTACTGTAATTCATTATTATCAGGATGTCCAAAAAACTCACTGAAAAGCCTTCAGCTAATCCAAAATGCTGCAGCAAGAGTACTGACAGGGACTAGAAAGAGAGAGCATATTTCTCCTGTTTTGGCTTCCCTTCATTGGCTTCCTGTTAAATCCAGAATTGAATTCAAAATCCTGCTCCTCACATACAAGGTCTTAAATAATCAGGCCCCATCTTATCTTAATGACCTTGTAGTACCATATCACCCTATTAGAGCACTTTGCTCTCGCTCTGCAGGCCTACTTGTTGTTCCTAGAGTATTTAAAAGTAGAATGGGAGGGAGAGCCCTCAGTTTTCAGGCCCCTCTTCTGTGGAACTGGAAAGTTTGGATTCAGGAGACAGACACTATCTCTACTTTTAAGATTAGGCTTAAAACTTTCCTTTTTGCCAAAGCATATAGTTAGGGCTGGACCAGGTGACCCTGAATCCTCCTTTAGTTATGTTGCAACAGACGTAGGCTGCCAGGGATTGAGTTTTTCCTTTCCAGTCACCTTTCTCACTCACTATGTGTTAATAGACCTCTCTGCATTGAATCATACCTGTTATTAATCTCTGTCTCTCCTCCACAGCATGTCTTTTATCCTGTCTTCCTTCTCTCACCCCAACGGGTCGCAGCAGATGGCCGCCCCTCCCTGAGCCTGGTTCTGCCGGAGGTTTCTTCCTGTTAAAAGGGAGTTTTTCCTTCCCACTGTTGCCAAAGTGCTTGCTCATAGGGCGTCATATGATTGTTGGGTTTGTCTCGGTATCTATGAAGCGCCTTGAGGCGACTTTTGTTGTGATTTGGCGCTATATAAATAAAATTGAATTGAATTGAATTGAATTAAAGAGCTCCATCTACTAAGGAGTCAAAGAAATAGACCAGGACTCACTGGTTGAACTACAATATGTATGTAACTCATAAGAAGAGTGACCAAATGTGCAGATGGTACTTGGATGGACTGTGACGGACACACTATTGGTCAATTTAAAAGAAATCAAAGAAATCAGTCAGATCTGTCACATTTCATCCGTGTTTCCTGTACTACTGTTTTATGTCTGTATTGGCCTCACACAGTGTTGCACCACCATGTCTAATGTGTAAAAAAGACAATATTGGCTAAAGGTGGTACAGGTAACATTAGTAACAATAATGGGGCGGTTTGCACCATAAGAGTAGCCGTTGCTCAGGAGGTAGACCAGGTCATCGACTACGTGGAAACTTGGTGATTCGAAATTTAACTGGCTCCAGTGTGCATGGGAGGGCTGTCTGTTTTTCTGTGTTAGCACTACAACAGGTGTACCCTGCCTCTCCCTCTATGACAGCTGGGTTAGGCTTCACCCTGACCCCCCCAAAGCCAAAACTGCATAAGCGGAAGAAATTGGATTTCCAATAACACCCACTTGGTTGGTTTCAGTCGTTTTCCATTACAATTGAGTGCCACCTAATGTACTTGTGGCCGTTATATCAATGCGGCCACAGTCCCTTCGTCCTGTGACATCATGAACACTACAACAACGAAGGACGTCAGGACAATTGTATACCTGCTGCTCGGTGTTTCTTTTTATCAGACAGGTTTCAAAAATGGTGGCTTTGATTTCTGTGAAGGAGACTCTCTCATGACTCATTAGGGGGTACCACTGAGTAGCCAATCGTTGGATGCATTCTCGACCCAAGTAAGTAGTGAAAAAAGTACCTGGTACCAGGTACTACCACTTAATGAAAAATCCTAAAAACTGAGCCAAGCTGACTCGAGTATGTACTAGTGGAAAAGGGCTAATAGTAATAATAATTTAATGACATAGTCATTGGGAACTAATTTCCTGCCTTTAACTTATCATGAGTACAATTGCCTAAATATATTTATGTAACAGGCTATTCCTTTTACACTGCTGTTTCTATCCTTTTACTTATGTAAAGCCTCTTAAATGCTTCTTTACCACCAGATAGCATACATCAGCTATTTGACAGTTTTCCATTTTAAACTGGCTTTATCAGAAAGGCCCTTTGAGAATGCTGTGCCTTCTCTCCTTGGGTCATCTGATCACCCTTTGAGCAAGGTCCATATGCTAAACAAGACCTTAAAGTATAACTGAAAGTTTCCAAAATAGCAAAGTAAGTAGACTTTGTTGTATTAAAAGTCAACCAAGGCTCTCAAAAGCATTTTGTTTGGAATTAAAAGAAGACAAACAACAACAAACAGGCAAGATGTATAACTTTCCACATACAGCAGTGTGACATATCATGCCCACAGCAGTGATTGCGTATCACTAGAGCTGTTGCTGATACAGCTGTCACATGCATCTGAGCACAGTGAGTGAAAGGCGACTGGAATGACTTCATATTCGTGAGAATGTTTCACCACTCATCCAAGAGGCTTAATTAGTTTTACTGACTCTTGGGGGGGTTATGTGGTATTTAACTTCTCCGGGCGATTAAACAGAGAGGAACTCCTCACCAGTCAGTAGAACTGATAAAGCCTGATAGATGAACAGCATATTTTCTCCAAGACTACAAAGCAAATTTAGATTCAGATTGTTTTTTCTTTTGTTTACTACTACTTAATATTCTCTGACCTAGGTGATAGAGAATCTTTATAGACATATGAGCAATACTGCACTGCAACAGCAATAAACCCAGTCATGTTTGGCATGCTCAGCAGTGATTCACTCCTATGGCATTTTCCAGGTAATCTATTTCAAAGCTTTTTCATCTAGAACTTTCAAAATGTCAGCTAGAAAGTTTTCTGCACTTTCAGACACACCTACAGTAAATAATTAGGGAGATGCAAGACACAAGGTCTTTTGAGGATATGGCATGTCCTTTTTAAAACAACTGTGGTCAGCACAATTCAACTTAAGCAACTTATCCCACACCCTCAACTTTACATCTCCTACCCTGAGGCTTGATGACAGTGAGTCAGAAAGATACAGTGAGTGATGTCCTGCCCTCTGTCACATAAATGGACAGAAATGGAAGAAAGCAGTGGCATGAAAGAGAAGGTGGCTTGGTAAGAGAGGCAAGGTATATAAAGAGACGGGTGGTCTGTGCAAGATAAGGAATAATGCTCTATCACATTCTGACACTGCTGTCAGTAGTTCTAGTTACAGCAGCAGTCAGATTTGTGTCATATCCTCTAAGGACAGGAAATGGTTGAGATTGCATTCTGTGAAAACAACCATTAACAATAAAAATAATAAATACTTTTATGAGTAATGGTGGGTTTAAGTTCTCATAATTCAGAAATTTAGAACATGTTGAAAACCCAACAGGACTGTGCACACCAGTTTTTAAATATGTCAGACCCTTCAAAATCCCACCAGAGGCTAGGGAACAAGTCACCCTGGAGTGAAAAGTGAAGAGCTGTGTTTTTTGAACCAAACGCTGAAGCTAACAAATAAGGCCCCAGGTATTAGACCTCAAGGCCACTATCGCTGTTTGATGTGACACTATTTTGTAGTTTGACTAGGACCAGGAAGCCCCCACATCAGGTGGGGATGATATGGGGCCATGGCTCACAGGTTCTCTGGTCTAATTTACCTGTACTTCTCCCCTCAAAGAGAGACAAGCATAATTAACAGGACCAAAACACCCACCGTGGGCTGAGCAGAGTCATTTATGGGAGTGACTCGGGAGGAACGGCAGCAAATGAAATGTAATTGCAATGGGAGCAGAGGAGCCGGGCTGGTGTGTCGGAAGCACTGATGTGTGTGTGAGAGGGAGAGAAAGAGAAAATGAACGGGCCAGACATGAGGGAATGAGGGAGTAAATGAAAGACTCAGAAGTTAGATAGAGAATATGCACTTGAGAGAAGAGCAAGCAAAAGAATGACTGATGAGGGATCGTGGTGGATGGGCTGAGATAAAAAAGTGGGAAGCTATTCCTTTAGGTTAGGTTAGAGTAAAAAAAATGTACCATGGTTCACCTGATGTTTGACAGAAAGGCAAAGTCAAATTAAAGGATCAGTTCAACAAAATTACAAACTCTAGATGTTCACAGCCATACAGATAGTTTCATTTCCCCAGGTGCTGAGTTACGTTCGGAGATTTATTGCAATACCCAATAAAATGGAGGTGACGGTAAATGGAATTTTGTTGCAGTGCTCACGTCTTTGGAAATTTAATTTAAAAATTCCACAGCAATGTCTTATCACAGAGTCCTCTTACACAAATAATCCAGGGACCACGTTTTCCAAAGGACTTTTTCTTTCTGTATAAAGTGCTTCCACAGAAAAAAGACTCTGTAGTCTATGAAATATGTAGTCTGTGGAACATGCTAAGGAAAAGTGTTCCTGGAAAGGGATGTTGTGAAATTCTAAGTGCAGCAAGCACCACAAGTAAGCTGTAGTCTATGAATATGTTTGCAAAAAGAAGGGCAGGCGTGTGGTGTATTTAGAATGGCAAAACACTCCAGAAGTAAAAGAGCAAATGTTTGTGTGTTTGTTGTTTTGAATAGAGCCAGATATTGACTCTTGTTATTATACGGTCTTCTAATGATATTATTATCGGAGATGCGCGACTATATCCAAGCAGCCTTTTGTTAAAAAGCTTTTATTAAAAGCAGCAGAAGCTTTGCTTGTGATGTTGTAACCGGCCCTTCAAATGTCGGCGCAGCAGCAGTTAAACTCTGCCACATCCCCACTTCAACCTGAGCATTATTTGCTGGGTACACTGCATTTATGACTGTAATCTTTCATCATTACAGTCATTATCTTTATTTATCACAGATTTTAAGAGCATTTAAATTGGCCCGGACTTACTTAGTTCATCCACTAGCTTTGCCCCCCTACTTTTTCAACTACCCCTCTCTTTCTCTTTTCCAGCTGTCCCTCCCTCAGTCACTTTCAGTTTACGGAGCACTGGATGAGAACTGACCCGGGGTCAACTATGTTCCTGTCGCTTCCAGGCACAACAAATTGGGGTCACTGGGATGTTGGCATGGTTTGATCACACACACACACACACACACACACACACACACACACACACACACACACACACACACACACACACACACACACACACACACACACACACACACACATGCACGCAGATGGTTGAGCGTAGATAACAGTGATAGCGTATTTTAAGTAAGTGTGAAGAAACTGTAGGATACTGCAATATCACCATTACAGGTACCATAAAACACTTGAGCTGTGAACCTAACTACACACAGCTTTTAAGTGCATGACTTCAGCAACATGATGAGTGGACCAGGGTTATCAGGCGTGGTCCTGCTTGGTAATTAATGGAAAGTCCACCATCAAATTGACTATGAGCGTTGAATGTAATGTTGGGCAGACGAAGCACAGGGGTCAATGAGACAATTAGAGCCTGCGTAAAAGCATTTTTTAAATTCCCGCTGTCCCTTAATTGCCATTTAAATTTATCATTAGAGGTGGGTTTAAATGACCTTTAAGACTAACATATGAAAGCAATAAAGGCAGAAATGAGGGTAATAACTAGTTTGACAGTAGATAAAAAGAAATGTTAGTTCACAGTCATTTTCCCGATTCTACACACATTAATTTCTTGCACTGACCCTTGCAAGTACTACAAAGCAGTAATCTAAATGGCATTTTAAAGGGAATTCTGCAACAACTGGAGAAGTTCTGTCCAGTTTTCCAGTTTTGTGAGCAAAAGTTTAACCTTAAATGATTATTCTCCTCTAGTGCTCTAGGAACTGACTTGGGAATCTGCTTTCCCCTGAACCCTACTTCTCTGCCATTTCACCTTCCCTGCCCAAGTACTTCTTAATCCATTTTATTGTGGACTTTCTCCTCTGATTCAACTGGCTGACAGTTCCTTCACTGTATTTTCCAATTCCCCTAACAATTTCATCCCCTATCAAATACCCCAGTACAGTATCTTACTATGTGCAGCTCCAGGTAATCTCCCAGTCCCCTGGCACTCTCCACCCTGACCAGAACAGCCTCCTTCAGCTGTGTGCTGAAGCCCACTGCCAGCCGGTCTGCCCGTGTGCTCGGCCGGTCATTGGGTGGCCAGGTATATGTGATGAGGGCTCCGCCTCGCCCGAAGATGTATGTTGTCCCAGCTGCAAAACACAGGGAGGAAAAGGGAATTACGGCTTAGTTCTTCAACATCTGGATAAGAAAGAAGTCAGCATGTTAAGTGAACTGAAAACACAAACAGAATATATTCCACTGTGTAAAACTGGGGGAAAAAAAGAAAAAGAAGACAGACTCTATGGACAACAAAATTATGTTTTTTTCCCTGTTATTTGTTATTATATGGTGCAATAACATTTCAGCTAGCGTTATTGCTTTCTTATGGGTTGCATATTCTTTTATTGATTTCTGCAAGTTTAAATTGAATAGCGTTTCAGCAGAAAGTCAGTAGTTAGAGGAAGTCTGCATCAGAGAGAAAGCACTATGTCTGGTTAAAAACATGCAACTAAAACATGTTACTGGTAGTGTACATCTTGGTCACAAAGTCATATCTAGCGTGAGCCCTGGTATGTGCAGGATGTCACTCGCCTTTGAAATGGTAATTCGGCGGGCTTCATTTGCAGTCAGTTGCCCGCAGTTGCGTTGGATTCAAACTAGGACGAACTGACAAACTTTGGGCTTGCTATGCTGTCAGTATAACTACCATCTCTCAAAATTTAACAAAAGAAATTCTCCCTGTCAAAATAACTTTGCCTTAACAGTACTTTAAGCTCCAGCCTTAAAAAAGTACCCGCCCCATACATGGAGCGATTTCATGTTTGAACTGTAACAGAGTGGTTAGGACTTGGCTTGGCTCCAGTAAGCCTGGTGGTAAATGAGAAATGACGGGCGTTGGCTGTGATTAGCATAGAGTAATGAAACCACAGTGAACTGCTCTTAACCCTGTGGGCTGTCTGTCCTCCCAGGATCATAAATATACATACACACAGGCGCTCTGTCTACATACTAATGCATGCATATTTTGCTATATGAAGCACATAGTTGTATCAAGAAGATTACGCAAGTAAACAAGTGATTAATACACATAATTAAGCGCTAGCCATCCCAATGACACCTCACAAATCAATGGAATTGCTATGATTTTGATAATAACATGACTATAGAGTCACGCATGGTCACAGAAGTGCATGGCAATGGGTTTCATCTCCACGGACGCATCAATATACATAAACGACTTTCTTGGTGTGGTCAGGTCAAAGATGGCAGAAAGCAGACGCTATAGTGACAGCATGTCTTACGCAAGGAAGAACACTATTCAAGTATGCACACGTGCAGGCTTCCTTAATGTACACGCACGCTCACACGCACACTCACTCGTCTACCTGACACTTTCATTATCTAACTGCTGGTAGCCGTTTGAAATCGGCTGACACACACAACTCTCCTCCCGATCTCTCGCTTCCTCTCTCCCTTTCTGGCTCTCATCACCCCTCCTTCCCTCCATCCTTCCCGGCAGAGCTAAGCCCTCCGCTCAGCTCTTGTTGTTTTCTCGAGGCTGTATTATTTTAGCGCTGACTAATTATCGCAGCATGGCAAGGAGGGCTATAAAGAAGCTTTGTGCCGGAGGAGGAGGAGGAAAAAAAAGAGGTTGAAGAAAGACAGAGTATTGAGGCAAGGAACTCAGAAAAGACGGGTAAAGTGCAAATTGTGGATGGTGAAGAGAAGAAGTTGACACTTTCGTTTTTATTTCTTTCCTGTGTTTATTTGTGCAGCAGCATAGTTTCTCAGAAACTGGGCAAGAGGCAACTGTGGAGGAAGAGGAGAAAAGATTTCTAAAATGGCCGACGAGCAGAGAGGGAGGGGAGCCATGTTGTGATAGATGAGACTGAAGCCGTGTGAGGAAAAGGAGAAAATGGTTTCTGGTAGTGGAAGTTGTTGTACATTAACGTAGGCGATTGCACTTATGGGCGAGAAAGGGTTCATCACCCGTCACTAATTTTGCGTGTCACATTGAATTTTCTAGTCTGACAGATTACTGCTCAGCCTGTGCAAACATATGTGAGCCTACACAACACCGTCTGCCAAAAGTCTGGGACGCTGTGGAAAATATAATCAGTTGAACCGTACAGATACAAAATAATTAGGTGCTAAAAACAAGAGTTATTGTTCTTTTGAAAGATACATTATTCATTTAGAATATAATCAAAGCAAAATGAAAATGACTGAAAATTTGGGATGGGAGAAGAAAATCTTAAAAAGTTGTACTTAAAAAAGCAAAGTAAGTAAAATAACTGGCAATAAACAGAATACAAGATAATTGAGTTTTTCAAAGAGGTTCACCACTCTGTCAAATCATCTTCAACTAAGCATCAACTACACAAAAACATTAAATATTATGAGGACTAAGAGAAAGCGCTGTGTTTGCCGTGAGATATCAGTCAGAGTTCTGTTTTTATACCCCTCCCAGTTCAAGCACACAATCCTATCTATGGTAGCTGCTGTAGGACAAACATGTTTTCATCAGCCATCTAAAACATTACAACGTGTTTCCGGCCAGAGTGTTTCTGCTACTGTTTGGACCAGATCCTCCCCAGAGTTTTTCCCTATCCGTGGAAAGCTGTCAGTGCACTCTTTACCTCAGCTGTCAGTGTCGGGGCCTACATCGCTTTACTCTGGAAGAGGTTGTAAAACTTTGTGAAAGGAGTTTGTGAGTCAGAGTCTCTCACTGATGAGATGAGTTGTTGAGGATATCCTGAACCTTGGTAACACCGCTGTTTTTACTGCTGTTAGCGAAAATGTCCTTGAGCGGATGAAACTTTTTGGACTCTGACACAAAACTGAAAATGTGAGAACGTAATCAAATTTTTCATCAGTGGGGAAGTGTTAGGCCACTCAAGCCCAAAATTAGCTGGCAGAATGTTATAACCAGCTGTTACCAGCCCTTCTCATGTATCCAGAGACGGGAGGGTCACATGTCTAACCTGCTGACAATAAGGAATTGTGACAATATAGGGAATACATTAGCATGCTTACTCATGTTTCTGTGTGTTATAGCCCTGACTTCTATGAGGGGCCGTACAAGCCAAAATTCATTCTTTCACTCTCACATAGTTTTATTTTAATTTCTATATTTAGATATTTTTATTCTCATGTTTTAGACTGCCCCACTCCAGTCGAACTCTGTGTAGCTACTTGGCTCGTTGAAGCTACCCGGGTGTTAGCTGGTCTAGAAAGTTCCCTCATCTCACTGCTGTGGGTGCAGTTGAGCCCGTCCCATCTCGATCAAGTGACGAGGACAACGATGTGACCGTTTCAGGAGATGATAAAATATTTCTTAACACCCTGACAGCTTGCTGAAGAACTCGAGTTTCTTCTCGCCCCTCCATGCTGTCAGACACTTGAAAGTGACCCGCGCGTGCTTCTCAGCAAATCACAGCGGTACAGACACCCAGCCTTCCGTTTCCACTATACTCTTTCATTCACATACATTATTCTCTTGCATACATATATTTTCTTCAGACATGTATGCATTCTCTTCTTACATACATATATTATTTGTGAGATTAAATGCATATTGAATGCATGTACAGGGCTCTAGACTAACTTTTTGCCATGGGCGTACCGGTACTGGCACAAAAGTTAGGCGTACCGGCACAAAAGTTAGGCGCACTCAAATTTTATAATAATTTATATAATATAATGTGTTTTTCTGGATACACTGTGCTTTTTCAGCATTCAAAGATTGATGACACCGTGTCAGAGCACTGGCTATGAATTTCAGAAGGATCAGGCCTTAACTTAATAGAAAAGTTAGCAATAGTTCTTTTCCTATTACAGCTACATCCACTTCTGTCGTGCCTAAGCTGCTCACTAGGGCTGGGTATCATCACTGATTTCTATAATCCATTCGATTCCGGTTTTCAAAGTCCCGATTCGATTCAACTTAGCCTCAGACAGTCAGAAATATTATAATTCTGATCATTTATCAGTACTGACTTCATCAGAATTGTGAACATCACAGCCGATGCCTTTGTGTGAAAGTAACTGAGAATAAAACACAGAAAAACATGAAGGAGATTTTCCTGGCCTGGCTTTTTATAGCAGATAACCTTAAAAATATTCTACAATGTTCTGCATATAAAGTTAAAATTTCTTCAGTATTGAACAACAGAAAAAATAGGCTTTCTTGTCCGAGGTCATTTAAGTGAAAAAGAGAAAAAGAAAAGAAAAAGAACGCAGCCACAGCGCTGTAAACAACGGTAGACTGGTGGGTAATAAGCGAATGAATAATACAGAAAACAGAGATTGGGAAACTGTTCTTGAAGTACAGAGAGAGATCGAGAGAGAGCTAGCTGTGCACGAAGTGTGATTTTAATAGTCGTGGAAGCAAAACAGCAAAATTCATGACGACATTAATCAAGTGTGAAGCGCAGTTTGCTGCTTCTTTTGCTGCTGGCTCGGTGGATTTTGGCTGGAGAGAGACAAAACCTGCAGCTCAGAATCAGCGCAAAAAGACGTAAACACAGCACGAACCAGACGCATCGGGATCGCTAAGCTCCGACAGCGTGTCCGTCTACGGGCCGTCGGGTGAGAAAGCCGAGAAAGACAAAGTTGATTCTGATGCGTCGGGTCTGTGTTACGTCTTTGTGTGGAGTCCGTGTACCTGCTCTCATTTGCTGTTTGGTTGTTGTTGAAATGGTTTTGTGAGCTTTAATCTGAGAATCTGGCGTTTCTGGCAAAACACAGTTATATTTAAAAGTCGATTCAGGATTTAATGAATAATATCGCTTTATTCAAGCTACTCACCTCCCACTTCCACCTGCACTTTCAACTGGACCACGGCCAATCAGAGAGGTCTCGCCCTTTACTATCTCTGATTGGTTTAGTCCACGATAGGGGCAAAATGTGTCTGTTCTTGACCACAGGGAAGGTTGCAGATTTTTTTTTTTCTACCCGAACAGTTGGTCGCACAGGTGCAAATATTATTTTTTTAGTCGCACCATTGAAAAATTTGGTCGCATTTGCGACCAAATTGGTCGCACTCTAGAGCCCTGATGTAAATGAGAGCAAAATGTAGGAATGCATAAATGAAAACGCACGTATGTTAGAGTGAAAATTTGTAAATATGTACATTAAAATACATGTATAAGAGAGCACAATATTTCAATGTGTGTGTTAAATATGTGTAAACATGAGAATAAAAATATCTAAATATAAAAATTAAAATAAAACTATGTGAGAGTGAAAGTATATGTATGTGAAAGAAGAATGTATGTGTGTGAGAGTGAAAGAATGAATTTTGGCTTGCACGGCCCCTCATAGACTTCAGTTCAGGAGATGAGGCTTGAGGTGACGAGGAAGAAAATTTCCTTCACATTTGTGATTCTTTACTCATTCTCCAATGATGTTTATTAGTTGAGTCTGAAGCAAACCCACTCCTACATATTTTTAATTGGATAAATTATAGGTTAATAGGATAATGCATTAATTTGTTAAATAAGCTAAAAAAAAACCACTACTGACTGCATCTTTAAAAAACAGATTTGATTTTATACTGGAAACCACTCCATAAGCTCAGTTCAATGTTGCAAATGAAAAAGCTGTGATACAGGTGTGCCTTACACAGTGAAAAAAATATAATTGAAAATCAAATCAAATAACAAAACAAACAAACATAATCCTGAGACACTACTGCTTTCTGTGGATCCAGGCTCATTTAAGATACGGCCTTGAAGTCTGACAAGCTAGTATTTTTAATTTTTCTGGAAATCTTGGATGCAAAACCCTTAGGTCTAAAACAGAGGGGGGAACTGGCACATAGTTAAAAACAAAAAACAAAACTAGCTCCTCTGATGGTATATAAAGTATTAAAGTTTGTATAATTGTTGAACAGTTTTGTTAGATCCTGGAGCAACAAAAGCTTCCATTCAGACACTTTTTCATATAACAAAAGGCTGTCACAAGAGTAGCAGTGATCAACAGCAGTTAGCAGTAGCAAGTGTCTTAATTTCCTTAGAAAGTACTGAAATTTTATTACATTTTATTTTGGCTGAAGATGGACCACAGAAATTAGCAGGGACTCTGAGAAGCCATGAATAATGGGACAATAATTAAAGATTAATAAAAATAAAGTATATGAAAAAAGCTATTTTCTTTCTAGGAACTGGACCTAGATTGTTAATGTGCCTTATTATGAAGTAGGAACAGTACATCTAAAGTACAACAAAAGAGCTGCATTTCACAGCCCCAATTCAAAGACATTTGGAAATTGTGCTAAATATAAATAAAAAAAGGAATGATTTGCTAATCTGTGAAGCATACCTTTAGCAAAAGTCCATTAATGTCTGGGAACTGAGGAGATCAGTTCTGCTGAATGGGAACGCTACCCTATTCATGTTTCATGGAGGATTTTCGCTGTACCTCAGTTCTGAGCCGTCTTTGTCGTGTTTGTTATATCATGATGGGCCAGATGGTTTCAAATGGTGAAAGGTTCAGCACCTGAACCCTTCTACTATGATGTGGATGGGAGCGTATGTTGCTCTACAATCTGCATGTACCTTTCAGCACTGATGGTGCCTTTCCAGGTGTTCGAGCTGCCAATTCCAGTGGCACTGATGCACTCCTTATATGTCAAGGATTTAATGCATAAGCACAATAGTAGCTTTAATCTGTGTTTATGGATAATATGGTGAACTGTGACAGAATGATTTCAGGAAGTGAACCTGAGGGCCTGAAGATCAGGGGCATCCAATATTGATTTTCAGCCTTGTCGTTTGTGCACAGATTTCAGCAGATTCTGAACATCTTTCAATGATGTAATGTGCTGTGGATGATGATATATCTGCACATGATGAGCTTTCACAATTTTATGTTGATTAACATTATTCTGAAAATTTGCCCATCTTTACTTCTGACTCTGCTTTTCTAAGATGCTCTTTTTATACCCAGACCAATACCCAATTACTGACCTGCTGCCAAATATGTTCCCAGTTTAAATGCATGATATGTTTTCTATACTCTTATGAGATCCGAAAATCACCATCCTCTGTTCTTTGACATTTTACACACTCCATATGTTTTTTTGGAATTGTGGTTATTAAAGGAAGTATCTGAGCCTTCAAGGAATATTTAATTTGCTGCCCTTTAACATGAAACAAGCTACTTTGTCTATGTAATTTTGCAGTAAGACAATAATGTTTCTTTATTGATGTCACTCAGACAACATGATCAAGTATCAAGCAGTCAGAAGCAAGGAAGGGATGGCGCAGATGTGGAGAAAAATAAAGGCAAAAGGCCCCTAAAATGTAGGGAATTAAATGTATATATAATTGTATGGTTGGTGTATTCTTAGCTTTAGGGTGCAAAAACAGCCAAATTCGTAACTTGTCAGAACTTAAATAGCAAACAGGGCATTGAATCAAATTTTCAACCTGAATCACACCTAACATCTCATTTAGCTTGCATCGTGAATTAGACTTGGAGCCGGTATCATCGCTGCATATCTTGTGTATTCACTCACAGTGACGTAATTCTCATCAGTTAACACCCCTCTCATGCATAGCATCTATCATATGCTTTGTCTTCCCAAGAGAGCTCCTGCTATTCCTGACGTCACTGTCACACTTGTCACGTCTTTATTATCGACACATTTACTTTATTAGCATATCACGAACAGAAGCCACAAAGTGCTAAATCTCAGCAAGAGAATGAAATAAATACATAAAAATAAAACTTCTCTGCCCAAGTCATACTGGGAAATATTTTCCATGTCTTTCTTGTTCCTAAATCCATCTAATGAGCTGGTGTTGACTTTGGCTGCTTTGATTTGTCCAGCTGAAAGTGGCCACCTGCTGCTTTGTGCACTTGTATACATGGATGCATGTGTTTGTGTGTACGTGCACCTTTCTCCCCTCTAAATGAGGAGACAAAGGAGGTGCAGAGTCTCTAATGAGTAGTCTGACAGGGCGCATCTATGTGTCACTGTTTCTTCTAGCAAACACCTGCTGCTCTGGAAGAGGTAAAATCCACTGAATACTGCAGTGCAACACACACTCAGCTGAAGGGAGAAAAAAAGTGAGCGGAAAGGTGTTTATCAATTATAAAAGCAGTCTAGAGGGGGGACATTCTTCCCTGCTAGTCTTCCACAAAACAAAACAAGAAAAGGGAACATCTCTACACGTTAAGATTCACCACCAACAGAGGATCTTTGTCACACATGCATAAAAAGGAAAACAATAGATTCGCTGATTGGAACTTCTCCAGTGTGCATGACCGCATCACACTTTTGATTAGGAATTCATCTAAAGTTTGCAGAAACAGCCAGTAGTGATGTGTGAAATGTAATGCAGGAGTGAAGAATCGAAACTTTCTAGCTAATGTGAACATAAAAAAGAATCCCTAATATGGCACTTTAATTAGAAGCTATATGCAAGGGTGTCTTTAAAGTGTGTTTAAGTGTGTTATTATCCTCTTTTAGAAGCAGACAGAAACAGAATGACGCTGCAGCATTTCAAGGCATCTTAAAAAATTTTGTTTTTGGTGTTTAAGTGTGTGACTCGTATTTCCTTGTGAAATATCCTATATTGTTGTTTGGACTGGCATTGCAACACACTCCAAATAATATTTATGTCCAAAATGTTATCTTTACATTTTTTGATTACATGTAAATTTTCTATGCAATTGCATCAAAATATTTTCTTTCCTGGTAAATTATTTAAATACGAAAAAACCTTTCAAAAAACCTTTGCATTTGCATTATACGTGAAAATGTGTCTGTAGTGTATAAGGCAGCAGAAGAATCCAGGCTCATGCATCTACGAGGTTTCTCCAAAACATCCTATCGAGAACTGTATTAGCTCAAAGGTTGTCAGCAAACAAAAGCCTGGCTGGATATGGATTCCTTTGACCTTTACTTCACTATGATCTAGTCTGGTAATCCTCTCAAATGCCCCTCCTTTGCCACACATCCAAACATCGAAAAAGAAGGCTAAATATTTATTACTTTTGTCTAATTAGCTCTGGTGCCATCGATCTGGCCGATCAATCCTACCTGTGGCTCTTCCAGCGGAGAATAAATCAAACCATCACAGGATACCCATTGATTATTATTTCCATTCACGTGGACTGCTCAGTAATTCAGTTTAAAGAATGAGTCACTCCCAAAAAGAAAAAAATACAATTTCCCTTTGTCCATGCATCCAGTAGAAAAATAATCAGAAATGATTCAAAGCTGTAATGAAAAACCTATTGATTTAGATTTTTTTCCGTCCCCTCTCCTTTTCCTTACTTTTCTTTTCGAAACTGAAGCGAGGGGAGAGTGCATTTAGGATTGAGTTTATCATCCCGGATGCTTTCTTTCTCTCTCTCTCTCTCTGCGAGGAGGAATTGATTTGGAGTAGTGGATTTTATACCATTGCCATCTAACATAGGGATAAACAGGTCATACTGGAAAAAGCAGACGGCCTGTGGTCAATGTTGCCATGTCCTGTGCCAGCTGCAAAGCCTCATGGGAGCAGACAGCGTGAAAATAGTAAGATAAACCGGTGATAAAATGAAAAATCCACAGGGATAAAAGGACTGCTGGTGGTGGTGAAGTCACTTCTTGAGAGGCAAAAAGCATGGAGATACACCAATGCTGCATGCATTTATACTCAGTCCTTATTTTAACATCCCAGACAGCCTCTCAAACAGTTACTTTATAAAAGAGTTGCTTCCGCCAACCTTCATACATTATTGCATCAGTACAGACTGATTCTTTGAAGCAGTTAAGGAGAGAGACGGCGCTATTGATTCCTTTTAAAGGAAGAGACTGAAACCTTTGCTTCAATTTTTTTTTAGACACAACATATATTTCTGAGACACTTACAAAGAGATTTGTAGACTGGGAGAGAGAAGTGGGCTGAGATGAGATATTCTGCAAAAGTTTTCAGACAGCTGTTGATCTTTGAAGTTGCAGTTGCACTTACACACACACACACACACACACACACACACACACACACACACACACACACACACACACACACCAACAAGAACTTGACAAAGAGCACAGACTTTGCTGACATTTTAGGATCTTTCCATCTCTTTAACTCACTTGTGCAGGCACACACATCAATATCCTTAGCTGCAAACTCTCCTCTTTTGTAATCTTAGAGTCTTGTCTACATTGGCCTAATGGCTATTTCTTTATGACAGTATAAAGCATCCTAAATATTGTCCACTTCTAGAATGGAAATGGGAAATCACTTCCCCTGATCCAGTTGGAAAATATTTATCTTCCGCCTGTTACAAGAATTAGGTAAGATGATACTTGGTCATAACAGTCCAAAAGTTCAGTATTAAGCGGATGCAGCTGATGCATCAGGTCAATAATGAAGGCTGTTGTTTTGAATATAGAGATTTATGAAATTCTGCCAGTAAAAAATTACCAAAAAACCACAAATACTATTTAGACTATGCTGTTCTTGTGTTACCAAAGAATCTGCTGTGAAAATAGTGAGCTTTCTGCTGCGTCTAATCCTGTTAAAAAACTAGGAAAATTACTCTGTGTCCATGCAGACTTGGTACTATTTTCTCCCTGAATTTTGAACCTTAATTTGACACCTTAAGATAATTAAAACTGTCATCAGTCTGTATTCAGTTTCCTTTGCAACTGGGCCTGGAGAATTCTGAGTTGCTAGCTTTTGGTACTGGGCTAAACTTAAAGATCAGACATTTAGAATAATCTCTAAAAGGCTGAAGATTTTTCCCAACTGATGGTGTCTGTAATTAAGACCTAATTGGTATTCCAGATGTATAAAAAACAAATTCAAAGCTAGAAGCCAAAAGGAAGCTTCTACTAATCCAGACTCACCAGCAGGCGTCACTACAGCAGCCACAAGAACATCACTGCCTGTCATTCTACCAGTGTAGCTGAATACCAAATACTGCTGGGGGCTTCCCACGAAACACTAAGTGGTTTTTTTTTCACTCACTATGTGTTTATACACCACTTTGCATTTAATCATTAGTTATTAATAATCTCTGGCTGTCTTCCACAGTGTGTTTTTGTCCTGTCTTTCTCCCCACACCTCCAACCAGTCACAGCAGAGTTTTGTCTTCCTACTGTTGCCAAATGCTTGCTCATAGAGGGTTGTCTGATTGTTGAGTTTTCTCTGTATTATTGAAGGGTCTTTACCATGCAATTCAAGTAAACTTGACATGGCCAATTGTTGCGATTTGGCGCTATATATATAAAAAAGGGAATTGAACTGAATTAATGTCATTGCTTTGACATAAATCATGGGTTTATCATCGAGGAGATGTGGTTCATGCTCTGTGTGGGAGCTTTGTGTTTGATATTTGTTTCTATTTGTTTTCACTCTCTGGTTAGCTTGCTTTTACTCACTGGTTAGGTTTAAGCAACAAAAAAAATGTTCACATGCTAAAAGCTGGAAGTGAAATCCATTTCACTGCTGCCGTAAAAACAAACACAGTGCATGATGGTACTGATGCCACATTTTGTTTGACAAAATTGTGCTTTGGGAACGAGAACAGTCTCACCTTCCCAGATTGAGTGCAGCTAATTATATTCTTTGGAATTCATGATTAAATTCGAAGCACCACAATGACACACTGAACACGAGTAACTAAAGTGGAGGGTGAGAGTTTGACCCCTCTGTTATTGATGTTCCATTATTTAATAAACTTCTGCTCCAAAAACTCAACCGCATATTTTGTCCTTTCAGATCTCTGCAAGAAATGCAGAGAGCTGAAAGGCATCGGGCATGTATGTGCCCAATGCCCGTTCTATTTTTCAGCTCTGTCCAGATTTAATGTCAGGGTGTGAACTTGTGGATGGGTGCCTTTTTCCGCAATGATAGTCATGCCAGGGGAATAACAGTGTTGCCCTGTCTTTCTAAATTATAGGCTACTGACAAAATGGAACTATTTTCAGTCTCAGATTGTTACCTGCTTCAAAGTACTTTGGAAAAATCACCATTTTTTTCTGTCTAGCTTAAAGATCAAAGCGTAGGGAGCAGATAATTGAAAATGAGCAGTTTCTGTGTTTCGCGTCACTTAGTTTGCTTATAAATGATTAAAATCACAAAAGTACAAATGCCATGGACATTGGAGTAGTTTCTTTAAATTACGATTTCAATTGTGAGCTATGCCAAATATTTTATATCTCGATGAATCATCCCACAAACTATTCAGAAATCTCTTCTGTCATCTTGAGATTTCTGCTGATTACTCCCCTCCCTGATTCTGCCAGCAGGGACCTGATACGCTGCTGTAGCTTTTTACAATTCGGGAGGATTCAGATGTTTCTCCTATTATGCTTTTGACACCAATGGCGTGCTGGCAAAGTTTGTTTGAAACAATTCAAAATGCTTGTTACGTCTCTAGAGGAGATGCTACTATCAGAGAGCAATTTTTGTACAAACATCACTCCACGGCTGCTAAGACACCCTCCCCTGTGTTTTTCCCGAATATCTTTAAATGAAGGGCTCCAGTGGGAGAAGTATGAAAGGCTGTGTATATGTGTGTGTGTGCCGTTTAACTCTGATAAGAACTGAGTAGTCTTTAGAAAGGTTGCAAGGCAGGACAGTCCATCTACCCTGAATATGTGCCATCTAGAAAGCTTATTGATCATCCTAAAATATCCTCCTCTGTCTGATAACTTGCTCAATAGTCTGGTGAGGCTCAGACAGTGATGACCAATAGAGCTGCTAAAACAGACAGCGACACTTTTTATTTTTTATCAAGCGCATTTATAGTTTGTAAATAATTTTCACATAACCGCGGATATCTCTAAAAATTTATAGCTTAGAGGGTTTATTCTCCAACACAACTGAAGACTTGTGAAGAGGATTTATAATAATAATGGATTGCATTTATATAGCGCTTTTTGGGGCCCTCAAAGCGCTTTACAATTCCACTATTCATTCACACACTGGTGGAGAGAAGCTACAGTTGTAGCCACAGCTGCCCTGGGGCAGACTGACAGAGGCGAGGCTGCCATATCGCGCCATCGGAACCTCTGGCCATCATCAGTAGGCGGCAGGTGAAGTGTCTTGCCCAAGGACACAACGACCAAGACTCTCCGAGCCGGGGCTCGAACCGGCAACTTTCCAGTTACAAGACGAACTGCCAACTCTTTGAGCCACGATCGCCCCTAGTCCGCACTGTGACATCATCACCAAGATGTCTGCTGTATTTTCCAGTTGAAAATTTGAAGCAAATCACCGGTTACATGGGTACATTTTGCTCGTGACAAGACCACTGAGGCATTAGTGTAAATTGCTATGCTATTATGTAAGTCGGGCGTTTGAATCAATGTGGCTAAGAAGATGTGCAGAGGAGAAAAGTGAGGACATCCAAAAGACAGAATTCCTGTTGTTTTTGACCTGAGCATGTCTAAATAGCAATGCTGAAATACTTAAACATGCAAATGCTTTAGTCTTGTTTCTGGCACTCACTTGAAAACAGGCTTAAAACATTGCATTGCACATGAAATGTGTCGGAGCATCTGAAGGAAAGTTCTAGAGGCTTTTAAATAAACACACATGTTCTGCAGTTAAACAGAACTTTAATCAGACTTTTTATTTAGAAGGATTACCGGAAAGGTGTTAATCATAAACTGACTGCACACACCAGACCAACTGGATAAAGAAGTCCATTTGTATATAATTTAATCTGGTTGGTTGTTTTGTGTTCACTGTGTTTTTACTGTTTGCATGCTATCATGTCTCTCCCAAGCTGCATGCTGACACACCCAGCCTCAGAAAGTCTATGTGCTTGAACTTGTGTGAGCATGTGCAGGAGCACAGAGCTGTTTTTTTTTCACATTAACATTCTCATAATGATCATGCTGATCAAACTCCAGCAGCAGACAGAAATGTTTGAATATTTAAGCACCAGGTTCTGGCCTGGGACTCGGTTGTTTCATTATTCACCGTGTTTAGCGCTGAATGCGTCAGCAGAATGACCCCACCCACAACCCACCGCCGCCACCAAATACTAGTACTGCAAAATATGGTGAAAACAGCTGAAAAATCAAAGTAGCAAGACTTTGGCTGGTATCTACGCTGAAATATAACAGTTAACAGAAGGTGGAAAAAGGGAGAAAAAAAAGAGATAAAGCCATGATAGCGCTTGGTGAAAATGATGAGTGAAACAGAATCTAACAGGAAGCTCTGAAGAGATAGAGATATTCTGCACTGTTGAACACTGACATGTGCTGCTTGAAAAAACATAACAGACCTGGATAGAATGATCTTTATTTCCCATACAGAATCGTTAAGCATTGATGTTCTGAAAAGGCCATACTGTTTTTATTTATTTTGCTGCTAGGTATAAAGGTGGGAATAAAGGTGTGCACTTGTGTGCGTATTTATTTATTCATGTGTATTTATTTGCATGTGTGTGTGGGCGTGTGTCAAGGGGGGTACAAATGTGCAAGCAAGTGTGTGCACTTCTTGATAATGTTTAATAGCCACGGGCCTAATTAGTGTTAACATCATCCTAATTACACTGGAGTGGCCTTCACAGTACATAAACAAACACAGGCTGAAGCTGGTGTAGCCACCCTGTCCCTGAAGTGGTGACCTTATGAAAAAATGGCTCAAATTGTAAAATTACACAAGTGGAAAAGTTTTTGCATGAACCGTGCTCACAGGGCATAGAAGTTGAGAAATGACATGGATACAAAAGTTGTGTTTTTCACAGAAACCTGTCAGATAACAGATGCAACTAGGAAATTATTAACATGAGCAAACTAACCATTACCCTTTCTGGCTAATTATTCTGCAGAATTGAACAGATACGTTAATAAGATGTCAGAAAACAGAGACATGAAATAGTGAAATACAAAAATCAGTATTTTGTTTTTACCAAAAAGCGACCTGAAATTTTTGGTTTACAACAACCACTTCATTCCACGGCACAACAACCAATTTAATGGAAAATCTGCAGAAAAAAACACTATTAAACTAGTGCAGAATCCCTACTCTGCTACTGGTGACCACTGGGTAAAATTAGCCTCCACTGACTTCACCTCTCCAGCTTGTTACATGGACATAATGGCCTCTCAAAAATACCACTTATCAGAATCAGAGTGAGAATGTCAGCACCTTGCACAATCAGTTTGGCCAAGCCAACATCATCCTCCACTTTAGCAGCTTACAGCCCAACATGAAATGGACCCTGCAGAACACTTGACCAAAGGTGGGAGCAAAATTCCAAATGGTTCTTTAATGAAATGAGCTGAGAGCATTTCAGTGTTTGGATAACTTGTTATTGTGGCACTAGAAGTGGAAGAGTGTTTGAAATATGTACATCTAATAGGATAATGACCTTCATCTTGGAGAAGTAGATGCTGGAAAGTGGAGGACAGGATGGAGAGAGTGATTGAAAGCAACGAAAAGAGGCTGAGAAAGTGCAAAAGATGAAAAGGGAACAATGGGAAGCTTCTTCCTATTGCGAAAGCACAGATCCACTCTGTTTTATTCCCCAAGACTGTATTCCTCGGGCTCCAGGGTATCCCACATCAAAGGAGGAGGCGGATGAAGAGAGGAGATGAAAGAAAAAAAACACAGTCTGCTCGATGTGTGAGGTGCATGCATTAGATACTGCATGTATGTGTGTGAAACTGTGGGCGCATGTGATGAGCTGGAACAGGTCAGTCCACACAGGACTTTGGGATCATATGAAGCTTTGAGTCTTGTTGACACGTGAAAGCTGCCTGGGTGGGATTCAATGTTGCATGTCCATTTCCCAAACAGAATGGCCATTATCTAGTCAGAAAACTATCGTGAGTTTACATCCATACAGATTAGCCCCAGAAGGGAAAACTGAACAAACGTGAGCATGCACCTTTAAAGACCGAAGGTGGTCTAACTCCCCTCTGATCTCACAAGGCTCATGAGACTGCTACATACTGCTTGGGTGGTTATTGAAGAGCCAAAAGCTAAATGCAAGGGATTGGTTATCCCCCACAGATGTGACTGTGAAAAAAAAAGAGAAAAAAAATCCTCATGCCAGTTCTCTGAGGAGGGTAGCTACTGAAATGTCACTGGATCCTCTGCGTTCTGATGCCGAGTGACTGGATGAAGCAAAGACAGTTGATTGTATTCTTTTCATCTCTCCCTCGCTTCTCAGGCCCGGGGGGACTCTTGGACATGGGGCCGGCTGTCTGAGTGCGCCTGTCGTGTATTTCACATGCGACGATGGGGTAGGGTGGGGACTGAAAAGATGGATAAGCAGGACAAGGAATGGGAGATACTAAATGAATGACTGCTTAATGCTGAGAGTCCTTCAATGGAAAAAAAAAAACAGACCGAGCCAGACTAATAAGGTGATGAGACAAAAATAAACAGAGGAGGGGAAGAGCAACAGCAAAGCAGATTTGCTGCACCGTGTCCGGAACCACAACATTTAGCCAGAGGTTCCTTTCTAACTCCTCGCTCCCTTTCTCACCTTCTCATTCGCTTTATTCATTTTAAACCCTCCCTTTGTCCACTGTGCCTGTTTTTCTTTTGCAGATTGGCAGTCAGACATAGCAGGCTCTGCCTCTTACATAACAATCCATTTGTTGGCTGGTATTGAGAGACTGCTTAGCAGCCGTTGTGCAAACAGCAAATAAGGCCCTGAATGAGGGGGGGGGAATTAGAATTCGCAGACACTGATGTGCACAAACAAACACAGACTGTAACAAGACGGTGAACAAAACTGGGGTTACTCGTAGAGGACTCGCGCTCATCTTTGTGTGTGTCATGTTGGCTGAGGAGCCAGCTGGAAAATCTGTTGCGTTTAATAATGATCTGCTTAAGTCAATGACATTTAATCCTGTGTGGTTTTATCTGTGTTGTTTATGGACACAAAAAAATGTTGTTGCAAATAGGAGCCGTGTCTTTCTTTTCAAAAATGGGAATTTACACATAAAACTAAACTTTTTTTTATGTTGCTAGAATAATAATATTAAAAAAGACAGGGCATTATCCCAGTTTACCCAAACAACCTTGATTTGATAAAGAAAATCTGCAAAAGGAAATAAAACAAACAAGGTTTTATCAGGCAGAGAGGGTCATCAATCGTTTTCGCAGCACTCATATAAGGCAGTCCAGAAGGGACTTAAAATGACTACTGCCTGTTGGGAGCAAAAAGGCGGATAATGCAACAGGCTTTCCCTTTTCTTTTGACAGTAAAATTTCCCTTTACTGTGATCACAATCATTCAATAAGCTTTACCTTAACAACAATCATTGCCCAAACATATGTAAGGGGATTTTTTCTGCTCAAACCCAGCATAACCATTGACGTGACAGTAACGTTTCATTTGCAAACGTCCAGCTCTACTTAAGATAACAGCAAAAATTAAGTGGCACAAACCAAACAAAGTGAGCCAACAAAAAGCCTCTTTGTGTGCAACACTGTTTTTATGTGACAGATTTTTTTACAGTCGTCGCTCATAGCTTTAGCTGAATTACACAAATTCATCCATCCATCTCCGCTTATCATTATCACTGCTACCGTAGGGTGAGTGGCAGGGTACGCCTTGGACAAGTCGCAAGTCTTTTTCAGGGCCAACACAGAGAGACAGACAACCATTCACACACAAATTCCCAATTTAGAATCTCCAGTTATCTTTGGACTGTGGGAGGAAGCTGGAGTACCCGGAGAGAACCCATGCAAACACAGGGGAGAACACGCAGACGCCACAGTGAAAGGCCCTGGCCAGATTCATCTACATACAAATGTGTCTATACGGTTCACTCTCCCCGATTTTGTTGACTTTTCCTGATACGCTCTGGGCAGTCTAACCTTCAAACTGCATCGTTCACATGCAGCTCCCTCTGCATGAAGCCAGTAGGGCTGCTTGAACCTAAATAGTGCCGATGTACACAAAGACATCGCATTTTCATGAGAGGATAGAAAATGTTTGGGTGGGGTTGGGGACGCCGACACAAGTGCTTAGCTCCAGGCTATTCTGGAGTGCGTTAGGGCACTGGTGACGCGGGCTGGGACTGTTAGAAAGCCATTTAAATGTCTTAAATGTCACAATGGTGTAATTCTGTAAAAGAGGAAATATTTATTTATTTTTCCCCCCTGCTGAAAAAGACCAAACGCTACTTCTCTGGCGCAAAGACATTTGTTCTCATTGCGTGCTCATTCAAGTGCCTTGAAGTAACAAAGGAGTGTTCCTGCTCTCTCTCTAAGTGAAGGGAGACAGGTTATAGAAGTGAATTGCAACCAAGATGGCTGAAAGGAATGCTCGAAGGCAAATAAAGCACACATCTCATTTCATCTTGTCGTATTAACAAGTGCAAGCAGATAACAGCACAGCTGCCCCTGAACGCTAACTGAAATGTGATTTGATTAAACGAGGCAGCCGTTCCAGTGTCCACACACTCCAGTGGCATCTCCGCCACCACAATAACTCCAGCAACTCAAACAACCCAAACTCATTTCCCGAGTTCATATTTAGTGTGTACACTGTGGCTAATGAGGAAAATTAGACAAATAACGACTGCAGTTCACTCTGGATTTGAGTCAACACATCAGCCAGTCTGGAGGGGCCTCGCAGTGGCAAGGAAATATATTGTTTCAGCCAGGTCTCGCTCGTAAACAAACAGCAAACATTTTCTCTGTAATTAGCAGAGCTTTCCTGCTAAAGCATGGACAAGATCGGGTGATTACAGTGATCACAACCTTCCTGAGCCCTCAAGATGCATGCGGGTAAACTTCTGCATCCTGCTGTCTTTTGATAGGTTTTCTGTGGTGATGTGACAAGCTTTGACTGTATTACCACAAATGCAACACCCCAAAATACATGACAACCACTTGTCTAGCTAAATGGATGTGTAAAAAGACGAATCTACAGCTTTGCTGTAAATTAGTGCTAATTATACTATAATTATCCTCCTCATAGGACAGTTTAAAAAAACCTAAAGTGAGGTTAAGGTTGTACACAGAAAACTCCCGTAGTACTTTCTCTGCTCTCACTCTCAGTGAACAGATTAAAAGAGTTTTTACAGATGTGCTCACTTCTTGTACAACAGTCTAAGAATACAGAGACGGACATCATCATCTCTTCCCTCCCTTGAAATCCTGCCAAGGTTCAGTGGATGCAGCTAACTGGCACCCCGCTAGCTTTCATACCATGAAAGTGCAGAGTTTATACAAGATTTGACGTAACACAAAATAACCGGGACGCTTGTAAGTCACAAATTGTGTCCTGCTTTTACAAAACTCTGACAGTGTATTACTGCTAAAATGTACAGGAAAATCTGAGTACACAAGCAGGCAGTGTAATTCTGTTTTAATTTGTTTTTAGCTAAAGCCCGAGAAGAAGGAGGATGGTTAACCTGATCATAATAAACAAGCGTTGACTGCCCAATGTGATAGAATAATTACACTCCCTCTCCCTCCAACTATGGAATCCTTCAGAAAAATGAAGCCACGATAGCTGAACCAAAACAAAAGCACTAATGATAGCTTGTTAGTATGTTTAGTAACAGGCAACAGAAATGGTGCAAAAGAAATGAATCCCATTGTCAGAAGACATAGAGAGGGCGAAGACAGAGCACGACACAAATCCAAAGTAACGAGAGTGAACCTCTCGAACCCTGAGCCAACTTTAAACATGCTCCAGATAAAGGTCTTCTATTAAGTAGACACTGCAGCATAAAAGCCCATAAACGCAATTACTGCTCCTTTTATTTTAAAGATAGATTCATCATGAGTATGGATGATAGCGACCTCACGATATTTTTCAGAGCTGCTCTTTGCTCCAGGGATTCATTCTCCCACGTTCTACTTTAAAACGTTCTAAAGGTGTTGTATTGATTATAAGTCAGAGGGTATATTTGTCCATGTTTTCCTTCTTTCAAAAACTCTCATTCGATTACTGCGCTAGACAAAGAAACAGAAAAAAAATCCAACTGGATTCACAGATCTATATATAAACGCAGCCCTGTAGCATTGCACTCCCACCTCCTTGTTTCACGATCACAATATGTAGTCACTGTGGCAGTCCTGGCCAGGTCCGCTTCAAACATGCTGGAGACCATCTGATCCAAACAAATTTATTTTGGTTTCACTGACCTAAAGGTTCTACTGCCAAACTTCTATTCATCATCTGTGGCAATGTTAAATCTCGCTGCTTCATGATATTAGACTTAACTGGAAATTATCAGTAGAACTCCTTTATTTCCATCAAGGATATGCTCTGAGGTCTAGCATTTTCACTCTGAACTTACAACACGAATTACATTCTTTACTCTAAATTACAAAATCAGTAAGAAATGTGGAAACATGTAGCTTCCAATGCTTGATGCTAAAATGTGCCTGCTTTGGTCGCCAGTGAGTTATATGTATTGTTAAGACCACTCTTTTAAAATCGAGTCCATCATATGCGTATGGTCTAGATGACCCTACAGTAGAGGTAAAATAAGAGCACAGACTCTCAGCATACAATAAAGCTGGTGTCAGCCATGACACGGGGATGTACTGTGGGTGCAGATGGAGCAATAAGATGACATTTTGCTCTCCATTTCCTCTCACAGCTGTTGCTAGCAGCAGGAAAAAGCAGAAAGAGGGGATAGAGGTTGACATTGTTAGAGCAAAAGATGGTAAAAAACAGTGTGAAAAGGAAGCAGAGAATTACTTCTATCTCCTGACCTTCAACTGCTGCTTCTGTCCTTGCTGGCTGTCTCTTTCCTCACCTCCCTCAATCTCTGGCCTCATTTTTCTCTCGACCTCTCTGCAGAAGTCGACACAGATCACACACTGCCAGTAGGCTCATCTGGCAGGTACGAATGTGGAAAAGGCCTTGCTGTTTCTAATGAGACACCCTCTGTGAGAGTTTTAAAAATCCACTCTGTCGTTTGCCTCCAACAACACTAGCACACAGTGGTGGATGGCAAAAGGTTAGAGAGTAAAAAGGGGAAGGATGAGATGTGAGGGGGGAATTAGGAGGAAGGGACAGAGGAGATGAAGCATGAAAAAGAGAAGCAGGACAGAGGGAGAGGCAAAGCAGCAGAGGGGAACAAGACCTCTTATAACCTCAGCCAAGTCAAGGCAAGTCCAGCTTTTTATTCTGACCGGGGAAGGTTGACTGATTGCAGCATCTGTGTGAAATAGTCTGAAATACTAAGCTTACACATGGACAATAAGAGCATACAATGCAGTCCTCAGGCACGTAATCTAGAGCCAAATTGGAGTTCTCTCTTGTGTTAAAGATCTGAGGCTGCACACTGGCTCAGAGTGGGTTCACAAGTACATGAAATAACTTGAGGGCAAGACCTAATTGCGCTTGAAATATTGATCAATGAAATCTCTCCAACAGGGAGACAGTGAAGAGATGCCATTACTGTGGGCATTTGTGATTTTCTCTGTTCAGGTCTGAAAAGTTCCTGCAATCGAGAGGATGACTATTGAGATTACAGATTTCTTTTTCCCTTTATGATTAAAAGTGTAGCAATACGGCTATACTAACATCCATCTGAACGAGCTATTCTCTGGTAAAATGTCCTAATGTCCTTTCACGGCAGATGGCTGACCGTCCCGGAGCCTGGTTCTGCCGGAGGTTTCTTCCTCTTAAAAGGGAGTTTTTCTTCCCACTGTGCCCAATTGCTTGCACAGGTTCTCTGATTTTGGGGGTTTTCTCTTGTCCATGTAAGCACCTTGAGGCAACTCTTGTTGTGATTCGTCACTTTACGAATAAAACTGAACTGAAAATGTATTTTTAAAAGGATTCCAGTTGCTGTCACTATAAGTAATCTATCACAATTAAAAATCTAATTTTATCCAAGCTTTCAAAACAACAAAAATAAAGCTTAAAGATGAAGACTAGTTTACATTTACATGTACATAATGGTGCAAAAAAATAAAACTTGCTTATTACCGGAATTCATGTGATTACAAGAAAAAAAGGTTTAATTATATGATACACATGATAATACACAAATGTGAGTAGGAGTTATTGAATGGGATGGCTTTTGTGAATTGCTCATGCAAGCGGAAATGAAACAAAGAAGCTGTGGTCTAGAGAGAAATTGAGGGAAACAGATTCAACATTAATGAGAGAAATGAAGGAGGCGTAATCAGGAGAGCTGAGGGTTGCGTTTATAGTCGTCACTCTCACAGCTTTACTGCAAACCACTTCTTCCACGTCCATTACAAGATGTCGTCTTAATTGAATGGTTGACTCTGATATGAACTCTTTGAATTTACAGTCTATGAGCGACCGCTGGGGAGGCGGACTACAACAACAACAACAACAACAACAACAACAAATCAGGAGACTCACCTGCTGGTGTTCCACCAGGATGACGCAGCACTGGCATGAGACATCAATGGAGCAACGCTAACTGCACACCACTGCCAGGCTGCCCATACTTCTCACCAGACTAGTTCTCAGGAATCTTGCCAGAGGCTTGCAAGACGGTAATAGTGCAGCATACTGTGTTTGCTGGCTTCCAATTAGTTACATACGGCATATCAACTCAAATTCGTTCAAATTTCATTTTTCAAAACACTGGTTGCCATGCCTCTCACTGAAACCCCCTCCCACTTCTTCCTCGAGGAGCTGTGGACAACTGCTGGGCTGCACAGTGAGATCACCGAGTAAACTGGTGTAGTGGCTGTCAGACAAATCGAGTGACTGAAAGCATCCTTTATTTGCTTTGCACAGATTTATGGCTCAGCTCCAAAAAGTTACTCTCTCTTGATTAACCATGCCAGCCTTTAGTCATCCCTTTAACACTTGACCTAAAGGCAAATAATAAAGCTAACAGCTCTACAGATTTAAGCACTTTTGCACAAAGCAACCAGACCCACTGGAAGCTTCGTCTTCAGGCAAAACTGAAGAAGAACCATTCATGACAGTTCAGTAGACTAAAGGGAAAACGGTCGTATTAGATGTCACGGTCACTGATACTGCAGTTTCTTGCAACATATCCTTCTAATTAAAACTGCGGATGTGAGCTGACATGTTTCAACATTAACATTAGCTCATCGTTAATGTGAGCCTCGTGTAGAAATGCGAGATTAAACTGGGGAATCAGGAGTCGCAGCATTGGGAAGGAGCGATTTACAGTGGCCCGCAGTTTTGCAGTGACCTACTTTTGACTTGGCAGGGAGAGAGAGAGTGAGCGATCTTAAATAAATGCATCACAGCTCACACTTTCATTTCCATACGGTTTGTAGCAACAGCCAGAAGACTTTCTGCTGCTGACAAGACTCCTGTCATGTATCGTTCCGTAGGTGGGAAAAAACGGTGAGATGGAAAGCTAATTTGATCAGAGTGGGTTGAAAGCCAAAATAGAACTCCTAAAAATATCAAATGGTTGAAAAAGATTCATCATTAGACTGTTGAGGCTTTTTCACTGCTAGTAAAAAAATGGCCCATAGCCTTCAAAACATTCACCCAAGTCGTGATTTTGCCCACGCAATACAACAACTGCATCTTTTTGCATCAACATTTAAACATGATAATTTGACTATCATTAACAACATTAAAGTGAATACAGTAACAACACAAAGCCTGTATATCTGCAATAAAAATGTAATAATATCTCCAGCTTAATGCATGATATTTGATCACTTTGTTGCCTAATAACTAGTTTCACATGCTCTCACTTGCAGTAGGTGGAACTAGGCTGGTAAGACTCACTCAGGTTAATGGAGGCACAGCCTCTGCTAAGTAAGCCTGTTGTGGGGACTTGTAAATTAATTAGAGTAATTTAATTAGATGAGCTACTTCACAATGCTCCAAAGCACTACCTGATAACCGCAGTTACGAGTAATTCTGGTTGAAAATGTAAGCGAAAAGCGAAAACGAGTTCTTTTTTAATCATTCACTCGGTGACTGACACACGAGGAGAAATCAAGACAGAGGAGTGGGCCGCTTCCTGCTTGGCGACAAACAGGAAAGAAATCAGAGAGTGACATGCACAATGGGATGGTGACAGAATGAGCGACTGTTAATGACAGAGCAGAAAATCACAAATGCCCAAACGGAGTGAGCCAGAAGTTTTAATTTGCAAGCATTGTATGTTTGACAAATAACCGTTACACATTTTACATACAAAGTTTATTTCTAAGGACACGTATGGCTAAAAAGTAATTCCTCCTCCTTTTCCTCTCCTCCATCTCGCTCTTTGCCTCTTTAAGACCGCCTAATTCTCCACGGCCATCCACACTACTCGGCTCTGCACTAATCAACCACCGCCCATTAAAATCCACTCTTTTGCCAGTGAAGGCGCACTGGTGACAGGAGGGGAGAAGGAGTGATGGAAATTGGCCTTAATAACAAGCACACAACATTTACTGCGAGAGAGAAAGGGAGAGGACAAAAAGAGAAAAGGGTGGAAGAAGAATGAAAGCGGGGACAACCCTGCGCTGATGAGCACACAAAACATACCACTGACCTTTTCAAAATGGGGATGTTTTTGCCAGTGAGAAAATGGAGGATGAGGCTTCTAATCTAGACCAAAATTTGTGTGCAAGCCGTCATCAAAAGTCCCAATGCTCAGTTTCTGAGGACAAAGTGACTAATGTCTGAATTAATATCATTAAGGCCAAAGCAATAAGTCATGTCACACTAATGTAGGTTACTAAACTGTCACCTTAGGGGGGGGACTTTGGTACTGGAGAGCCACAACGTGCCAATTGATAGTTTTAGTAATGGAATCACTGAAAAACAAACAAGCTAAGAATGGAACTAAACAAACGAAGACTAAATAAACCCCAAAAAGATAAAAATAGATGCACGACTGGTGAATCTCTCCAAGTCCCTAATTGCCAATAAGACATTCAGGATGACATCAAAATCTATTATCTTTACATTCTGCACTCTAAGACTTGCATTATTTTATTCTTTCTAAAACAATGCATACACACTCTCACTGAGAGAACAGTGCAGTGACAGTGGCAGCCATTTTGTGCCTGTGTTTTCCCCCTAAGCCTAAGTGCTGAGAGAATAAGGAGAGAGTTGGGATGGGAGCCAGGACAGCATTTTGGCAGGAGTAGATGTACAGGCCAATGCATGACAAATGAGAGTGTCATGCATACTGTTGAGCCCGGGCAGAGACCTGCCCAGCTCATCCGTTTGGTGAACACGGCACAAGTCAATTTAACTACAAAGACCCCCCCACACCTACACTGCTGCATCGTTCTCCCTCCTCCTGCATCTGGGAAAAGGAACAGGGACCTCTCTTGGTTTGATTTCAAGGAAGGGAGAGGCTTAGTGAATGAGTGGGGTGACAGGGAAATATGCGAGGAAGGAAGGAAGAAGGAAGCGAGAGGCTGTCAAGCATCCTGACAGAGAAGGAGAGCGATGGGCAGCAGAGACACATAAACAGACTGTGAATCAGGAAGTGACATGCACGAGGAGATGGTGATAACTGAGAGAGAATTAATGGCAGCAAAAACTGGGATAGATTCAGCACGGGGTAGAGAGGGAAAAAAAATGCAGGGAAAGTTTCCGTTTCTAAGCTTCAACCACTTTTTGGGGCATTATCGTGACTTTGCATTTTGGAGATGCTCCTTGATAGGCACCACAACTCCATTAGAACACATACAATATGCACACACAGTAGAGCCCTTGTTCTTCCTGCGACAATAAATCATCTCCTTCTGATTGTTTTATGCTCAACGAAGCAGTGGCTTTGACGACAGTTCATTTCATGCCAATTGTTCACTCCCCCCCCCCACAACCCGCCAGTCAGCCCCCTCATTCTCTTTTCATTTGACAAAGACAGACTCCTGCATGCATCTGATTAAAAAGCTTGCTCTGACAAGAGGCAAGCTGTTGGCTGCTATGTGAGGAAATCAATGGTACCCAAGGGGTCTCTATATTTTTTTAAGGGGGTGTTCAATTTTTAATCTGGCAAAACATCTTGTGCATATAGACGTGAGTGGCATCTGTTGGAGGTGCAGATGCTACTCTTTTCACTTGAAATGCCACAGATGCTGAACCTAAAGCCATGTTGTCTAGAATGAAGACAAAGCCACTTCTTAAAAATGGAAGTCACTGTGTGTCGAACATACGGTTCTTCTTTACAACTACTATCACTCAGAATATGCAAACACTCAACATCCGAAAAGCAATACATATGCTCAGAGCTAACAAGGAAAAGCTAAACATTATACGCATTATAAGGTGCACATTTCTCCAGTGCTTTTAAACCACAGGTGTCAGCTTTGGTTGTTTGTCAGTTCTCCTATATGTTTACATGAGTTCTCCCTTGTCTTGGTCTCACCAGGCTGCAAACAGCATGCAGATGCCCATGTACCTGTGATGGGAGTGGGTTCTAATTCTTCTCTACAGGCACTGAACAGACAAAATATTCTATAATTTTAGCAAATTCTGGCTCTACAAGCAGTTTGAGGCAGAGCAATGTCTCTTTGACAGGTTCAACTGACTTAAGAGATACTGAAATAGCTACTGTTGTTTAATCTTCTAACAGATCATTTGTCTGGCTAATGCAACAGACCCACCTATGTTTCTCCACAATCAACAGGATCTTCACCATTAACTTCACCAATGTACTTTAAAAGTATATTTAAATATATTTACATATTCATATTTTATATTTGTTGCAAACAGACTGCTGTTAGCTTCTGTAAGCTGCTGTTAGCTTCTGTAAGCTACTGTTAGCCTCTTTTAGTTGCTGTTAGCTGGCATGAAACTATCTGAAATGGATGAAAGTTTGTTATACTCTGACACTTGGTGAAGAAAACTCTCATACAATGTGAAAATGTAACTGTTTACCAGAGAGAAAGTGTGATTTTAGGACACTCAAACCCAACTAGCTGGCATATGCTAGCTTTTAACCAGCTACTGTTATTATTTAGCTAGCTCATCAGATTAATCAAGATTTGATTAAGAGGCCAGTGATCGTTCGCATCTCTTTCCTTCGCATTTTTCCTTCTTTGATGAAGGGGAGCCCACTGTTAGATGATAAAATACAGATATGACAGATATGATCTTAAGTCAGAAGGTACAGAAATTTAGGTGTCCCTCTATGACTCGCAAATGGCTGCAATTTCCTTTCTCTGCCGCCTTTGCCATATTACACTGTTGCTGTACCTGTTCTGTTCATGTCTCTATATTCTTGTGCCTGTTTTTGACTTTTGGGGATCAGCTTTAACAAACTGCCTTTTCTTTCTTGCCTTTTTGAAGGGAAGCCATTGGCCTCTACACTCTCCCCTTTTCCACAATCTGTGTTTTAACAGTTTCAAAATCCTCCAACTACCATGAAAGCTTGAAAATAAAAGGTTTAGATTAAGATTTGGATAATGGGTTTTGTTAATGGTTGAAAAGACCTATAAAGACATCTGTGTCTGATGGGATGTTCCTGCACTTTGCCCCACAAATTTGTCTGAATCAAATTTCCCTTTTTGCAGGGGTGTCATCAGTGCATTCAGTTACTGTAGACCAAGATGATTGTGATTTGAAGAAACACTACTCCCTATATTTTCATATATCTATCTTTTAGCGCACAAAATCAACAAGCACATTTTCTGCTACTTCAAAATATTCTTTAACTGTATCTACAATGGTTTGCCAATGACCAGGGCCACATAGAGCTATGATTGGAAAGGGAATGAGAAATATAAGAGAATAAAAATGTGATGAAAACATTTTCTTTTTGCATACTCATCATGGACTCTGAAAACAGTTTGTTTTTACCTAGCAAAAAATAGACACAAATCATCAATTTAAGACTGTTTGGGTGCAGGGGTGGCAGTAACAAAGGTCAAGATCCGTATGCATCAGAGGCTTCTGGACAGTGCTGATGGTTCATATTTGGGGCTACATTAAAATTTAAAAGGTGCATTGGGCAGGCTGCTTAAAAACAGCCTGAACTTGAATAATAAAGTGAGTTACATTATTAAAGAAGCAGAACTGCAATGCTTTTATACTTTAAAGTACACCAATGGGACAAAAGAAGCAAAAGATCTAATGGTGTGTCTTTGGATAGAGGACTCATTTAGTGCTGTTTCTCCATTTTTTTTCTTTTTATTAATCCCTTATTGGCATGAAGAATTTTTTCTGAATTTTAGTGGGTAATTAAAGGAAAGCCGTGGTGTCTCAAGAGGGGTAATTTAAGTTGATAGGATGACTTATTTGTACTTTAAAAACTGTCTTGTGCAACTTTTCTCCTTTTTCGTGTTCTCCTTTGAATTTTATGTTTCTTTCTCTTTCATTTATCCCCCTTTTGAGATTTTACGCCCATGAAACCCAATTACCTTTCTGCTATGTCGTCTTGCCAATCAGTTCTCTCATCTAATCTTTGCTAATGTAGGTCATTGTCATTGGCGGAGGAGGCTCGACTGGGTCAGACAGCACAACAAAGTCCTAATGATGCACCGCCAAATTAAATACCTGTAATTGTACAGATGGGATGTTTAATGTAGCATTGCCACAAGACACATCAAACTAAAGACATTTGTTAACAGCCATCAGTCCTATTTTTTGTGGTATTTAATAGTTAGCTTGTAAGAAATACAGAGGAATATTCAAAGAAAGATTATGGAACTGTTTTGGTCTATAAGGTGTCAGAACTAACAACATTGATAGAGGAAATAATCAGACTGCACAAGACATCTGATATGAACCTCCTCACCTTCCCCGTCAGATACTAACAATATTTTGGTCGGAGGAGGGCATAATTCACTGGTGTCACACTAAAGTCCTAAAAGAAAGAGCAAAGTATTGAGGGCCACCCACAGGCAGGCATCATCCGAAACCATCCTATCTAATTAATCAAAGGTTCAAGGATCTGGACCACCCTTAAGGTGAGTTAATTAAAACCACTTTTTTCCGCAGGCTGTCTTAAGTCTTTACCTCTGGATAAAAAAAATCAAAAACGTCTCCCCTCGCCTCTGGCCCTTTAGAGGCATAAAGTGAAAAAGCCAACTGTTAATTTAGAGCTATTCAGGGTAAGCGGATTGCACAGGGTGAGGCTTGAGGCTTAGTGCAGATTGCAGGGCAGTGTGTTTAATGCAAGAGAGATAGCAGGGTCATTTAAAGCATCACTGAAACCACCGGCTCCACTCCCTGCAGCACCGAACCTCTGTTCGCACATTGTTAACTCATCTGCTCTCTGCGACTCCCTATACTTCCTCCTGCCTCTTTGCTCTTTTCTGCATTCATTTTACTTCCTTTAGTCATACAAGTAACATTTTTCCGTCCTAATTTATATTCAAATGTACTGGAAAGAAAACAAAAAGTCTCAAAGAAGTTAACTCAAATGGAACTCAAACTTTGTTGAACTGAAAAAGAAGAAAATTCTCCAAACTAAAATGTAAGAAACTCTGTATAAGTCTACAGGCCGGAATAATCGGAGCTAACAGGGTTAAAGAACATGTCCTGGGCCGTCTCGAAGGTTGCTTGCTTTACAGGGAAACAATGTGCTGAAGATGAAGGGAAAACAGTAAGTTGCTGTCATTCTTAAGTATTTACTTTGCAAGACTTTTTCAATGCTGAACAAAGTAAGTATTTGCCTGAAGGTTCCTTCTGACTGTCAGTCATACTGCCAAATCCAATCTGGCAGAGGATCAAAACAAAGCACTTGGATTTCACTGTCACCTACAATGTCTGTAATAGGCTATGCATGGTTAATCATTAAAGAGCCGATATTCTGAATGGAGCCGTTTCCAGTGACAGATATCTTCATAAGGCAACAACGAAGCACTACTAATGACGGATGGCTTTGTCTGGGAGAATAAATCTTCACAGCTCATTTTGCCGAATTTGAGAAAAAGCTGGTTTTCAGATATGCTCAAGGTGAATGTAATTTAACAGATACTGCAGCATAATTAAACCATGACTGAAACTTTATGGGGAAAGCTGTGTTATTGGTTTTTAAAGGCACGAATACTTTTGCTACTGAATCATGCTATGTTAGTGCTTTTTAAACTTTTTTTTAAAACTCTATGAAAAAATATTTACCTCCTCCCTGATTTCTTGTCTTCTTGCATATTTATGACACATATGCATTTATTAAGGGCAAACCCATAATGAAACCTTTCTATTTCACTTTAAGACTCTTGTTATTTCAAAAAATATAGAATATGAAAGTCATATGACTACACGCTTCCTGATGTGGCATCAGTACTTATTCAGAAGATGCTTTTTCCTGAATAATGACAAAATCCTCCCTGATGGCATTCAACAGTTTATATTGAGATGTCTCTCAAGGAAAAAGGAGGCTTTTTTTTAACCAGGGCATGCTGTTTGATAAATGTTGGTCATCTTACAAAACAAGAAAACAAACATAACTCAGCCATAACCGAACAAAGTACTGCTGAAAGTGTGCTAGCTTCAATCATGCACATCTTCAGCTTTGTTGAATGGGGCTTGTTTGACGCTGACTCGAGCAATTCTATCTGTCACTCACACATGTACCATTATTTGGAAAGAGCAGCAGTGCAACACCTTGGACTAAACACAGCATGGTTGGTGGTTTTAAGAGACAAAATAACATTATAACATTTTTTCTCTTTATACTGTTATGATGGCTCCGCTCTCTTCTTTCTCCTGGCACTGGTGAGAGCCTCCTGGCTAAATGCAGAAGAGTAATCATAACTGCATGCCTTGATTGCGCTCTTGCAGTCGATGCTGAAAGAAGCATATCTGTATGGATTTATATGGATTCTCTTTTTGTTCAAGTATCTCTACACTTAGAAAATAAATGTTTCCTCTTACCGCTTCTCCTTGAAAAATCTTTTTTTTTTCTACGTTGCAGATGTCTTCTTTTGGCAAAGTACCACAGCTCTTGTTACCCGTCTTTCTCAGCTCTAATAATATGTCACCATATGATGTGCCTGGTTTCATGTATTTCACGTTTTTAAGATTTTTTTTTTATCCACAGTTTGTAAATTGATTTAAGATAGCTTCATATTTACCACCTGGTAAATCACTGACACTGCATAATAAGTCATAAACGCTTAAGAAATTTGATGTCACACTTCATATTTATCCTGAATAAAACAAATTAACAGTCTGAATTATTAGTATTGGAGTAATGCTTTTAGGAAAAGAAAGAAATTGTCAGTTCTTAGAAATAAGACTGTTGTGAATTCCATGCTTCAGAAATTTAAAGGACAATTTGGGCTTACAAAAAAAAAAAGGTTTAGGTGCTTATGTACAGATGTGTCTTTCTGATTACTTATACAAACCTTACTCCTAATTTTCTTGCAGTGAAGTGTGTGTGTGTGTGTGTAACCCACACTCACTGCTCACATTGTTGTCACCAATGAGCCAGGAGGGCCTTCTCAAGAAAGTATGCAAATGATTCAAATTACAGAGTGCGCTCCATCAGACCTCATGAATTTAAACAGGCTCATGTATTCCAAATACAGCTGTTTGACAACATCAGATGAGAAAATTAAATTGAAACACATGAGCTCATGTGAGGCAATGCATACGCACCATCTCGCTCTCTCTTCCTGCCTTATAAGGTGATCTTAATAACAGCGCACGACAAGCCCGGCGTTCTATATTGAGCAGCCACAAGTAATGTAAAAAAAAAAAAAAAAAGACAGATATGATGGTTTTCATTATTACATAAAGGACAAAAGGAGATGGAGAGTGAAAAAGCATAATGAAAAGACAGAAAGGTGGAATGAAGCCAAAACAGCATAGACGCAATTTGCCTTTGTGCTGGTGAGGGGGGGGGAATGTAGGGTGGCAGCAAAATGCACATGGAAATGTTGGGAGAACACAAGGGTAGGACAAAATGAAGTTAGTGAGGAGGAAAGTGTCATGTGCCACCTCTGATGCAGTCTGCTGTGGGTGCTAATGAGCACCCCAATGATACTTTGTTAAAAGGAACCAGCACTGAGAGAGAAAAGTGGAAGTACACGCCGCATTTGCTCCATCTGGTTTGATATAAATTAGCCCATCAACAGCACTGAGATGGTGGTGTAAGCTGCCCTCATTTGCACATATAGTAAGTAATTTACCTCTAAAAAAAAGATGACAGTTTCCCCCCTTTTATAATCACCATATGTATAAATATTTCAATGTCCTCTGACTGCTAAAATAGAGAAACGTGTAGAAAGCGACTCAGCGTTAGACGGAACTAGGATCCACTGCAATCTGATGCCTTTTAAAATTTAATGATAAATTCAAAGCCGCGAGAGAACTCCCTTAAAAAAAATCTTACAGTAAAGGCTTCCCCCATTTGAGCTAAATATGTAATTAAAAGCATGCAGCAGACTGTGCCTAAATCAGTGCCAGAGTTTTTATGGGAGAAACTGGCCAGGAAGGCAGTTAGAATAATTCTTTTTTTAAATGATAGATTTATTTGACCAACACTTTTCACACAGATGCACGGATATAATGTGCACGCCCTTTTCTCATTGAGAAGGGGAGGAATTCTATTAAAAGTCATCAGGCAGTGGCAATGCCTCACTACTGAAGAATCCTTATAGCCTATTCGGCTTTTATTCTTCACCTGCCACCTTAGCTTGGCATCTCACAGACCCAGCTCTTTCTAGCACAGAAAATGAACAGAATAACTCAATTTGGCATTTTAGTGTTCAAAGAGGGATTCTGTCACTTACCTATTTGGTTGTTTTCAAGGCATCGGTGGGAGGAGGAGAGCATAAAGAGAGGGAGAGAGAAGGAGAAGGAGAAAGAGAGGAGCTGGTTAGTTCAAATGCACCTCAACGCGATTGTACATTAATCATGCGCTGATAAATTCATCACTCATTTATCATACTTAGCCACGGCTTTTCTATAGAGGATGTAATAAATGCCGTCCTTTAGACAAAGTCATTCATCCAGGACAAAAGAGAAATCCAAGGCAAAGATCAAGAGCAGGAAGTAGAATCCAGATTCACAAGATGTAATGTGAAAATTCGCACATCCTAAAAATTAAAAATTGGACTAAAACTCGGGACATGGAACATATTTACCATGTTCTCATGGCATACGGCCCCTGTGCATATATTTGATACCCAGCGTCTGCCCTATTTTGGCAATGGTGAAACAATGCAAGTATAAGCAGGGCACAGTCATATTTCTTTTAGCGTTTCTCCACATTTCAGATTGGATCGAAACATACAGTCAGCATGTGGTGATGCATAAACATTACCTCACGCTTTCCGGGTGCAATCACAGTGAATGTGAGATGCAGTGTCTTTCAACGTAAAGTTACAAGTGAGGTACGACTCTGTCCCAGTTTTTGTGCAAACATACATAAAACCTTGAATTCTGAAGTGAGACATTCCTTTATTTAGAAGAAGGCAAAAAGAAAAGAAAAAGGGAAAAAGAACTAGGAGTGTTTGGAAACAACAGCAAGGCCTGCTATGAATACTGCCATCTGGAAGGAGAAGAATATGCAAGTGCCTATCGAGCTACATAACAAAAGGCTAGTCTGCAAGACCGTTAAAAGGCATTTTGATTCTGCTGAAGTCGTGTTTTTTTTCCATCTCTTCGCTTTTCCCTATCTAGGTCACCAAGGAAGATACTGAAAGGAAGGCAGGAGAGAAAAAGACAGAAAAAGGCTAGGAAGTGGTGGTGTGGACAGTGTGTGTGTGTCTTTGTTCTCGAGGCTGTTGAACGCTTCTCATTTTCTCACTGATTGGTTGAAACGGTACGCAGATGGAGCAAGGTAATGGGGGGAGAAGAGAGGGGCAGTTCTCCAAGAGAAAATTTGGCAGCCAGTGGAAGTTATACTTCATTGTTTATTAGCAGCTATCTTAAAAATTTCCATATCAAACACAACGAGCAAAAAATGCTTTGTTGAGCGTTTTGGCCTCCTTTCAAGGGAGAGGACAGCCTTGTTGGGGGTGTTGACAAAGCTGGGGAAGCTGGGTGGTTGCGGTTCGGTGTTGACACATTTGTGTGTGTTTGTAAAAAGAAGCGAGGCGAGCGAACTGAGAGTTTGGGGAGGTCGAGAGTGTGGGGTGGGAAGAGAGGAGGGGTAGGGACGAGCCATGTTGAGGGACGGAGAGAATGCCAGCTTTCAAACACGTCTTCTGTCACAGACAGCGTGGAGGGGAAAACTATTCCATGTTGGACCCCCTTAATTAAAAACACCATCGCACATGCAATCATGCAAAAAACACACATTCGCACGCGACACCTGCTTTCCTTCCTCCGCCTGCATTAATAGAATCAAGTCTGCGTGCTATCAGATACCTGCTATTTTCTCCTGCTAAATCCAATTTGCTGATATTTCCAGAATGCCTCTCTCTCTCTGGTCCATCCTTCTTATCAGATTGCAAACAAACTGTCTGGCTGTGTGCGCCCTGCTTAGTAACATACTGGTATGAAGCTGGGACAGTGGGAGAGGGAGGTAAAATCAAGGGAGGAAGGGATGGAGTGTATCCTTCAGGATGCAAAGGCAGCAGATAAGTGTTTGCTGCTGTGGTGACACGCTATTAATACATACTCAATGTTAAGGGGGAGAGAAGCAGGGAATAGAAGTGGTGGTCGGATTTACCAGTAAACAGGCAAAAGAGAGAGCCTGGTATCAGATAGATAACAATAATAATAATAATAATAATAATAATAATAATAATAATAATAAGCTATCTAAATTATAATATCATCTGAATTCTGCTGCACATACCAGCAAAAAGGCATTATAGATTATAATATCACACGTGCCTTTTCCTCCCAACTTCTCCGTGCTAACTTATAATCCTGCCGAGATAATACAACTCTATGTCAGGAGAGGCCTCTGTGGCCTGCCAGCACCCACAGGCTTCAGAATCATAGTGAAACCCCACCAAACAAAATGGCACCAGTGGGGCACAGCCTTTTCCATCTGTGTCATGCCAGGAGGGAACATGAGACCATAAGGGATGCTGAGATTGCTGCAGAGCCCCCGACCATTACTGGCATTTTAGATAGAAGGCAACAGGAGGAGATGGGTGGAGTGAAGTCCAAAAGCGCTGTTAGCATGCAAATCAGAATGCTGTTTAGTGTTCACAGTGAAATTCATGCTAAGTGTTGCCCCTGCTGTGTTGGCAACTGATTTTGCTTGTTCATTTAAAAAATAATAAATAGATTTTCTGAAGCAAATAGAGAAAAACTGTCATTTATACAACACATTTCCCCCCAAAGTAAGTCTAAAAACATTTGTAAATGACTAATTTGCTTTACCAAATATGTTTCAAAGGACAGGTAATTGCATGAATTACATTCACTGGTGTCCTATTTTATAGTCCAGTGAGTGTGGGAACCTGTCGGTGTAGCGCGCTGGAGATGCAGAGGCATGCTGCTCTGCTCGGGGAAACATTTTTTTAATGTAGTCTCCACTCCAAATGTGCAAGTAGAATGACTCTAAGCTATTATATGTGGTAAAACATCGTGATGGTATCAACCCCGCTAGCAATTTCTAATATTGTCTATTATTGTCATTTTGGTGACAGAGGAGCCGCAGCAGGGTCAGTGAAACCGGCCGCCGGTCTGCACAGCTTTAACTACTTTTGCTATGACCTAATAGAGCAGGGCTAGTTTTATGGTTGCTAAGTTGTTGTGGGAAAAGCCTGCATATTACACAATCGACTATGAAGAAAACTGCTACCCCAGGACCACGCATATTATATGCCTTTCTTGTGGGTCAGCAATAGTGCAGGTGTGCACTTGGTTGGCACAAGAGGCCAATAAAAGCTTGATGACATCTGCTACATTGTGTGCACGAGAACGTGTATGGGTGTGCAGAATCAAAGCCCTGTAGATGGTATTTATAGTATAAAAACATGATTCCTAATCAGCAGCCTAGTTGCTACCATTACTTTGAGATGGTATCCAAAAATATGTAATCTGGGCAAACACAGTATCTATAGTCGGTTTACACCTGCAGTGTGCCAGCCGAGGTCACCAGCACCTCCCCAGATCACTGGTGCCTTGCTAATGATGAGGAAATTGCCCAGCAGCTGTCTGTCGCCCCCTGACATTAACTTCTTAGTCTGCCATGCAGTTCACATGTGACATTTGGCGTGTGTTTCCATGAATATCCACATTCGACAGCAGCCATTACCAACCCCCCCGCATCAGTGCCTTCCTTTAACATCTTTATTTTCACCCACTCCTCCAACCCCACCTCCCAGCGAACACTTCCACGTTAAATGTCAGCAGAAGCCTTCAGGGAGGTAATGGTGTTTTCGTGCCAAAGACAGAATAACTGTATACCCATTACAGTACAGCAGTAAAATGGTGCAACCTCCTCCCACCGGGCTTTTGAAAATGCAATTAAATGCTGGGATGATAATAACAAACATAGAGGTAATCAGGTATCATTGCTAAGCTTTGCACGGTGATAGCTTTTGGGGTGGATCAGCCTGTAGTGAGTGTTTCAATATGCATCAGGACCTTTGCAAGCTGCCAGTTCACTGGAGTATAAACGAGATAGAAATGTGGGGAAAGTGTCTTTACCTCTGCATTGTGCAGTAGTTACAAGATACAGGTGTGGCATTTCTTTGTCCTGGAATACATTTTGCCTCTCTTCTCCAATGTGTGCCCACAAAGTAAATACACAAACAAAATGAATGAAATAGTAATGTGTCTGACCTTCCTCAAAGAGATTATACTAAAATAAATCCACATACTTTGCTTATACATGCACAGGCGAGCAAAGGGACAGAGAGAAGGTCTCAGGAAGTGTGTCTGTGTATATATGAGGATGACAGCTTGAGTAATGCAGTGAGTGTGTGTGTGTCTGTTCTGTAAGTCACTGAATTATTTACAATCTCAAACCCCTGACACTGCCTCCACTGTACTTATTACATTTTTAGAAAGCATCAAGGAAACAATCCTATTCTCTGGCCTCTTTTTGTTTTTATAGTTTCTGCCTGCATTTCCTGTTTCCTTCTCTCTGAGAAATGGTTCTCTCATTTTCTCACGAGTGTATAAGGCATATTGAATAGATAATAATGTCTTTTCCAAGACATGCCATGTCAGTCGAGTGGTTTTATTGCAAGTGATCACAAACAGCCATATAAAGAGAACTGCATATCCCATATGCATCCAAGTGCATTCTCTTCTTATAATCAGATCTCTTGATGCTTATAGCACTAATCCAAAATACATGACAAAGAACAGCAAATGCTGGTTGCAAACTTCCTTTGTGAGGACATGAAATCCATTAAGATAATATACAACCTATTGTTAACTGTTATGCCCCCAGAAATGTGTTCTTTGTGTTCTCTTTATCTCGCTATCGTAGCTTAGAGCGGTGTGTGTATTTTCGTAACCATGACAACACGAGAGCAGTTTACGCTGAGAGTCAGAAAGTGAATCTACTATGTGACTCGGGATATTAGCGTGTGGGCTCATTCAACCGCCGTTACAGGATTAATCCTTTTCTCTTCGCTAAGGCATAGTCTGTGAGTATAATTCATTTTGTACAATTAAGCGGTGAAGCGTTTTGAACCGTTGTCTGTTATTCGGTTAACTTTATTGTGTCTCATATAAGCTATGCGGCTAGGCTGTCAAGCTGTGATAATTAGCCAGATGCTTTGAGCTTATTGCATCTATAATACATTTCATATATTTCATTGTATTGTGTTTACAGTATATTTCATTGTATTGTGTTTACAGTTTCACAAAAAGTGCCCAGTAAAAACTTCTGGAATCCAATCGTCTGAGTCCTGGAGATTTTCTTGGGAGTGTTTAAGCTGAATGGAAACTTAGCCCATTACAGTGAAAAGACTGCAACGCAGCTAATAGGGATACGAGGATCGCCGCTGTACGGAGCTACTCATTATCGAGAGATAAGCAGCCTCCAATATAGCCTCGGAAAACTTCGCCGCAGCCGACATCTCCCGATACTGGAGACCCAACGACACGCAATGTCACAACGTAGCAATGCTGACAAAGGAAATGGAGACAACCAGTCAGAGTGTGTGCGCTCAAGGAGCAGTCGCTCATCTGGTACATCGTCTGGCTCAAAAATCAGCATAGCCATTGCCATGGCAAAAGCAAAGGCTGAAGCCGCGCAAGCTAGAGCGGCACATTCAAAAAGAGAAATCGAGCTTAAAGTGGAGCAAGCACGTATTCAAGCCAGCCTCGACGCACTAATCGATGAAAAAGAAAGGGATGCCGCCGTTGCTGAGGCGAACTCCCTAGTAGCTGGTCTGCAGGATATGGGTCTCGAAGTACGCAGCGAAGTTAACAGCCTGGTCCACCAGTCTGTCAAAGACCAGCGCGTAGCCGCCTTTGTCTCCGAACAGGCCAGCCTGAGCGCCAAGGGTCTATCGGCTACAGAAAATAACCTTCCCCCTTCTCAGCCAGTCACTCACCCGCATAACGCGGCTCAGACCCAAGCTGCCGCTCCTGCTGCTATTACGCCACACCAAGCTCTTCAGGGCCCCTGGAGAAGCGACGCACCAACACGACAGAGCTCCAAGTCACCCTTCTACCCCCCTCCAACTCCACTCCTACAGCAGAACCCCAAACGAGATTCTACGTTTCCCACGCATCAGCCCATCCACGGGACACTCTACGGAGGTGATTACGACCATTCTACAACCACTGACCTCATCAAATATCTCGCTCGTAACCACTTGGTGACTTCAGGTCTCACCGCATATGACGACCAGCCAATAAACTATTGGGCCTGGAAAACATCATTCCAGAACGCCATTGCCAATCTAGACCTGTCTGCTGCAGAAGAACTCGACCTCCTAACCAGACACCTGGGAAAGGAGTCAACAGAGCAGGTAAGAAGAATAAAAACGGTCAACATCAGGAATCCAACTATTGGACTGTGCTCAGCATGGGGGCGCCTCGACGAACTATATGGCTCCCCAGAAGCCGTCGAACAAGCTCTGTTCAGCAAACTAGAAAGCTTCCCAAAGCTCACGACAAAAGATCCACGGAGACTCCGGGATCTAGCCGACCTGTTGTCAGAGCTACAAGCCGCTAAAGAAGATGGCTACCTCGCGGGCATGTCGTACTTGGATACCTCCAGAGGAATTAAGCCCATCATCGAGAAACTTCCATACAGCATACAAGAAAAGTGGCTATACCACGGGACGAGATACAAACAAGAACATTTCGTCAGCTTCCCACCTTTCTCCGTGTTGGTGAACTTCATCCGCACCGAGGCGAAAGCACGTACGGACCCAAGTTTCAACCTCTTCACGCCAAGCCCCCCAAACGAGAGAATGAATAAATGGGAGAGGCCCACGAAGACGTCCGTTCACACCCACAAAACACAAGTCTCAGGCACTGCCAAGTTCGAGTCTAAGGAAAGCAGGGAACGTATTGACCCGAATAAACATTGCCCCCTGCACAAAAAACCCCATCCTCTGAGGAAATGCAGAGGTTTCCGCGAGAAGAGCTTAGATGATCGCAAACAGCTTCTGAAAGAACACTACGTCTGCTTTCGCTGTTGCTCGTCAACAGAACACTTTGCAAAGAACTGCACAGCCAAGATAACATGCACCGAGTGTGGTAGCGCTGCCCACGTGACAGCCCTCCACCCTCACCCACCTACCTGGAAATCTAAATCGTTCCCCTCCATCTCAGAGGATAGCGGGGAGGAGGACAAAGCTGATAACCAGGAGGTCAACGCAACGTGCACACAGGTATGTGGGGAAGGTCTGAGTGCTAGAGCGTGTGCTAAGATCTGTCTCGTCAGGGTGTTCCCAAACGGACGAAGAGAGGAAGCCAAGAGAATGTACGCTATATTGGATGAGCAGAGTAATCGCTCCCTCGCGCGGTCAGAGTTCTTCGAAGCCTTCAAGATCCCCGGGCGCTCGTACTCATACACACTAAAGACCTGCGCGGGACGTACGGAGACATCAGGAAGGAGAGCCAGCGGCTACACCGTAGAGCCGTTGGACGAGAAACTGAGTATCTCTCTGCCTACACTCCTCGAGTGTAACCAAATTCCCAACATCCGCGCGGAGATTCCCACCCCCGGTGTGGCCTATCATCATACCCACCTAAAACGCATCGCTGACAAGATACCACCTCCGGACCCAGACGCCAGCATTCTTCTCTTACTGGGCAGAGATATCTTACGGGTCCACAAGGTCCGAGAGCAAATAAGCGGCCCAGGAGATGCTCCCTTCGCCCAAAGGCTTGACCTGGGATGGGTCATCGTCGGAGACGTGTGCCTCGGAGGTGCTCACAGACCACCGGAGGTGAGAAGCTACAAAACAGCCGTTCTAGGGAACGGTCGTACAAGCCATCTCCAGCCATGTAACAACCAGATGAAAGTAACAGAGGTGTTTGAACAAGCACGTGACTATCAACAACATCCAGCGCGAACCCCGACGACGCTAATCGGAGACAATTTGGGGCAAACCGTCTTCGCTCGCACTCCCAACGACCACAAACTTGCTCCATCCAGGGAAGATTTGGAGTTTCTAAGGATAATGGAAGCCGAGTGTTGCCAAGACAGCTCCAACAGTTGGGTCGCACCTTTGCCGTTTAGGTCACCGAGGCAGCGACTCCCTAACAACAGGAAACAGGCTCTCGAACGCCTCGTCTCACTTCGGCGCTCACTGGAAAAACGACCACGGATGAAAGCCGACTTCCTAGAGTTTATGGAGAAGACGCTCAAGAAGGCGCACGCAGAAGCTGCCCCTCCCTTGCAACCCGGTCAGGAGCGTTGGTACTTGCCCCTGTTCGGCGTGTACCACCCCCGGAAGCCGGACAAGATCCGCGTGGTCTTCGACAGCAGTGCATCCTATGAGGGAGTATCGCTCAACGATGTCTTACTCAGTGGTCCCGATCTTAATAACAGCCTACTAGGTGTTCTTATGAGGTTTAGGAAGGAACAGGTTGCGATCACCGCCGACATCGAGCACATGTTCCACTGCTTCATCGTGAAAGAAGACCACCGGGATTTTCTCCGCTTCCTGTGGTATAGAGACAATGACCCTACCTCTGACGTCGTGGATTACAGGATGCGGGTGCATCTCTTTGGTAACAGCCCCTCGCCTGCCGTCGCAGTGTATTGCCTGCGGCGGGCGGCTAAGGCAGCAGAGGCCGACTACGGCAGCGATGCTAGGAGATTCGTCGACCGCGATTTCTACGCCGACGATGCCTTAAAGTCTTTCAGTACAGAGGAAGAAGGCATCGCAGTTCTCCAGCGAGCGCAGAAGATGCTCGCGGCTTCCAACCTCAGGCTGCACAAGGTTGCATCAAATTGTTCCGCGGTCATCAGAGCATTCCCCTCCCAGGATCGCTCTCAGGATTTCAATGGCCTGGATCTCTCCATCGATGATCTGCCTATCCAGCGTAGCCTGGGACTGTTCTGGAACATGCGCACGGACACTTTCACGTTCCAGATCGAGATCGATCAGAAGCCGTTCACCCGCAGAGGGGTACTCTCGACCGTGAACAGTCTATACGACCCCCTAGGGTTTCTAGCACCCATCACAGTTGATGGAAGACGGATCCTAAGAGAACTCACCTTGCAAGCGGAAGATTGGGACGCACCCCTTCCCAAAGACATGGAGACCGAGTGGACTAGATGGAAACAGTCTCTTCAAGACCTGGAGGGGCTCCAAATACCACGGCCTTATACGTCCCTCTCCACCACAGGAGCCCTAAGGAGAGAACTCTGCGTCTTTGCCGACGCATCCGTCAGAGCAATAGCGGCCGTAGCCTACATCAGGGTAACTGGCAAGCAGGGACAAACTGAGATTGGGTTTGTCTTTGGGAAATCGAAGTTGGCTCCCCAACCTAGCCTAACTGTCCCTAGACTTGAACTTTGTGCTGCTGTGCTCGCCGTCGAGATCGCCGAGATGATAGTCGCAGAGATGGACACAACGTATGACAACATCACCTACTACACAGACAGTAAGGTCGTACTGGGATACATCCATAACCAGTCAAGGAGATTTTATGTCTACGTACACAATAGGGTCCAACGTATCCTTCAGTCACCCTGTCCCGGCCAGTGGAAGTACGTTCCAACGCATCTTAACCCAGCTGACGTTGGGTCAAGAGCTGTAGCATCAGCCCTGCTCAGCAGTACACCATGGCTCAAAGGACCAGCCTTTCTTTGCGACGCATCAGGGCATCCATCCGAGCTTCAAGAGACGTACAATCTTGTCGACCCCGACATCGATGCCGAAGTGCGTCCACAGGTGACAACGAAACTCACCCATGTTGCTAAAGGCGTGGTACGCCCTCAACGCTTTGAACGCTTCTCCAAGTTCAGCACACTCCATGCAGCCATTGCACATTTGATCCACGTAGCTAGCTCCTTCGCTCGCTCGACGCAGGGCGAATGTCGAGGCTGGCACATCTGTCGTCCTACAGAAGAGGAGCTGCTGAAAGCCAAAGTGTGCATCGTAAAGAGTGTCCAGGGTGAGTGCTACGCGGAAGAGCTCAAGTGTATCGGTTCTGGAGTCGACATACCATCTTCCAGCAGCTTGTGGAGATTGCATCCCATTATGGACCAGGATCGACTACTCAGGGTAGGAGGTCGGATCGAGCAGTCAGGCTTAGGCATGAACGAGACTCATCCCATCATCATTCCTGGCCGGCATCACCTCGCAACTCTGCTTGTGTCCCACTATCACGAAGCAGTAAAACACCAGGGGAGACATCTTACTGAAGGTGCCGTTCGGGCCGCAGGTTTTTGGCTCGTGGGAGCCAAACGCTGTATCAGTAGTCTGCTCTACGGATGCATCACTTGTAAGAAGCTGCGAGGGAAGGCCGAACATCAACGGATGGCAGCCCTGCCGGCAGAACGGTTACAAGTAGCACCTCCCTTCACCTACATAGGTGTCGATGTCTTTGGACCGTGGGGCATCGTTTCACGCCGCACAAGAGGAGGAGTTTCGAACTCCAAGCGATGGGCGGTGATGTTCTCGTGTATGTGTTCCAGGGCAGTGCACATTGAGGTGATCGAAGCCATGAGTGCCAGCAGCTTTATTAACGCCTTGAGGAGATTCTTTGCGGTCAGGGGCCCCGCGAAGCAGATACGCTCGGACTGCGGAACTAACTTCGTCGGCGCTTCCCGTGAGCTGGGGATGGACAAGGAAAACTCAGGGTTCGACAGGGTGGAGAAGTACCTCAGTAAACAGAGCTGCACCTGGGTGTTTAACCCACCCCATGCATCCCATATGGGTGGCGCATGGGAGAGGATGATCGGCATTGCCCGCCGTATCTTGGACTGCATGCTGCTTGAACAGAGAAAGTCTCGCCTGACGCACGAGGTTCTGACCACGCTTATGGCCGAGGTAGCAGCAATTATGAACGCAAGGCCGATCATTCCAGTGTCATCCGACCCCGAGTCGCCCTGCATCCTCACACCAGCCATGCTCCTGACTCTCAAAACAGGCTCCGCGCCTCCTTTGCCGTCAGGCAAGTTCGAGGAAGCAGATCTCTTCAGGGAGGAGTGGAAACAAGTTCAGGGCCTGGCAGACATGTTTTGGAACAGATGGAGGCGTGAATACCTCAAAACACTGCAACTTCGACACAAGTGGCAAGGGAAACAGCCGAATCTTCAAGAAGGGGACGTAGTTCTCTTAAAGGATGATCGGGCAGAGAGAAATGAGTGGCCCATGGGCATCATCACGAAAGCCTTTCCAGGGAAGGACGGTCTGGTCCGGAGAGTCGAAGTGGAGGTCGTTAAAGATGGAAATAGAAGAGGATTCTCTCGTCCCATTACAGAAGTAGTTCTGCTTCTTTCTCCAAAGTCTGACTCTGCCAATTGATGTGGGCTCTTAAAGACCCCAAGCGGGGAGTGTTATGCCCCCAGAAATGTGTTCTTTGTGTTCTCTTTATCTCGCTATCGTAGCTTAGAGCGGTGTGTGTATTTTCGTAACCATGACAACACGAGAGCAGTTTACGCTGAGAGTCAGAAAGTGAATCTACTATGTGACTCGGGATATTAGCGTGTGGGCTCATTCAACCGCCGTTACAGGATTAATCCTTTTCTCTTCGCTAAGGCATAGTCTGTGAGTATAATTCATTTTGTACAATTAAGCGGTGAAGCGTTTTGAACCGTTGTCTGTTATTCGGTTAACTTTATTGTGTCTCATATAAGCTATGCGGCTAGGCTGTCAAGCTGTGATAATTAGCCAGATGCTTTGAGCTTATTGCATCTATAATACATTTCATATATTTCATTGTATTGTGTTTACAGTATATTTCATTGTATTGTGTTTACAGTTTCACAAAAAGTGCCCAGTAAAAACTTCTGGAATCCAATCGTCTGAGTCCTGGAGATTTTCTTGGGAGTGTTTAAGCTGAATGGAAACTTAGCCCATTACATTAACATAAATGGGCACTGGTATAGCCTGACCTGTTGAACAGGTGACCCATTTGCCACAAGACGATTGCAGAGGCCCGGGTTCAAATCTGGCCCAAGCCCTTGACCAGGTCTCTCTTTCCCAGCTTTCCTGTCTCAATAAAGACTAAAAAGCTCCACCAGAAAAATATGTGTCGCTTCATTATGACATTAAGAGACTTACAATATCTTTTTTAGAATCATATTAAAAACAGCGATGTGAAGTGATTGACTGAGCCAATACAGGAATACAAAAATATGATTCAGTCATTTCGTCAATGCAGTAGCCTTCAATTATTTCAAAGTAGGCCTAGTTTTTATTGATTTATTCTGTGAATGCAGAACCATGATTGACTGTCATAATAGCAATTTTCATTTATTCATAAAGATATACACAGCTCATTGATTCACTGCTCATTGCCTGAAGCCTCTTTTCTTCTCCTATTCCACAGTTCTGCTTTGATTCACTGTGTGTCAAAATGTGTGATCAAGAGGACTTAATATGAAAAACCACTGGTAGAATGTAACTAGGTAATATTCACTCAGTACTAGAAGTACAAAAATATTAAAAATGTATTTAAATATCTGTTACTTTGTTGCTACTTTTTTACTGTGATTTATTTTAAACCATATTTACTCATTATTTTACTATGTACAATATGTATGTAAAATATATATTAAATAAAAAAGAATGACATAAGATTAGAGATGAAACTACCCAGGACCATATAGGGTAAATAAGCTCCAGCAGTAATTGGATCATCAATAATTATGATCTAATAACACAGATGCTTCTGGCCTGGGCCATTTGGATGATAAAGCTCTGATGCTAGCACATCTATACCTTTACTAAAGAACAATTTGAATGCCAGATTTTGAAGGAATAAGTCAGAAAACGTGATCCTGATGATATTGGGTTCTCTGCACACAGCTGGAGTGTGTGATAACAACATGTGGATGTTACTGATTTGCTTAATTATCTTTTATCTTTGTATAACTCTCAATCCACAATGAAATGCATTAAAACATTTTTTTTACCTCCTTTTCCACAAGTTCTGGAGACAAACTATGAAACTGTGATTAAGTTGTCAAAGTGAAGACAGTAGACCGCTGGCTCTCAGCTGGTTATAACTCTGCTCTGCCCGCTACTGATCTCACCTGTTGACTATGCTGTCCAACACACAACTGTCCTGTCACACTGAATATACTTTTTTGTTGTTTTTTTAGATTCCATGTTGTGAACCAAATAACTCTTTATGAACTCCTGATGCGTCAGGATATCACAGATGTCTAACATCATTCAAAGTTGGGTAAATTCTTAAAGATAACAGCAAACCATTAATCTTAACGCACATATTGCGCACATCAGGTAACCTGACAACGTGTGTAGCTTTCTCTAGTAAGGCAAATTTACATTGTTTAACAGAACAGCTGGTACTGTTAGATGTGTCGTAACTTTGAAAGCAAACACGAGACCAGCCTATTTAAGGTGTAAACTGTAATTTAATGTATATGATAATCAATGTTCACACAGTAGAGCCATAGAGAGACTTTACCTAAAATGTCCCCACAATGGAGGTTACAAGCTAGTTTTGCTACTGCTATGATGGTTTATCTTCTTATCTTCCCACCCTCCCCTCAGTATCACAGTTGGCAAAAGACAGAAACCTGGGATTGAGAGGAGGGGGGAGTGAGGGTGCAGTACAAAATGAGGGATGGAAAAGCAAAGGGCGACCGAGAGAGTCTCCGTGTTTCTCTTCCAGGCCTTTGATGTCCTGAGAGACTGAAGAGAGGAGAATAGATGAGTGGATGGAAAGGAGGAGAAGGACGGTGCTGTGGGGTAGGTGTGTGTCAAGGAGTTGAGGTGGTTTCATTTCTTGCCAGTGTGGCGTTTCTCTCCCAGCAAATTGGCTCCAGCGATTAAAAGTCAGTGAGGTGAGTGAAAGGAAAAAGGAAGCTGAGGAGCATGCGAGATCGGGTGGGAGATTTCCCAGCGCTCCTTTCACTCTTCCTCTCTCTTTTTTTCCTTTTTGGTTTATTTCACCTTCCTAAGCATTTTTTCCCAAATATAATACCACATCAACATTATAACCTCTTCACCATTAGATTAAAAATAGCAGATCCTTCCCAATCAACTTTTGTTCACACATTTAAAACTAAACCTGCATTTAACAGCATCAGACAAAGATGTGCTGTTAGATCAAAATCAGCCTATGTGATGACAACAGTCACAAGATGGCTCACATTTACATGAACACAAGGTTTTGCATATACACCCAGACATTCTTGTTTGACTACATAATATCTGTAATCACTTTTTGACCAGTGAAAACCAAAGTAATGTGGGATGTCACATTGCTGCAGTTCAGATCTTTTCTTTACGAAGCACGATTTAAGAATAGCTGAAGGACTATAATCTTAATTTTAGCATAAGTCTTTATATAAAAGTGGTGACCTTTTACAAAGCCCTCACAATCTTCTGCTCATTAATCTTGAAATGTCAAATGAAGCAAACTTAAAGAAAATTACTGTGATTGGTTCATGTAATAAAAGTGATGAAACTATTCGCACTTCTAAAATGAAAAGACAGGAAAATGTAATTAAATAGGACTGAATTACCTTGCTTTATGTAGAAAATGTAGAAAATGTTAACAACTGAGGTTTCATATTTCCCCTTGTCTAAAAGCAACGGTGAGATTATTCTGGTGGCTAATCAGCTACTGTAGCAGCAGTCCCAGGAGTGAAGGAGAGAGCCGTGGTTTCAGCACCATGGACAGCTCTGCTGGGCTGTTGCTGCTGTTGTTTGTTCACACTCACTACGCCAAGCACAGGTCTGAACATGGATGAACACCACCACAGAGGATTCTGTTTCTGCACAGCAGTCTGGTGCAGAGAGATCCCCAGCATGAATGCTGTGTTGTGTTGTAGTATGCAGGAGACCCAGGGACAGATAACATGGCTTTTCCATTAGATGAAGTAGTGAAGTGCCAAATGTAAAAACCAAATGCACATATCGCCATCTATCTGGAGAAAAACACTGCACAAAATTATAGTAAGCTATATAATACCCTAAATACAAAACAAGAGTGATAGTTGACCAAATGTTAGACAATGACTACATGTAATATTGTAAAAACTCTGTAAAAAATCTCCACATGACCAAGCCCCACATCACATATTTGACATGCTGGCAGTGAGAGAGTTTGGTGCATCATTCATTGACTAAAAACATGACGTATTACTTAAAACACATAAGACGCCTAACGTTAGCAACTTCAGCCATCAAGACTGCTCTCCTTGAGGGTTGTTGTAACATGTTCATTGACATGAATGGCAAAAGAGGAAGTTGTATGAGGCTGAGTCAGGCACCAACCTCGTGGACTTGAAAAAAAGCGGATATTGGAGAATCAGGGTTCGACTGCGAACCTGAACTGATAAAAAGAAAAAGACAAAGTGCCAAAAAGTGCAATTCTTTCATTGGCCACTTAAAACTGGTGAGTCAATTCCTGTGTTAAAAAGCCATCTTGATAATTTCCCTCTTAATACAGAGATGGCAGTCTGCTAGGTGTTACCTGAACTAGTTCTAATCGCTGAGCTAGATCTCAAAAATGTTTGCAGTGTTTCTTCCTTTCATAATATGGTCTGTTGAAATGTACAGCCTGTCCAAGGCATTTGCACTCCAGGTTAAATTCTAATAGCATACTAATTAGCACGGGAATCAAGTATAGTTATCAGTGAGCTTGCATGTTTACAGTTTGTAGATGCAACTTGCTAAACAAGCCTGATAACAAAGACTGATGGCATTAAGTCCTAATTTAGCACTTTGGACTGTAGCCCAAATATGTCACTTTGACTGAGCGCATCAGTCTTTACTGTAGGTTTAAATGCAACATTATATGTTGATATATCATTATGCACGTTAGGGGCTGCTGTTCTTAAGCGCCCTAATTGATGGTTAAACTGTGTGTTTTGGCCTCGTTTTTTGTTGTCTCCAGACCTCTGCCCATATTTCCACCAGCTTTTTCCTTTTCTTGCTTCGTTGGTGTGTGTGTGTGAGTCTCTTCTTCAGCCCATCTGTTTGTAACTGTGCACGTCTGTCTGCCTTACACCAGACTAAACACACACAGACACACAGACACAGACACACACACACACGCACACATACATTCTGCTTTTCATTAAATATACCAGTGACAGGATATGACAAGCTCTCCCAGCTTTTTAATTTAGCGCTGGTGTCCGCCCACCTCCTCAGAGAGCTGGTCTAAAACCTGTCACTGCCAAAAGTTGAGGGATGACAAGGTAATTAATAGTTTCACTACAATGCAGCCAACTCTTTTAGGAGCTGGACAGACAGGATGAGCAGAAAAACAAGGAAGCATGTGGAGAGAGGAGAGATTAGGAGGCAGGGATGAGCAAAAAATATTGACAGACAGAGCAGGAAGATGAACAGAAATAGTCTGGTAAACCAGACGGCCCCTCTTGACACTAATCACATGATGTAGAGGATGCAGATATAAATGTATCAATGCAAAAACAAACAAGCACAAATCAGATTCAAGTTTCATTGTTTCTCAGAGCTCTAAGCAGATCTGTCGGCCAGGACTCTGCGGCTGAAAGGCTGCCAAAAGATGAAAAATAGCTCTGGACATTTTATGAAGCCATTAATCAGCAGGGCAAGCACCCTCACAAATATTTAGGATCTCTAATTCAGACAGAGTTTGCCACTGTGTTTCATCCATCTCATGATGAAGCATCCTCCAGTGACGTATAGAGGTTATATATGCATATTCTTCAGGGTGGAGAGATCAGTGGCACTCAAGCTGTCTTCAAGGTCTTTGATAGATTGTTGATGCTGCTCATAAAGCCGGTTTGCAACTAAAAGTAATTCAGCATGGAAAGACCAGTGGAATTTGATGGTCAGGTAGCCAACAATGAGGGAGCTAAAAAGCTATGGGAAGCAAAATAATTCAATTTAGGAAGCAAAAAAAAAAAAAAAAGGAAATCACAAAGTTCTTCTCAAGAGATTTCAAAGCTCTCACATGATATAACAGCTTTTAATTTGGTTTCAAAGTTTCACATTATAGTGTTCAGAAACCTGAGACCGGAACATGTTACAGTACTATTACTGCAGTCTCCAGAAACAACTGCTGACTTTCTCCTCTTACAACCAGAGATGGGCAGTAACGCGTTACTTGTAATCTGATTACTTTTTTCAGGTAACGAGTAAAGTAAGGGATTACTATTGCAAAAACAGTAATTAGATTACCGTTACTTTCCCGTAGGAACGCTGCGTTTCTGCGTTACTAAAACCGTGATTTTTTTTGCGCGAATGTCTCGTGACAATGATGTAAGCAAGTGCGACGTCCGTGACAACGGCTGTGTGCAGATCAACAATGGATAATATATCGAGTGCGGGAGAGAGTATGAGCGTGCAGCGTTTAAAGCGTGGAAGTACTGACCTTATTTTGAGTTTGATTCCATAAAAAGTGACAAAAACATTAGCGTCCATCGTGCGTGGGAAGAAAACTTCTTTTTTACAGCGAAAAAACCCCTAAACTTCCAAGCAAGCACCGAGTAGCTATGACGTAATGGGAAATTCACAGAGAAACTCGTGGATTCTTCAACTGACCGCTGCGGCACACCTGCACCAGGGTAAACCTCCGCCTAACCCACTCACTCCTGCTTTACAGGTGAAAATAGAGCAACAGGACTGCTAGTCTTTGATTTTATTTACTTTCTGCTGTGTTTCACTTGCATCTATTTGAAAGAGTGAGTGTAAACACAAAAAAATATTTTATTTTATGTGCTGGAATGTGCAGAAAATAAGTTTAAATGTTAAACAAGTTTCTTCCAGTCAGAGAGTGTTGCATATAATTAAATTTTTGCTTGATGCATAAAGTTAAAAGGTTAAAACTAACAAAACAAGTTTTAAAAAGAGACGTTTCGTTTCCATTTGATTACATTCTGTATGATGAATTATGCAGAAAAAGTAGAATTGGGCTGAAAGATCTATCGCTTTATCACCTATTCAGGTTGTAAATCGTGTTTTTAAAAAGTAACTAAGTAACTAAGTAATTAATTACTTTTGAAAATAAGTAATCAGTAAAGTAACGGGATTACTTTTTGGGGGGAAGTAATCTGTAATTAGTTACTGATTACTTTTTTCAAGTAACTTGACCAACACTGCTTACAACACACTGCCAAACCCTGATTTGATTCCTTCCGAGTTCAAAAAAGATGAGAAATGTTGGGAACATCTTGCTCTGAGTGGATTCACTGTCACCATCTTCTCTCTCTTTTTTTTTTTTTTACTTTATCCAGTTAAAGGAAATTGGATAATATTCTACATCAAAGTTTCCCTGGTGATGAATGCTGAGGCAAAATTTACAGTGAGTAAATTAGACCACCTAGATGATTAATAAATTAGTGAAAGAAATGATCTTGCTTTACCAGGAGCAATTTGACAAAAAAATTGGTAGGGGGTGGGGGTCATGTGACTACAAATTCAAATAGATGTAAGGACTTCCATTACACTGACAACTCTCCGCTTTGACAGCCTATGAGGGCTGTAAACACACATCCACGTGCACATCTCCTCTCCGAATGTCACAACATCATTATCATGCAGTATTGATCCCAGCGAGAGTGATCCATTTGAATTCCAATCAGGATGAATGTGACAGTTCCTTGGCTGCAGCACCGCCGCTGTTTTGGTCTTGGCAGTAAACACAGCATTGTTAGTCTTTTCACGACCACAGATGGCCACAAGATGCTGGAAACTCCCTCTAAAACATCCACCGATTAGTACCTGGGCTCTGTGTGTGTCGTCACACTGTGCTATTCACCCCCAGGTACAAATATGTGTTTTCACTTAAATAGATTAATTCAGCTTAATCATTTTTTAATCCTGAATGATATATAGGGTTGTGAACGTGTTTTTCCTCCTCTCCTGATTTCTTCTATATTTGCATCGAATATGATTACATGACTCAAGTAAATACGAAATGCAGCTTTTAAATGATGATTTTATTTATTAAGGGAAAAAGCTATTCAAATCTGGCCCTATGTGAAAAAAGTAACTGGTATTGAGTTTTTCACATCACCTTCCTTGTTTTCACAGACTTGTTTTAAATTCAGTCACGCTGGAGACTTTTCAAGGGTGAATCTACTATTTAAAGTCATGCTAAAGAATTTCAGTAGGATTTAAATATATTAAATGAAATCATCACTTAAAAAACTGCATTTACTACTTACTCGGGTCATCTTTTTTCTAATATTAAAATATGCAAATATACAAAAAATCTATAGATTATTGGCTCTTTCTGGTATCCCAACAGCATCTACACAAAAGCATCTGAGGAAGAGTCTGAGGACAACGCAGGCAAAGACCTAATCATTTTCAATTAAACATGGAGGAGTGGAAGCAATGTCAGTATTTTTATAGGTATGTGTATGGCCTTGGAGATGCCTGTGATCACATGGTCATATTTATAGAGCTTCTTCTAACACTGCTAAAAGAACTAGCAGCTCTACGTGCACTGAGCATGAGCTTACTTGTTCTCAGTTTCTTTTCTCCCTCTGATCTTAATGCCAGTGCAGATAATACGAGCTAATCTTATCTCTTCTCTCAATCACTATGATCTCGTCTATTCAGTGTCATTAGCCTGGCAGACGCCCATGTTTCCTACAATCACTTTTACTATTTCAATTTTCTTTTTCCTCCCCCACTCCCTCGCTCTGATTCTGAGCAGTGCATTAGCATCGACAATGCCACTCAAGAGTTCAAGTGCTCTCTCCATTTCTCACTCTTCGCCTCTCCCTCCATCTCTGCTGTCTCCTTCAATTGTCCGCCACCTTCCTATTGGTGGCCAATCATGTGACTGATGAGAGAAAACTACTGTACAGAAATCAAATCACATAGCAGCGTGCACGGAAATGCACAATGTGGTTAGCCTCTTTGCCTTTGCGTATTGCTGCTTCATCCACATTGTTATTATGTTAAAGGTGTGGACAACATAAAATGATAAGTACTGCAATTACACGGCAATTTAACACTCATCCAGGGCTTTGGCTCTACCCAGAAATCAAACATGTGATACATAGGATTACCTGATTTTTCCTCCCTCCTTTCTCTTTTCTGCTGTAATGGAAAATAATCATGGAAGCTCTGTGGTTCTGCAAGATTGTTTATTTTAATGAACCGCGCTGTCAGGGGGAATAGGAGGAATACTTTTGGCTGGGTACTAAAGCTAAACTTGTGCATTGTTGGTGACATATTGTATTTGGGTAGCAATGATAAGCTGCTAATGAAAAACGTTGGTGAGTAATGTCGGCCATATTAAAAATCAAACAACTGCGGCAGCCTGCAGTGAGGCTAACCCGTAAAAAAAAAAAAAAAAAAGTACGGTTAGCTGCATCTGCTTTGCATCAAAGGCCGAAGCGCGGAGATTCTCATTACAGCTCCTCTTCCGTTTCATCACTTTCATCCCAAGGCCATCCACCTCCCAAACACAGATAACAGAAGCACCCCAAATATCTCTCTTTAAAGGAACTACTTAAAAATATGCAGTCAAAGAGAGAGGGACTGTGAAGAGTGTGAAGATCCTCTCAAATAATTAAGAAGTGAGGCATGCATTGCAGATAATGAGTTTCTAGCATCACTGACTACACAGTATTCCCCTGTCTTATCACCTGCTGCTGTCAGTCACTAATGAAGTTGCCATTTCCAATTACTGCTCCCTATTAGGAATCATTATTAGGCCTGGGCTGTTATTGTGGCTGCATTTGAGGCTGGGGATGGAGAGCACATGCACACAGTGCAGAAGTCAAATCACAGCCTTACTGAAGGGTGATGAACATATTGTGGAGGTTTTCATGTCTTGAAACAAACTTGAGTTCTTCTCTAGAATACATCAGCATCATATTACCCATAAATACTGTACGCTTGTGTGGTTTGATGATTACGTTTGCTGTGACTATCTAGACAGAGGGGAGGTATTAAACTTAGATGATATAGCTTATTTTCCTTTCAAATTAGAAGCACAACACTGAAGTAGCGGAGCTCACCCTAACTCAGTTCAGTGCACCCAGATATTCTGCTGCTACAAAGCAGCTGTAGCTAAAGTAAGAACACTTTAGACAGACTGTGCAGTGGAACTGACAGTTTGCTGATTTTACAGACCTCTATACTTATGCTAATGGTAAACCTTCAATCGGCCACATTTTTTCTTCAGCTGTTTACCACTGTATTTCAATTGTCATTGCAGTCAGAGTGGCAAAGAAACAAGTGCTGTTGATCCTAGACACTTTTGTCACTCTACTGACTAATTAGCTTCGGTGTAATGGTATATTTACTTACTTTTACTGCAGTTAAAACGCAGTATGGCAGACAAATGGTGTAATTCAAGAAACCTAATCCTCATGTTAAGGTATGAAGAATGGTTTATCTTTCTCATTTTTCAGTATGCACAAGACCCACATCGTAACACAGACATGAGTTTCTCACTGTCAGAATTCAATGATAAAACAGAAGTTTAGAGTTATTATATATAAGGAGCTCAATTTTTTCTCTTACAAAAACGTCTCACTGACTAGCTCTTACAATATCTTCAATCCTTGACTTCATACTGTGTGTGTGTCTATAATTTGGTGTATGAATTAGTCAAACCTACATGTTTCAGTTCATCAAGAAAATGTTAATATTAGGACAACATAGCAAGATTAAATACAAAAATGTAGTTTTAAATGACGATTCTCTCTTTAAGGGAAAAATCCTACTCATATCTACCTGGCCCTATCCAAAAAAAAGTAATTGCTCACCCAAATCATAAATTTACTATGATTAACCACAATTTTTGGAAAGCTGAGTTTAATTTCGCAAGCCTTTCCCAGGCTAGATTACTGCCAGATCTGTTGAATCAAGGAATTACTTAAATAGACTCTGTCTGACAAAATAGGAAACAAAGTCATTGACATTTATCAGTCTGGGAAGGGTTACAAATCCATTTCTACGGCTTTGGGACATCAGTGAACCAAAATGAAATCAATTATCCATTAAAAGAGAGAGCCTGGAACAGTGGTGAACCTTCCAGGAGTAGCCAGCCTACCAACATGACTCTAAGGGCACGTTTGACAACTAATCAGACCACAAAAAAATCCAAAACATCATTTAAGAACTGCAGTAGTCAGTTAAGCTCAGTGTTCATGATTCCACAATAGGAAAGTGACTGGCATCCATGGGAGAGATCCAAGAAGAGAAACACTGCTGACCAAAAATAAAACACAGGCTCGTCTCACATTTACCAAAACATCATGAGTCTTTTGGGAAAATATTCTGTGGACTGATGAGAAAAAAGTTGAACTTGAACTAAAGTTTAACAGCAAAAACTAACAGCAATTCACACCATCACACCCCCAGTAGAACAAGTGGTGTTATGATGGAAACACTAAGAGAGGGCAGAACTCCTCCACAGCAATGTAGAGTTCTTGCATTTTGTATTTTCTTAAGCTTATGCTTGTCTAATATTAGATAAACTATTCTAATATTAGATATTAGATATTTACCCAAGAACACCGAAAGCTAAGCTGGACAAAGAGTTGCCTTCAAGAAACAGAGAAAGAAACACACATCCTCATCTGTCACTTCAGAGGAATTTTATTGCTTTGTGTCAGCGGGCCTTAGTAAGAGAGCAACACATTGTGTTTTTGCGTATGCATTTCCTACAAGGTGAATGTGTGCTAGAATGTGTGTACGTGGGTATTTGCGCTGAGTTTCTGACACGCCTGATCACCACTGTCTGCAATCAGTAGTCTGTCTGCTCTAATGCAGCACCTTATCAATCTCAATGCACAGGACTTGCCTCTCTGCTCTCACACTCAGCAGTTACAGATAAAGCATGGCGGCTGGCAGGACAGAGGCAGAAGCTACACCCAAAAAACTTCATCTCAAAGACAATTCAGTTATTATAGGCTGGAAAACTAAATGTATATACACTATCAGCTTTTATTGTGATGTGTGTGTGTTGTGGGGATAACCTTGGATAATAATTGTTGCACATACAGCAGTCCAAAATATATTTAATGGGTACTTTTCTGACAAAAAAAACTTCAGGACTTTTAATATCCAATGAATTTCAGGCTCATTTCTTGCAGTAAAACTTCCTCCAGCACACTGTGAGTTGCATTTCTGCAGTGCTAAAGCTCATGGAAGATTAAGTAAATTAGCCCCTTTTGTACTGGTTATTCAGTTCTGATTATAGTCAGCGAGCAAAAACAGAGAACAAATTGTTTGTGGTAACAGGTTTTTTAAAATGCCTGTAGTATAACAATTCTAGAGCAATCAGTAATGTTCAGTGCTGCAAGCCCCAAACTGAAGTTACTAAGAGTGCAAAATATTTAACTTAATAGAAAACAGCAAAGTGCTGCGTGCTGGCTACTGTAACCATTTGCAACATGTTACTCATCTACTAGGCAGAGAGGAAGACTGTGTGCACCTTGCTTACATACTTTTAAAGGCCAAATTAAAACAAGAAACGATATTATCTCATGCTTTAGTGCGTTTTGTGAGTCTGCAGGGGTCCATTGTCCATTGTGCAAATATACACATAGACAAGCTGTAGTGGGGATGAGTAATTCAAATTATGCATTCTATCACAAAAGTACGCAAATGTCCTGCAGTGAATTAGTAAAACAAAGTAAAGCTCTTGCGAAACAAAGACCCCACCAGCAATAAATCATTGTAATGTTAGTATTTTCTAGCACCAAATAAAGGGTAGCCTAGAGTCGCAGCTGTGTGGTCATTAAACTTCAACTGGCGCCGGACGCTCACTGAGTAGCTAATCCAATGTGGCGGCAGCATTAACTGGAAAGAACTTCATGTTACTGATAATGTAATTAGCTGCAGTTCTAAGTGAGTCGAACCCTAATTACATGCAAAAACCTGCAAAATGTAAAAAACTGGCACTGGTGTAAATTTGGACTAAAACAGATCCAGCCTGAAGATTAGCAGACATTCAAAACTTTAACCATGTCAATGTTCAGGTGTCTAAAATCTGTGTTCTTTTATTTCATGTGACCCTGGAGAACATGTTACAATGCCTGAAAAGCAGAAAGAGAAACTGCAAAGAGAAGATCCTTGGACAATTCAGACTACGTCTTTCAGACCTTGAGTCTCTCTTTCAGCTACATACAAGCTCTTCTGCTATTGTCACATTTTACCATAAAAGAATTCAAAATTAACCACGGGAAAGCAGAACACGGTGAAAGAGCTGGAAGGTGGTGGGTCAGTGCAGTACTCTCCAAGGGTTTACACTGGCCCTTTGTTTAAAAGACAAAAGGGTGATGGAGTGAGAGATGAGGCACGAACAAGGCTGTTTGACTGTAGTGATGCATGAGTGGCTATTTCTGCTTTCAGTGCCCCCACCTCCCCTGAAGGACATGGTAGAGGAGATGAAGTGGGCAGAGCGCTTAAGGAAAACAAAGGAGGTAGGCTGCAGACTGGAGAGTGGGATCACGAAAGGAAAAAGTACACTGCATTTTTGCAGATCTTATTTATTACAAAAAGATACAGTAGAACGAATTGTTACATTTAAATTCAATGTCTTTTTTATTCTTCATTTTGATATATATATTTGCTTCATCAAAAACATTTGTTGTTCAACCAGTACTCTACTGTACACTACAAGCCAAAAAAAAGAGGCCTGAGTCAGTGAAAGACAGTCGATGTCACCAAGGACAACTGCTTTGCTAATTTCACCAAGGGGCTGAGCCCATCTGCCGTGTACCTACACTGTGGACAACAACAGGATGACCTCAGCCAAATTACCGAGTGCTCTCTTCTCCGTCTCCACTTCCATTTAACGCACTGACAGACACGGAAGTCTTTGCCTTGGGGAACCACAATGTCCTTATGAGCAGAGGACAGAAGGTCTTTAAAGAGAAATAAAAATGACAAAAAGGCAAGTATCTTCTTTTTTATTACCAGACATGCCACAAATCTATTAATATACAACCTCACAGTTGATCAGGATTCGCTGCATTTTAGGGGTTTCTAGGGCAATGAAAAACACACATTTAGACACTGACAAACTGCTACTGGATACACTCTTTCACCTTTTCCTTTTACCTTGTTTTCCAATGTCTGGATGTCAATAGAACATACGCATGCAGCTGTGGCTACACTGCATCATTTGTCTCTACAGCAATCCAATAATCATTTACAGCCGTGATGGCATCAGTCAGGGGAAGCTAATAACCCAGTCAATACTGGTGATGACAGTGGACAGCTGTGGTGGCCAGAAAATCAGTGCTAGCTAAGTGTTTTGATTGGTGTCTAGTGAGAAAAATAGGAGCTGCATAATGAACAGTTCACTAAACACAGGTGGAGTTAGTGGAGAAAGATTTGGAACTGGCTGGATGAGGTTTTGCTTTATTGTAGCTTCCTTTGCAAGTTTCTCTTCTAAGTAGGTCAAAGGCTGCGCCCATAAATTATATTTTTGGGTTAGAATACAAAGCACATCCTGCACAATCGCATAGAGTTCAGCCATAAACACACACATACATCAATACCAGACGGGCCGGTTGGTAGGCGCATTTTTCTAATAAGGAAGACACCTGTGGACAGAATTTGTTTTGCTGCCAAATCCTGAGATAAACATGGTGGCTAAATCTGCAGGTGTGAAAAACTAAATCCTAACTTGAACTCCGTTTTATCAAAATAAAAAAAGATAAATGAATTAATATTAAAAAAAAGTACCTGTTTAACTGTGTGGCTCCAGTAGCACCAACAGCAAAGCTTAGCTTAATCCAAGTTAATCCAAACATTAAAAGATCATCTGTCTACACAGTAATTTGCAAGACCAGGAAATATACTGAAGACAACTGAAGACTTTTTACACAGCTTCCGCTGCGATGCGAGTCCTTATTAACTCTTTTACTGTGTTATTTAATTAAATAGAATGGATGCGATCTGTACTTTGGTTATAACTCATCTGCAAAAGTAAAACTGATGTTATAGCAAGCCATAGTAGAAATGTGTGGGCCTGTTCTATGCGCTACAGAGAGCGACAAACTGAGCACACTACGTGGTGGGTGGATGCAGTCGTCCATGTCTGACTGTGCGAGTGTTTGTGTACTTGTGTTTCTTCAGCATAACAGGCACAGCGGTCGAGCCCAAGGGAAAGTGAAAAGCCTGCCTCTTTGGTTTGCAATACAAAGGTTGCACTGTGCAGTATGTCATGCTGGTTATTGACTTTAATGGTAAATCCAGACACCACACATCTCTATATCAGCCCTCAGTGAACATCGACCACCATGTCACCTACGTACTGCTACTTAAAAGTGCTGCTGATATTGTCTCTATACCAGGACTGATTTGGCTTTAAATAATAAGCAGACATTATAGACAAAGCCTCCCGTGGTAGCCATCCCCCGCAGAGGTTACAGAGAACTTTGCCTTTATTTCTAATCTCCAGGTAGTGCTTTTATAAAGCTCTGTGCGAAATATCCTTTTCATGCTATTTTTCCCCATCACCTCCTACACCCCAAGAGCTGTTCTTGGATCGTTTATGTTTTGGCTTTGTCTCCCCTTTGAGCCTTACGACACCGGCTAACATGCGTTACTGCCTGGTAACCACACTCGAAGCTCCATCTAGGTGACCTCATGAATTATTTTAATGCCATAAGTTTAAGCTTTGTGTTTGCTAGGCTGGGCTAATGAAAGAAACATAAATCCCCAGTGGGAGCTCAAACTGAATGAATGTGCAATGGCGAGTGCATTAGCTACAGCTTTGTTTGCCACCTTAAAGCATAAAATAATCACGTTTAGAAGAAAAGCAGCTCTGCAGGTCTCTACCCAAGGGGAAGAGAGAGGTCACTCGTGAATAATTCACCAGGCAGCGTCAGAGTTGAGTCAGTGGCAGTAGTTGAAGGGAGACTTTGCCCAGAACCGTGTTGCAATTGGCTAAAAAATTGAAGGCTTCAATCAGGAGCTGACACACTCGTGGGTCAGGCCCATGCAAAAAACAAGGAAAAAAAAGACGCATAGTAAATAAAAGTAGCTGCCAGATGAAAGTGAGAGAACAGCAAAAATGGAGACACAAGAGGTGAGATATGGAAGTAGAACATGGGGGCAGGAGGTGAGGACAGTGAGGGAGGTGACTGGACTCTCAACAGCTCAGCTCAACAATGCGCTTTTATGCGCCTTCGAACTCTGTGGCCAGGCGCCCACTAGATTTTATGTACACACTTATACACAGCTGAGAGCTACCAGTTTTACAGTTTCCCCCATTTGTAAATCAATTTCATTTTTTGTATGCTGGAACATTCCTGGTTTATGGGAGCTATGGAGGTAAAGTACGGCTTAAGGGAAGAGTCCCTCTCTTTCCTCTTTCTTACAAGGGCCCAGACTCCCTTCAGGTCTAAAGTGGAAGTCTCGCTTGCTTTTGATTTAGAAATTCTGTTATGAAAATGTATTCACTTCCAGTCAGTGTTAAGCCAACACTTGTTCTTACCTTTGGCAAAAATTTCAGTGTGCTGTTTATTGTCTACAGTATAGACTACACCTGTGTAATAATGTATGGAGGAGCTCAAATACCGCTGCTTTTCTGCTTCTGTGTCTCGTGGCACTCCAAAGCTAAGTTACATTTGCTATGCATTTTCTTCCGCCTCCTGAATTTCAGTGCTTGCCTATTGATCGCGGTGCTATTCTCGGCTTCCCCTCAGTAGCCTCACTCTGTGATTGCTAGACCTAACGTGATTGGTGTCACCAGTGGGTAACAGACATGCAAGTTCATAAGCAGAAACTGAATGCGGAAAGAGCTGTGAGTGAAACAGAAATATCAGAATCCAGGTGACAGCTAACCCTTCTAATTTAACTAAGTAAGAAAGGAGAACAAATATGTAGATAAACTGGGGAATTACAGGTGTGCTGAAGACACTGCAAGAGTTGAATACATTGCCGTGCATTGCACCAATCCATGAACTGAAAAGCATCAACTATTACTATGAAATGTGTGCAATTTGCTATTAAAGCGTTATCAACGACTAGTGCAGAGGAGATATTCTGTGGAAAATGGTGAAGCGGCTAAAATAACAGCTGAAATTCATCTCTGGCTGGGAGCTATTCCATCACCCATCGTGTCAGGTGAACTTCAACGGCATTTTTACTTTTTGTACAAATGTGGATAAAGTGACAGTGCAAAAAAATGGCTTATGTGCCCAATTACCTTAATTGACAGGCAATTTTGCCTGTAGCTGGCAGCTATTAGCAAGTCATCACCTTCTGTTGGCAAGGCTGCTTCCAAATAAACCCCCCCCCCCCCCTGCAGAGACAGAGTAAGTGCAGTGACCTCCAGTACACTCAATTAAGGAACCATAATCCAGGACGGTGGGAAGCCCTGACTAACTCCTAACTGGTGGTCTTTTTATGTATGAGGTTAGCTTAAAGACGGGAGTGAATGCACTGTGGGGAAATCAAGGCCTCTCCGCAGGCCTGTCACTCAACCAGAATTGCTTAAGACTGAATTAATTTCCATCTTCAAACAAATTGGGTCATTGCAGTGCATTTGTTCCTTGCTCTTCTTCATACTCATAGTCATGATGAGCTGCTATAAATATCCCTGAATTATTGTGTCTAATTGTAAATATAGCTCCTGAAAGAGAGGTAAAACAAGTAAAAGGAACTATTTCTGTACCAGAATCAGATGAAAGCTGAATTTCTCAAGCATCTGTTGCTTCATAGTGAAGTATCCTTTACATTGCATCAAGGGATAAACTTTGATCTAGTTGGCAGTCTGTGCTACAGATACAGCAGTCGTATTCTCAGTGAGGTCTGATGGATGAAACATTAGATTGAAACATTGGATTTTCAAAAATACTGTTGAAACACTGCTGGGCCTCCTTGCCAGCTGTGATGGACATCACATACCTTGTCTAGCATTGCCGAATCGGTTACTGGTGCAAATGTAATGGCTAGCTGCCAACAAATCTGCCAATAAATCTGCCCTTTACATTTGTTTCCTGCTATACCAGTTAGTAGAGTGTTGAAGAATTACTGCTGCATGCAGGGTGGACCCTACCCCAGCTGCCAAAGGGTGAGAGGCAGGGAACACCAGGTCAGGTCGCTGGCCTGTCACAGGGATAAAGGGTAATTTATGGTCCCGGCTGTGTATACATTTCTGTTTGAGAAATATACTATCACTATCACATTCAGACCTACGGCCAATTAAGAATGACACATTAACCTGACCTCCATGCATATCTTTGGATATCACTGTGCTGCCCTGCTGCAGACATCCTTTTGGTAAAATTAGCTATTAATCAGTTTGACTTGAAATAATGTGCACACATCAATCATCATGACACAACTTAGCAGCACAGGTAACACCCATTTAAATCCAATCTCACATACGATCATGTAGAATAAAGGTTGGAATTGGCAGTCGCATACTTGAGGTTCTCGATGACTGCTTACAGATGAATCTTGCGGAGTCGCCAATCAAGGCTTTCAATCAGTGAGCAAATGATAAACAAAGACAAAGAGGAGGAATCTTTGAAGGCTGGCATTAGAGTGCAAGAGACTGACAGACTATCAACACTGTAATCCACCAGGGAGCTGCTCTAATACACCTAAACGCCCAACTAATGGAAGCCATCCGACAAGCAAAGCAGGCTTGATTCGCGTATCAAGAAAGGGCGACAGGGTGAATGTCAACAAAATGTCAGCTTCAATCAAATGTGAATGACAGCCTTCGGTCTTTCACTGACAGCATATTCGCAATAACCCGGCAAACACGCTCACTGCCAGCCTGAGTGTAACAGGGCAGCCCTTAGCGGCTGGAAACACAGTGAGACAGACCAAGGCAAGTGTAGTGGAACAAAGTATTTATTTGCTCTATGGCTCTCCTTAAAACAATTAACTTGTCGAGCTTCTTCACAGCACAAAAATCCATCCTCTAATGACAACTGGCAGCCTTAAATATGTTCAGCTGTCACAGACTTAACCATTATTCCACTCTCAGGTAAATTCTTAAATCCCAACCTTCCACCACAGTATACAATATATCAATAAGAATAAATAAATACATAAATACATTTTCACATTTACATATTAATAAATACTTCACACTTTAATGTTACACCAAACCCAATATTATAAAAACCCAGAAACCCAAGCACAAAAAGATTCACCACACTCTCGTTACCAATGGTCTCTCCCGGAACCTTTAAATGGTGTCTGGACCCCCAGGGAAACATTTGCCCAAACACCTTGAAGAGGACACAGGCAAGAAAGGTGAGTAATCATTAACTTACAAACACTTATTTGCAACACTTTTCCCTAGATTTCACACACACATTTGCATTAGTTTTCCTTATTGGTAAACCTTAATCACAATCTCAATCACCATTCTTCTCTCCTGACAGACAACCACCACATTCCTTGACGAGGAGCAGCTGTGCAGGATCTGAAATAAGGCTACCAACTGATTTTAAAATTCCCAATAAATAGACAATAAATATTTAAACTGCTTGTGTGCAAATCCATGCTTAAAGTGCAATGCTCATAAAGTGCTTGATAAGGTGCTTTTAATAAAGTGAAAGGTGTGCTCTAAAGTGCTATACAGACAATACAATATAAATAAATGCAGTAAGGGAGTCCTCTTCCTTACACTGAGAATAGATGTATCCATTTGCTACAGGTTTTTATTGTGTTTTACTCTTATCCTGCACTTTGCTACAGGGCAACTCTACTGCAGACACTGAATAATCTGTGAAGTGGCACTTAGCAGTCTGTAACCAACTAGCTACTTGACAGCAGCCACTTAAAGCTACACTATGACTGCAAACAGCAGTTCTTAAAGGGGAAACACACAGCTAAACAAAACCATCGTGTTTACATTGCGTGAAATCATCCCATCATGCTTTGAACATGAAACAAACAGACATCCATCATATAAAGTGTTACATTAGACTAATGCTTTCAGCGAAGGTGCCATTAATGATGCATCCGCAATAAAAATAGTCTACAGTTTCCATGTTTAATATTAATGCAATTATTATGTTTAGAATTTATCTTCTTTTTGCAACTCTTATCTCCCTCACCCAATTCCTTTCGAAGTGACACACATGGACTAAATTATCGTGCCATTATTAATTCCACTGAGAAGATTCTATTAGTTGCATGCAGTAGTGGGAACAGCTTGTTTATCAAACACCATGCTGAGCTTCAATTAGTCTAAGCAGTCCAGCCTACCAACAGATATACACCGCATTAAGCCACAGGGGTGAGTCCTCACCATTTTTCCAAGTGTGATAGATCTGGGTAAAGCTTAGAATTACAAAGGCCATAAAGGAGCTCATTTTGTAGTGAGAGTGGGGGAATTAAGCTGGTAATACAGCAGGAAAAGGAGAACATTGAACCTTTCTGTCAGTGTCTCTTCATATTCAGGAGAAAAAGCAAACTGGGCCAGTGTGAAGGAAATGTCAAGGGATAAAAAGGCTAAGAGGTAGCAGATCCCCAACTCTCACTTTTCAACAGCGCTAAGAGAGACACACACAGACACATACACACTTCCAACACATGCACTCCATTGCTGTCTAAGCAATCCCTGCCTTGAAATTTTAAATTTATACTTTCTGATCTCAAGTAATTGCAACGTAGTTCATGGGAATCAGTGAACTAGAGAAAAGTGTGAATGCTTCAACACTGAGATTGTCCAGAAAAAGTGATAACAGCGCATATCGTGTATCTTAATCCACCTGACTTTGGCTTTGTTAGTGTGCTTTTGCAGAACACACTGCCTAGTTTTGATGCATGCCTGTAACTGTGGGTGATTGTAGCTCAGGAGGTAAAGCAGGTAAACTGCTGATCGGCGGGTTGATGGTTCGATCCCTGGCTCCCCCAGTTTGCATGACAAATATCCTTGGGCAAGATGCTAACCCCAAATGAATGTGTTTGAATGATAGTTAGTAAGCACTCACCGTATAGATAATAGTGCTTGTGCAAATGGGTGTGTATAGAGCGCTTTGAGTATTCCAGGAGAGTAGAAAAGTGCTATATAAGAACCAGTCCATTTACCATCTATATATTTTTAATTTCTGTTAAATTACATTTACATGTGTGTGACTTTATCCGACTAAGGATAGATGCGTATTTCCACTATTTAATTCATAAAGACACCTTCATACTCGCAAAAGGAAGATGGAAGGAAAAAGTATGTAATTTACTCCAAGCCAACAGGGAAGTTGGAAATAGTGAAGGCTGGAGTGTAGCATAATTGCCAACACTAAACTGAGGGCAAATAATATCCTCAAAATGAAACAGATTCCCAAAAGGGTGTAGTACCTGAAGCGGCAGGTCTTAGCATCAGTCATGATAAATCATTCTTTTCTGTATCCTTCTATAGCAGTGGCACAAACCTCTGACTGCACCTCTCCCCAGATTAAACAGACGTCAATGTGTAGGAGGCGCAGGTTTGCCACTAGCATATAGATGGCACTTTAAATTAAATTAGCTGCACTGAGGGCCAATAAAAGTGTCCAATCCATTGGATTTATTACATTCGTGTAATGATGTTGCATGCATAAACTTTAAAAGATGTTTTTGTTTGCTTCTTTAAATGGCGAGAGACAGTAAATATAGAAGCATCAGGCAGGGGGCGATATGATGGAACTGTCAGTTCCAGGTTATTTAAAAATGGTGTTATTTTTAGGTTTGATTTTATAGATAAAAGAGTACTTATTCATGAAGTCTTATACTTTGCGTCAAATGCGGTGCGCTATGGTTAAACTGTGATCTGAGATCAAGTTTGGGGCTTCTTTTTCTGCATCAAAAAGCAGCAACGCAGATGTTTGAGTCACGATGGGGACGACAAGACAGGCAGCATGAGTGAAGTAGAAGCCAGAAGAACGGGGAAGTCAGGTGAAAGCGATTGCTAACTGCTGGCAGGGGATCATGCCAGCCTTCGGCTTGGTACATCAGAATGTGACCTTTACCTTGCCACTCATCTCTATTAAGTTTATCTCCCGTCTGATCTCCAATCACTAAAACCAAACTCTCACAAATATGATTTTTGTTTTGATCATTTTCAGATTTCTCTGCTCCTTTTTTGTCCTCTTCATTAATGTTCTCCAATGAGCTACATGTTAGTGGCCGGACCAGGATAGATAAATGTATAAATAGTCAAGTGTTACTTGCTGTTTTTCTACAAAGCAACTGTTCTCTACGGAGTTTTGAAATGTAAAGCTTTCATACTGCTCACGTCTGATGTAGCGGACTACAGAATGTCAGAAATGCACACACTAGGAAGTCCGATTGCGGCTTGAACCCAACCCTTCTAACAACATTGTGGTCACTACCAATCCCCTCTCTGCCACTTCAGCCCTCTTCTCCCCGAGTGCCCTTCAGTTCCCCGCAGGGACAATCATTACTGCAGCGATGCCCCTCACCACTTTTTTATCAAAATGAAAATGTACAAACTGCTGATTGCAGAGGCCATTGGGAAAATCAATTCTCATTTCAATGGGAAACATTTGTCTTTGCGCTCTGGCGGTCCGCAAAGGTTAGACAGCAAAGTTTAGCGTTAAAGGGTAAGTGTGCGAACAAGGGGTGAGAGCTGGTGGAATGTGGAAGAGACACACAGTGAAAGAGGGGTGCAGCTTGGGGCGGGACTCTACTGTACGTGGGTGCATTTGCAAAATGGCTGCCTTTGAAGTGAGGCAGGAATGGGGAAGGTGAGGAAAAAAATCGAATGCCCGAACTCTTCTTATCAATTACGTGAGGACCACAAGGGCCTAAAACCCTCAGGCAAAGCAGTGGACTGGAAGAAACATTCAAAGGCAGAGTGGCTGCGTGAGTATATTAGCAGAAGATTCATTGGAGCAAATAGTTTCTTAGTTCCCTGACATTTAATGTCGGCATTCACACTTCATAGAAAGGCCAAAACAAATATCCACTTAGGCAATGTGACCTGGTAGGTAACAGAAACACTGCTTATCACAGTGCATATATTTAATTCTGAACACATTTCCTCCTGTTTGAGCACTGTGTGCCTGTACTTCATATTCATATATTTATAGTGTGTACATTTTTCTGCATGCTGTCTAACTATAGACATGTTTTAAAGCTATTTATCGAACGTCTTCAGCAAGACACTACTTAACAGCTAAAAGTGCTTGTTAAATTTTAAGTTCAAGTAGAGGTTCTGTTCAAAAACAGTATACTTAAATTTGAATTGATCAACAGCCCTGTTAACCACAGGGACACTTAATTTGACTGGCTCATCGTGACAAAACACCTTCTGGGGATTCTTTTTCTATTTTTTTTTTTTTTTGACAAGAGGAATAACCAGGTTTTATCCTGAGGTTTGAAACCATCGGAGCACTGGTGGGAGAGACAGAAAAGAAGACCTATCAGAGGAGAAGGACAAAAAGAAATGACAGCTATATTGGTGCCAAACGCAGCGAGAGCAAAGTTGGATCTTTTTTCTCTGATTTTGTGTTTCAGGTTTACTTTTTCCCCTCAATTTAACTGTTGGTGTCTGGAGCATAACAGAAAAATATTTGACAACAAAAAACCGCTGATCTGAGATGAACCTGTGCTGGCTGGATCCTGGCAGAAGCCCCGGAACATATTTAAAATTGGACCTGGGCGAGGACAAATGTACAAAAAAACCATGCAAAAATATATTTTCCAAAAAGGAATTTGTCACCAAGAAATAACTTCCTTAGATGCTGCTGCTAATGTGAATTACGGCTAATGAAGGATAAAACCCTGGCACGGAGGAAATATTTGCCTTTCCAAATGTTCTAGGCCCCTTTAATGCAAAGCTCAAAGGGCGAATCCATTTCACACACATAACTACATTCTCCATTTTCCTCTGCTGCCTTTATCAAAACACATAACACCTCTGCCTGGTTAAAAGGGCCATTTTTAACAACCATTATCTAGCAGCACCACAGCAAGTACTGGTAGGCTGGGGAATAGGGCTAATGCTATTATACCTCCTACAGATCAAAACTGCCAATAAATTCTAATTTGCATCAAAGGTTCCAATGCAGAACACTGTGTCAGTGTACTTGTATATATTTGTGCCTCTGGCTTTAAAATAAACAGTAGAAAATGTAGGTGGTATACAAGGCCAAAAAACCCATTTATATACCAGTTTTCTAAATTAATAGCACCTTTAACTTTAGCCGACATTTATTACTATGCCTGGGTGAGTGCATGCATCTGGAAATGCGCGGGGATGAGAACAACAGAGACTAAATTGGCTGCATCCGCTTAGAGTAATAACTTACGTGTGGGAGATGAGGTTCTGCATGGAGGGTTCCAACCTGACTATATCACAAACAAATGAACAGCAATATCATGGGAATACTCCATTATAATGTATGCTATTAGTCTACCGTGCATTCTGGCAAATCCAATATTCAAGTAATTCAGCCTGTATGTGACTAGCTGCTCCATCTTGGAAATGAGTGAGTAGAGTCTTACTGGGAAAGCTGTTCTTTTGCTCTGCATAATGCAAAACTCTGGCTTATGTTAAATAGGTGATGAAAAAAGGCATTTCCTTCCTTTAATGTATGTTAGTAGAGGACTTAACTGTAGTGTCCTCTTGTGCTTCTTCTTGGTAACGTTTTATGACAGCTGCCATTTAAATCTCCCTCCAACATTGCCACAATGGGACCTTCTGCAGAAGAAAGGTTCCAGTGACATAATTCACTTTAAATTTGCATTTATTCTCATTTAGATGATAAAATCTTTATTTAAAAGAGCACTGAAACATTTACAAGGACCCAGTCAGACAAAAACAAAAATGCAATAACAAAGAAATCAATGCAATTATTAATTATTATTTAAAACAAAACAAACAAAAAACAGATAATAAAGCTTTTCAAGGCAGTTTGAAGTTCACCCCACTGAAGTGGTGCACAGTGTGCTGATAATAGTTCTCCCAGGGTAAGTGCGTACATTGGGGATATTCAAGGTTAAGTCTTAGCTGGATCCTGTTCTGTAGCTGATTTAACTGAGAGAAGAGACGTGGCATACAGGGTTTAACTGCCGGAGTGCGGCTGGAGCAGCATGACAATCTTCACTGTCAAGGACGTTGAGGTTAACTGCGCAATGGCTTTACAACTGGAAGGAAAAAAATATCTGTTAATTTTTATGCCAGAAGCCTAGCCTGGTTTTTAATTTTTGAGGCAGATGTTGAATAGGAAATGAAATGAATGATATGCAGTTTACATTACTGATGGCCCTGGAATAAATATGTGTATAAACACACACTTTCCCGAAGAGAATCACAAGCTAAAACCAGATCAATGGTGATTACTTATACGGTTATAATGAGTGATCCCAGCTGGGCTGCTGGTTGGTAGACTTTGTAAAGCAAATGTATATGCCATCTGGTGTTATGAAATGATTTTGCAAGTCCATATTTTACTAGAATTAGTTAAAAAAACATTTTGCTTATGGGATATGTCCCAGCACTAACGTGGTTCCTCAGTACTTCAAGTCCTTTTCACTGCTGCTCACTTGATCTGTCGGTGTTGGCACATTTTCTTTGGTGCAAATATTTCACTTGCAGAAGTAGCAAAACAGTTTGTTTTTCTTTTCCAGATTAGTCTTGGAGTTATAAGTAGACTGATTTTACTAATGCGGTTTTATAAAAGTCTAATTTTTTCTCCATTTGTGACCTTTTCAGCATTATCAAAGTCTAAATTTTAATCTCCTTTTTAGCCAATGGGAGGAAAAAGAAAAACAGCCATTAGAGAGACAGGTAAAAGAAGATGGAACTGTAAACAAGCTGCTGGAGAAGAAACTGAATGAGCCGAGAGCCTGGAGAGACATGGTGTTTCATTGATCTGTGGACAGGAGCTCAGTCAGTCAAGTTGCCTGCAAATTATGATCTAACCTCCAGCCTGACTGTGCACGTACGCTTGCGTACAATATGTGTGGGCAACACCATGAAGCCAAGATCAGGCATCGGAATGCAGTGAATGTTCCTTCTCCGTGTGTAACCTAGAGACACGGTGTGCGGTGCATCAGCGTTCGAAATGTGAAACTGCCAAACCTGACAGTGAATGCGGCTGCAACTCAAATGAAGTGAAAGATATATTTAGCCTGAAGTAGATACTACATATTCAGATATATGCACTGTAAGAAAAAGTATAAAATATACATATATGGACTGTGATTTTACATTTCAAATGTAAATTAATGTAAAATCACTGTAATGTAATAAAACAATTTCCTTGTTTTTTAAATGTATCTGTCTGTACATGTGCATATTTAGATTGTTAAAATACTTTCACAAATGTATCATGATTGCACAAATATGTGTCCGTTATGTGAAGCATTGAACTGTTTAATTCAAATGTAATGCTATGGAGAAATATATAACATGATTCCTATAAACTCTGTTGACATCAAATAATTATTACTATTATTGCTATTTAGGGCGATCGTGGCTCAAGAGTTGGCAGTTCATCTTGTAATCAGAAGGTTGCCGGTTCGAGCCCCGGCTCGGACACTCTCGGTCGTTGTGTCCTTGGTCAAGACACTTCACCTACTGGTGATGGCCAGAGGGGCCGATGGTGTGATATGGCAGCCTCGCCTCTGTCAGTCTGTCCCAGGGCATGCAATCCATTATTATTTAAACCAACTGTTAACTGTATATTTCTGTACATTTAAGTATTATTATTCATATTGCCGCATTCATTGACCTTGTTTATAGGTAATTTCTTTGTTTAATCACATTAAATTGTTCCTAATTTAATGTTTAAAAGCACTTGAAAAAGGCAAAATCCCATGTAAAATTAGGGCAACAAACTGTATTGTCATTACTGAAAATAACCGTATTTTCATGGGAAAGTTATTTTCTGGTATTTCATGGTATTATTTTGGTGCCTCAGCTGCCAGAATATTACTGTTTTTCTAGGATTTGTTTTTTAAACAGTGTACAGAACGTGCTCAAAATGCTTTAACCTACTACTATATACATAATCAGTGAGAGCAGCATTAACATTTACTTTTGTTCAGAAACTACGATGCTCCTCCAGTGTCAGACACACAGTGTAATTACCCACAACTGCTGGGGAGAGTGGGTGTTAGGAAAAAAATTCCTAAAGTTAAGATACGAATCATTTTATATTTCTCCATAGCATTACATTTGAATTTAACAGTTCAATCTTTCAAATAACGGACACATATTTGTGAAATTATGATGCATTTGTGAATGTATTTTAACAATCTAAATATGCATATGTACAGACAAATACATTTAAAAAACAAGAAAATTATGTTTTATTACATTTACAGTGATTTTACGTTAATTTACATTTGAAATGTAAAATCAGTCTATATATGTGAATTTAATGATATTCTAGAAGAACAGTACAAAACTGTAAAATACACAGTAAAAAACTTTTATATTACAATTTTTTTTTACAGTGTAGTATTCTTTTCAGCCAATACTTAGTTAACAAAGCATAACAGCCCCTGCTGGTGAATTCCCAAGGCAACTTACCACAACTCTGCTCCTCTTTCTCAAATGCAACTTTACTACATTTTTAACTTTATTTTTCCTAACTGTTCAACACCTATGACCAGTGCAGCGCTCGATAGCAACCGAAAGAGCCTCCAGGGAAAGACATTCGACTTTTTGGCTATTTCGTGAGAACAAAGACTTTCATCACATTTTTTACTGGTGGTAGCAGCAGAAGCGTCCATCAGCAATACAACAAAGTCTCCCAGACGGTCAGAAATAAGCTAAACTAACAAGAAGGTCTTCATTGAGTTTTAACACAATGTTTTTCCATAAAGAATTATAGCTAATCAAAATGATGGAAGCTTCAATCCCAATCTCATGCTTTGAGAAGTAACCAATCCTGTTTCAGAACACAGAATAATACAATGTCCATGCATATTCCCATATCAACTTTTAACGTGAATACATGCAATGTACCGTATGATTCTTATCAAGCAGAGATGCCTCTTGAAAGACAATCTCGCCCAACACAGGCATGCAACATCCACTCATCCCTTCTCAAACCCTCAAACTGCCCCCGAGCTATAATAGGCTTGCTTTTGTAGAAAAGACATCTGTGTCAGGCACTAATTGGACACTTGAAAAGGACTCGTGGCGCCCTTGCACCACCCCATCAGTTTCCGTGATAGCACCTGCTGTGGCTGTCTCTGAGTGATTCCACGCTCACACAGGTATGTTGTTATGCGTGTGTGTGTAGATCAGCCCATTCCCCATTAGGATTTTTCATACTTCTGCTCTTTTCACTGACCTTCATTTTAATCAAGCACTATCAGTGTGGGGTTTGGTAAAAGCACACCCAGAGTAGGAAGGAATGGGAGAGAATGGAGAGGATGGGTAAGGAATACAGAGAAGGGGATAAGTGTGCATTGGTAAAGCAACAGGGGTAAAGATAGTTCATCACCTTTCCTAACCCTGGATTAATAGAAAAGATGGGGACTGGGTGGGGGTGCGACATGCTAATGAGCTGCAGAGATAATTATCCATTTATATGTTGATGTGTTTATTTATTAATCTGTTTGCCTTCTTGTTTGTTTATTTCATTTTTGAGGGAATTTAAATTGAGAGCTCACGCAGAGATTAGGCTCCAATAGGTGTGATTGATAATTTAAATGTTTTCCAAACGGGAGAGTTCCTGGATGGGGGAAAAGGCACGGTCAGGATCCTGTTTCTTGACTTTTCCAGTGCCTTTAATACCATCCGGCCCTGTATGCTTCAAGAAAAACTGAACAGGATGGAGGTGGACCCCTGCCTGGTGGCTTGGATCTCCGACTACCTCACCGACAGACCACAGTACGTCAGGCTGAAGGACATCACGACTGACACAGTGGTCAGCAGCACAGGAGCACCACAGGGAACTGTGCTGTCCCCTCTTCTCTTCACCCTGTACACCTCTGACTTCTGCTACAACTCTGAATTATGCCACATTCAGAAGTTTGCAGACGACACAGCCATCATGGGGTGTATCTGGGATGATCAGGAAGAGGAGTACAGAAGTCTGGTGAGGAACTTTGTCGCATGGAGTCACACAAACCACCTGCAACTCAACACCTCAAAGACTAAGGAACTGGTTGTGGACTTTGGGAGGTCTAGAGCAGGTCCACTGCCGGTTCAGATAGAGGGGGAGGAGGTGGAGGTGGTCAACAAGTACAAGTACCTCGGGCTGTGGGTGGACAATAAACTGGACTGGTCATGCAACACAGAGCACCTGTATAAAAAAGCCCAAAGCCGACTGTACTTCCTCAGGAGGCTGAGGTCTTTTAACATCTGCAGGAAGCTCCTGAGGATGTTTTACCAGTCGGTGGTTGCTGGAGTACTTTTCTATGCTGTGGTGTGCTGGGGGAGCAGCACAGCAAAGAAGGACTCATCCAGGCTGGAGAAACTGATCAGGAGGGCTGGCTCTGTGGTCGGCATGAAGCTGGACACTCTGGTGACAGTGGCAGAGAAAAGGACATTAAAGAAACTGATGGACATTATGGACAATGCCAGGCATCCTCTGCACACGGCCATAAACAATCAGAAGAGTCTGTTCAGTGACAGGTTGCTTCTCCCAAAGACAAGAACTAACAGACTTAAAAACTCCTTTGTCCCACACGCCATCAGACTGTTTAACTCCTCCCTGGAGGGGAGAGGGAGGGGAAACAGGAGGACAAAGGAGGGAACAACTAAGCTGTAGTGCCTCTTCACCTCACTGTGCAATACCTTTTGTGCAATACTTTTGTAAATAGTCAACGGTGAAATAGACTCAATACTTGAAATGTGCGATTCACTTGTATTTTTATTTTTATTCCTATTTATTCTATTTATCCCCTTCGTATATTTTATTTATATTGTCTCTGTATTTATATATATGTGTGTGTGTATAACTCTGTAACTTCTGTCGGTGCTGTGCTTTTTTGGAAATCGAATTTCCCAGAGGAACCCACCCGAGGGATTAATAAAGTTCTATCTTATCTTATCTTATCTTAAAATAAGCTTGCATACATTATTTTAGTAATTTACAAACAGAGAAAGAGCTGGAGAGTACATTTCCATAAGCAGCTGCTAAATTATGCCCAAAGCAAAATCCACTAATGCTGTTGCTATGTGGGCTTTAGACTCTTAATAAACTGGAGTCAAACCATCCGTATATGTCCCCATATATAAAAAAAAAAAGACTGATAATATCGTGCATGACAGCAACGTTACACATATCATACCAAACTTGACTAAAGTTAAATAAGACAAGAAAGCAACTACAATGCATATTTTGTCAACATCCACATATAATCCAGAGTTTTTCAGAGCCTTGAAAAACTCCCCCCTTGCGTGTTTAACCATACAGATACCCAGCTGACTCCTTCATACAGGCTGTCAAAAGTAATCAGACTGGAAGCATCTGTTGGACTCTTTGTCCCATCTACACTAAACCAAACTGTGCCAAACTCTCTTCAACGCTTCGACTATTACGTTTCTTTTCCTCCTCATCATCTCCAGCCTTAGCAAGTGTCTCCCAACATGACTGAACAGACAGACCGTGCAGCCGGAAAACAAGCAGCCATTTGGAAGCAGGAGGAGAGTGGAGATGACACAGTAGCAAGAGGGGAATGAGCTAGCATCAATTTCAGCTGAGTTAAGCCAATGTATGGATGAATGGAAAATAGCACACAGGGGGTTTTAAGAACCCAGCAAAATGCAGATATAGATGGATAATAATGACCTGAACACACTGTGCTCTACTGTGGAGTCCAACTTTTCTCTGGCCACCCTATTGTGATTCATTTGCTATCCAGTCATATTTTGCAATCTTTAAGCACAACTAAAACTGCAGCAAATCCAACTGCAATCTAAAACAAAAACTGGAACATTAAAAAGCTCCTCACTTTCCATTTGTCCTGGAATTACTTAAAAATCTCTCCCCTTAATTTCGGTTCCACTTGGGAATCTCAGACAGGTACATCTGGTATGAACTGGGATGAAAAGGACGCAGAGGCCGGTTTTTCTGGCTGCAATGAACACTGGTATGGATTTGAATTCAAGACATAATGTGCTGGTAAGATGCACATGAAGCATACACAGATAAAAATCATTATTTGTAACATTCTCAAGAGGATTTTTGTAGCTCATCCTAAATTACACCGTGATTATGCATACTGACAAACAATTTGAGCATGGAATAAAAAAATAACATTTATGTTAAGTTGAAAAAATAAAACAGCGATCAGATAAGGGTGATCGGGCTGCAAAAACAAAGACGAGTTTCTCAGTGCTGCATTAGATTCTTGCCACAATTAATTTGGATCATGGCTAGAAAGCCTGAACTTGATATAGAGGCAATCTTCGTGCTAATGGCCTGCATTTGTATAGCGCTTTTCTAGTCCATAGGACCCCAAAGCGCTTTACACTACATTCAGTCATCCACCCATTCACACACACATTCACACACTGGTGATAGCAAGCTACATTGTAGCCACAGCTGCCCTGGGGCGCACTGACAGAGGCGAGGCTGCCGGACACAGGCGCCACCGGGCCCTCTGACCAGGGCTGGAACAGCAGGCGTAGGAGGGGCTGCTACCCAACCGGGAGATGGTAGCATCAGTACATGTAAGGCAGGGAAAGACCCCGCCCTGTGGCCTGGGCCTGACTACACCTGACTACAGTCAACAAAAGAAGTGAGGAGATGAGACTGTGGCAAAGCAGTAAACTGGAATATATGTCCTCAGATTTCTATGCTCTCAAGTCAAAAAAGTGAAAGACAATGTGCTAACAGTAAACTTTGTCGAGGTTTGATGCATGGAGTACAATGGAAACTTATCCTGATCACATCTCCTGCTACTGAATGAGCTTTTGCTGCTGTGGCTCCAAAATTTGACAACGCATGTTAGGCAGGCTTCTTTAATACACTTTTTATGTACCTTAATACTGTTAACTTCTACAGCTCTTATTTGTGCCTTTATCTTTGACTTTATGGCCTGTGTTTCTCTTTTATGTTTGTTTGCTTTGGGTTTTTTTTGTCTAGCAATATTTTTATGTGCTTCATAAATAAAGTGCTATGTTATTGTATTAAACATACAAAGCATAAACGCCGTAGCCAAAGTACAGACTTCTGAAACGTAACCAAAGATCTTAGCACATACTTTTGAACAATGCGCTCAGTAAAAGATAAATATCCTTGGCAATGATTTCCTCTTTTTTGTGACAGTGTGATGCGGGAATTCTGCTGTATTTATGCCAAACTCCAAATAAACACTAGGAATTAGTACATGCAGCTGCTATTATGACCAAATACAAGAAAGCGTGTGTGGTTGAATTTATATTAATAAGGACCTCTCAGCCTTTTGAAATGAATTCCCAACTCCCAAACCGTGTAATAGAGTGAAGCACAGCCTGGCAGGCTTTACTGGAGAGAAAACATCTCTATTTATATCATCAGCCCTGTGGCCTAAATATTTAGTGAAGAGCCTGCTTCAAAGAAGGACCTCAGAAGTGACGCCCAGCCCAAGGCTAAAGTACTTACAATTTGTTAAATATGATATTTTAAAAAAACCTGTCAGGTCACACAGTGAGGTCACAGGTAGGTTCTAGTAAATTATTCTTCTAATTCTGGTTATTCCACCTATAAAAAATACATAGGAAATAAAATAATGACGCCCCTATAATGTTATTTTATGCTGATTAGAAGTGTATTCATTAGAATTGGTGATGGTAAAAATAAAGGTGTTTGTTAGTGAGGAAAGAGGATGAGGAATGACGATTTGGCAGTTATTAATTCCTATTTGCTTGCAGTTGATTTTATGCAAGCTCTGTAACTGATGTTTCTAGTTCTCTCGTCACTTGTGGTCTTTACCCCAACTGCCCTTGACTCTCTTTGCACTTGAGTGTGCTACAATAAAACCCACAGAAATGGATTTTGTCTTTATGGAAAAGAAGCCTGCACACTTCTGCTCTTTGTCCTTTGTACAGCTGCTTTCAAATTGAATTTAGTTGTGAAAAAGGGTCATCCACTCCAACATCCATATTAAAAAGCAAAGATTCTGCACAGAGAAAATCCATTCATTGGTGTCAAAAGATTTCACCATCAAGAAAAAGGTCTGAGGAGTAAATGCTGTGATGCAACTTTGGTACTTTCCCAATTACCGAACTGTGAACATCTTTGACGCCCACAGCCTGGAAAAGCCTGAGCACATATGCCATCTACGCTACAAATCATGCTGCATTCACAGTCATTTTGCCTTGACAAAATGTAATAGCTCATCTGGTATTCATGTTTTATTCCCGCTTTTCTCAGACATACCTCCAGATTGCCACAATGACCCTTTATTATTTTTCTATTTTCCCACTGAATCTATGGTGATACTTCAACTTCATTCTTTTCTTGCATAATGACCTGCTCGCTCTCGCCCCTGCTCTATTCCTCTCCCCCACTTATCTACCTCCCCCTCTTGCTTGCTTCTCTCCTGCACCCTGATACGCTCATACATATACATGTCATCTTCCCCACAGAGGGGCGCGTGCGTTAAGCACAGCTTGGAAATTAATGAGCAATGTGGCGGTCCCAAGAACACAACAACGCTACTACCCCGTTGGCTGAGGGAGTAGGGAAGCTTAAAAGTGATGTAAATATTAGATGGAAACGGATGTTTGTGTGAGTGTACATATACTTTAGCTAGATATATATTAAAGCAAGTTCTAAAATAACACAACTGCAATTTCAAAAACGTGAAATGTAAATTTCTCATAACGAAGGATATTTAGAAATCAAAGCACAGAAGATCTCATTCTATAACCCCGATCAAGACTGGATCCCTAACATATCACATTTGTAACAGCAGTTGTGTAAATATAATGTGCTGTACAATAATTATTTTTATTTTTCAACCACTTCAACACTATATAGTGGAGAAGTGGTTGAAAAATAAATCCAGATGAGTGGCCATAGGGTTAAAATATGTCGTTGGGTACCGCATAACTTTGCGTGCACATGGGAAAGACTACCGTAGGTGGATATCCTAAATAAATTAGCCAAAAATAAGGAAAAAAAATTCTCCGAGCATGTGCAAGAATCAAAGAATACTGTACAAAGCAAAACAGATGTGTTACTGCAAAAACTGAGTTCATAGTGTTAACATATTTCCAAGATGACAGGAAATCTGCTAATGAACGACTGAGACTCTAGCAACAGAATGATACCCACTATCCCATATTATGTAAAAGCTGTATTGAAAGGAGCAAAAACATGTAAAGTCTTAATTTTCTCTTACAACCAAGCATTGCTTGCCTTGCATGTCCTGACAGAACATCACTGCAATATATTATATATCAAGTAAAGACACATTACTTATTGTTAAACTTTGATGTCTGAATCAAACTGATCTTGAGGTTGAACTCATGAATGATGGCCATGTAACTGAAAGGAAAGTCCATGAATGAAACTCTTACTTTTCCCCGACAGCTCTATTAATCCAAAATCTCTTTATTGAGCCTTTATTGAGGCCACGGTTCTTTCATTTTAACATCATATATATTAGACCAAAGACGACTCCCTCTCCATTGACTTCTTTCCACACCCTCCCTTTCTTAAATTCCCTTGTGTCTTTCTCATAGATGCTACATTCAGTTAACTTTATCGTGTTTTCAACCTCTATATCAACCTTCTGTCTCCCTCACTTTCTTCCAGCATTTTTTTTCTTTCACCAGACTCCGTATCTTTAAAGGAAGCATCAGAACCAACACATTAAGATAAATGAGCCAAAAATGCAAAAAGATAGAAAGGATAAAACTTAAAAAAAAAAACATGCATGCATGCACACACACACACCCCAACACACACACAAAGAGTTAACTTCCACTCTGAACTACCAGCAATCCAACAAATGTATCTGTGTGTGACACAGAGATAACACAAACCCAGACAGCTCTGTTCTGCACCCGCAGGCTGCCTACCGCTCCCCCCCCAAGTCATAATTGCTGGTATTAAATCATACAAACTGGCACTTTAATCCATTAGATGCACTTAGACAAAGATGCACCCATGAAAACATCCTTGTATTTTAGAGTCATACAAAACATAAAATAACATTTTGGAAATCAAATGTCAAGAAAGTAATTGTCAGCTATCGAGGGCGTAAATAGAAACCCTTCTCGCTTGTGGTCATTATCGAGAGTTAATATTGCCACAACAATACTGTCAAAAAATGACAGTGAGATTATTGAGTCTACTGAAGAAGACGTTGTGGTCATTTAGCCTGCCAAAACATGAACATAATCATTAAGTGCTGTGTGGTTTTTGCTCAAAGATGAGTGGCTGAAAGTGTTTTTTGCATGTACTTACTTACAAAGCTGTTAAACTCTCATATACACAAGCACACAACAAGCGCACACACAAGCATGCTTTATCCATTATGAAAGCAAATGTAGAATACTATATTATTAATTACACTCAGGAGGCAACGGCTGTCTGAATTAGAAATCACCTTGCCTTTGAAAGCCACGTACATTACTTTTATACACAAATAAAAGCAAACTTCTTAGAGACACGCACACTTCCACCTCACACACATCTGACAGGTCTCATGCTGTGAACGTCAGCATTTTGTCAGAGAGAGATCCTCTTCCTAGTGCTAAGAGGATTGGCTGGCTAAAGACCAGTGACTTTGAAGGCTGCAAACACCCTGATGAGGACTTTAGGAAGAAAGAGAGGGTGAAGTCAGTGGAGCTGGAAAGCTGAGAGAGAACCTGAACTGGGGTTAATAATCGTGCTATAGTATAAAGGCTACTATCCAGCACAGTGACAGAACAGCTTGCTAGTATGCTGAGTGAAACTTTATCTGTAGGCAAAGCATTTGCCTTCATCCATTCAGAGAGGAAGGTTATCTTTCTTTTGTGCAGCGTACTCTCACTGTGTTCATCTTTTAAGACTTCATAATGGCTGCAGAGGGACTTTGGACTTTTTGTCTGTCTTTTGACAATAAAAGAATAATCAAGGGAAGTGATTCGCATTAAGTTCTGATACCATTTCCGCAGGTAGTATAATTTTCTAGTGAATACCACCATTAGCATAGGGATGGTACTCTATACTTAAAGACAACAGATAATAACTTTCAAAATGGCATTTCCTGCAAGACATCTTTCTTTGTGGCTTGTTCGCATGTGGAATTCAAAAGGAAGAAAGTGGGTAAAAGCTCTGAAAAATGAAGCAGACATGGGAGCTGTGCAGTGTCTAGAACTAGAAAGATTCAATGAGCTGTTCCCAGGTATCACTGTGAAACTCAGCATGTTAATCAGTGTGCTGCCCAGCTGCCACGATGAAACTTTTTGTGTGCCTGTTTGCATAATGATATGTTAAATGTGGGTGTTTGCCTGTTACCTTGTACCTAACATGCCTCCCCGCCTGTGCAGGTTGTGCTCTTTGTGACAGTGAACTGCTACCAATTCTCTCATCAGTGGTGGTCCAACACACCCCATGTGTTCCTACAGATGAGTGCTTAGTGCAGCTAAGCATCACACGCATAAGGAGATCCAGATCTGTACAGATTTTGAAGCTTCCCTTTGTGCTTTCTAAATTAGTTTCATTAGACTGATGTGGCACCAAGACACACCTTACACAAAGATCAACAGTTTATGCCACTTGTGAGCACTTGATGATAGGCCCTTTTCATTGCAAAACTAAAATGTAGTTTTAGTTTTGAAGTTTCATCACACAGCTCTCCTTAACTGTCTTTTTTAAGGCAAACACAGTTTTCACTGATTCCATACATCATTCACAAGGCCCGCCACATGAACCGTGAAATAACTGCCAAGAAATTATTATTTTTTAACTCTTGTGTTTATTGAAGCTAATGACATTTTTAAAAAGAAATTAAGCATCAGTTTCCATATATGCATCTCTTTTGCAATTTTACTGCTCGCAGCTTGTTTTTATTAAACAAAAGTACAACAAATGTACGGAGGTTTGGGTTATTATAATGATGTAGAGGTTTCAAAAACTCATGTATCAAGTTAAAAAGGTGTCATATTGTGCGACACTGAAACTAGCTAACATTTGTGGAAGATTTTAAGAAGTAGCACTATAGGCCTATAAAAAGAACGAATATGATATAGAGCAGAGAAGAAATATCTACAAATAAAACAGCTGATTTTACTACAACCCCAAGGCCCATTTCTGTCCTAATCTATCCAAGTATGTAAGCCACATATCCAGTTTTTAAATTCTCCACAGATAAGATACCAGCATCCTTGTACAATGCATTACGCCCAGATGTCTCTCTGCAGAACAGCATTAGGCATCTAATGTAGCTTTCTGCACCACAGCTCTGTGTTTTCCCCATTTCCCCATCAACCTTCCTGTTCCATATGGTTATATCCATCAAGTACCTAGCCATCGATCAGCCTTGGCGTTACTTTCTTCTCTGTCTGCTTCCTAGGTTGAGCTCATAAAACATCCGAGACATTATTGTGCATTAGACAATAAAGATGTGCTGGAGGGAAAACCCATTAGCTTCTATAGAGAGAGGTGGCATGAATAGAAATGTCTAAGGTCTTGACTGAGATGATCCATCTTGCTCTCTTGGGTCGACGTGCAACAGCTTTTGTGCTGTTAAACCAGAGTCAACTTTCTGAGGGCGCGGGTGGATTAGCATGTGTATCTCAGATAATGTCTTTATATGCATGACTCTCATTAATATGACATGGAGGGAAGCAGTTAGGAGTATTTTTCTCTAATCTGTTTATTCTACAGTGAAGCACTCTGCTGTTGAAATGCTGGCCACTAATGACTGGATTGCCATATCATGTAATATTTATATCAATGTTCCTACAGTGAAGAATACTCCTTCATTTTTGCCGGCCATCATTGCACATTTTTTTGCTTTTCAGCCTAGAATCAATGCCCTAACCCTGCCCTTAAACACAACCTTTTAACTTTTCAGCTGCTGTTTAAAAATGTAAGTGACACATGAAAAAGTTACAATGCACTACATTTGAAATGTAGCATGCCATTTATATGCAGTCCTTGATTTCCTATTGTCATCCTTCTGTATAGCTTCCTCCAATAAGAGGATCAGGACATAAATTATAAATAACCTCCTTCTACTACTGCAGGGATTTATTATATCCCAATCTAAGAAGAACACTGATTACATTTTTGGGGGACTTTGCTTTAAGTTTGTAATTTAATTCCACTTTTTATGGGGTCCTAAAATAAAATATGAGCAAAAATGATTCAAAAGAGAAATATATCATAATGTATATTATGCTGTTAATAGAAAAAAAAAGAAAAAAAAAGTGTGGTTACAAATGTTAAAGACCATGCATATTGTTGGCTGGAATTAAGCATATTAAGCCTCTGGGAAGCTAGAAGCAGAGCTGCAGACCTTTACCACTGTTAAACATTTATTTATGCAGGACAGTCAACTGAGCATGCATGCTCTTTTACAGCTACACTCTGACATTCATACAGTTCTACTGGGAGCTGCCCAGAAAGATTAGAGACCGCTAATGCTGGTCAGAGCACTGGCACGCTGCAACAGTTGGTTATATTCCTTGGCTGCCTCTCTCTTGAGATAACATTGGTATTCTTCCTTCTCTGCCACAACCAAGCGTCTGTGGCCTCGAGGTTACTCAGAGTGTAAACTTATTTCTACTGTCAACTCTTATTCATCCAGCTGGTTATTTTCTCCGTCTTTGTCACAGCTGCCAGATTTGCCTCTGTTTGCCTCACATAATTCTCCTCTCTTGCACTGTTTTTCATTTCAGCACTCAGACTAATGTATGCTCTTCTGTGAAATAAGGCATGATCTCAAGGGAAGGGTCCCCAGGCAAAAGGGCAACATACTCCATTTCTGTCTTCCTCATATATTTTTAATGGGGATGTAGTTTATTTATATGGCCACATGAAGAGAGAGACTTGAAGAGTAGTCTCTGTTATTCTACATTTGTGATGTGTATGTGAAAACAGTGCCCCATCGAATAGAATGAATGACTGGGCATGCAGTTTATTATTATTTTATTTAGATAAATATATTTAAAAAGTTTGATTCAAAGATAAGATAAAAGATACAACTTTTTCAAAGTTACATTTTATACTCAGTTGAAATTGATTTTAAAAGAAAAGTGTAAGAACACAATAAGTGCTTTGAAAAACATGAACCTTATCAATTGTGACAGTAAAAGTCCCATTTAAAGTGACGTATGGGGCAGTAACTGCAATGTGCTGATTTTATTTGGAGACCTTTGCTACATTATGTGTCCCTGTTTCTCCATCTCTTTTCTTTTTATCATCAGTGATAAAGAGAAAAAGTCATAAAAATACCCATAAAAAATGTCTAAACTACACATAACCATACTGTAAATTAATTGCACGTGTTATTGTCTGAAAAAGCTCTTCAGCACTAGTGAAATCTCAACTTCTTAACTATATAAGTAAGTGCGGAGCAGTTATTATATATCAAATATGAACTTTATATAACTTTGCTCACTGACACATCTTATAGCCTTAAAAAATTTTTTTTCTGAAACATCAGAAATACTTCTAAGACAAATGAACAGCATGTTGTCTCAGGGTTGATCACGATAGTTTTTCAGTTCTTTAGACGCCTACCAAGCACCGTGTTGACTTCACAGTTGAAAAGCTTTCCTGCCATAAGGCACCACTTCAAAGTAGCGTTCATTCCTCTGATCACAGCATACCGAGTTCGAATTCCCTTTCATGCTGTATCCCAAACTTTGACCTTTTTGTCCACCATTCCATCTGATGTGTCCTTTCCCTTCACATCCTCATCTGTTTCATCAGTGTCAGTGGTCACCGTGCCTGATATAATCTCTAAAGTACTTTTCTGGGGTATTTTGGCACAAAATATAGAGTATACATGTTTCTCGTGCTCCTTCTGAGCCATATTGCTAATATTTAGTGGAATTTGCAAGTTAAGTAAATAGTAAACTGCAACAAACCTAGTCAAGTCTTAATATACTGTTCATGTGAGCAGCCAAACTGCTAGTTTACTCTGTCACACTGAGATGTTTCAGATCATCGATCGCATTTTAATATTAGAAAAAAAAGAACCTGAGCGAATACAAAATGTAGCTTTAAAACTATGATTTAATTTTCTAAAGGAAAAGAAACTTGTGAAAAACTAATTGCCTCTTAAAAAAATAATAACTGGTTGTGCCATCCTTTTTAACACAAGGTCAGGTAGGTTTGGGTAGCTTAATAAATGAAATCACAGTTTCAAACCTGCATTATGTATTTCCTCAGATTATCTTTCTCTAATATTAGAATTAGTTTGGTGTTCTGAAATATGAAAAATTGGCAATAAGTAAATCAGGAAGCGGGCAAAAAGATTTTTATAGCACACTATGAGCTACTGCCAATGCATACACTATCAAGTCCCTCATACATCTTTCTGTGTATGTTGAAATCAGCAGTAGATGTTGACTCTATCCATGATTCATACAGTGTCTCTTTTTTTTTTTAAAATACATTGCATCTACTCAATCGTATATGCCTTTATTGGACACCCCTTTGGTCACAGTGACAGTGTTTTCCAGTGTTGGACCAACTGTCACTTGTCACATGTTAAATCCACTGAAGTGGGAACATTGTTCTGTGTTTGCATTACTGCCATAACAGCTATGTGTTATTGTGTGTTTGAACGCAGGTGCGTCAGAGCAGGTGTGCATCTGCTGTGCGCGCACTGTTTCCTAACAAGGACAGACACGGATGCATAATTCTGTTGCTGTGCTATGAACGTTTGTGAATTTACAAGGCTTATGTACAAGCATCCAGGCTCAGTGACTGTATAATTCAGACTGCAGGATACCTGAGGGTAGCGCCTTCTCTTCTTGCTTGGTTACTCACCAGAAAAGAAACGGAAATACACCCCCGATCAAGCATCAGCAAGGAAACAAATTGAGCTAAAAGGTCAATCACCCTCCCACTCCCCACCAACTTTAATTAACAAATCAGTTGAAAATGCCAGAGAACCAGAGGCTATGAAAATATCACACCGTAAAGTTGCTTCTACCTTGCTATTCAGTGCTAATTGGGCACCACTTAATAGACCAGTGAAAGGATGTTAATCATTAGCTAATATACCATGGCTTTGTTCTTCTTGGAATGCCTCTTATGCCCTGCTGCTGTTAAGAGGCTGTTCATGTGACTGAAATCAGCTGTGGTGTGCAGCGTGACCCCGACTATTACTGAAATAAACTGTCAAGTCAGACTAATTAAATGAACAAGTGAAGTCAAAATGGAAAGGTTTTGGGTGGGGTTTCAGATACTGCATGGAAAGCTACTACAAGTACTTTGCTTCCATGCTTGCTTTGGAGGAAAAACAAACCAAACCCAATAAGCACTGCGCCTGCCAAAAGTGCAATATCAGAGTTATCTGAAACATAGCCATTAGTGGAATTCAGTCCTGCTGCTCAAGTTATCCCCTTTGGTCCCTTCTGAATGCAGTTGTTGTTGTTCTAACCCACCATTTATCAATCCCTCTGTCAACCTGAATCTCAATTAATAGCAGAAGAAGCGGAATCACACGTATTTGCTTGTAGCCTTATAACAAATCCACCAAATCTGTCTGGGGTGGACTAAAGGAGATGAGAGGCAGAGGGAAAAACAAGTGCTGGAATTGCATTAGCTGTAATGAGGAGACCAGAAAATAGAGATGAAGCTTCTTTGTTGCAGTGGGACACAGAGAGAAACAGAAAGAGGAAGGATAAATGGATAGCATGGAAAAAGATGGCAGCAAAAAGGAAACTAGAAGGATAATGAAAAATGAGAGAGTAAAACGGATGGTGAGGAGCAGAGGCTACAGAGAGAGGGCATCAGGGCCATGTGGCATGAAGCAGTGCAGGAAAGATGGTAGAGCCAAGGAATAAAAAATGAAGGAGTGGAAGGGGGGGGGAAGCAGATGTCTGATTCACTGACTCATCCTTCTGCCCTAGCAATGAGCTGCACAAAACCAGCAAGACAGAGTAGAATGATGGAAAACAGAAACTAATGGGTAGAAATAGGTACAATGGTGGGAAAAGGTTTTTTTTTTGTCATATTTAACTCACGTATTTTAGATCATCAAATCAATTTTAATATATTTTAATAAAATGATGATGTCATTTATTGAGGGGGGAAAACATCCAAACCTACCAGGCACTGTGTAAAAAAAAAAGTAATTGTTAAGTCACATTTAACCACATTTTTCAGATCGCTGAGTTCTAAAGAAACCGAAAAGAAACAAAGTCACTGACGTCTGTCAATCTGGAAAGGGTTTCAGAGCCATGTCTAAAGGTTCAGGGCTCCAGCAAACCAAGTTTAAAGGAGAGAACTTGGAACAGTGGTCAACCTTCCCTCACATTTGCTCAAAAATATCTCAATGATCCCAAAGATGTTTGTTAAAACATCCTGTGGAATAGCAAGACAAAAGCAGAACTTTTTGGAAGGTCTGGATCCTGTTACACCTCGCTTAAAACTACAGTTACCCGAGCATTATACATCACACCACGAGCCAAACATGGTGGTGATAGTGTGATGGCCTGGGGCTGCTTTGATGCTTTTAGCACCTGGACGACTTGATGTAATTGACAGAACCATGAATTGTGCTCTCTACCAGAAAATCCTGAAAGTGGAAGCCCGGCCATAAGTTCATGCCCTGCAGTTCAAGTGCACTTAAGTTATGCAGCAGGATAATGATCGGAAACACAGCAGCAAAGCCACTTCTGAACAGACATCCAAATGAGATGTTTTGGCATGGCCTAAAACAGGCCATCAAGCTCAAAAGCCCTCTAGAGTGGCTGAATTAAAACAATTCTGCTACTAGTGTGGAACAAATCAAGTGGAAAAACTGCAATTTGAAATAAAAAGAAAAACAAAATGTCATTCAATTAGTGAATATGTACAGCTCATCATACAGTCAGATCCCAGCAATAGGAATGGACATTGTGAGTTGTAGGGGGTTGCTATTGGAATGGCTTGTGTGTGCTTCTATTAACAGAAAATAGAAGCACGGCTGCTTCCACTACTGTGTAAATACACAAACAACTGTTTTTCATTGTCACATGAAAGAAACCAGATTAGCTGAAAGTAATAAATCAAGAATTCTAAGTTACAAACATATTATTTGCTTACTTCATTTAAAAGTGTCATCTAAAGTAATGCAATCTTGTCACTTCTAAACTAGCCTGCATTGGCTTTTTATCTCATCAGCATGCCTCCACAGATATGGCCCACTCTGCTCCACCAAGGGGACTGCCCCGGGGGAGCCAATTAAGAGTGTCCGCTGTGCTGGTGACAACTGCTTCAGCCTCAGCCCTGAAAGCCTCCCAGCTCCACATCACTGATGGGGAAATACTGCAGAATGACCTGGGAGGGGCGGAGATTTAACAGAGAGTCAGAAGGGGGAAAAAGATCAATGAAGACAGCGGCGAACCTAAAAGCATCAAGACATCATTCGAGAGGAACTGTTGTTGGGAAGTCGAGAACGGCGTGACACCTGGAGTTTTAGAGATTTAAATAAAGATGGTTGCATAAAACTTGATTGATCTAATGACTGGCTGGATATCTTATCAATCATAAAAATTAATATACTAATGTTATACTGATTATTCTTCTGATTAACCAACTAATGGACTTTTTTAAAAATTTAGTCTATGAGAAAGGTTGGTTTGATGAAAGGATATCTTTTATGAATTTTCAGCAATGTGGCACAAAATTACTTTTAGCACTGTCAGTTTTAGCCTGATGGAGCTGTAAAATTTAGAGGTCATTCCAAGCCATCAAGCTTTTTCCTCTAAACAACAAATCCTCTTATCACTACATCACTTATTTTATCACTCTAAACAAATATTTTGCTATTTTTCACTTTTACAGCGGACAACTTCTTGTCAAAAACAGGAAGAAGTCACTGAGGTGAAGAAAGTTAAAGTAACAACTGATTTGATGTACGTTAAACAGAGTTACTGAAAATGGCTAAGGATTTAATTGGGGCCTCTGAGATAATGCTTATGATGCAGATCACCAGCAGGGGTGGTGGTGTGTCGTGTTGATGATGCAGTTCAAGCAAATTAATTAAATCCCTGACCTCTCTTTTTCAGGTGTTTGCCTTAAACAACCTTGGAGCTTTTCAAAGGGAGATACTGTATCTTACACTGGGTAAAAGTACTCTGCAAGTTTCCGTAGGTGGGATATTTGGTTATTTGTATGGATTATTTGCTTAAGGAGTGTGACTTAAGAGGTTGAATCCAAAAGTGTTAGTCCACCCCTCAAACCCACAAAGTATTTGGCTGTTTTCTGGAAATCTGGCAGCCATGTCCAGCTTAGGTAACACTGGCTTCAGATCTAGTCACAACGGAAGTCACCCGTGGGCTTGTGTCATGTCACAGGAACAGTCTGCCATGCCAGCACACCTCCGCTAGATATAAAGCTGGAATCTCACCAACCATGTCTCGATGCAGGGCAATGTTTGGGACATTGCCCTGCATCCCAACCCACTGTGTTTGGATTTAGCGTAAATGAGTGTTAAAGAGACAAAAGAATATTGTTAGAATATTGTTCTCAGAGATTCTTCTTGCTGAATGACCATCAGCTATTCTTGAAAGAAATAATAAGAAAGAAAAGACCTGTCTGACATCAAGCTGTCAACACACTATAGGGTATAGGCACATCATGGGTTTCAGTAATGCTGCCATGTCCAACAGTGCATGAGCAGAATCAAAAAGTAGAGCTGAGTTACAGATCATTGGAGTTTTATCTAATAGTGTCTTGGTCTTGGGATAAAAGAAACATTGTAATTCGCTTGTAGAATAATCCCTTGTCTTACTGCTTCTTTAGAATATAAGACGTCCTTGAGTCCCAAGTAAATATCAGGAAAAGATTATCAGTTATCTCTTGCTACACCTGTAACAAAGTACCTGCTCATTTCAAGCGTGCAGGGCTTAATTCACAATCAAACAGCAATGAGAGGCAAATGCAAGGACAAGATATTCTTCTGCCAATCAACTCCCAGCTTCAACTGTTTGTTTAGAGTCAAAGTCACCTTTCCAGATGCTCGGATGCCAGCTCCTCTGTTATATCTCACCTCCCCCACCCTTAAAACACACACGCTGCCTCCACACATGCAAAGACGTGTATGATACAACGCACACAATCATTTCAGTATGAGGAACCTTCTGTCACTTTCCACTCATCACTCCTAGTAAAGCACTAGCACATACATACTCATACATCTTGCTTGGTACCATTGTTAGGAGTTGGATACAAGGTCAATGATAAACACAAAGCCAGCTTAGGACAGCCCCACCACCAATTGTACACACCCACAACCTGTGTCACCTCGTCTGTCTTGTGCCACATCTGCTTAGTTCTGAGAGTACTTTGTGTCAAATCTAACACTGACTAACATTAGACAGAAACCATGTCGTGCAGCTTTGTATTACAGCTTGGGTGTGTGAAGAGAGAACAGGGCTCACTTCCTCGATATACTGGCCACAGAAAGCTTTCAATAGAGCTCAGGGAAACGACACCACAAACGCAGTGTATTATGGGATCGTTGTTCATTTAAGCCAAATTTGATAATGGAAACTATAGTGAAAGAGGCTGCTTTTGTGTTCTTGAAAATTAAACTGTGGCCATTAGAAACTCATCAAAATGGCTGGCTGCCATGTGGTAAAATGACACTGTACTGTACATATGATCGAAATAAGATTTCAGAAGCAACAAAGCATCATTTGGGTAGCAGTTGGAAGGAGGAAAAACATCAACTTACACAATATTTTAGAAAATATGTTTGTTTTATCGGCACTGATATAGTGGTAAATTATAAATATACTACATGTAACTGTTATAATTTATGTAAGGTTATGCTGCACACTTTAGGTGTGGTTATCTTCACTTTCAGGAATGACAGTGTAGCTAGAATCAAAGAAAGTCTTCATGCTTTTGTATTTTACAAAGTTTCTCAAATTTGAGAATGTGTACTGGGACACGCAGAACTCACTGTGGCTTCTCTGACTGGTATCTGTGGAGAGGAGAGAGACTACAGGTCTGCACCTGCTGCAGCTCTAAAACGCAGAGCACTTAAATGAAATATCGGCCCATAATAAATGAAATAAAACTACTTTAGGTGTGAATGACTTTTATTTTTAAGATTCACAATGCCGTTGAGTGCAGCTATAGGATAGAACAAGTATTTCTTTGCTATTAGATGAAATATAAAATGCCAAGTAAAACTTTGTTTTTTAAGTGCATATGCAGTAGTAGTGCAGTGTTTTTAAACTTTAATGCGTTTTCCTCCTTATCACCTCTTGTGACATCTATGTTTTGGTTTTGCTTGAACAACATGGTGACCAGACTGAGGGAAGAATGTTTAAAGGTGGAGTCCAAAGTTATTTTAGGTTATTTAACTGTATTTGTAATATACATATATTGTCAAACTTAGAATTAAAACATTAAAAAATATACAGGAGCAGCCACTGGTTTGTGGAAGCTGGTATATTGCTCTGCCATCTTGAATATGGTGGCCAAAATTACTATTCTGCCTGAGCGTGTTTTATGCATGTAGCATTATAGATAGAGGGCCTTACAAGTTCATTTTAATTTCAAGATCACAAATGCCTCTTTTTAGCTTATTATAATCATATTACATTTGTACATGTATTTGTACATCTCTCTCATCTTCCTCTTCATGCTTCCTCCTCATTTTCACTCAAGGGTCCTAAAAATCACACTTTTCCGTTGATAAACAGTGTGATTATATTCTCACATTGTATTTAAGTCTAACAATGTTAGAGCCGTTTCAAAGAAATGGTAAATGGTAAATGGCCTGTATTTATAAAGAAAGTTAACTCCTGCTAACAGCTGCTGACAGCAGAAAAAACAGCAACGCTTACCATCAGAAAGGTTCAGGATATTCTCAACAGCTCACCTCAGTATTGGTGTCATCAGACATATGTAAGCTTTACTGATACATTGACTCTTATCAGACTCCTTTCAAAAAGTTTTACAGCATCCTCCAGAGTAAATAAACATGGAAACATATTAATAGCTGAGCTAAACAGCAGCCTGACTGAGATAGAGACAAATGGGGGCCACAGGTTAGGATTATGCACTTGATTTGGGCGGTGGTTAAGGTAAAAGAAACAAAACAAACAAAAAACAAAAAGCCAGGGTGTGCTTGGGCTGTGCCTTACTTAGTAATCAACCATGTGAGTGGGTGGTCATGCAAAGTGTCTCATCCATGTGGAAAATGAAAATCTTTGCCTGATAATCAAATATACTGACATGGCACTAAAACACTTTTTGTATCATATACAGACATTTGAGGCTATTTTGACAGATATTGCTCATAGCCTCAGAGTTTACTTTGGTGTCTGCTTGGTTCCACGTACCAAACTATTGACTATGGATTAATGTGACATTACTGGTAACAGACTAAATTTTGCTGTTAAACTCACCGGACAAGGTCACATATAAGTTATTCAGACTATGGCTGCTGGCTTTTCGCATATTTCTCATAAAACCTGGACCTGCCATAAAGATTCTCCACAGAGATACCATTTTCCAGTGGAAAGCTTGAGCTGTTTGTGTGTGAAATCGCAGAACCTTCTGGCACAAGTTCAGGTAACCAGTGAGCAAGGACTGCAGCTGACATCCTGAGGGTCCTGGATACTCTGCTCCCCCTCTGAGCATGTCAACAGTCTGATTAATACATGTGGCAGATCAGAGAGAGAATGTATAAAGGGATGCGAATCTTTGCACTACCTCCTTCTGTGCTGAATGCCCACATACCAGACATTAATCACGAAGGAAAAGAATTGTTTTCTCTCCACAGCACAGCACAAAAATAAAACTTCATCTGCGTCTAGGGCGAAAGGAGGGGTAATGTTGCGTGACATTCTCTTCATATCATGGAGCTAGAGGTCACCTCCCGGCACTGAGAGAAAAGAGAAAGGGAGAAAAAACCCAGAGCTCTCCATCTCTCACCTGCTCGCCCACTGTGCATGCATTCATCAATTCTCTCTCTGCTCCCGTCCTTCCATCTATCTGGCCTTGTGTGATACACACACAGCAACAGTGTACCCATAACACATACTGCTGTCTTTGTTATCTGTTCAAACGGACTCCAATGCCGATATGGACTGTCCAACAACATCCTCCACGACAGGGGTGGGTTTTCCAAAGGGGGCCACATGAAAAATCTAGACTTAGGAGGAAGGCCCCAACAGCTTGGGGCCTAAACTGGGATTCATTCTGCTCAGTATTAATTTTTATCTCTTTATAAACTGCTACTGGCAAGACTAGATGTAGATTAGGTAATAAAAGTGTGAAATAGGCAGTCTGTGAATCTGTGCCCTGGTGTACTTATATATTTTAGTTACAAATCAAAAATATGATTAATTTTTAGCAATGACTTACACAACACCTCCTGGTATATAATATAATTCAAACATACTAATTTCACTGTAGTCACTTTGTCTGTCTGTTTCTGCTTCAAAAATGTATCAGATTTGCACAGCCAACGGTAGTAACACCTACTAGTTTGTACCATTTCAAACCAAGCCTTTCCGAGCATGAACTTACCTATGTGAATAAATCACTCCCCCCCTCGTAGTCCTTTTTATTGCTGCCAGCTTCTCTGTAATCTTAAACTCTTCCCTTAACCCATATACAAAGATGAGAAACTGGGCTGTGTCGCTGAGGTCACAGCTCTCCTCCAGAGCCAAGGATAGAAAGAAAAAAATGCTAGTTTTAAAGCTGAAACTCCTGCAATATCCTAGTTCTATCTTGTAATGTTTTGCCTAGAGCAGGGCTTCCTTCTTCTGGGCATATTAGCATCCACCAAACATTCTTTAATAAACTCCCCATCATGTCATTTTTGTGATAGCTAGCCTTGACAACTACATTCCTGGATATGCAAAGCTTGGTGAAAAATCTCTTGTTGGTTATGCAGCTTTTCTAGCAAAAGTTCAAATGTCTTTCTCACTGCAAATCAGTCACGTTTTTTGCATTTCTCTCCGTGTTTAGTCTTTTAATTATGATTCAAACTGTAATCCTTAAACCCAACAATCAGCTCTCCATAAACTTAGCCCACGGCTTTACTTCATACATGCTTTGAATTTCCTGTTAAAAACTCTACATTCTGCATCAAGCTTTCTTTTTTTAAATGTGAGTTAGTTAACTTAGACTAACTTATATAAATTTAACTGTGGTCCTCAAAATAAAGCAACAAAAATCTCAAAAAACAGTAAACCTTTCTCTATTAGGGCGTTTGTTCACGGCTGAAATGGGACAAACTGCATATGCTTGAATCCTAATTTCCCATTGGCTGGATATGCAGAACAAATAAGGGTGATTGTACAATGCCTAGGTCTGCTTCATGACTTTTATAAAGAAGTGAGTCATAAAGCACCCTGAATATGCAAATAGCCACCATGCCTTGCTGCTGGTGTAAATGCTATGGAGTTTCAACAGCGCAGAACAAATGTTCTGCAAGTAAAAATGACACTATGTGGTAATATATTTGCTGAAGGACTAATGTGACAAGGACCTTATTAAAAAGGTACAATTAATAGATATTGTGTTTAACATTTCAACGGAAAATCGGTGCCATTAAAATCCATTCCCAAAATTATTTGTGCGGGTGGACTCGATTTATGAACCAGCCTTTTGGTGTGTGTGTGTGTGTGTGTGTGTGTGTGTATGTGTGTTGGAACAACACTTACATTTATGCCAACAGTTACATTTACGCAAATGCAATGAGTCTTAATGGAGTGACAGGATACAATACATTTACAGTCTCTACATCATAACTTGTGAATCATCTGCATACTTTGAGCCTGTCTGACTCACTGACATCACTGAATAAAAATAGTGATGATTTCTCACCTCTGTCTGTAAAAGGATTGGAATTATCTCCAAAGAATAATGTGTTGCCAAAAAGGAAAGGCTACAAAGGGAGATAAATTGAAGTTTTAGTAAGTAAAAGCAAGAACAAAAAGTTGCAAACATTCCTATTGATGATATTACTATAGTGCATCCATTATCTACCACTTAAAGGCTTCTGCCAGAATCCAGCATCAATCTTGTTTATTACTGTTCAATAGCACTGACCTTTTGATGACCAAAGTACGGCTTATGTACAAAAGCTTCTACCTGTGAGTGAATTGCAATCAATACCGGGGCAGCATTATGTTTCTATGCACTGTATGAAAAATCAGAGAGCAAGTCCAGACAGGGAAACGGAGACTATGAAAGCAGGGAGGAACCTGACAAAGCAGGACAAATGACTGACAGGAAGACTTGACAGGGGTAACTCTCAACTGGGGGATCCAATTCAACTCAAGTGTAATGCAGGTACCACCTGCGCATAAAGCAGATGCCAATCATTGACAAACAGACTGTTTATCTAGCTCTCAATAATGGAAACAAGGTAACAAGATTGAAATAAAAAAAGTACAAAAGCAGCACTCAGTCACTGGCTGCTGTGCAAGGAATGTTTAAAATACAGACAGACACAGACACCGAGACAAGTGGGCAGGGGAAGGTCAAGCACATTCATCTGCATCTGAGAAATGGTGTACAGGTAGAACCCGGTTGTTTGGCAGTGCCACGGTGTAGTCCCTCTAATTCCTCAAATGCCAAATGACTTTTGCCGCTCGCCCGAATCTGTCGCGATGTAATTTGTCTTCGACATCACGGCAACGTGTTTGTTTTGGTAACTATAAATCAAGCAGTCCTGTAATCTGATCATTACAAGACCCATCAGGACTAAAAATACAAACCAGCCATGCCTCTAACACTACAACAGTACTTTGCCTCCGTAGGATTTTGTTTCATGGTGACAGTTAGTTGAAATCTAACCCGCTTTGTGGGTAAACCTAGCCCTCTATGAAAGCTGAAAAGGGCAGGAGAGCATGTGCACTGGACAGCCATTATCCCAAAAGATGAATATGCAGATAGCGCTGCACTAACCGAGGAGAGTTCCAAGGTTTCAGGACAAGAGATACACGAGTTTAATTGAAAACATTTCAAGGAGCCCAAATTACTTTGGAGAGGCAAATTAAGAGTGAATTCTCAGTATTTAGGAGAAGTCCTCGATGCCGTTTTCAATTTATTTGGCTAAGGGGCCATTTAGTCCTCCAGCATAAACAAATAAGCAGATGAAATGTCATGTTTCTCCCTGTTAAATTTTTCACAGAGACAGTCTACCCTTGTGTAGAGTTTAAAATTGGAGATTGTGCGGAAACAATCCATTTTTAAATTCCCTGCCAGACTGAGCCTCTTAGCCCACTCACATTCCCTGCCATTGGCGGTCAATAATCTGCCCAATGAGGAAACATTAGCTGTCATGTGAAAGACGAAGAGGAGGAGGTGGATAGGGTGAAGCTTGTAGAGGATGGGCGACTGAGTGATTTGCCTTACATACAGGCCATGAGATAAGCCTCTTGGTTTCCCCCTTGGCAGATAAAGGCCCCCACATTACAGTTATCACCGCAGACAGATTATAGACTCTACTCTCTCTGTAAGTACAGGATGACGGTGAATAGGCCTTCACTGTGCCACTACCATTATGAATGTTCCACTTGCACTGTTCTCCACTGCAATCAATCAAGTTTACAGCCAATTCGAGTTATTGCTTTCACTTGAATCTCTCTGAGTATTGACCTGGACTTTTCCTTCATCCCACAAGAGAACAAGCACTCACCTAATCTGCACATCATACAATCAGATGAATGGGAATGTACCATATGCTACAATATGTGATCTTCTTTGTTGTTCTGATTAAGTTAAGTCAACCCCACGTTGGAAAGGATGAAACAAACACACAAACTAATTGCAGACTATTTGCCAAATGGACAAATAGTTGATAGTCTCGTAGTTCTAGTCGCGTTCAGTAGCGTGGTCAGAGATCACAGGGACACGTATCAATCCACATTTCACATATGTCAAAGTGGACTGAAAAGGTTTAAGGCTCTGTTGCCCAGAAGCTGAGTTTGGCTTTGGTTAGCCCCAAATGGGATAGTCACCTGGGCTCACTCCTGAATAACCTATTTCCACACTGAAATGACTGATGAGGTGGGATAACGTAGCAGCAGCACAGAGTAGAGAGTGGAGCAGAGTGCAATGTATCAGGGGTTCGCCTATCGCTGGTTCTGCTCCAGGAGCGTCTTGGTTCATCTCTACAGCTCCCCAAAGACCCTGGGGAGGAGATTTAAGTGTGTCAAGGCTCTGTGTGCAAGGAGATGAGTTAGGGTTTCAAACACACAGTACCAAGACTCTAGCTCTGTCTGTAGTTCTCTCTCTCCTTCCCTTTCCAACCTGCATTTGCCTTCCCTGCTGTGCAAGCTCTCCTTCTTTTCCATACTCTATTAATCTCCACTCTTCACCATTCTTTCTCATTTCCACCAGATACCTCATCTTCCCCTCCCTCCTTCTCCGATATGGATGCTCCATGCAGGGATGACTTGTGGGCACATTAGAGGTAGTGGCAGGGGAGGATGATGGTGACTGATGTTACGTCTGTCAGTCATCACAGCCCTGACACAGATATGTCAGGTGGAGATACTGAGATCTTTGAAGTTCACTTCAAAAACATGTGTGGTCCTGAAGGACTGCATGAAAAAAAGTGAACTGGTAGAAAATAAATGTAGCCAGTACATCATCCAGTCCCATGGGTTATGTCATCAGATAATAAGATGGAAAAAATGAGAGCTGACAACAAAAGACAACCTGCTTGCTGTGAGTGCTCTCAGTCAAGGAAGCTGCATTTAAATATTTGAAGGCAACATAACAATAAAAAGCTTTTTTAAATATGATAAAAGCCAAGCAGCAGACCCACAGAGAAAAGCTAGCTCTATAGATAAATGTTAAATGACCCATACAGTGTTCTCTGCGTGGGAAGAAATGAGACAATGAGCCACATTCATATAGCTGCAAAGCTCATGAAAGTATCTTCATCTGTCTCCTAGAGTTTGGTCGGGTTAGGCAGAGAAGCAGAGGTGAGGGTTTTCCAAAGTGTCTTTCATGCATAATATAAGCCCCTTTTGTTTATTAATGCCCAGCACTCCCACTAGAGACTGAAATACGTGGCGTGGACCCCACGTTGTCTGCTTTAATATTTGAAAGATAAATAATTAAAGTGGGCTGACATCAGTGCACCCTCTGCAGGTCTGGTTTCCTTGTCTTTGCTGTCTATAAAGCTAAGGCGTTGCCCCTGCCCATGACACACTCCCACTGATGCATCTATAGTGCTTTCATAAGTAAATCTATTACACACATTAAAGTAACCTTTAACCCCCCGCCCCATAAATGACTTCTACTCTTGATTTGTTTGTTTTTTTACAAGAAAGAGACTTATTGTTTCCATGTTTGGGTGGGCATACGGTTGTGGTAGAAAGCCAGTCAATGTACCTTGATAGAAAACTAATAGAAAATCTAGGCAGTATCACGTTTCCCACTTAAACAGGAGTATAATTAGGGTGTTTGTTTCATTGAAGGGAAACTTTTAAATTTCTTTATATGATATGTTAAAAAGGTATTTTGAAAAATAGCTGAAGTAGCAGATGTATCAATACAGTAGACTAGTTGACTTTCCTTCAAGTGTAAAATGTCATGTTTCCTGTTTAAATTTTTATTTGAACACTAATTACATAATTTTCTTCAGGTTTAACAAAAGTCAAATTCTACCTAAAAATGTGTCACAGCTGTCATGCAAAGGCAGTTAAGTCTTGTTGAATGTCTGCTCTCACAAGCTCTGACTAATTACCTATCAGTGCTCATTAGGATCTTACATTTATATAACGGGGTGTGCCACTCTGGCATCTATAGCTAAAACGATAGGGTAACAAAATTCCACAAGACATAGTTGAGCATGAAAAAATAACTTCAGATACCCTGAAAAGACAGCAAAAGATACACTTTTAGACATCGGCCAGCACATAGTTTTATACAAAAATGGAAGCCCAAACTGAAAAAAGCACTTCCCTGTATGACACTACATGTAAAAAAAAAGTTAAAAGCACATTATCTCAAAGTGTGGCTGAAGATACAGTGAAAATATTGAGGGGAACAGTTAAATTAACCAAAGCAATGGTGGGCTCAACAGTGAGAAAATTGATTGTTGATTACATGCTTGCTGGATTTTTGGAAATTTTTTGGAAAGGTGTAGTCTGGCGCTTTTATGTGTTTCCTTTCAGCGTAGCTCAGGTGTTAAAAAAGGTGGGGGGCTGGGTGTGTGAAGGACAGAAAATGCCAAACCAGCTAGCTTATCTTAACTGGCCAGAACACCTGAGGCGTTCTTTCTGTTCCTCATCACGATGCGCATGTCCGTGCATGTGGTTATGTGCCTTGGACTTCTTGTGGAGGCAGAATCATGAATACTAATAGTGTTCTCTGAAAGAGAAGGGCTGTGACTTGACTCTCAAAGGAGTGCGCTCAAATGAGTTCACAGATACACACACACACACATTGCAACTGACCTCCCCCTGCAGCCCAGAGATAAAGTGGTGATTATCAAACATAGCAGCCTGTCATTAGCACAGTAACCAGTGATATAGGCCATTGGTGAAAGACAAGGACAGGGCTCGAGTCAAGAGGGCCACACACTGGGTGGTTCTCAGCAAGGATGGTGATTGGGCCTTTGGAATCAGAGGGCCAGTGAACCTGCTTGTCCAGGATAGGACAGATGAAGGGGTGTATGCAGCAGCTGACCTCATCGGTATGCATGTATGGTCAAGGCAAACAAATCTTAGCACACAGAGGACTACAAAGAGTGAGTGTTCTTTTGGGGAAAGTGGACCGCGTCGTGCAGAAATTATAGCTCTAAAAGAAGAGAAGGCACCAAGGGAAACAGAGTTTTGAAATCTTGCCGGATGATAAGTCTAACAGATAACGGTAATGTAGAATTATGATCTAGTGACTGGACAGAAAGAGACAAATATATTTAAAATTTAAAAAATGATGAAAACCAAGACTGATACTAGAATTCTAATGGTTATGATATATTATACTAATTAAAAAAGTAAAGCTATGATAAATATAGCAATTAAATTTATATAAGCAGGTCATAATGTGTGACTCTTTAATACATCAATTACTTCAAGGGCACTATATGTGTGTGTGACTGGTTGTATGAGTATTAGAGAAGAAAAGCACTACATCAGTAGCAGTCGATTTACCGTTCTCGAAGTTTTTATCCTTCTTCCTGATGTGGATGTCCCGTGGGATTGCCATATCTATCACAGCTTCCGTTTCTGCTCTTTTTCAACCACCACTATGTCTGGTTGGTTGGCCAGAACCTGCATGTCTGTCTGGAACTTGAAGTCCCACAGGACCTCAACTACCTTTGGTGGTGTCTCCCATGGAGACTTCTAGTCCATATGCTCACAGCTATACACAACCCCAACCACTTGGTTGTGTCTGTCTTCTGGAGAAATTCAGGATTCTTCATGTTTCCTCCTTAACTGTGGCTCTAACAGAACTCTGTGCATTGTTTTTAGTTTTGTTGTCAGTGGCATCTACCTCCTCCTGTGGCTGGCTTATTATTCCAGCTGGGTATCTGATGACCAACAGAGCGTATGCATTGATGCCTTGGATCATACTCCTACCATTCAGCTGGTTTCTCAGCACCTGTCTTACCTTCTGGAGGTATTTAGCTGCAGCTGATCTTTGTGTATCTTTATGCCATAATCAAAGCTGCCCTGGAGAAAACAATGTGTTTTCTTTTGCTGGAAAGGTTGCATGTTTAACCATAAAAGAAAATAAGTCTGTGACATATGCTTCTCACAATACACACACACACACACACACACACACTATAACCACAGGCGAGGTTGAAAGGCCCAGGTGATGTGGAGCAGTTGTAATTATGGTCCTGTCTAAACTACAAATTATAAGATGGCTTGGGGTGATTGAGGTTAAGTTTTCATTTCCTGCCTACATTCCATTTATGTTCCTACAAATACACCTGAGGTTGAGTCTGGCCTCATTTCCAAGATGACCATTATGAAGTGCAGGTAAAGAAATAAATGATCCTGATCATTACTGAAATTTAGCCAGAATTTAGAGAGATTCTATAGTGTTTATATAAACTTGTAAGTGCACATATTAGTGTACATAAGCACTAATGAAAATAATATTCAAGTTCCATCTTTCTCCACACACTGTTGACAGATGTGAATTTGAAGGACTGAGCCTTGTCAAGGCTATTTCTTTTTAAAATTTCACCACAGATTTTCAGCTGGATTGAGATCCACCAATGCATTTACTATTGAGGTAAAAACGAATGTCTCCTGTCCTTTCCCTTGCATGCAACCCTATCCCATAAGTGACTGGGGAGATTTGCTGGTTTTCTTTAGCAAATTCAAATGAAAGATTCCAAAATGCTTCATTGAAATGCTAGCAGACCAAAGTTAAAGCATAATCTCCTTAGCCAGTGCACATCTGTGATTCATGATATTCATCAATGGCTGCTCCTCTTTAGCTCACTTTAACTTTGAGTTCTCCTGTTAAGGTGCTGGTTTCTTTTGGGTTTTCTGTATGTAAATCCCTGTTCTTATAGCTTTGTGTCACAAACACTGCCTCTCGCTCTACCCATTAGTTATTCTATTAGACTGGTGCATGACTGCAGATGCGGCACCAGGAATGCAGGAATGATTGTGACCTATGGTCACAAGCTCCGAGTAGTGACCAAAAGACCAATTATGTAAAGAAAAACAAAAAACAAAAAACCAAAAACAGAAATGAGCTTTAGCCAAAGGATGTCTGAGATCTAATTTAGACACAGCTTGGCCATTTGGGAGGACCTCAAAGTAACCCAGTAATCCACTACATCAAAAGGTTCAGGTTGTTTTGACTGCTTAGGAGGTCCAGATCCAGAACATGCTGGACACACTGCATCTCTTGGCTGGCTTGGGAAGGCCTAAGTGTCCCCCCTGAATAGCTGAAGCAGGAAGTGCCAGGAAAAAGGGAGGTTTGGGTTTGTTTACTTAAACTGCTTTGGTTGGATGGGTTCTATCGTTTTGTTTGTACTTGCTCCATATTTTGAAAAATTCTGACTGGGAGTAGCCAACATCTTTTGCCACCCTCCTATTGTATTTTTTATTTAGGAACTGGATGATCCTTTCCAGTATGTCAACTGGTTGACAACTTGTTGAAGCCACGCTTTCTTTCAATCAGCCTGTTTCAAAAGCTTCAGTTCAGCAGACTATTTTACTTTTTTTTTTGTTAGTGCAGGTATTTGTTTTCACAAAGTGATTACATAATATTTTTAAGCAAAACGGACTGATTTTATTTATATCATATGATGGCTTTGACCTGTGGTCTTCTCCTTTTTAGATACGTTTCTACATTTTAACTTATTTTTTATTTTTATTTTAGATTTGTCTAGTCACAGGACATTTTTCCCCTTGCATTAGTTCTTCCTAAATAAGCTGAATCCCAGAAAAGGTGGTGACTTCTGGAATCTGTTTATTTGTCTTGTCCTTTTTGAGGGTGGCATTTTAACTTGCATTTCTGAATACATCAATGAAGTGCTTTCACTTCCACATCATAATGTAGTTTATATTTTTAAAGCAGTGCCACGTGATATTTTTGAATAATTTCATATTCAGATGTCTGCTCACTTCTGTTCTAAACTGTATTTCTTAAACAAAATGAACATTTATTATTTTCTCCTTTGCCTTTGTAGTATTGGCAATGAAAAATGGGCTTTATTTGAATAGTAAATTAAATATAATTTGTATGTCATTTTGTCACATCCCCAGTTTTTCAAAAACAGGGTAACACGTATACAACCAGCACACTTCTGGAGACACTCAGTGAATAGATTCCACTGATCTACACAGAAGTCGTATGTCTTGGAGGCTCCCCAAACACATCAAAGACAGAAATGGGCTTTTTAATCCCCTGAGTCCTATGCACCGAAGTGTTCAGGCGTGGACTACCCTGCATGGTAAACATTTTCTTTGTCACCAATCCAAAGTCATACAAAGTGTGCATAAGGGTGTGACTGCCGGCAAGCACAGGTGAGAGCCGGTAGACGTGACAACAAAACCATGGTCATGCCACTGGTGCACATCAATGATGATCACACATGTAAATAGGCTCTGGGCAAGCCTTATTGGCTTTTATTTGCAATGACACAGGATGTCAATACCTCAGTGCAATCACTCCCTAATTCCAGTCCTAGCGTATTCACACTTGTCGTTAAAAAGTATTGTAAATGAAACATATTAATTCAGCCTCATATAGTTTTTGTACTTATAAATCATAATTTCCCTATCTAATTCAGATACTGAGTAAACAATGTATATGTGTAGGGGTCACTTAACAGGCATATAGGCCAGCAGAGCATTTCAACCTGTGCCCTTCACCTAGTCTAGTCTGGGGTTAAAGGCAGCTGATTTGGTTGTGGTCAGCAGAAAATCAGAATATAAAAGTTTCTCAGTACATAGAAGCAAAAAGCAAAGTAAAAGCTTCTGCATCAAACACAGTGGACCATCTATCATCAGCAAATGACATAGTGCCCCAAATCATCACAGACCACAGAAATTTCACAACTGAACTTTAAACACTCTACTTTTCTGCTAGACTCCAAGACGCTGATTTCCAAATGAAATATCAAATTTACTTTCACCCGATAAAGAGAATTTTGGACCAGTCCTTTTTTCTTTCTTTCTGGCTCAGGTAATATGTTTGATACTTTCTCTGGTTTAGAAGACTGATGATCAGTGATCATCATCTGGACAACAGTCAAGAGTCAAGTCAGCAGCCAAGACTGAGAGGCACAGAGTATTTACATAGGTTGAACATTAATTTACTCAAAGAAAAATGAAATTTTAAAATAATTTCAGATGCCAGAATTCTGATTTTGATAAACTGTAGTCCATAATCATCAAAATTGAAATGAAAAAAGGCTTTTAAATGTTAAAATTTTACTAAATGTTAAGGTTTACATTTTTAAATGTAATTATGAAAAAAATATTATAAATAATAATAAGAATATATATATATATATATATATATATATAATATTTAAAAAAATGACATTAACAAATTGCCATATATGGTATTGCAAGATACATGTAGTGTAAGACTGGTGTTCTGTAGCATTATAATGACAAAGCAGGAAGAGAACATCAGATAGTGCTTGAGCCTTGAGTCTTATGGACCTGATATGCTAAAACCCAGAGCTCGGCACAGGGCCACACTGACAGTGTAATGAATTGTAGGTGCCTACTTTCCTACTAGATGGAAGTAGCTTGGCAGTTGTTTGGCATACACCATTCCAGGGAGATAGAAAGCTCCTGCAGAGTTTTGGTGCCAACTTAAGATCTGATCGAGATGATGTTAGTGAGCGAATACATGAGTGACGGGAAAGGGTCCGCTGCAGCGTTGCGGCAATGACATTCAGTTGAGAAACTGCCTACTGAAAGTGCTCTGAAGCAAGTGGGCTCTTATCACTGAGTGGGGTATTAGCTCTAGTAATAAGCTGTGGCACTTAGTTGACAATATGTGGAGAGCTGGCATTTCAGACAAGGACTTGATATGCCAGGCTCCAATGGAAGTATTTATAATGGCGACTGTATTTGACTCCCCACACGAAAGGAGTGTTCTAATGTGTGTGTGCTGTCTTGTAGTGGATAATGAAAATGCTGAAAGTGCGATACTAAAAACAACACAAACCAAATGAGAAGCAGCAGTGTTTGCTGTGTAGGCGTGCATTAGTAACTGCTACAGCATACTGCTAGGGAGAAAAAAGAACAACAAATACAACCAACCAGTGAACCAAATAATGTCCCCATCTTGCTTTATGGTAAAACGGTAAATGGCCTGTATTTATATAGCGCTTTACTAGTCCCTAAGGACCCCAAAGTGCTTTACATATCCAGTCATCCACCCATTCACACACACATTCACACACTGGTGATGGCAAGCTACATTGTAGCCACAGCCACCCTGGGGCGCACTGACAGAGGCGAGGCTGCCGGACACTGGCGCCACCGGGCCCTCTGACCACCACCAGTAGGCAACGGGTGAAGTGTCTTGCCCAAGGACACAACGACCGAGACTGTCCAAGCCGGGGCTCGAACCGGCAACCTTCCGACTACAAGGCGACCTCCCAACTCTTGAGCCACGAACACATGCAGTGAAAAGTCTCTTTTTTGAGAGCTCAGCCCTTTTTCGCACATCCTTGAGCCGCTTTAGCAGCTATTCCGCTCAATGTGTACTTTTTTTCCCCTTTTTTTAAAAATAAAATACATCACAGTAAAACTTCCAGCACACGAGAACAAACACACAAGACCAATAGACCTATAAAGTGTGAGTTGAGCTCCCAGCCTGAGCTCTAAGTTTGCTATGGAAATGTAGTCTTTCCTTTTCACAGGGCGAACAGACCATATCTCTGGCAGACCAATATTCTTTGACAGCCATAAATCCACAGGAAGAGAGCCAGAGAACATTTTTATGTTAATTATGTCAATTTAAATAGCTTAGCAACTGAAGTTTTTAAAGGGGCAATCCAATTATCTAAGCTAGAAGGAAGAGAAGGCAGGAAAATGAAGAAAAGACACCAGCTGAAACTGTCATTTTAGAAGAAAAACTGCCTGTTACTCAGTAGTCAAAAAAATGGGGATGCATTGGGATGAAACACTATATTTTAGCAACGTCACTGAGGGAAAAATGATTCAGGTTCTTCTTCAAATACTCCATGTAATATGACACCAATTACATCACAATAAAACTGAATATAAATCCAAAGCATCAATAACCTAAATCTTAATTGTATTTAAACCCAAAAAAGAACCACCTAAACTTTATCAATATGTGCCTCTCTTCTTTTTATTGAGTAGAACATGTCTAAAAGTCAGCCAATACTTAAAATTCAAGTCAAGTCAGTGCACTTAATGGGAAATCTTATTTGTCGTTTGATCGCCCTGTGCTTTAATTCGGTTTGCAGCTATACTGAGAAAGCGAGAAGGGCAGTAATTAGTAAGAGAAACTGGTTTACAGAAAGATCCAGGGTTGTTGGGAGAACCAACTAGAAGAAAATTGAAAGACACGTGTGTGAACACGGTGAGGAATCAATAAACACTATTAGTATCTCTTGTCAAAGTAATGTATGTACAGCGCTTTGAGAAACAACAAGGAAAATATATTCACGGAAAAGAAGAGAAGTAACATTGCAGTGGAAAAGGCTGTGGCTGACAAACATCAAAGGAATCATCAGTGTGAAACTCTGTCTTGTCCCTGACAGCTTAGGCTAAGAACACCACGGCAACTGATGCACCATAGAGCCAAAGACATATACTGTGGAAAGTAGGACAAAATAAGGAGTGCTCAAGCAATTATCAGTGGATTTTCTCAAGTACACAATGTACCATGACAATCGGCATACGGAACTTAACATTTCCACAACCACTTAAGGCCACTCTCCTTTAGTGGCTGCCATCACATGTCAACATTTACACTACAGGTTGTGATTAGATAAATTGGCCACAGTTCAATAAATCAGCAGACCCAAGATGGGTGCTGGATTTGAAAGACAAGTAGCAGAATACAGTTGGCTGGGGATGTGCTGAAAAAACAAAAAACAAATCCAGCATGAAAAAGCTTCTAGACATTTTATCCACCAACTCAGGGACATGAATTCACCCACTGGCCTATGGGGAGCTGAAGCAATGAGACTGGAAGCCCAGGCTTGGTTCCACTCATCTTTCCTCAGATGACAGGAATCAATGGAGGGATAAACCAATACCCTGTGCGGGTTTGTTTTCTCAGCTTGGAACTCATTACAAGCGTAATTCAACCTCTTGAAGAGAAATTCCTTAAGGTATAAAAATGCACTTTTTGGGATGGCTCAGGAAAATCACTGGTTAACATTTGACTGATAGTTTTTAGAAGTGTTGAGAGGGCAGTAATTAGTAACAGAAAGAGAATGATCTTACCATGGCCCCCACGTGTAAGAAAGGGCATCCGGTTGATGGCAATGGGCACAGTGCCATGCTTGTTGTGGAAGTGGTGGACATGGTGGGTGGTACTGAGGGAAGAAGAGACTCGTGCGGCCACGGCTGGGCACGGGAAAACTAGCAGTGCCAGAGAGAGCACCAGCCTAAACAGGAATGCTGGACTAGCCCACACCACAGGTGATGCCGCACTTGGCCTGGATACCATTAGTAACCCTCCATCCACCTCCACTTCCACCTCCTGTTCCATAGGGGTGGGCCCTGAAAGGATTGTAAGGCCCCTCCCCCTCATACGACACACACAGGAAGTGAACATCTTAAATGAATCCTGGGCCCATGATCCCCAGCCTTCCAGCCCGGGGAGGAAAGGAAAATTCAGAATAAAAATATAAGCCAAAAAAAAAAAAAAAAAAAGATCCCGGTTTGAAAATCCCAAAAAAAAATTGGAATTAAAAACAGAAAAAAAAGACAAAATCCTTCCTGAAATGAAAGAACCCCAAGAATTCTCCAACAGTCTAGTGCTGATATCCAAATGCGTCTGACTTGATCCTTGAGAACCACAACAACTCCGACTCCTCTCCCAAAACACTTAAACCTTTTGATAATAAACTTAACCTATTTTGTTTAAAGAACAACCTAAATCCATTAACCAAAGCTTAGCAGCACTGATTTAGTGAACAAAAGACTCCATTTTAGCTCCTTGAAAAATGTCTTGTGTACAGCTCTTTGAGTTAATTGTTTGATAGGGTTTCCTTTGCCTTGGGGAGAGCTTCAGAGGGCTTCTCCACCCATAATCCAAGCCTGCATCACAAAGAAAAAGACTCATTCCATCCCATCTGAGCTTTTAGGAACCAACATAGAAGACCAGAAGAGCAGGCGAATGAAAAAAAGATACATAGAAGGAAAATCAGAGTGCAAACTGGAGAGGCAAAAAATAAGAGCAGAGACAAGGGTGCTGCGATGAAGGAGCAGCCAAATCCTGTTTTGGGGCTTCGAATCCCTGAAAGAGCTCTGAATCCTTTCAGTCTGCAGCTGAAATCAGAAAAACAAGGGATGAATAAAGAGAATAAATGACTGGATAGTAAAAAAAAATTTAAAAAAGGGATGTCGACAAGAGGGCAAAACGATTGGCTATTTCCAAGTGCGACGTTGCTGAATTTCTCTCCTTTTTTCTGACAAACAAATCAATATGGGTCATGGAATGCAGAGCAGGACCAAGAAAGACACCTTAACAGGATTAAACCACAACCAAAGCATCAGAGAGGTTGATGTTCAGTTCAACATAACATGCTCCTAATCCTTGGACTTGTGACCACGCTCCGTCCTACTTCTGACTGCTCTTCAACCTTGGAGGATAAAATTCCGTTTCTCTGCCCCTTTAAACAGTGCTCTCCAGGGTGGGAAGCAGATTAGAAGCAGCCACTGGTCCTCTCAATAGAGCTCCGACACAAGGTGCAGCAGCTGGCTTGCTGAGAGAGTCTGGTGATGATGCTGCCGCTACTGCCTCTGCTGTGAAATTCATGCTAATTGAATCAGAAGCTGCAGCAACGAGCGCATCCTTCCTGCCCGCACAGTTCTCCCGTCTCTTTTTCCTGCTATCGAGTCAGCCAATCCCCCCCCCCCCAGCGGCACGCGCGCACAGCTCCGTGCTGGGCAGGGCAAAAATCAAGAGTCAGGGGCAGAAATAATGCTGGAAGGGAGGGAAAGGTGGACACACTCGAATCCTTTGAACGCACAGACGGTGACTATGATACATAGAGCGGAGCAGACACAGTGAGAGAGTGTTTGTGCGTCTGGTTGAAGCAGAGAGAGAGAGAGAGAGAGATGGAGAGAGAGAGAGGCAGTGGGAGGGGAATGACTGGAGAGAATTGAAGGAGGAGAGCACGCACGCAGGAAGGATGGGAGGCACGCATGGATGTTGTTTGCACACACATACAGGCGCCGGTGACTTTTAAAGCAACGCCAGCAAGCACATCGGCTGAAGTATGCATGGCCAGAACAAGGTATATAAATCCACAAGTGACAATAAAGACTGATACAACTTCATACACGCAGATAAACCTCTCTGAAATCAACGTTCCTTTTATAACCGCACCTCAGTTTATCCCTCTGCACATTACTTTTCATTTCTGCACACCATGTACTCACTTTCAGCTATTCATGTCAAAATGAGGGCAGGGTATGTACTGTGGAAGGGGGGAGAGTGACAGGTGGGGATGTTAAGACAACATGACAGTAAGTGAAGTGGGTGGAACAAAAGGACTCAATATAATGAGGATGAAAAAGATGGGAGCAGAGTACAAAGAAATGTTTACTGCAAGAGGAGAGGCAGTATGAATAAAACAGGGATAGAGGGATACAGCAAGAAGAGAGAAATTTCAGGAGATTGTGTATCAGATAGATCATGGCCAATAGAGAGTGCAGTTAGGACATGAGCTCAGTGCAAGAGACAAGAGGCAAAATAATAGCCAAGATGGGGAAAAGGCAGCGCAGGTCTTTTGCAGTGATGAAGAGAACTAATTTTCTCCCTCGGTCCGTCCTGATCTTGCAGAAAGAATGAACTGCTGAACTCAGAGGAAGAAACCACACTCTGCTCAAACTCATGAACTTCTTCACCAACTTTCGATTTCCCTCTTGTTTTTGGGAGGACGGGTGCTTAGCCAGACTCTCTCTGCACCCAGAGGGTGACAAAACAGGACTCCGTGTTACACTGATATAGCACTGATAGCTGTTACACAACTACTATACTGCACAAAATCTGGCTTAAAATACTGCAGAGTTTCCTGAGAAACTTTCTGTAGTGGGACAAAAATAAGCTAAAATTATACCTCATAAACTTCCCTCACCATAAACATGAAGGAAGACACTGAGTGAAAAGCTTTTTGGCCAGACAAGTTAATGGTTGTCTGAACAAAACCATAAAGTGAAGGTTGTCTCTTTGAAATGTCACACATGTATTAAATAATGAAGCTGGTGGCCTTCAGCTTCATTATTTAATGAATGGCCCTACTTTATTCGGCCTGTTCAGCTAAAGTGAATGCAGGTATGCTGCTTACCGTATTCTGCTACTGTCTCGACATCCAGCCTATTAAACGTCAATGTGCTTAACCACATAACTTCAGTATCTACCATCATTATCTCACTAAACAACTGAACAATGCTGACATAACCTGGCAGGTTATTTGATTTTATTGTTTACCAATATTATCTTGATCATATGAAGCCAAATCAACATTTTGTACCTCCAAGTGTCAAAGAACACAAATAATACAGTAATGTCACTACTTCTTATTCCTGTTATTGAGAGAATACACAAACTGGCTCCTACTAAGTTGTGGACCAGTCTCAGTGTCCATTGTCCACGTGTTGGAAACGCTTTCTAGATGCGAAGAAGTATTTGAATGTTTTTCCTTTGTTGGTGAAAAAGACGAGGACAACATGAGAGTAAAATGCAACACTACCGCAGGATGATTAGTGCCTTTACACTACAAAGAACATACGAAAAAGCTTCTGCAAGCTAAGCACAGAAGCTCTACAACACTGATTGGGAGACTGATACATCCAAAGGTTAATGCACAATTAGCTACATCCTTTCTGGAAAGAAAATGAATGGCAAGTAAACTGACTCTGATAAATCACATCTGGCAGTATGAAATGCTGTCAAGTAAAGGCTCAGTGACATCAGAGTAAAAATAGCAACCTCTATGCAACCAAGAAAAAGAAAAATCCACTATTGTTTTGTTTTGTGACCAACTGCAAGTAGCTGCAGTGACCAGCTGACTGCCCAGAGGTAAACCACACCCTCAAACTCTAAGCAATCACTTTTGATTGCAAGGTGACTGCATAGGTCGCCTGTTGGGAGGCAATCTTTCTCCAAACAATCACGGTCCAATTCAGACTGACTGCAATCACCATGAGACAGATTGGTGAAGGTTTGCAAATAACTGTGAACAAATCAGACAGAGTGTCAACACACTGCAATCGATTTGATTGATTGACATCAAATAGGCCATTCATGCTTGAAAACTCTCCAATACAGCTGAATTAAAACAATTCTGCAAGGAAAAGTGGGGCAAGACTAATTGCTAGTTATCGCAAAGGCTTGATTGTAATTCTTGGTGTCAAGCATGGAACAAACAGTTATTGAGTTTAGGAGGTAATTACTTTTTCACATAGGGTCATAGTAGGTTTAAATAGCTTTTTAGAGTCTTTTATTTTGTAATACAACAAATTCATTTAAAAGTAATGTAGAAAACTGCCACAAACTCACTTCATTTATATGACATCAGCTTTGCTCTAAAATAGTCAGTGCACCGAATAGTAAACATAAATGAGCAAATATATAACATTTAAGCTTGTTACACCATATGAAACACTTTAGCTAATCTCTTTCCTGCTGCACACCTGGAACTTTCCATGCAAGGCCACATGGAACAACACAGGTAAAAGCAGACAAACAAGTTGTTTTTGTACAATTTCCCTCCCTTTTTTTTTTGCTGTCTTTAAGGGTACTGCATGTCAAACAAATGCATGTCTTGAAAGTATAAAAATTAATTTTAAGTTGTGGCTATAAAATCATCCACAACAACGAAAGAAAGTGGCAATGCTTAGAGCAGTCAAAAAACAGAGGGAAAATGTGAAAAGGTCAATAAGAAGCACAAATTAAACAGGAAATGTATGTCTATAATATACCAATTTGACAATTACCACTTCTACGTGAACCTTGTTTAAAAGCAAATTCAAAGGTATGGAGGAAGTGTTGTGGTTTATTACGAGACTGTCACTGAAACTATAGATGTTTCCTTCAGAGGACGGCGTGTGGACTGGGAACTCATTATGATGAAAAACACAGAGGACTGCCAACACCTGCTGCTGCACTCCCCTCCGGCACAGAAAAAAAAAACAAAAAAACAAGGAATACAGAACACAAAAATACACACAGGTGAACAATCACTCCAGACACACATGCATGCATACTAATTGTATTACACACACACACAGTCATCATGTCAGTGATACTATTATGCACAGACACTCCTACAATCCCAGTGGCTAAAATATGTGTGCTTAAGATGCTGTACATGAAACAACACACTCTAAAATCCCTCGGGGCAAGTGAGGTCATAGGAGGAAGTGGGCTTAGTTTGCAGACAGATATGGGATCAAAGCCTCTATGCTACAGTCAAGTCCTGAGGAAACATTCTTGCCATTTTGCACCTAATTAATTAGACCTCAAACACCGCTTGATGTTAAGAAGCTAATATGACACAAGTACAAAGTGAAAGGGGATTTCCTTTTTTTAAGAAAACACATTCATTTTTTTTTTTTTTTTTTTTTTTAAATGACATCAGAAACAGCAGTATGCGACATTACATGATGGCAGAGCTTCAGTTCATCCTTTGTCAAAAAAAAAAAAAAAAAAAAAAAAAAAAAAAAAAAAAAAAAAAGAAAACACATTCATAGTGATTATGTATGTGTACACTGTTAATGCATAGATAGATGAAACGGATGTAAGCAGCAATGACACCCAAAGAGGAAGTAGACAGAAAGGCTTGCATTTTTCCATTAGGTGACGTCAGGAAAGTAGGACAAGTTGAATCTCTTTGTTGGAGCGAGGGGAGGGGAGGGGGGGGGGGGGGGGGGGACACAAAAAGCAAGTCATCAATTTTTAACTCCAGTCTCCTGTTTGTGCTATTCAGTAGCTTTCTCCCATACTGAGGCCGCTGTTAGCCGCTTATGTAAGTGCACTGCTGGGAAACTTCCTCCAGACTGAGCCACAATGTTGGCCGCTTATGTAAGTGCACTGCTGGATGCAGCAAACTGGGAAATAAATATATCTCACTGGGCTCCAACTGGGCACACTTAAAAAGCAGTTAGTTATTAGTGCTTCGACCTGTAAGCTATCATGTTCCAAATTACCTTTGTGAAAACACTGGCTAATCAATTTGTACTTGGGTAACTTTAAGCATACTCTCAAACAGTTCAAATGGATATCACATGATTTCCGCATATAGTGACAAAACTCCTTTCACTATTTAGCAGTTTGCTTGTGATGGCTTTCCAGTGTAACATATTTGTGTATTTTCTAATCTGCTGCCACTATTACTAGTACAACATTGTTTTGTGCTCCAAAAACCCACACAACCATTACAAAAATGATGAATGTGAGCTAGTTTGCAGTTTCAAAAAGATTTTTAGATACAACGCTGGTATCAAGCCACTTTTGCCTTTGACAGAAAAATAGCTGCAAGGTTTCTCGTCAGTAAAATGTAACATTTTCACAATCAAACCCTGATAATTGCGATTTGTTATTTCGTGTGTTATGCTCTCCAGAGCACTATCCAGATGAACCGTTCTGCTTTCATATTTAGTTGTCCTCTCAGAAAGATGCCGGAGATCCTCAAAGCACGCTATTAACAGGTAACGTTATCTGAACAACAGACATGTAGGGAAAAAAGGTTCTTTGATATGTAACTCGCTATTTATTTATTCATTTATTTGACAATCTTTGTACTTGTCTTGGTGTTTTGGCTTATAAACAATATCTTGAGGCTGGTAGGCACTAAAGCATTATTTTAATTATTTATTTATTTTTAAAAGATGCCATTTTAAGAAGACATTTTTCTATTTATTTGTGAAAATACAAGTTATTAGGATTGTATAATTGTATTAGGTATTGCACAGGTGAAACACAAAAGAGTCGTGATTTGATTTTCACATGTCTAGTTGTTTGCGCTTTGGTCAGAGTGTAGGGAAACCATGCTGTGCCTTTAAAGCCAGAAATAATTAGAAACACAACACATTTTAAATAGTAGAATACTAATAGACAACGCAATCACTACTACTACTACACCACAGCTTTTTCCTGCTCCCAGCAGTGTCACTTGACCCAAACGACCCATCAGCCCTAACGGTTTATAACGCAGCCACAGAACTGTAGCATTTAGGGCCGGAAAAGACAGTAACATGGGCCAGCAGCCAATTTGTGGCTGGTAATGTGATTCATACTGTTTATTTACTTACTTTAATATGCTGCTCTCAGGGAGGTTTTGTAATTAAAATCTATTGGTTTCCCACCAACCCAGCATCAATTATCCTGTCGGTAATCAGATGCATACATTTACCCAACAATGCCTTCAAAGTAAGCCACAAAAAATGAGTGTAATGGAGAATGAGAGGAAAATATTAAGTCATCTGTACAGCTGATGATACATTAGAGCACAGAGTTATGAGCAAAGGAATTCACTAATAGCATTGTGGCTTCAATAGCTTTGAAAACTAAGAATATCTACTTAAACGCTGCTTTGTGGTTTAAGATATCAAGGTAACAGGAACTGAAAAGGATAATAACACAGAGGGTTAAACCATTGACATCAATACAAAACGGTAAAGAGAAGGGTTATATAAAACGAATCAATCAGGTTGAAAGACACAGGAGGGGGAAAAAAGCAGGAATTGTTTGGTAATTAGAGGGTAGATATTAAAGAAAAAAAGTGTGGTGGGAGAACGAGAAGCTACAGTTAGAGAGAAGAGAGGAAAGATAACTAACCAAGAGGGGTGTCTCCTGTTTCGCTTGGATGGAGGAGCAGGTTGCACACATCTTAATCATGTGAAATGATATATCCTCAAGAGGAGTCATAGGGAGACAGCAAGGAGATGAGGATAAAATATAAATCACTCGCTCACCCCGCCCCTCTTCCTTTCCGCTGCGTTGTAAAGAAACCTTTTTTTCAAAGATTTCATTAATGATCATACGCTGAATGACATTGTCTGCCAATCTTATGTTAGCTCTCACTGTCCTTGTTAATTGGATGTTTGGTAATTACAAACTGGGATGTTGAATATTTAATAGTGCAGGTATGGCTTGGCCCTCAGGGGGCTGTAACACTGTCTCATCCGCTGAATCAGCTTTATTTCCACCCACAGTCAAAATCATTCACTCTGGTGACAACACGGGGACAGATGAGGCTTGATTCACCCTGTGGTAAGACGATGGTGGATGCTGCAAACAAACTCTTTCTTTAATTTTTAAACAGGTAATCATGCATAGATCTCTACACAGCCATCAACAGAAGGTTATGGCACCGCTTATCTGTTTATTCTCCTTTTTTATTAGCATTTCATTTCTTCTGTTTACTTCATTTGTAATCATAAATTGGACATTTGTGTATTGTGAAGTAGTGTCCACATAATATTAGAATATAAAGTTAGAGGTTTATAGGCTCTAAATTTTATTTTGGTATTGCTCGTGTTGCTCATGTTTTGATGTCAGACAAGCAAATATGATTACATTTCCTTTTTAATCCAGATCAGAACTTTACATCCACTCATCATGGGCATTAATGTCATGGGTAGTGACTTAAAAAAAAAACAAGAACTGGCCACATAAGTTTGAATTTATTTTGGATAAATAACTTCAAACTTGTGCACCCACTTTGAAAGTCGGACCTTCTGATCACAACTGTACATCAAGGTCGCATGTATCCTGTGTGATACTGTTAAAATCTTGTTGGCTTATAACATAAAATAATATAAAATAAAAGTTACAGAGTTAAGTACCCTCACGCTGATCCTTGGTAATTTGACTACATTTCTGTTCGGCAATAAACTAAATGACGTTTTCTTTCTCCACCTCGACTGCACCGTCAGAGAAATACAGACTAAGAATATTGCTGGTAGCCTGGCAAGCATTTTCCATCTCTTCTCACCTCTACATATCGTCTCTCCACTGCTTTCTTCTTCTCCCTCCAGTCATCCATCCATCCCTGCCGCCTAACACTGTGTGTTGAATCAGCTGTCACTGTCTGTCCCTCCAGCTGTGGACCCAGCTGTCTCGGCCAGATGGGCTCATCTCCATCTCATCCTCCCTCATCCATGATGTCTATGAGGAGCCTCCTAACCTCAAGCTATGGACAACTGGGCCTGGAGTGTATTAGACCCACTGAGCCAAAACTATATGAAAAAAGAGGCTTCTAGTGCATTCTAGCAGACAACCAAGGTGTTAGTGTGACTAAGTCGTTGTGACAAAGCTCCAAGATGCAATAGCTCTTTATTATTATTATCACAAGCAGCATAACAATCATTTTTTTAGTGATTACTCTTTGCCTTGTAAGAACTTCAGTGGGTGATTTACAGGTTTTTAGGGGACCTAAAAAGGATGCTTTTCTGCATGCCATTGTAAAGGTAATAATCAGAGTACATGCTGAAAGATTGGTGGGGAGGGAGAGTGCCTAGTAAAGCTATTTCAGAATAATACTGGCTTGCAGTAATCTCTTGCACACAGGGAGAAATTTTGACAAGGATTTAAGGATTTTAAATACAATTTCTATACGCAATGAAGGGCCAACAATAGCACTGGAGGAAGGGGAAACTGAGCACGGTGCAATAGGAAAAGTCAGGAGAGGATAGAGGAGAAAGGGACTGTGAATGAGAAAAAGAAAGCTCTTACTGGGGAGCCAGATTGCAGAGCTCTAGGGTAGGAGACACCCCAGTGTTTAAAATGCCTGCTGAATCACATCTAATTTATCTAAAGCCTACATGAAGAGGAAAAGCAGTTAAAGTGAGCCTGCGCACGAGAAACAGGGGGGGCAAAAAAAGAGCTCAACAGAGAGACAGACAGGGTGTACTATACAGCAACTTATTTAAGACATAAGCCGTTCTTTATGCTCTGTTAGTGTCTAAGTTCGATAAATGGAAGTGCCTATCGATTTAAACTCGAGATAGTGAGCGCAGAGTCCTTGGTGTTATCACCAAGATTAACACAGAACAACAATGAGAAATCTGCAGGGAACCGATTGGGGAGAATTCCCCTGGTCTCATCCTGCGCATAAGAGATACACGGCTCTGGCAGCAATTTCAACCACTGCTGATAGGAGCCTACATAGTTTGCACCACACCAATTGATGCTGATGCACAAATATAATAAGAAAAGCCACCAGCATTGTGCGTTGTATTTACTAAACACTACCAGAGGCGCACACATGGGCTCAGGTTTCCACACATAAGTGGAAGTGAGCTTGACAATATTTTCGATGAGGATTTGCTAAGCTAAGAGTAACACCGTGAACAACCAGTGACTGCAGTAAAGGTCTCCAAGTTTCGGTTTCTCAAAGAAAGCACTCTTGCGTTTAATACTGCAACCTGATTTGAAATCTAACTAAACTCACAAAAGTAAAGTTAAACGTAACAGTGCCATGACGGGTCGTAAACAACACCAACATCACCACAGGAACCATGTATACATAAATGATAAAAGGTTGCTGTATGTGGACAAAAAAAAATCTACAAAAACATGTATTTTTATAATTAATTGCAGTACAAGACTAGTAAGGATACAGATAACAGAAAGACCTGCTGTAACACATTACACAACTTAAATTCAGCTGCGTGGTTATCTGCACTACCTTTTGATGTATCATCTAAATTGCTTTGATTAAATGTTCTGGAGTTATCCACATAGGCTAAGACCAACCAGTATGAGAAAAACTCAGCATTACTTAATTAAAAATTCTGCACCAAGACATGATCTCAGTCTGAGGTCCTAATACGTGTTAACTCACCTGGGATAAGTCCTTTTATGCTTCAATCCTTCATTAACATACACTGTGAAAAATGGGATATAATGTTACACTGTCACAACAGTTTCTGGTGAGTTAAGGTTTTTGAAACTTCTCTGTACTGTCCTGTAGTCTGTACTTGCTTGTTGGAGCTCATCCATCTATTTGGTGAGGCCTGGTGGAGCTATTGGGCAAAGGCAGACGTGCTTTCTGTTTGGCAACGTTTGGATTTGCCTTTACAAAAGCCCTCAAGGACAGTCTTGGTCCTGATATTAATGCAGAGACAGTGTGTTCTTATGTGGAGGGCTGATGTGGGAGTGGGAACATGAAACTATGTGTAACTTTACAGCCTCACCATACTTGCTCTTTGTGCCTGCCTCTCCTCTTTAATAAGTTTTTTTTAAAACTAAATGTTTGAAGAGTCTCCTGAACAAATCTTTCTATATGGGCCACATTGAATCATTTACATAAGAATGAAAGTTGTTTATGCCAAACAGTAAATACATTCAGCTGGTGAAACAGGGCCAGTCCGTCTCAATCTTGTATCGATATTTAGACTTGTGATTTAAGGCCTCTCCCCGAATACCAGCTCCCAGTTCTTTTTTTCACTCAGGTCTTTATCATTTTCTCTCTCCAGGAGGTAGTTTATAATCGGTCATAATCCCACTTCAGATATTTGCTCCTTCTTGTGTCAATCCTTATCTGATGGAGAAACGCTTGAAATAAACACTTTCCACTGATTTTGCCTCGGTGAAAAATGTTTCTTCCCAGTCCCAGGCCTCTCTGTGTGCAGTTTCACTTTTTACTGTGAAGGAACATTTAAAAAAAAAACCCAAAAAACAAGCAGAAAATATCCTTTTTAGGGCATGTCTTGTGTGAATTTTGCATAGGTTGAGACAGATTGTGAATGTGAGTGTGTGTGTATTGTGTAGTGAGTGCAGCCAAAGTGCAGAGCCTTTGCTGCTGTATAGCTGACTGGAATCAGGATTTCAGAGTTAATGGACAGGGTGACGGCTGCCTCCTCGATGTGTCAGCCTTCGTTACACGCTCTGCACACAGAAGCCACCGCTGCTGCTGTCCGCAACACAGCAACCCAATACATATTTAAAAAGCAATATAGAAAAGGAAAACCATTTGTTTAGCAGAGTCTTGGGTTTAAATATTCGGAAGAATTGTATCTGATGAGTCTGATTCCTGTTTCCTCTTTCTTTGTTCTCAATTAATAAAACAAGTACATGTCACACGTTAAGTTTTTAATTTTAAAAAGTCAGCCTGTACCCCCTGTGTGAGATTAAACCGATTCATGATTTGTGTTTGTGTGTGTGTGCACGTCTCAAAGTTTTATTTATTGCACAGTTACGATCATACCAAGTTGTTTTATATTCAGGGTCCAGTTGTTTAAATTGTGTTCTTGCCATTTATTTTATAAGAGGGTTGGTGGCTTATTGATCATCTTTGTGCTTGCACATCTTGTGCTGGAATTCACAAGATTGGTGAATACTGGTTGTATTGATTGCTGAGTTGGCTGTGGCTCAGGAGGCAGAGCAGGTCATGTACTAATTGAAAGGTTAGTGTTTCGATGCCCAGCTTCTCCAGTCTGCATGCTATAGTATCCTTAGGCAAATACCGAACCCAAAATTGTTCCCAATGTGTTCATCAGATTGTGGAAATTAGATAGAAAGCACTTAGAAAAAAGTGACATGACAGTATAAAAGCACTATAGAATAACCAGTGTTTTTACTATTAATTTGAGAATGTATAATTGTTGTAAAGTAACTGAATGACTGCAGAATAGTAGGAAGCTAAAAGGATCAGGCACTGCATGATGTTTTTACAATAACTCCACAGTGTGACAGAGAGAGCAAACAAGAGAGAGTAGGAAAGAAGAGGAAAAATACGGACACTTTCAGAGAGGGATCCAGGAATGTCCTTGATGTTTCCGCACCTCTCTGCCTCTCATCATTCCATTCTCCCTTGTTATCTACCTCATTGACAACAGCTTCAGCTCAAAAGAGGAAATTAACCACCAAAGTGCAGCCCTCCTGCCGTGGCTACACGAGGACTCATTAGGGAATGAAGCTAAAAGAGACAAGTTTCAGAACTTATCTGCAGAGATGCAAAAGTGCCACGTTGAAAAGCGAACAGGTCGAGGTTATCAATAGGCGGTTTTAAATGAGAAAATTACTTCTCATCATTGCACTGACTGTTACTGCTGTTCAGAATTCTATAAAGTGCTGACCTGTACATTTTACTAGCCAAATAATGGCTGATTATTTCAATTAGGAAAGAGTTAACTGCTTAGCACACCGAAGCAAAATAAGACATTAAGATATCAGTGTAATTAACTGCTGAATTAATTCCGTTAAATATATTTTTCAAGTTAGGCTTACATGTTTCTCCTCTCTCATCTTCATGCATAGATATGAGCACAAACAAAGAGGCAGGAGGTGACACTGCCAACATAATAATTAGTCACAAAGCCATTGGCTGTTTCTCTCACAGACTTAATGACCTACAGTGGCGGTACGGCTGGTTATTAAATGAAGTCATTTCAAGTCACCATGAAGAAAGACAGCAAGAGTAAGGGAAAAGAAATGTATCTAAGAAAACTAGAAAACACAGCAAAGCCATGCGGCTGCCTAACAGTCTCTAAGTCATGATGGTGAATACAATGCAAACAGTTATACGGGTGAAATGTTTACCTTCAGTTAAGATACAGATACAACTGACCACTGCCTAAACTGTCGTAAAAGTCAAAGGAAAGGATACAGGATGCATCGACACATCAGTTATTCAGCATTTACAACAAAATGTCAAGATGAAAACTTACGAAACACTTGCTCTTATAGTGATTTGTGATCGATTGGGACTTAATGTTAACACCATGGTGTTTCCTGATTTTGTGACAGAGTACTTTTATTTTATTGGGGAAGCATCATTAGTCTGCTGGGTTGGAGTATCATGTGGAGGAAATTACATGGTAGGAGCCGTCCAAGAAAAGGATCAGTCACTGAAAAATCACAGCGGAGAGCATTAGACATGTCCACACATCTCGAGCCAGCTACTAAAAACAAACATATTATCCACAACTTGGGGGATGTTTCCAATATTCAGTGTATTGATAGCTATCGAAAGTCAGTCACTGAAAGCCAACTCGTGTTCTGGCCACAGGTTCATGTTGAAGGCTTTTTTTTTTGCACATATTATGTTCCGATTGCACGGGAGAGTTACTGTACTTTACCAAAAAAAATATAAAGTGTTCTTATTCTCTGACAGCTGTGCCCTCTACTATTACAATAATGCCTGCCACAGTTCAGTGTTGAAGCTGTTTACTTGGCCTTTCGATCTCAATCTCTATCTGTGAGATGCTCTGGGAGAAGAGGGCTAATGCACGATGCCCTGAGCTTGAAAATTATTCAATTCCTTTATTTGATGTTGGATTATGATGCAAATTAATACTTACATTGTGTCTATTTCATATTTTAATACCTACTACTAACCTACTATTACATTTTCATAAATGTACTATAGCAGTGAGTTGTTTTAAGGGTAAAAGGTCATGTATGTAGATATGTATAAGTGTGTGTAAGTCTACTGACAAATAGGCTCTTATGTTAAATTAAGAATGTACAGCTATTTGGTGAGATTGGTCCAATGTTTGATAGTCCTGTGAAAAAGTATTTGTAAAGAGTTTCACAGAGTACTGAGGTGAAAACCACACAAAACACAAAGGCTCATCTTTCTGTGGAAAGATGAGAAAAAAGCTGAACACCTGCCATAAAACGAATACAACATTTTATAAAAAGCACATCACACCAGCAGTCAAACATGGTGGTGGTACTGTGACAGTCTAGGGTTGTTTTGCTGCTTCACGACCTGGACAGCTGGCTGTAATGATGGGACTATGAAGTGTGTTCTCTAGCAGAAAGTACTGAAGGCAAATGTCCAGCCATCAGTTTATGCTTAAGTGTACTTGGTTTATGAGTAGCCTAATCAAGGCATAGACCTAAATCTCGTTGAGATGCGTTGGTACGAAAGCCCTCCAAGGTGGGTGAATTAAAACAATTCTGCTAAGGCGAGTGGGCCAAAATTCCTCCACAGTGATGGGAAAGACTTATTGCCAGTGATCGCAAACACTTGATTGCAGTCCTTGCTGCCAAGGGAACCACAGTCAGTCATTAACTTTAGGAGGCAATTACTTCTTCACATAGGTCCAGGTAGGTTTAGATAGCTTTTTCCCCCTTTATAAATGAAATCATAATTTAAAACCTGCAGATAACTCAAGTTATCTTTGTCTAATATTAAAATTTTAAACATGTAATTTTGACAAATATGCAAGAAAATAAGAAATCATAAAGCTGGCAAATACTTTTTCACAGCACTGTGAACCTATATGCTCTGGCTAAGTGACATGGACATGTTTGTTGTAGATATAGGGTTGTCTAAGGAGCTTTTTGGAAAGAAAAGTGTCTGGACTTCTTTGAGTTGCTTGAAGACGTTTCACCTCTCATCCGAGAAGCTTCTTCAGTTCTCTGAAAAAGCTTCTCAGATGAGAGGTGGTTTAAAACACTGAATCCAATGAACATAATAATTAAGATATAAAGATACAAAAACAACATCAGCATAATTCTAAGGAAAGTTGTTCGAATACACTGGAAATATGCCACCTCAATCTATCGCATATCACATGCTATTTATATGATGCAGCATTACATATTCATGTCTGCACAGGCCAAGTAAACACATCGCATGAATGCACTCAATAATTCAGACTGAAAGAGGGCTGTGAGAGCACCTTCCAGGTGCAATCCATTTCTGAAGACTCTGTTAAACATTCAGACTTGCTTTGATATTTTTGTTGTTTTTCTGATGATTTCTATTGTGATTTCCCTGAAACCTCTGCTGAACAGCTATGAAGTACAAATGAGCTCCTTACCACTTACCACCATATGGATTTGGTAACAGACAAAACTGATCCAAACAACTGGCTAAACAAAGACAGTTAATTTTGCAAATAATTCTACAATACAAAAGATTATAGGGTTAAAAAATTAAAAACAGCATTGCATCACTTGTTGCTCCTAAATTCTGATTTATTCAGAGGCCAGTTCTTCCTGTGCTACTAACATCAGGCATAAACTATGAGTCGCAGAATTCACTGATATATTCGTTACACCAAATATATCTGAGCTACACATTTTTACAAATTAAAACACACACACACATTACCACAAAAATGATGAATCATTGCTGATATGTGTTGTTCATTCTTTTTCTTCTTTCTGTTTAGCCGGAACATTTTCACTTATATAAGCACTTGGTAGTGTGGGCATTACCCTCAGTTATTACTGATAATGTCCCGTGCATGATAAATCTGATGTAGATTCACTTGGCTCACTAACATGGATACTTTTTCAGTTATTTACTGCACATGTCAGCAAAGCTGAGAGGATATAAATGTGTGCATCCACACAAGAAGGACGGTTGGCTTTCAGTCTTCTTTCCACCATCAGGCTCTATAGCTGGCAGTCATAATGCCCTGCTGCTTATCAAATGCCAAGATGACAGATTTAATTAAAGACCCCTACACTTTTTATTCAGCTCGGCTCCATGTCTGGTCCCACTTACACACTGCAGGGGTTTACAGGAATCACTCTGTGACAGGGTCTGATAAAGTCATTAGGCTTCCACGCTAATAATAGAAAATAGGCAGGGATGTCCTTTTGTTGGCCAAGAGATACGCACCGCTGCAAGCATGTAACCGAGGAGGATGAATGCTTATGAAAATGAGAAAGGAACATGTAATGGAGGATTGCTAATCTAGGATGATTGGAAGAGCAGAGGGAACGGTAATATAAAAAAAGCACATAGGATTAATGGCACACAAAAACGACCGAGTTGAAATTCAATCAGGGGCAGAAATGGATCTGTGCCTCAGTGGGGCTAGTTTGCGAGCGAGCATCAACTGTAGGTTACATAAACGAATCAGTGAATGCAATATTTAGAATCTAGACCGGGCTACGGCAGCCTCTTTGAGCCCTGCACTTTTTTTAATGGCTGCCGTAGCCCAAACACAGTCGGTCTTTTAAACTAAAAAGTGGGGCTGACGTGATCAAATCCGGTCAGGGCTCACGGTGCTACAACCTTTCTGCTTCGGTGGACAGGGGGATGCAGAATTTCAAATAACTTTGTTGAAATCATGTTCAGAGTTTGTCTGTGACAGAGCGCTTTGGTGCATGCATGGATGCAACAGTGTGCAGGAAAATCTCAACACATACACACTTTTTCCCCCTCTGTCTCCCTTGCCCAGATTCATTCCTTGTTCTTTGGTTCCCTCATCACTTTATTTTCACTCCCTTGGCCATGATTATAGTGAGCACATTTAAATAATTCAATTTGTAATGCCCAGCTACATAATCATATCCTTCCTTTTCTGCCTACTTTTCCGACTGATGTTTTAATTCCCCGTGGGCAAATTTTTTCCCTTTGTCTCTTTCTTTTAGAAAGACTGTTTTAAAAATCCAGATACTTTGACTTGAAGGAAATTATTCTTTAGGCACTCTCCTCACTTATATTAGTCGATGCTAACTTAATACTAGCCACTCCTCCCCTATTTCTACCGTGAAGGGCTATCAATTACCTAAACCCACTTGCCACTACTGTCAGTTAAGTGGCCAATCAATGTCATACTAGACCTCACACTGTGATTTATGCTGAATTGCATTTTGCTCCCAAAGAAACCAACAGTCTCTGGGCTTTGTTATGGTTAGTCTAGTTAGTCCATGTCTTGTAGATCACATTGCCTTGGTCTCTAGTGGTGCATAAACTATGCAGCAGATATCCCAGTATTGTATTGATTTTAAATAGCAATGAACTCTATTTAATGTAATTAAATGATTAAATGTAATCCAGAATACATGATCGTCCTTGTTATTTCCACATAACTCTGTGTAGAAGCAAAGAAACCAGCAAAGAGAAAAATGTACGGTGTATGATCCAAGATATAAACCTGGTTAACAAACATTTAACTCAGGTAGGCCGGGTGATTTCTTAGTTTTTTATGGGAAGAAAGCCAAATGACTCTAAGCTCCCAAAGAGGGCCCAAACTGTGTTTCCTGGTTCAAAAAATTTGGTTCACTCCATCACCTCCTAATCTGGACTGTGTAGCTTTTTAAAAAGATGATGACTATTTCTAGGTGTGCTATATATCTCTGTGACAGCAGCGGCAGCAGCAGCAGCATCTCACACAACGGCAGTATTTTACGCACTGGGATGAGAATGACAGACACGCACACACACAGTAGAATAACAAAAAATGCTGAACTAATGAAGGCTTTGAGAGAAAGTCAGATAGAGCTTACCAAGTTTCCAATTAAAGTTGAAACATCAAAAAATGTTCAAATGTATTTCCAAGAAGGAAGAGTCAGCAGCTGTCTGCAGATAGGAATGCTTGCATGTGTATTATGCACAGATCTCATTAGCATGCAAAGCAAACAATTCTGTTTTTGTTTTCTCTTTTTTTTTTTAACATGGAAAAGCTCTCTTAACCTAGTGCAAGGACGCCAGGTGCCAAGTCAAAGCAACGGTGATGTACTACTTGAGCATTTCTCATGCCCGTGGTGAGGGCGTTTAGAGTCATTGTAGCCTCACAGGACCATCACTCTGAAGAAAATGGAGACCATAAGCTATCTTGTATGGCATTTATTTCTCCCTCTAGGATTTAGGCTTTCATATCACATTACGCTTCCATTATATGTGGTCTCCATAGATTGTGGACTCAAAAGCAGTGATAGGATAAGGGAGGACAGCAAAGTGCATGTGAGTAAACAGAGACACGGAGAGGCAGGCAGAGAGGGGAAATATGGCAGTCAGATTGTGCTCTTGCACTCTGCTATTGTGTTGGCACAACATCAACAGCCTGAAGACCAATTAGTGATAAGTAGTGGGCAGGTGGAAGCCTATCAGTCAGAAATCTTGCACGTTCAAATTCATCCTTCCTACCCTTCCCACTTTTATCTTTTTCTCCCGACATTCTTCCTCGTCCTTTTTCCCAACAACCGCCCACTCCTTAGCATGACTCTCGGAGGGCTTGGCCCCTCCACAGGGGCCTGCTAAAGCCAGATGGCATTCACAGTTGTGTCAGTGTCTGTGTTTGTATGTTAGCGTGTGTTTGCTCCTTCCCAGACAACCAGCCACCGGCCCACCATAGCTGCGGGGCTTCGCTTCAGCTATTGGCACAGATTAAGACATGTTGGGATGTGCCAGGCATTTCATGCATACACTCATCCTCTCACACACACACACACACACACACACACACACACACACACACACTACTCTAAGTATACATTGTATTTATATAAAGCAGAACCACATGCTGAAATTCTTGTCCAATCTGCTATCTGGCCTTCAGAAAAAAGGGTCATCTGTAAATGCCTATCACTGACAAAAACATGCTTCAGCGGTCATTCACTAATGTTCCCCTAAGTGCCCTTCATGATTGGACTGCTCTCCGATATAATCTGTGATTTTATAATATAAAGGCCTTTCCATTACTTCATGACTTTGTGGCACCCTGCAGCAAAAGCCAGCCATTGCATTTTCCATTCATTAGGCCTATAAAAGGCTCATTTTAATTTTGTTTAATTTGATTTTAGTATCAGGTCCTATAATCTGGAAATGACCTGAGGCCCGAGCAGTTATCTGTGTTGAATACATGATCAAGAAGAGTGAATATAATGTAGCTCTGCCTTTTACTTATTCAGCTGTAGTGAAGACTGACTAGCCTTCATGCTTCACAGATAAGGCCGTTTAAAAAGTACATCCATGCATCTGTGGGTGCTCAGAATTTGTCACCCACCGTAGCCATTATCCTAACTAAAGGGACATGGACGTTTATCTTGATTAGATGGACAGAGACTGGGCCAGCGGCCAGATGGTCAGCTAAAACTACATCAGCAACTCAACACATTAGCCTGCGCTGCTTCATTGCTCAGGATAACTATTTCACTAGATAATAGCTTTCAGATTTCAATCTCACACTGCATGCGTCACCAGAGAATGCTGACTTAGTACACAGTGACATTTTATATAGGATTCAAATTCTGCTTTGGATCGATAATCACAATAACAAGAAAATAAAAATTAAATCCTGCAAGGGAAATTTACTGAAGTAGACAAATTATACAAGAAAAGCACATGCATACTTAGATCAAAGTGTTGAGGAACCGGAGAGGATGATGTCACACACGTGTGGTAGATTCAGGAAAACTGAAACCTTCCTTGATATACAGTGTGGGCATAGTGCCCTGGCTACTAGTTCAGTGTGACTGTAATGTGACCCGGCTGGCATCATTTGTTTTCAATAAAAGCACCAAGCCATCCACCTCTTTCCCTGATTGCTCACCCTCTTTCAAGCCTAGAGAAAAGAAAAGTATTTGAAACATCCTTTCTTCCCTCCACTGTGTAACAGTGTCCATGCTGGTTCACTAGCGACCTTTGTTCTGTAGCGCTGGCTCTGTGACCATTTGCGCAACTCCCCCATCAGTCTAAAGATGAGCTCCCTCTTCATTATTTGAAGGCTTCTGTGCACTCCATCTTGTTTTACAGGAAATGGGCATCACCATAGTACGACGCTATTCTGAATTTTCCAGCCCATTTCCTCACCGTGCTCCTCTCATCCCTCAGTGAGTAGAGACGATATTTCCTCCACCCTTCATTCTCCATGTGATATATCACAGCAGGTAATCCACTATATGAAGATTTGTTGGGGGAGGCGTACAAACGGAATCTTTTACATCCAAATACAGACTGCATGCAAGAAAGAGCAAAAATAAGCAAATGAAGCAGAGGAGCAGGATAGGGAGAGGGATGAGGTGAATTCTTCATAAGGCTCTGATAACGTGATTTGCATCATTTTATTAGCAGTCTAAAACAGTTTGTCCTCATTGTTTTGTTGTCTCGACTAGCCCTTCATTTCTTTAATTTTCCATCTCAAAATGCGCTTCGTTGAGAGAGGCAGTCATTGCATCACACTAATATCTGTGGGCGACCGTGGCTCAGGGGGTTGGGAAGCTCTCTGTCCTGGTCGTTGTGTCCTTGGGCAAGACACTTTACCTACCGCCTACTGGTGTTGGCCAGAGGGGCCGATGGCGCGATATGGCAGCTTCGCTTCTGTCAGTCTGCCCCAGGGCAGCTGTGGCTACAACTGTAGCTTTCCTCCACCAGTGTGTGAATGTGAGAGTGAATGAATAGTGGCATTGTAAAGCGCTTTGGGTGCCTTGAAAAGCGCTATATAAATGCAATCCATTATTATTAATAACCAGTCATTTTAGGTCAGCCAGCCACATTTCAATTGGTAAACGTGTAGTATTTATCAAAGATATCAATCAGGGCATGTGTATTCTCATAATCACATTATCAATCAAACTGAGCTCGGCAGTGGACAACCATTACTCAAGGGATGATAGGACTTACTGAAGCATGTGATATGCCCACCAAGCCCCTTAATGCATAAATAAGGTAAGCCTTCCTCAAAGAAAATCACACACTGTACATAATCACACACCGTAGACTAAAATAGGAGAGATAAGATGTGAGGAACAAGTGTCAACAATTCTCAACAGCAAACCTTTGCTCTTTATGATTAAGTCAAATGAATTGACTTTAAATCTTGTCTGCAATAATCTTATGACATTTAGTTGACCTAAAATAAAATAATTAAAATGCCAAAATTATGAATAAAACTTAAAGTCAAAACATTAGTATTTAAAGTAAGTCAAAACTGGCACTCAAAATTAACACTGATACACACTGACATATCTGTGGTTGGCCGTCTGAACTTACAAATCAGTTCAGATGGTGTGACAGAGTGCAGAAATGTTCAAACAATCTTTGTTTTCAAAATCATAATTACCTAAAACAGCCTTTTGATTGAAAACTGAGACAAGCAGAGAGATCAAGATGTGTGATGGACCAAAATATTACCAGTTTTTACCTTTTTATGTGCCTGTCATGTCTAGCAATTTGAACAGATCTTGTCAAACTCATGAGGATTTTAATGCCGCTTATTAGCTAAAAAAATGATTCTAGAAAGCCAAAAGAAACAAACAGTGAGCCAGGGAATGCAAAGCAGAGAACAGTGGAAACACTGTGCAGGGAAACAGGTAGCATCTGCAGACAACACAACAAAGAGAAGACAAAAACACAAGGCAATGAGGGAAGTGGAATCAGGTAGGTAACACAGCTGAAGACGATATCATGAGACAGGAGGGAAATAAATTCAACTAAAGACACAAAAAACAAGAGTTACAAAAGTAAAACAGGAAGGAACACAAAGCTGAGCAGGGAAACAAGATTAACTTGACAAAACTAAACAGAGGAAAAAGAAAGAAGGAACACAAAGAAGTGTTAACTAAAACTAAGGGACTGGAACTGAAACTATGGATAACAAATCCATAAAGAACCTATACTAAGCAGAAGATAGCAAAACTATCTTATTTAATTGTACGCATAAGTAAAAACTTGGGGACAAAATATTCTCCACAACAGAGACCTGCTAACAAGGAACATGTGTGCTTTATTCTTTATTACCTCCAACAAGGAGATATTTTTGGGAGCGTTTGCATGACATTCTGTCTGTTATCACGATAGCTCAAAACTTACTTAATGATTAATGATCTACTTAATGATTTAGGGCCATGGCGGATGTTTGTTTGAACACATTTCATTTCATTTCATTTTTATTTATTTCACACTTGGTACTACAAATCAAACAAAACAACCACATCTTCTGTCAACAAAACACAACAACCATGTGTGAAAAGGAGCAGGAAGAAGAAAATATTCTTATTAAACCCTGCCCCCTATCTACCATCGAACTTATATCACCGGTGGGCACCAAAAATCAGGAACAAACTAATATTGACATTTCTCTCCGGTCGAATCCCAAACCAACATCACATTCATTCGCATTCTTCATACTGAGTTATCGTTTTAAACATATAACACTTTTTAAAACATTGTAAATTTATACAATTCTTTAAATTATAATGAAGTGAATTCCACAGTCTTATACCCCTAACCGTTGTGCTCATTAATCTTTGTGTAGTCCTGGCTAACTGATGTTTAAAATAAAAATTCCTTCTATTCTCTTCTCCCCTTGAACACATCAAAAATACTCTTTGTAACTTAAAAGGCAAAATATTATTTTTAGCCTTAAACATAATTAATAATGTCCGTAATTTCACTAAATCTCCTAATTTTAATAATTTTGATTCTATAAATAATTTGTTTGTATGTTCTCTATATTTAACATTATGAATTATTCGTATAACTTTCTTCTGTAATAGGTTTAAAGGTTTTATGGTATTCTCATATGTATTCCCCCAAACTTCAACACAATAGTTGATATATGAAAAAAACAAAGAAAAATATAAAATACGCATTGTTTTATAATTTAATAAATCTCTTATACTACCCAAAATATAAATACTTTTGACCATTTTCTTTCTAATATGTTCAATATGAGATTTCCATGTCAAATTCTCATCCACTATTACACCCAAAAAACGAAATTCAGTAACTCTTTCAATCAATTCTTCCTCTATAAACATAATGACTTTATCCTCCTTTACACGATTGCCAAATATCATATATTTCGTTTTCGTCAGATTCAAAGATAATTTATTTACATCAAACCATTTTTTTATTCTTAACATCTCAGAAGTCATAATTTCAACCAAGTCTTTCAAATTCTCTCCAGAGCAATAAAAATTTGTGTCATCTGCAAATAAAATCGAATTTAACCTTTTAGATACGTCACAAATATCATTAATATATAAATTAAAGAGTTTAGGTCCCAAAATAGAACCTTGAGGAACACCACATACAATCTTCAGTCTTTCAGAAGTATTGCCAAAATAATAAACATATTGCAACCTATTCTCTAAATAACTCATTAACCAATTCAATGCTACTCCTCTCACTCCATAGTTATACAATTTAGAAATCAAAATAGAATGTTGTATCGTATCAAAAGCTTTTTTTAAATCAACAAATACTCCCACTGTGTATTTATTATTATGTGTTGCAGATGAAATATCTTCAATAAAAGTCAACAACACATTTATGATGTTGTAAAAATATAAACATGTTCACAAGTCCCACCTTTACCTATAAGTTTCAATTTCATGCTGGCTTGAATATACAGTCACACAAGGTTAAGCTTGAGTGAAAAGAGAAAAGGTGTGGTTCTGTGCGCATGACAGCTGAAACCAGTGACACTCTGTCTTCCACTTACTCGGTCCTTCTCTTCTCCATCTGCTGCCTCACTGGCAGAAGAACACCTTTCCTGTCATGCTCATAAATTACCCCCGTGTTTGGGAGATTACAATATTACAGAATATAGTTAAGCATAAGTGAAATTGTGAAATGCTGTTGTTGAGTTTTCATGCACCAAAACCTGTCAAATCAATATGCATACAGTAGTTAAACTGTGACACAATGATTGAAGAGGCAGTTATTCTTGAAGCTCGATCAAATCGATACCTCTTAATTATTTACTGACCCACTTTCATTACTGTCCCCAATCATGATTGTATGTCTTTATATGCATAAGCACTCTGTGCATTCATAACATTTATTCATGTCTTATAAGCATCTCTGCGTGTGAATGCAGCAGGATAAAGTGTGCAAAAGCGCATAAAAAGGCATGGTTGTCTGTGAATCTGCTTTGAATAATACTGACAGACACTGAGGCCCCATCACACACTGCATTGTTTCCTAGTCAAGTCAGATATACTGTGTACCCCACAACATTTCTTTTCATGGTATTCATCATATCAGTACAGGGCTTACAGATCACTTGGGGCTGAATAGAGATGATATCTATTGTATTTATTCATGAAATTACTGTCTAGATACTGGACTCAACAAAGTGAGAGCAAAGACTGAATGTTAATGAGAGGCAAGCAAGTGTATGAAGATACTGTTGGTGCATTCACAGTGTGAACCCCAAAGCCGTGGGGAGACTGTGTGTCATGGATGTCATATCTTACATTTGATAAAAAACGTATACTGTAAAGAACAACGCACGATTACAGTCTGTAGCAACTATGTCAATACACAAAAACTCTTAGATAAAGTTAATGGGGTATTTCACGTAAGAGACCAAATGTAAAAAAGTTTTGAATGGACCTGTGGAAGGTCACATTTTCTAACAACCTACAACCCTTTGCACTACCCCCATTAATACATGGCACAGCTTGGGTATCTCGAAAGGTTGCTGATGTCACAGGGCACCAGAAAAACCAATAACAAGATGAAAGCTAGTAATTCACTTCCTGGTTTTTGACTGAACAAGGCATCTGTGCTGACCCTATATTGGAGAATTGCCCAGAATGTAATTAAGGACACAAATGTCCTTCAGGAAAGTACTCCTTGATTTCTCCATTACCGGAAAAATCTTTTAATTTCCTATCGAGCCTGGGTCAGAAGTTATCTAAAGCATACTGGGAGACTGATTAAACGTTGCTAGCAAGAAGTAATCACTTTGTTTTTACTTTGCCCCTGTCTGCCTGTCAGGCCTCTTTAGCGGTGTTCACTAGGTGTGGCATGCACCAGCAGGAGTTTTTGACGACATGGGGCTGATTCATGGTGATAAGCGAGGAAAACGTAAAAAGGGAGAGAGACATTTTTCTCTGTCACTTTGCCTTTTGGGCTTCATATTTCACCACATCCCGGAGTACCAAGAACGCCTCATCCCCCCTGCTCCTTCGTCCACTCATTACACCTTTAATCACATCTAGCTCCCACTTTGTCTCCCATCACCCTCCAACCTTTTCCTTGGCCAGCTCCATTGACGGCGACGGCTTTAAATTTGCCCAATCGTTATTGCTGTAAATTAGACTGGTGAGTTGAAAAGGCAGGCTGGATTTTTGATGGCAGCAATGATCTAAATGGGTCTGCACCCTTGAATTGTAAGACGAGGGGCATTTTGGTTTAGGAGAGGGGATGTCAGTCACATAAAAAGTTGAGCACTGCACTTCAAACAAGTATAACTAAGAAAAATCAAAGAATGTTTGCAATTTGTTGAAAATATCATCCATCATTTGTCTCTACCTGCGCTGTTTAGCCATTGACTCGACCCCTTTGACCTCTGGAAATCACATTTTTGCTTTGCTCTATCACATTTAAAGAAAGAATTCTGCCAGTGCTACCTCTCAGCCTCCTAATCGATGCAGCTATCCTATAAATTGAAATGACCTCCTTCTTAAATTATTCCATCACAAGATTTTCAGAAAACTTGATCTCTGACCTTCAGATCAAGATTACTGAGATTCGACTTCAGAATCAGAATCAGAATACTTTATTAATCCCTAGGGAAATTACTTGTTCAAGAGTTTTAGTAGAGGCATTTATAGCATCAATTTAAAAATCCCACGTTGCCTTTTTCTTGAGTTATCAATGTTCACAAAGTCGGCGGTTCTGTCTGCCTGCCTCGCAGGGTGATGACGATCCCCCAGCTGCCTTTCATGGCTGAGGGGTATCTTATTGTCTCAATGCTTCTGTTTATTCAGTTGGTGCTGTTTTTGTTTTGCTTTTTGTTTTAAACTCCAGCAACTTTATATTAGATTCAAAGCTACAGCAGAGAGCTACACACTTGTTACAAGTCAGCCTCCCTTCTCTGTTGCATTTGCCACCCATGTGTGTCTGGGTCATTCTGTGAAAAGACTCGGTAAAATTGGTTGCAAGTAAAAGACAGTAGGTAGTAATAACCAGCCACAGCACTCAGCCACAACAATCCAGCAAATGCTAAGGCAGGAAGAAGGTTGAGGGCAGATCTCACCATAGCTGCCCATGTCTCTCAGCTGAGTCACAATAACACACATTCAGCATCACCTAGGCACACGAGTATGCCCAACTCTGCAGAACCCCCAAACGACACACACACACACACACACACACACACACACACACACACACACACACACACACACACAGGCAGGTGCACACTGTGCCTTTTTCTTTCTCACTATCTCTGAGGAACTGAAACCTGCAGCAATCATCACTGACCCCTCTGCAATCAAGAGATTCTTTCTTGCCCCTCTCTGTCTTTGAACATAAAGCCAAGGATTTGTGGACACAGAGAAAGAGAGAGAGAGAGATGTTTCTTATTACAAACAGGCATCTTACAGTGTAACCTGGACATGGTTCCAACAAGGAAAATCCTGGCAATATTCTTAAAGAAGTTGTCTCAAAACTGTGATGTCTCCAAACATTAGCCAAAGTCATGTTGCCACATTGCCACATATTGCAGGTAAAACAAGGAAAGACATGCTTTTCACCCATGTGTCATTTAATGGAAATATTCCTGCTTATATTGATGGGTGGCGTAGAATTTCTTGCTTTTTCTTGGCAAGAAAACACAAAATGATCAAAAAGCCAAACTTCACAATCTTAGCTGAACTCCAAAAGGGTTGACAGCCGCCACAGTATTTCCCAAGAGTGGAGGTGTGCCGGAAAAAAGAAAAAAGGGGAAAAAAGTACCTCAGATGGCATTTTAATCCAAACATATACGAGTGCATGGGTGTTCGAAAGCCAAACTATGCACCAGAGTTTTTGTCACACTGTCAACATCCAAATAACTGAAGCCTAAAAAATAAAATATTAAGTATAAACTGGAAATGGATGTATCCACAAGCACAGCATCAAAGGGCTTTTTTACAACATGTGTGACAAGGAAGCAGTGAAACAAGAATTCTAAAAGATATATATAGAAAGAAAGGAGAGAGCTAAAGCGATGGCTTTGGAGTGAGGAGGCAGATGTACAAAGGCAGAGGAAGGAGTAGGAAAAAACATGATTCAATAGTGACTATCAAAATGCATCACCTGCATTTCCATCCTATTCCCTCCTCATGACAAATGAATCTGTGTGAGAGAGAGAGGAATGGTGGATGGATTGAAAGAGAACACACATGGCCAACCAAGAAATGCACTCGGATAATGAGAGCAACTGAGTGTTCTTGACATCGAACCATGGAGCCTAACCATGAAATCACTATGACTGCAGCAAACAGCCCTGATGAAGAAGATCAAGGTGTGCAGCAAGTCTGTATATGAGGTTCAACTGATACATTGTGGGTCTAATGCTAAAGTCACCATGTTGATGTGTCACGGTACTGCGTCTGTGACCCAGTGCTTTTGTGTTTTAGTTGTATTCTTTGATTAGTATAACTCATGGGTGTTGTTTCTGCTTGCGTTATATTTTTAGTCCTGGATCTTGGTTTCTGTTATTTTGCCTTCTTGTGTTCCTTGTCTTGTCACGCTTGTCTGAGACGCTGGTCTCAGTGTCAAGTCTGCGTCTCTATGTGTGTTATACTTCCTGTTTTACTTTGATAGTCTGTGTCCTTTGTCAGTGTATTCTGATTTGCTTCCTTTGTCTCATTAGGTCTGATTTGTCCCAGCTGTTACCACCTGTTCCCCATCTATTTAAGTCCTGTGTCTGTCTCTGTCAGTTTTTGTGTTGTACCCTCACTATGCTGTGGTTTCTCCCTTTGTATTCCTGAGGAAATTCTAGTTCACAGACCTGGTTTGGTTCCCAGCTCATGTTTCTTAGTTTATAGTGTCCAATTTAGTTTTTAGTTTTAATGTTCGAGATTTTTGATTTGTTTTTTATGAAGTTTATTTCTTATGGAGAATCTTCCCAGCAATAATCGTGGCTGAAGGGGCGATCGTGGCTGAAGAGTTGGGAGTTCGCCTTGTAATCGGAAGGTTGCCGGTTCGAGCCCCGGCTTGGACACTCTCAGTCTCAGTTGTGTCCTTGGGCGAGACACTTCACCCGTTGCCTACTGGTGGTGGTCAGAGGGCCCGGTGGCGCCAGTGTCCGGCAGCCTCACCTCTGTCAGTGCGTCCCAGGGTGGCTGTGGCTACAATAGCTTGCCATCACCAGTGTGTGAATGTGTGTGTGAATGGGTGGATGACTGGATATGTAAAGCGCTTTGGGGTCCTTAAGGACTAGTAAAGCGCTATATAAATACAGGCCATTTACCAATAAAGCTGCTGCTTTAGGTTTCATTCTGTGTCCGTGAGTCCTGCAGTTGGGTTCTACATCCTGCCTGCCACACAGCAAAACATGACAGAATGTTCATGCGTCTGTCTTCTCTTATCCACATGCAACTGTTGTTTGGCAACACATGGGCTCAAAGTGCTCAAAATTGTCAAATTTGCTCTTTGTTAGCTTGCTGCCATTGATTGCCCAGCTTTTGATGAAAGTGCTGCATAAAGGCAGTTCATTTAACAACGGTTTTGGAAAAGGTATGAATAAAATCTGACAATCCGAATTCCAGTAGAAATTCATTTTGGTTATGCATTTGTGCAGATTTCTTAACCAGTGCTTACCTTTTCTAATTCTATTTGATTGAAAGAGCAACTGCAAATTTCTTTCTTTGGACTACCTGCATACTTGCACATCCAGGAGTTGCCAAGCAACGTTTTTCCTATACTCACACATATATTGAACAGACACCCCTGCTATATTTCAAAACCCATGCTATGCGACGAGGGTGAATCAAAACAATAACACTGCCGGCCAGAGAGCCAAACAATGAGCTGAAACTCAAGATTAAGCTCTAAAGAGTGTGGAGGGAGCTGCAGATGAGTGATAATTTACTGCAGATTCATCCGGAAGACTCATATTTCGGTTTGGGATTTGATTCATATTATATAATGAAACTATCAATTATAGTTACTTTACAGTTAAATGGATAATAAGCTGAAAATCATGACAAGGAAAACAATTTTTGCAGCAAATTAGATAAAGACTTCTCAGTTAATTTTTCCAAACTATCCCCCCCAAAAATGAGTTCTTTCAATTAGTGTAACACTGAGACAATAAAGCAAAAACTGTATGAAAACAGACTGACTTCCTCTTTGATATCATGACCTAACCAGCATCTGAAGCCGCAGCATATAAGAAACAAATGAAACAGAAATGGAACATTAACAAGCTTAATGCATTTAAATGACATTATAGGCCTATTTAAAACAAAGAGCCTAGCTAATGGAAGGTTTTATGAATCTTTTAGTGTCTAATGTCTTTATTCACATTGTCCCTGCTAAAAAGCACAGTGCATGCATTTAAAAGCTTCAAGATAAATATCTGCAGAATTTCACATCCAACATTAGCTATATTATAGAAAGTGAATGACAGCAACACGAATGTAGGAACAATATTAGAATGCAAAACAATCCACCTCGTGACAGGAAATGCAGCTCTATAATGTCAGAAGCCATTGACATCCGTCAAAGTGATGTGACGGAACACAAAGGTTACGTCTGACGCGTTCGCATCGCCTCCTCGCATCTCTTCCTGCGGCTGCTGAAAGCAGGGAGGTGAAGCGAACGAGAGGGCACGTGATAGCTATGTTGTATTCTCATGTCTTTTTGCACGGTATCTCTCTCTTAAAGCTGTCATTTTGCTCTCCTTCACATCTCTATTTCATCACTGCCAGGCCTTTTTACCTCTTCCAGTCTCTACTACATTTGCTTCCTCTTGTTCAGCCTTTATCTCCTTCCTCTTTGTACCATCACTTCTGCCTCCCCTCTCGTTTGCTCTCAGTCTGTCCTGACATTTCTGTTTTTTCTAAGCAGAGGTCTGAGGCCAGCTGTTCCTGTCTTATTTGAGCCGTTTCAAGTGCTCTCACAACAACAAGGAGAGATAGTGATGGTCTTGGCAGAGTTTGTGAACACTAACAGCTGAAGGATGCGGATCACACAGCAGTGGGTGAGGATATGTTGGAGGCTAAGATTATATCACCAGTAAAAAATTAAAAAATTAAAAATTTAAAAAAAGTTGCAATACAAACAAATATTCCTTTAACAAAAGGGTTTATTTTGCTGAAATAGATAAATAGATACGTGTATATATTTTGCTTACATTGCTCAACCACCAAAACAATTCACAGAGTATATATAGTAAAACCATAACAAGTCTTCTTTAAGTACTCATAAGAGTAAATTCAGACAGTAAGGCATTTTTTATGATTTTGTATTAAAATGCATGAAATGATAGTTGTTAGCTGGTGTCTTGCTGTAGATCAGTCTCAAAGGCTCTCCACTCAGAGGAAAGTTAGCGAAATCAAAACTAAGCCAGGAAAACCTGCGTTTTCTGCCTCAAGTCTTAAACAGCTAAGAGATCCAAAAACATCGACTCCCTGCACACAAGGCCATCCTGCCGCAAGAAGTGCAAGGTAAGTATTTCCTTGCCCTCCTCCCAAAATTAATTTCCTCCCTTTTAATTTCTCAACCTTGTCTGCCTGTATACACACCCACTTGCTCAAAGGGGTGTAGGTCCCAGCAGTGAAGGGGGGAAATAGCTCACTGCTAACACGCTTATTGTTCACTTTCATTATTCATGGAGGCTAATGGAGGTTTGGATAGCAACCACCAGCAGACACACTCAGGAAAAATGGGGCTGAGAGCAGGACGAGTGTTTTGTCTCACCTCTGTTTTGTCAATTGCCCTCTTTCTCTCCCTCTCTGTTCTCCCTTTCCTCCGTCTCTATTGCTGACGCAGGGCTTTAACTAGGTTTCAATGAATAAGAGCTCTCAGGCTGCTGTGTGAGTAATGGGACACTGAGAGTGTCTGGAATAAATAAAGGGGGCGACCGGAACAGCCCTTCCTGCCCCAGCTCATCCTGCTCCACCCTCACGTGTTGCAAAGCGATTAAAACACTTCCCAAATCCTGAGACTTCCTGGTAAATAGAATATTTTTTTAGCCCCTGGTGCAATCTCTGTTTTACAAGATCTACACACGCTTGCTACCTGCAAAGCTTAAACATTTATTTTGTATTCATATGCAAGTCCCTTGATCTGAACTTGATCCCCGTGGCCACTCTGTTCCCCGGATCCTCTGAAACAAGGGCTGACTGCTTTTATCCATTACGTACATCAGGTAGGAGAAAGAAAATCTGACTAAGCAGATACTTTCACTGCATGAATTATTCAGGGCTGAGGAGAATGCTCTGATTCACAGTCATAATGGGAGGTCCTGAAAAGGCGTGCCGTCTCGCACCCCCTCATATATATTTCATGCTTTGGCAGAAAGTCTGTCATGCAAGAAGCAGAAAGGCTAGCCACTGTGGAAAACCTGCAGGAATGGGAAACAACTAGTTTTAGGTATGGGCAGAGATGTCCTCTTGCCTTGCTTGAAAAGTAAAGTTACTGTTGATCATTGCCAGCCAGCCGGCGCACTTTGATAAATGTCAGTGCGTTCACTGCAAAGCATAAAATAAAAACCACACGAGATCCCGTATGTGCTGTAATAGTATCACACGGAAACCCAAGACTGATATGTGACTTTCTTTCTACTATCTGCTCTCATTAGATGATACATGTCACCGGTTCCTAGAATATAACATGTGCTGGCTGAAAAAAGGAGCAATAGTGATTTTTTTCTCTTCCATTAGGGCAGAAAAAGGCAGCCTCTCAGAGGCTTCTGAAGATGTAGCTGTGCACCATCATTTCAGCTTCCAACTTGCCATTATTGTTGGCAGAATGATACATCACACCACAGTGTCTTTGGATACCTCCTTCTCTTTTCCACCCACACACTGATACCCTTGTTTTGCAACCTATTAAACTGGCCCTGTTAGTGTTTTCTCTCTTCTCTTTTATTATGACCAAAGAGAGGAAAGTCTGATGAGGACAATCCAACTCTGAGAGGTGTTGTCTTGTCTAACAGCCCTTTCTCCAGTGTAGTGCTGCTTGCTGACTCTCTGGCTGAGATAATTGCTGTCTAGATTCATCCAACTCAGCAGATCACTCCAAGTCATAATGAGGAAAAGGCTGTGCGCTCGTGCACACGTGTGTCTGTGTCAGGTAAGTATAATGGCTTCACGAGACGCATATACACAGAGATATGAACCATAGCACAGAGCAACAAAGCTAATCAAAAAGATCTGTGAGGACCCAAATGATGCTGACGAAGCACAAAGGCAAAATTATACAGTCTACTGTTATTGAACATTATTACGAGATTATCACGGGATAGTTAGCTCAGGGCGTTTTGGCTGATCAGGCAGATTCCAACTGAGGTGAAGGGTTCAAGGGTACTGATTACACAAGTGAAATAATTAGTTCAGCAATAGTACAATACAATAATTAAGAAACGATAAGAAGACAGACAGAAAAAATAGCTTTAACAAATTGTCTATCCTAACATATACACTATGTTCCTGTAAAATGAAGCAATAGTTACAACAATAAGGACTAAGTTTATCTATATCCTGTTATCCAGGCATCTCATGGTTTCCTTTCTTTACTTTTCCATGTGATGTCTCTTATGCACACTCCTCGCTGCTACTTCCAGTGTATCAATTAGTCCAAAGTTTTGTATGGGCTTGGCTAATGGGAGTGTGATTAATGGTGAGGGCTCAGCACAGAGCCATTAGCATCCTGACTCCCTCAGGAAAAAGTTGAGGGATAGAAAGAGGTAAGGAACGGGAAGTAGATAGGCAGACAGAGGGAGGTTTAGGGCACGAGGCCAAAGAAGAGAGAGAGACAGCAGGGCGGCGTGCTTACACTGTTTCTGTAAAGAATCCATCACCATTGCTTAATCTATCACGTATCAAATTATCTCTATGGGCAAAAACTGCAGATGGAGTCTTCTGGCCCTGCAAAACATACCGACTGACTTGCCAATGAAGTTCACTTCCATGTTAGGATTCAGATTATTTTGGAGCATTTTTAAATGAAAGCACCATTAAAAATTGATACTGTTTAGTAAGACAGTGTTTTCAAACTGCATAGAGGACACTACCAAATTTATCAAAATAACATCTGCAGTACTCAGAGGTAAGCAACACTTTAGAAAACTGTGAATCAGTCACAGTTAAAGAACTTCTGTACGATTCTCACGGTCTGCTACAGATTCATGCTGATGGCTTTCTCTCGGCCTAGCAAATGTCTCTCTAGCATCTGCAGATGACCTCACGACACAAAGTTGTGGCTCAGTTTTTGTTCGTTTTACACTGTGTTTTTATCACATCCCTCACTGACAGGAACAGAAAAGTCCATCTCTCTAAACTGGGCACACTGAGCCAAACTGCTCTGCAATAATCGAATTCATACACAGGCTATAAAAGCGATTAACACCATCACGAACCTACAAGACAGTGACTAAGACACAAACACCTACTATTAAAAACAGCTTAGAAGGCAGATTGGAGTAAAGCAGATATATACATACAAGCAATTTGAGAGCAAGGGACTGTAAGACAACTCATTGAATCTTGAATGTTTTAGATTATAACCCAGAACTTTTCCTTAAATGAACGTTTAGTGATGACATAATGTCCAAACCTACAGAGACCCTAACTTAAAGCTTGCAGTCTACACTTGTAAAATGATTATGATGTCTGCTGGCATTACGCTCTCAAAAGACGCACCTTAGCGGGCCTACATAGAGATGTGGGGGTGTTATGGGTAGCACCCATAGGTCACATTCTTCATATAATTTGCTAGACTGATGTTATGGTTAGAAAATGCTGGACTAATGACAGACAACAGTGACTGGAGAAGAAGCAGCCCCCCCACCCCCCAAAAAAGTTCTAGTTCTCGTTGCTTCTAATCTAACGCAATCACTGTTCAGTGAAATGGTAGCTGTGGCAGTGATTGCAGTGTCATTCTCCATCAGCAGCGAGAGCACTGGCATTGATTAAGGGGCCTCTACAGCGTACGCTTATATTATATTACCCATGCACGCATAGGGTATGAAAAGCCAAGCCTATCCCTGTCGTGTGTTGTACAGAGCAAGGGCAGATCGAGGCGTGCTTCAGAACACAAATGGGTGTCAGTCAGCTTCATGAAACCAGGATAAATGCACTGTCCTCCTCCTCGTTTCCCTGCAATACTTTTTTTTTCCTATTCAGTTTCTGCTCTGTGTTTGTTTTTGTCATAATTTATTCTTTGGAGCAGATTACGTTGCACCTGTGAAATTGTCTTGACAGCCACGCACCAGAGAGTGAGACAAGCAAGAGCATGTGGATGATGGAAGGATATTATGAGCCAAGAAGAGTCTGGGAATTCAAAGGGAAAGATAAAAAAAAGTAAATAAAATGAAATAAAGTAACATAAAAGGAATGTTAAATGACATATAATACAACCCTATAACAGCTGTTGTGGCTGCATTTTTATCTCAGGAACAAGCCGGCTAGTATAATGGCATTCACATCGAGAGAGCACTGCAGGAAGTAAAATGAATGTGAGCTGTGGGTGAGAACAATCCATCAATTTATTTTGTTCATTTGCATAACAGATCTGATTTCATATGTCTGTAAATCACCAAAACAAAAGAGGGCCAGTCCTTATGATGCCAAGCGACAAACTGGAACAAGAAAAAGAGCGGCTGCAAATTATTTAGATCAAACAAAACGGGTGCAGTGAAACAACAGAAGCCGGTGGAGACGGGGGAATATGGGGAGTGTGTCGATCCAAAACATGTTCTTCACTTAGACTCAAACGGTAGGGGAAAAAAAAACGTTTTGCAAATAAAAATGCAATATGTTCAAACTTTGTTGGCCTATTATTTAAATTAAGTTAAAACGAGATGTATACACCCAGAAATTGAAAAACAGTCTTCAGGTTATTTGTTTGGATGTCTTGTTTGTGATGGAAATTGCAAATGCTAATAGGACAGAAACGAACTACACCCAGTGTACATCCACAAAACAGTACGGCACTGAGATAATTAGTGAAGTAAGCGAACATGTCATCATAATGCCTCCTAACTTTTCTCCACCAAAAAGCGCAGCTGAGACAAGGAAACAGACTGTGGTCTAATCAGGGTTTTTGCCCTGATGAAGTGTGCTTCTGAGAAGTGACAGCTCTGAATGCCTCTCTCACTAAATTTTCCCAATTTGCAGCTGAAGACTCGCTACAGGTCCATCTTTTCCTCTTATTGCCATTTCTTGTCATGAATTTAAGAGCTAGAAGATTTATATCTGCATGTTGCGCGGATGCACTGTTGGTTAGAATTCATCATTCCCCGAAAACGTCTGCACTAAACTGATTACTATTTGACAACATGAACCACTGTTGAAAACTTGCAATCCACTGAAAAAGAACTAGAGATGACAATGCATCCATGCTCTGCTAAGTGTATTAGATATATCTGGTAAGTGATTGAGCGTTCTATTGTGTTGCAGACATCTTCTGTTTCTTTGGAACCATCACAGGCTCTGCTGGTTACCAAAGAACAAACACAGAGACCCACACAGAGATAATGTTTTTAGTAATTTGGAGCAATCAGTTGAGTGAAATAGGCTTCAATAGGGTTTTGATTGCACCATCTAACTCAACAGGTCTGTGATTTACCTATCTGAACAGCGAGCCAGAAGAAAGCATTTAGAATAAATAGCCTAAAAATGGTTAAGGGGGCATTATCAATTCTTCAGCCAAAATACTTTGTTGGATGTTTTATTGCTGTATAAACTGAGTGCATTATATTGATCAACACTTTCTCTGTTCATCACTATTTATTGTCCACCTCTGAGAGTCAGGGGAAGAAAAAAATCAAGCTACAGGCTTAAAGCAAGTAGTATGAAAAGCTATTAGTGTGGAGGTGGAACACAGAATGTGCTTAGTTTGGAGTAAAGACAATGCTTAATTTGGTTGGCAGCTGTTGAAAATAAGGGATCTCTTTCTTTCTTTTTCCTAGCGTCTTCCCAGCACGGGGTCTGCTGCGTGGCTTTGTCTTCCCCATTTGGGTGTCCTCTGGGGCGAGATCCATTGCGCACATGTCTTCGGTGATTGCGTCCATCTGCCGCTTCTTTGGTTTTCCTCGCTGGTCGACGGCCTCCAGGGTGGAGTCGAAGGGCTGTTCTTGACACCGAATTCTCCATCAACCAGAGCATATAGGTTGGTCTCCATCAACTTGAGCATATAGGTTGATGGTGGCTTTCCTGTCTTTTGACTTGTTTTTTGTGTTCCTGTCAATTCTGGAAAGTCCATTTCTGGAGTTATGTCTATAAAAGTAAGCATGAAAGCCCTCGGTGGCAACTAATTAACTACCTAACTGTCTAGTTTTTAAATGTTTAGGGTATGACTGATTTAGGAACAAGCTGCTAGACTTTACAATAAAGAGCTGTCTTTTTCCATTTTGTACTTCATAGGTATTGCCTTCCCATTAAGCGACAGCCCAAATCAGAAATGAATGCCTTACACCTTATTTGTGGTGTACGTCAAGTGTTGTTTAGCAACCAGAATTAACTCTAACAAGAAGCACTCTGAGAGCACAAACCTCCGCTGAGCCAGCTCACTCTTTAGGCAGTGTTTACTTTTAAGGGAAGACTTTTGTATTTTGTATATAACTTTATATGTATTTGTTTTCTTTAGTAAAAGAAAATCTCTTTCAGGAGCATTGTGCATGTATTCAAGTTGTTATGTATTTATAAGGTTATAAGCTGTTACTGTAATGTAAAGTAAGTCAAACTGTTGCCAGTACAAACAATGGCAGTAGAATCTTAATCAGAGTTTTAAAGATTATTAACCTTATTTTATCTTGAAGAAGAGGTCAGAGGTCCAAAGTAAGTGATGCTTAAAATCCCCATACTTATACGTCATTCTCTACTGTATATGCCTTTATGTTGTCAAGCAATGAGAGTAATAAACACGGTTTGAAATAGCTGCATATAGGATTATTATCACTTTAAGCTTCAGATCAATTACATGACCTTGAAGGAGAGGTCAGAGGTCAAATTTGGCATGATATTTTAAATCCTTAAATCTTTTGCAGCACATTTAGAATCTCAATAAATCATTATGCTGACCTTGAAGACCTTGTGGGTGTAAGGCAAATTTTAATTGATTGTGAACATGATCCTACTCTACACCCCAAGTTTTAACAGAATTCATTCTATCTTGTTTACTGACAGATTGACACACACGAAGCAAATACTAGTACAAATATAACTCCATGCCGAAAGTAACCCAAAAAAATCTTCAAATCCCTAAAATATTATTAATTCTGTAGGTCGGTCCTTGTTATGGGATTGTTTTTATGTTATATTAAGTCCATTACTGCTCAAATAACATGGAAACACAACCAATGAAAAAAAAAATGTTAAAAAGGTGAAAATAATGAATGCAATTTTAAAATTTAGAATTATTTATCTACAATTCTTAGAGTCCTGTATTTATGATATACATTGATACAAATCTATATTCCTATAAGGAGAGTTACGAATTTACAGTCATTCATTCTTTAAGCTTTGAGTGTTTTATTTAAGCCGATACACAAAAGACTAGTCTGTACACATAAATATTCCCATCTTTCAGGGCCTTTGCAAGCAAGGCATGGGCATGAATGGAGTTTGGTTTAAGTCATAGTACAGTAAGTGTGAATATTTGTGAGAGCATACTGACAGTTTCGAAAGAAAAAGGTTCTAAAAAAAAATCCATGACATATTAATGTGTCACATTTTGGCCCCAAAGACCACACAGATAATATTTTTTTCCCATAGAACTGCTACATCCAACCATTTCAGAAAGAGGTCTGTGAGGCACAACTTATTCAGTAGACTTGTTCTCTTGTGTGACAACAGGAACAGAAAATATACACAGAGAACAGATTAACAGTGAATTTGGCTGTATTATTAAAATGTTGTGCAAGTGAGTATAGATGGTAGAAGAGAAGCAAGCAGATGAAAACATGTAGTAAAGTGACATGAACACAGTAACACACACCCAATACTTCTCTGTTGTTATTAACAGACCCTCAAAGGTTATTCCCTTGGTTTCTGATGTAAATACAAATATACAAATAAAGCTAACAATTATGTTAGCCATGCAAGAAACAACAGGATTTTCAAGTCCCAAAGAAAGATTATCTGGGTTTTCTATCGTTCAGGTGACATGAAAACCTGGAAGTTTTAGTTTGGCTATTTGTAGGTTACATTTACAGTATTTTCATGGTTTTACTTGCTCTCACATTATTATCACAAAGTCTGATAATAATAGTAGTTTTACTGGGGAGAAGACAGGGTTGGTGTGCAACTTTTAGCACACATTTATATACCAAAGCCACACAAAGAAACAAACTGGTTGTGCATTGTGCACAACAAAAATACGTTTTTCTTACTGTTAGTGATAACTGATGCTTGTAAAGGATTTCTGATGTTTAAGGCTCAGACTTTCTATTGAAACCTTTTCAAAAATATGACAACACTATGAAAGGACATTTTCATGATATGGGGCCTTTAATAACATCAGTAATAAAGGTTGAGGTTTAAGAAGAGAGGTTTAAAAACCTGTATTTATTTTGCTGTTTTGATGAGTTTGGTGATATGTCCAGATTTGGTGATATGCCCACGTGAGTTTTCAAATTGAAAGCGTTCAATTGGCCAATATACAGACTGTGCAACTAAATGAATCATAGTCCTTCTGTAGAAATTATCCAGACAAAAAATAAACATGTCAGAGGAAACACAGACACTGACAGTACTACGTATAACTGCAATTCTTCAATTAATCAATTCAGTTAAACTAACACATATGTATAACATTATTTATATCTATATATGACTCTGTGAGTAACATCAAAGGAAGAATCTGCATAGCCAAAATGCTAGTATTAGTAGATTTAGTATTTTACTTTAATGTTGATTGTCAAAAGTCATGGTACTTTTGTGGTGATGTTAACCATAGCAGCCTGTATAATGACAATGAGTCCACATAATGGCTTTACAATTATCTCCCAGGTTTACAGGTTGCTGAAGAGAGAAAGGAACCATTAAAGGTAATCACATTCAACGGTTGGTTAGCCAGGGGAAGAGGCTAGCGTCAAACAACTTCATTATTTAGTTGGTGATGATAAGAGATGGGGGGGCTCAGTAGTGCTAGAGAGATATGATGGGACGGACAGAGTAATGAAATGGAATCAGAATACTGAGTTTATACCACTACGTGATTGGGGGAGGTCATTATGATTCGGTTGCAAACTTAAGTAAGACAAACAACATATTAACTTGAACACTATACCCATGACTCAGTAACACATCACACTGGGGCAGATGTACAGCTATAACGCCACCTCTCTTATTACAAGACGTTGGTGGCTCCAGTAGACCAAAGCAGCCCTGTTACTGTCAGTCTAGCCAACGGGTGTCAAACTCCACTCCATGAGGGCCGGTGTCCTGAACTGTTTACATGTGTCCTTGCCACAACACACCTGAATAAAATTAGCTGGTCAATAGCAACACTCTATAGGATTGACTGCATGCTGAGGTGGCAGTTCAGCCATTTGATTCATGTTACAGCAGCTCATGAGTGAATGAACATGGTGCAATAAAAGTACCTTTTTCCAAACACTGTCATTTACTTAAATTTACTTGAGTAGAGTTACGTTGTTGCCACCTTAGCATGCAGTCAAGTACTATAGAATGTTGCTAATGACCTACTAATTTTATTCAGGTGTGTTGTGGCAGGGACACATGTAAACATTTCAGGACACCCGCCCCCAAGGACTGGAGTTTGATACCCCTGGTCTAGCCTACAACCTTAACAGCTACAAGGTGTGACAACCCAGTTGTGACCTGACAGAGATGTATTCCCCAGCTTTGAACTATTTTAACAAAAGTAAGACCCGAGCAGAGACACAATCTCTCAGTGATAAAATGTGTTCCAGAGGAAGTGCTGAAAATGAGAGGAGATAAAGAAACATGGCAGAAGATAAGACTGTGGTTTACACTCATCACTCGAAGGTGATGAGTGTAAACCACTGAACCAGGTAAAAAGCTATGGCTGAAATAAATAAATAAATAAAACATTTCACCAATGCCTTTCTGGCACAGGAGACTCAGCAGCCTCTTCTAGGCTTGCATCCAAGATTTATGGTATTGAGGTGCTGTCTGGAAAAAATGGTAGACTCTGCTAGTTTGAGTCCACAGGGAGGTAGTATGTACAGTTTCAATTCCCTTTATCCCCTGACTGCCACATAGAACTTATATCACAAGTGTCCTTGTTAACTTGAGACGAGTCTCTCAAGGGGAAACTCTCAGACTGACGGAGAGGGATTTAAGATGGCTTAGATCTCAATAACCATACTGGAATTTATCCTCACTTTTTCTCCACGACCAAGTCTTCACTGAGCATCATAGAGCCCAATGACTGCTATTTAGTCTACTCTCAGATATTAAGTAGCAGCAAAGCATCAACAGAGTGAACAGTTTTTCAGACACTACTCCTGCATTTTGGCGCAGTTTTTCTTAAATATTAATACGGTGTAACATTATTAGATTAGTCCCAAGCTCACAGTGTGAAAACTATGGTTTTACTGTGCTTGACTGGCCACACAACCCCAACTCCTGACCCAAACCGCTTAGAGATTCTTTGGGACATTGTCAAGAGGAAAATAAGAAATGCTCAAGCCACAAATAAAGATGAGACGAGATGAATCTCGCTATTAAAGTAACCTGGGCTACAGTAACAACTCAGCAGCAACCCTTTATAGATATTCAAAAAATGGGATGGGGTTGAGAGTAAGAGGTGGAGTCCAACTGATCTCACATATTAACTTCTGCCAGTAAGGCAGCTTGCATAAAAAGAGGGTGAAGAGCTCTGGCGTTTAGGGTCCCATTTGTAGAGGCTCTGATCTGGGCTTTTACTCCAGCCAGCTCAGCCTAAGTGAAAGGGACAATCATGGAGCTTTGGATCTCCACTGCTACTCAGACCCTCTGTGTAATTCATTGTCTGCCCAGGGAAATCAAACCAGACCGAGGCATGTTGTTGGCCAGAGCCAGTCTAATGACAGAAAAGGAAGAAAAAATCTTTTAGATGAGTGATGAAGTCATTAAATGAAGCCGTGAGAAAGGAGATTGAGGTGGGCCCTGGTGAGTGTAGCACAGGCCTTGTAATTTGTATACATGCATATCAGTGACAAAGGAACAAGGTTCAGGTTGAAACCCTTAAGTCTGTTCCACTGAAGGCTGTGGAAAGATAAATGGAAATCCCTTAGCATGGCTACCTGAAAGTAGAGTAAGCAAAAGTTAATAACTGTAAATACTGGAAGATATTTTTCAAGATAAAGCAGGGTAGAGGGAGCAAAGAGGAGGTTTTCTCTTGTAACACAACATAAAAAACTGTCACTTCTGACAAGCTGAAATACTGTCACTGAAATAGTATCACATCATTATCACAAATGAAAGAAAATTATCAAAATATCAGGAGTAATCTTCAGCATGACAAAAGAAATGCTTTTATTATCTCGGGATACAACAGTGATGCTGCACATGTAATGAAACTTGTGGATGCCTGTCCCTGAGGAAATTATGAAAATTACTTTTATCACTGACATAAAACTGAAGGTTACCTTAAAGACGGTGACTTAAGTTCTCTGTCTGATTTTACAGGGCTTTTAAAAGAGGTAGCTGACCATTCATAAATTTGACCTCGCCACTTACATTTTAGCATGCTGCGATTCTTTCACAGTCCAAAAGAAACAGCTTCAGCTCAGCGATGGAGGGCATAATCAGAAAAGCAAAGAGGACTCTCACAGAGGAAGAAGTAGAAGGCAAAATTCGTTTAACTGGGCTGACGCTGCAGTCTTCCATATTGCTCCCCTCCTTGCCCCCATTTCTGAGCTCATTCACTACGTCATTTGGTGCTATAGGTGAAGCAGTTTTCAAAGTTTTACATGTGGTTGACAATCATGCTCAGATGTGTTTATTGACACTACTGCAGAATACCTATCACTCTTGTAGACCTGTCTTCACACTCCAAACTTTTCACGCTCCAACAACTAAAGAAGCCATTATGGTCGCTATCTTTACACCACATTTGTGTGTCAAAAGATGTCTATTCGCAAGCACCAGCAATACTAGAAAAGAGCGCACCATGAGAAGGGCATATTTACTGTGCAATAAGATGCCAAGTATGATGATTAACAATTAGAATGTGGAAAATTGAAGGAAGTTGTTTTATAGCTTGACTTCAGCTCATGAGTCTGACAGATTTCAGTTTTTAAGATCCCATGACTAGTGTATCCACCCTTAGCAGGGCTGAAGCGGCAAATATGGAAATGCATTGGAATGAGTAGAGAAATATTCACGCGCTCAATATCCATTTGTCCGAATAGCCCTGGAGAACTGGAAAAGTGCTTACCTTTAAATAAGCTGAAAGAACTCAAGTAACTCTGACAGGCAATTTACTGATCATAATAATGCAAGTGTGAGACATGACACTGTAACTGCAATAGCTGTGTGACGTCTCAAACTGACAGCTCTATTTATAACCCAAGTTCGGAGGACGACTCTTTTCTGAGCAGTGTTCTGTTACTTTGAGAGCACAAAAATGTCAATAAGAAGGGTTTGGATGGTGAAAGCTATCGATCCCGAGCAGAGGAGAGGAAACGAGAGAAAGACACAGAAACAAAGACAGAAGGAAAGACACAGACATAAAATATGGTAGAAACAAGAGAAAAAATAAGGTGGCAGCAATTAACCTTTAATTCAGAGATCACTTTAATTTATGTTTATTTCATTGTCACTTGGAAATAGCACAATAATCTATAAGTTTCTAATGATAATCAGTCTAGATTAGATATGGTGATTTGACTGTCCTCACCACAGTTTGAATTGGACAACGCCAACATCACCAGGCTGCATGCATACATTGCTCCAAAAGCAGGCTGGTCCTCGTGACTCCTTTGGTTGCCAGCAGATTGCTGCTGTCAGCTGTAGTTTGTGCAGAAGACTTGTCCACAAAGGCCCACCAACTACTCGCTAAGCATATTATTAAAATGTAAAGAGCGGCACACAAACTGGAAACTGAGACTGGTCACCTTCAAAAAAAGGTGCCCTCCCACACCCCCGGTTTGTGTTGCACTTTTTCAAGCTCTGCAACCATTTGCTGGTTAGTTAGCAAGTGTTTGTAGACAAGCTCGAGTGTTTGATGTAACAGGGCAACAACCTCCTCTCAACCAAAGCAATCACAGGACATTTTTTAGTGAAACACCCTCTTTGCACCTGATTTCACTCAGCGAAAGGAACCTCCACCGAACACTTGTAAAGGGATACACATCTTTCCCTAATGACCAGTGTATCACTGACTGGTCTCTATGCCTGACTGACTGAACATCATTACTGTACATACAAAGAAGTCAGTTACAGTTTTAAATTTCAACAACCACTCAAACTCTCTGCGGTCCCAATCCTTAACCAGGTAGACACCAGAAAAATTCAAGAGTAACAAAACTGATGTCTGTTCTCTGCAAAAGAAAATTGGTAAAACTACCTTTAATCAGAATAATAATTCATAGTAGTTAGGGTAAAAACGTGTGCACTCTACAACTAAGCCAGTAATAGCACCTGATACTTTTATACTTTAGTTTGTAGGCTACTGGAGAGATCCTCAACACAACTTAACTTGGGTTCTTAAAGTGTTGTACTTATTCACAGCTCATGGAAAAGTAATCATACAATTGAAATAACAAAGCAGCTTATTATAAATCAAGGACTGGTAAAAGGTGCATTAGTCCACAGCAGATGGCACTGTGATTGGTCACTAATGTCCTAATGTCCGGTAAAGAAATCTGCACATGTTTCAAAGAACTAACTACTACAAGTCAGACTAGCCCCTCCCTGCACCCTCCGTTGCATCATTAGTAAGGATAATGTTTGGTGACTGTTGAACTAAAATGAAACTGAAGTCAACCTTCAATTATGAGAATAAAACTATTGTTTTGTGTAATTACCTATCCTCTAATTCTTTAACTGACCCTGTAACTTAAGTAGGTGGCCCACTGTGTGCATTTGCAGCTGAGTAAAACAAATAAAGGTATAAACAGCTTGGAGTTAAACTCTGACCCCTTTTTGAACCACCACTCCTCAGAATTTAAGCCAGAAACAAGAACAGTCTTATGTATAAACTTTTGTAGCAGGAACAAAAAAAATCATTTACACAATCCTCCCACATACGTTCACATTTTCTTTTTTTGCCATCAGTTTGGTGAGTTCATCTCGTGCATCATAGCAACTTATTTCTTATCATCTTCGTTTAACAGAGTATCAAATAGAAAGTCTTTCACGACACTGTGACTGAGTCAAGAAAAGCGATATTTGTCATGTTGCAACAACACAGAGGCGATAATGTGGAGCGAGAAATGACTCTCCATTTGAAAAATGCTGCACTGAAAGTTTCTGTAGGATGTTGGCAATATGTGAGACCAAAAGCTGTGACCAGCAGAGCAGAAATATGCCACTTTTTGCCCCATGAATAATTCCCATTACATAGACAGTAATCAAACAAACGAATCTGCATCCACAAATTGTTGCGGTTACACTGTAGAAAACATAGCAGACACACACATGCCCATCTAATTGGAAATTCCAAAATGTGTTATCTTGGAAGCTGTCCTGGTTTCCATGACAGGTTTAGTGTCCCCAGTGGTGCACCTGAGAATGACACTGAGACTGATTTTGCATTTACCTGCTTTTCCTGTGTAATTTTCACTACAATGGAGCCCTTCATGTAAAAAAACAAAAGACATTTTCAGAACCTGCAGGCTGATCTACGAAGAAGAAAAACATTCTGCTCCTCCAAAGACTAGAAACTCCTTTTTTTTAACCACTCCATATGAAACTACTAACCAGATCAAGATATTCACAGAGCAAAGCCAACAGTGTTATTGCGTTGCACAGGAAAATGTGTAAAACAAAACAAAACACTTTGCCCCTGCTGCTAGAGGCTGTTTATAAGAGGTTTTTGAGCTTTTCTCTACTGTGCCATTGTGTTGCTGATTACCCTAAAGGCATGACAATGCTACCTCGCCTGTCTGCATCCATCATTGTTTTGATGTGCAACTGTTATTCTTTCAGTTGAATAACTACTGTAGCACAGTCATTACAATGTCTGCACCTAACTTCAAGACACTGAAATGAAATGCCTCCTGGCTTACATTTTTGACCAGGGAATACCACAGCCCTGACATACAACACCAATGCATACACACACAAACATAGAGGCACACAAAAATGAGCACTGAGATCACAGCACAGCCCAAGGCAGACTGAACCTCATGAATACCTCTCACTTGCTGAGGTAGGTTAACCTTAGAGATCCTCTGCTGTTATTCGGCCTCTTGTGGCTGTTGTGCAGCAGGATGCTTATAAAAAAGGGCTGTAGCAGATCAACAACACAGCCAGCTGAAACGAAGACCAGGGCAGATAAAACCGCTTTATACTGTTTTGCGGTCAGTTAATTACTGCATGAAGCAAAATCTAAACTAGGTCAGACAAGTGTGGCTTGGCTGGTGTCTGCGGAGCTTTCTGATGTCTCAAAAGACGATGAAAAAGAAAAAGAAAAAGTAGTCTCCTGTCACGAGGATGAAGTAAATTTATTGTTTTGTATGGCTGAGTAAGTTCAAAATCCAGAACTCCTACTGAAAAGTTTGAAATACAAAGAAGACAACGCAAAGTGTCACATGTTTGTGTCTAAATCTGCTAGTTTGTTTCAGATAAACTGTACATCTAGCTAGTTGCTTTGGGCCTCTGTCATGGTTTATGCTTTAGAGATACAATATTCAGTCAGGTACTTTATCTGTCTGCATCGCGAAGGAAGTCCAAATGGGTTTGACCTATAAACGGACACGATACAACTATTCTCATTTTTCACCATAGTGCAGGCACGTTTCCCTGTTGTGTTAAAGTGCTTTTCACTGGTTGATTTTTTAGAATATAATCCTACTTTCTGTCAACTTTCTGCCATCTTGTCTCTGCTATGCTGAGCTGCATGCATTCATCCTGGGCTCCTACTCCTTTTGAAGCAGGAGCCTTTCATTTCAAAGCTTTTGCAAAGCAATGTTTTAGAAGCGTGCTGATCATTTTTAAAATGTCCTTGAAAACACGTATGCTTAATAATCAGTTTATCCAGCTATCTGATATGAAAATCTATCAGGAGATTGAGATAAGCAATAGTTATAGCAACACATAGCTGAGCTTCCTCTGCACCTCCCCCATGGTCCTCCTCCTCCACCCACTAATGCTGACAAATGGACAGAGTGTGCCAGTAGTGGACAAGAGAGATGCTGAGACACCAGCTAGTCATCCATCTGCTCTATTCCCTCGCGACTGTCTTCACTGTGGCAGAGGTCACATACTCGCTGGCTCAACTGTTACTACAAAACACACACTTTTCCTGCCGCATACACACTTCTTTCAGTAGCTGCCTCTTCTCATGCTCTCCACTCCCTCCCACCCCCAGCTTCCTCATCCTTCATTTTTTTTTTCCTGAGATATTTTCACAAACAATTCTCCTGCTGCCTGAATTATGCAATGCTGCCATTCATCCACCTCACATCTTCTTCCAAATATCATCTAAACTTTTGTCTTTTTTGAACCCAACAAAAGCTCTAAGCTTTAGAACCAAACACAGCACCAGGGACAGCTCCTCCCGACACGTTTCAGCTTCACTGCTAAAGGTAGGTTCAGCATGTCTCAGTTACTCACTTTCAAGGGGAGGGAAAAGAAAAAAAACAAAACAGGAACATCTTTCTCAAGGAATTCAGGTTATTTATAACAGCAGGTGTGTAATATGATAAATGTATTTAAAAATGTTTTTCTATCTGTGAAAACACACAACAAGTTACTTGTTTTCTGTAGTCTAAGTGAAGTTCTTTTAACCACATTTTGCTAAATTAAGGTTCAAATAATATAATTTACAGCTGCAACATGGAATTCATAGTATTGTAGAGGTGGTTAGCATTAGAGCGAAAAGAAACATTATCTCATCATTATCTGCCAGTTTGAGGTGGAAGTTTCAACCTGCAGACGAGTTAAGAGACAGTAAATTAATCTAATGATAACAATTTTATCCATAAGGATGTCTATTTTTTTCTGTTTTTTCTGTATATCATTTGTTTACATCAACATGCAGCAAGGTGAAGACGACATTTTTTTCTTCTCATATTTATGGTCGTATATCTTTCTGCTGTCTATAATGACTTACATGCAGACTTTTAAATGCAAAGTGTGTGCCTTATCATTCTTTTGGCAAACTGTTATGCCACTGCTTTTAATATCATTACACACTGTTTAATGTAAGTCTCTTGCACTTAAAGCCCCAATCAAATCATCAACCCATCCATTCATTTCCACTTATCCAGGGCCGGGTCGCAGGTCAGCAGAGAAGCACAGATATCTCACTCCTCGGCCACCTCCTCTTGCCTTTCTGGGGAATTACCAAGGCGTTCCCAAGCCAGCTGAGAGCTATAATCACTTCAGCGTGTCCTGGGTCTGCGTCAGGGCCTCCACCCGGTGGGACGTTCCCAGAACACCACGCGCAGAAGATGTCCAGTAGGCATCCTAGTCAGATCCCCAAACCACCTCAACTGGCTCCTTTCAATGTGGAGCAGTAGCAACTCTACTCTGAGCCCCTCCCAGCTGGCTGAACTCCTCATGCGATCTCCAAGGGAGAGGCCAGCCGCTCATTTCCACTGGCTTTGCAGACCAAGCTAAACGTAGCAACAGGCCAGATACCCCATACTCCTGAAACACTTCCCACAGGACACCTTGAGGGGCATGGTCAAATGCCTTCTCCAAAAAAAAAAAAGAAAATGAAATGAATACGAACATTCTGGTCAGTGGAGGAATGACAGCTAAAATATGTTGTGCTATTTTCACCAATTCTAAGGTGCAGGTCTCCATAACATGACAGAAATGCTAGCTAATATGTGGGAGATGACAAATTCAGATTCAATTCATCCAACTCCATGTCTGCCTAAATATATATATAGTCTAAAATGAGGTACTTATATGGGATGAAGTTAAGCTGTATATAAGATACATGCTCATTATATATATGCATTTACTCTGTGTCAATAATTTCCACCAACTTATTTTTAGTTTTCTCCTGATCCCACCAAACTCTCTCTTGCTTGCCCCTCTCTCTATAACCCTCACTCGCTCTCTCTCTCTGACAAAGAGACCAAACTCAGTGAGCCAGCTGCTCTTGAGTGACAGAATAATCAGTGATTAAACACTTCAGAGATGACACTCACTAGAGAGTAGATCACAAAGAATACTACACACAAGATTGATGTGTGAGTTACAAACTGTGCATGTGTGTGTGTGTGTGTGTTAGCATCAGCCAGCACAAACACCCACATCTCCTCCACAAGCACATTTCACATTGAAATGAAAGCATTTCAGTGATTTTCAAGAGTGCATCCAAGGTCTACTGGGGCAACTCCAATTCATTCCTGTTTCATTATCACCTCTTCTGTGACAAGATGATACCAAATTAAGAGGTGTTAAGCCTTTCCACAATTAATGTTTACACAGACAAATATGAAGACACTGTCACTGTTGTTTTTAAAATGAGTACGACCCTCACAGCAACATGGAGCTGCACTTAACCTTGTTTACTGCTTTATCGTGGTGACTTTTTACGCTTAATGGATCGTGAGTCCATAGTACACAGAATCGGTTAAGCCTGAGAACCTTTGCCCAAGAAATGACAACCTTGACTTTGAGGGCCCCAAAATAAACAACTTTACTTTCATATTTCATCTTCAGCTGCTCTGCTTATGCAGTGAGTGGGATTTATTAGTATTCTGCGTGAGAGGGAAAAAATCTGGAAAGCTTGGATGAGTGGAGAATGCAAAATGGCTTCCTCTAACTATTATTCCCCCTCTTTCTCTCCCAGCCATCACATACACACTAGTAGTGGACCTCTTGTTTACTCTCAGACAAGCTAATTGACATGCAATCAGTAGCTTACCCTGGTCTCCAACACGTATTCCCTGCCAACAACAACTAAAAAAAAAAACTGTGGAAAGGACCACCTTCAAGTACCAAAACACAGAATCTGAGTCATCAGCCTGCATCACATGGCACACTCCTATCAATTAGGGAAGTTGTTTTCCATGTCCAAGGGCAAGGGTAGGAATCATATGGGAAGCTTAAAACACAGAGGGAGCATGTTTTGAGTGTAAAGACTCACTGCTTGCCAGCTTGTCTCCATCACTAAGGCTAGGACATATTCAGCAGGGATCTTTGCTACCCTTGAGAGCTGGTGTGTTGTTTTTTTACAACTGGTAAACAAGTTTTGCACATCTTGCAGCTGCGGGAATCAAAGATGCTAATAAAACACTAGGGCTGGGATTATAGGGAGCTACCGAATAACTTTTAATAACACAAATAGAGGGAACATAAAGGTATCATCTTCAGATGAAATCAAAAGCACAGTGTATTTAATATTTTAACCTAAACAGCAAAACTGTAATGGATAAACAGGGTAATATAAAACTATTATTAAATATTACTATTTATTAACCAGGGCGAAATTTGATTTTAAGCCTACCTTTATGACAATACACAATACAGACATCTTTGGTCCATAACATTTAGCATAGCGCTTCTTGAACCTCACATCCTGAAGTACTCAGAAAGATACATCAAGAACATTCTAGCAAAAAGCTGCAAGTTCCTAAAACACTTGCATTCATCTGCTTACATAACTCTCTCATGCAAATTCTGTGCAGCACCAACTGTTTGTTGACGTGACATCAAAAAAAGTCTCTGTTTGATTGTCATCTGTCAAAATCAAGCAGCTATCATCAAAGCACAAAGACTAGCAAGAAGACTTCAACAAAGTCTTTTCACTGGTCTTCAGCTACGAAATGCAAACATATGGCTCTGCACTGCAGTAGTGAAAATAGACTGCAATTGTAGCAAGAGAGATAAATTATAAGAGAGACTTGCCAGCAGAAGAACAATGGATGGGAAGAAGAGCGGCTGGGAATGACAGCAAAATGCCTTATAGGTTTTTCTGTGAGTGAGTGTGATGAGAAATGTGAATAATCTCCTTGTGAGATCTCCTTAGGTGATATATCTGTGAACCTGAGGTTTGGACTACAATCAAACCAAAGACCATCCATCCATCCATTTTCTTCCGCTTATTAAATTCAGGGGGCTGGAGCTTATCCCAGCTGCCATAGGGTGAGAGGTAAATCCTAGACAGTTTGCCAGTTTGTCGCAGGGCCAAAACCGAGAGACAGACAACCAGTCACATTCACACCTATGGTCAATTTAGAATCATCAGTTAACCTAACTGCAAGAACTGAATGGGAGAAAGCTGGAGTGCCCAGAGAGAACATGCACACTCCGAAACAGGACTGCCCCAGATGGTGGATTCAAACCTAGCAGCTTCTTGCTGTGAGCCAACAGCGATAACCACTGTGCTGCCCTCAAAACTAAATTTTCAAGGGTTAGATTTAGATGGTTCTATTAGCACCGGATGTATTAAGATGATAATGTTTTCATAAGTGTATTAAACAGCTGTAACTGTGAATCGCTGTGTTTCATTATTAAAACAAACACTTTCACACTGACATAAGGAGCAAATCCTCTTGCAGTCCCCTCTGAGTTGTGCCACAATGATTAAAGACAGGGTTTGTTTTTGTTTTTTTTTCACATTAAAGCGAGGCCAAACACTTTACTGTAGATGTTTTAATTTGTTCACGACTTTCCCTAAAGAGGTCAGCTGGCTTAAGCAGAGGAAACTTGTGACTCCTGAGATATGCTCTAAATGACAGCAGGAATCAAAGCCAATTCAAGTGAGACAATCAATAACACAACTGAGAACTGATTGTTGTCACATAGGCTCTCAATATGCACAGTGTTTTTCACCGCAGGCCAATACTCTCTGTGTTAGTCATTTACTGAAAATGTCACAAATAAAATTAGGACATTGACCAAACTGACACATCCTGACAGTGTTAGAATTCCACTCTGGCAACCTAAGCTCTAATTTAAAAAATGAAAACCTGGCCACACACACTTACACCTCCATCTCATCTGTTACCCATCACCAGGACACATACTGAACAACTGATAGATAAGTGAGGAAGGATTAGGCTGATCATTGAGATTAACATTCCCTGCTTATGTGGTTGCTGCTGCTGGTTGTGGGAGTGATGGGAATCTTGGTTGGCGGGCTTGTTAGGGGACAGGAAGGAGCTCTGAGTAATGTTCCAGGACACTGCTTACACAAAGCCTGACATGTGGAGACGGGGAACATTACTTTCCCTCCTTGAGATTCCTTACACGGGAACTGAATGCAGTTCACTTAAACTCCTGTTGTCCATACAGATGGTTATTGCTTTTCTAAACACAATGCTCTGCGGTATTAAAGACAGAACTTAATCTTTGAGGTAAATGAGCAATGCTACATTTGTTTTCTCACCAGGATACATCCTTTATAAATAGTCCCTTTTTGGGCGAAGGAAGACAGTATTGTTAAATGCTCCTGTATGTAAGTGTACTTTTATAAAATGATGGAGCACAGAAATTTCTTAGTAATTTGCAACCAAAGGTATCTAACTCTCTCAGGGCATTCATTTGTCCCTCATTCTCTGTGTATATTGTAACTCACTTCAATTAAATGGAATATGAATGCTGGTGCTTTCCCTTTGTAAACACTGCCTTATCATCCTACTCTGCTGAAGCCTGCCTCTTGTTTATCTCCTGTGCTGGTAATGGGACAGAGTAATTTCTCATTTGTAACAATATCAAAAAGCAATTACAAGCCTGTGACTAAAAGCCACTGAACAATGTCCACCATCAATCATGGAAGTTAAAAAAAAAGCCAGAGCGTGTAGAGACATTTCAACCCGCTCATTTCCCCTGCCTTGCTCTGGTATTTCTGTTCAGATGAACTTGGCCCCAGCTTTATGGTGTTTTGGTTGCCACCGTGAAAGGGCAAAAACCTGTTGCTGATTCCAGGCTAATTATTAATCTTATTTACGAAGTTAAAATGTCACTATCTCGAAAATCTTGTTTCTATTGGACATAAGAAAGCTTCTGGAAGCTCTGTCACTGTGTGACAAAGTCACAGCTAGTATTACTCTAATTTTATTCCACAGTTTCTAATAATGATCTAAATAAAGACATCGTAAAGTAACCTGCTGATATAAATATCAGCAAATAACATTTTAGATTGTAATAAGGCAACAGGAGATCAATTAGACAACTACACCTTCTGCAGATTACTCAAAAGATAAGATATACAATGGATCATATGCACTTCAATGCTGAGGAGTTTTACTCACAGTTTAGATTTTACATAATCCAAGCATCCTTACTTTAAATAAACTTTGAAATAAAAACATACTACAAGAAAGGACATAGTTTCAACATATATTTCTGCAATATTTGATTGACACAAAGTTGGTTTTTAATATATGACCGGAAATACTACATGGGATATTTGACAAAAGACTGAGGAACAGTCTAACTAAGAGTTGATTCCTGTTCTTAGTCTGGCTGTGAATGTTTTGAGATCTGGGTTGGGGCTAGTGTAACCCACTCTTTTTATTGGATCCCCCTGGGCTTAAAAAGGCAACTCAGAGCTGGCTCAAAAAACTAGTAAATTCCCATAGAGTCCCATGATAACTTCAGTTAATAGCGTTGCACAAAAACATTTTTAGCTTCTGTAGCTGAATTCCCCCTGCATAACAACTCTGTGTTGATTTTCTTTCTTTTTTAAGCAACTTAAACTTAAAATGAGTGGTCAGGTCCCATTGATTGACAAGTGTGCTAACACTGGCAGCTGTAGGTGTTTGGAAGGCCAGCTGAACCGAGGCTCATGTGACCCCAGGATGTCTTCCCTCTCCCTGATTTGATTATGTGGGCTGAGGGTGTTTTTAGTAGGAGTTTGCTTAGCTTCAACCTCTTCGCTGTGTCTGTGGTAGTTGGCGTCTTTTAGATCTTTATTGAGGTACAACAAATGTAAAATCATGCATAACCGATCAGGCATAACAGTTGACCACCTAATGTTGTGTTGGTCCCCCTTTTGCTGCCAAAACAGCCCTGCCCCATCAAGGAATGGACTCCACCAGATCCCCCAAGGTGTGCTTTTGTATCTGGCACCAAGATTTTAGTAACAGTCTCTTTAAGTTTTGGAAGTTGTAAGGTAGGGCTCCATGGATCAGACTTGTTTGTCTTTTATATCACACTGATGCTTGATTGGATTGGGATCTGGAGTTTTGAACCCAAGTCAACACCACAGAGCATGAGAGACCACTGCAGACTGGGAACACACAACAAGAGCTGCAGCTTTCGACTAGCTTTGACTTTGTAGCCATCATAATTTAACCCTCGCTAAACTCCTTAGTTTTCCTGCTTCAACTTTGAGGACAAAATGTTTATTCGATGTTCACTAACGTGGGCCATGAGAAAGAGATAAGCAGTGTTAATCACTTCATCCATCAGAGGTCATAATGTGACATCTAAGAAACCTGTCCTCCTGTTTTAGTGACTAAAATGTTAATATTCTATTACATGGTAAATGGCCTGTATTTATATAGCGCTTTACTAGTCCCTAAGGACCCCAAAGCGCTTTACATATTCAGTCATTCACCCATTCACACACTGGTGATGGCAAGCTACATTGTAGCCACAGCCACCCTGAGGCGCACTGACAGAGGCGAGGCTGCCGGACACTGGCGCCACCAGTCCCTCTGACCACCACCAGTAGGCAACGGGTGAAGTGTCTTGCCCAAGGACACAACGACCAAGACTGTCCAAGCCGGGGCTCGAACTGGCAACCTTCCGATTACAAGGCGAACAAGGCATCTGTGTTTGAGCAGTGTATGGATGCAGCTCCCAAATGTGGAATCCAGAAAATAATTCATAGGTTATAAGGCTCTGTTGATCCTTTATACAGTCTACGGTTTATTATTGTATTTCATAGGTTTTTCCTTGTATGTTTGTGATATATAAAGCATTTTCCTATCATGCCATTATGACTGTTTTGTATTTGTTTTAATTATATGTGAAAATCAAATGAAGAAGTGCCTGCTAAATTCATTGCCCACTTAGATCTAATCTTTTTTAATGTACAGTTATGTTCAGGCATGGAATTCAGATACAGCAGTGAACACTACCTTTAAAGGACCAACTGGTTCTTAAAGATGTCTCAGTGGAGGTAGTAGAGGGCTGGATATACAGCATTGCTGGGGGATCCTTTTCAATTTGCATTTTTTTCACCCTCTTGCAGATCAAATAAATCACACTTACACTGAGACCTCAGAACATTACAGTTTTTCTCAAATGTTAAAACACAAAAGCCAATCCTGTAACCCAAATGACCAGTAGTCTAAACACATTTACCAAATGTAGCCACCATATTCCAGTACCATAAACACATGTCACATGAAGACACAATTCACAAAACACAACCCTCTGTACTCATAAATCTAAACACATTTTTCCTTGCTAAAACACATGTTGCAAAACAACTCTGCTCATATTCTCAAATGAAAGCCCATGTGATGCAAAATGCTTGCCACAGTCACCAATCTTTGAACACAGGGAACACACCTGGCGTCATTCACTACACACAATGACTCAAAATTGAAGACACTTGTTGCTAATGCTGTACCCACATGTAAAAGCAAGTTCAGAGTGCACAGTATGCTGAAGATTCCAAACAAACACAATGGATGAAGGCAGAGTCAGGGGAAGAGGAATTTGATGCAGAGGAGGGAGAAGAGCTGGTCCTGGAAGAAGAGGAGCAGGCCAATGAGGAAGAGGAGTTCAAATGAGAGGAGGAAGAGGAGCGACCAACGAGGAAGAGGAGAAGGCCAACATGGGAGAGGAGAAGGTCCAGGAGGGAGAGCGAGACAACCTCGCACCATCATTACGGACGAGATGCGAGCAACAGCTCAGCGACATGATGCCGCACAGTGATTGTGGTGTGTGTGGTGTGAATAACGTAAATACACTTCACACCCTGTTCATGTTTTCAAGATTACTGTTGTGTGCAATAGATTCTGTTTTTGCATTGAGTTGTGTTACAGTAGTGTACGTACATGCAGGATTTTCTATAGATTTATACTACTCATATGAAACTCACAAATCTAAATGCCTAATCCTCTGCAGAGATCTACGACGATCCGTTACTGTATAGTTTCTAAAATATGCATTGGCAGTTATGGAACAAAGAACCTTCTCACAAATTGAGCATTGTGTTTTCAATTGTTTTGCTGTAGTGTGTAATGCTGTGTATAGTGTTTACAGTTTTGACAGCTTCGAGCTGCTCTCTTGGTGTGGGAGTTTGAGTTTTGCAGTGGGAAGGTGTGGTTGTGTTTATGTAGCTTTAGAGAAGGGTGTTGTGTTTGGACATTGGGGGACCTGGTGGTAACGTTTGTGACATGTGTTTTAGCATTTGAGAAAAACTGTAAATTAATCTTGATGTCAAAGATTGACTGCTACCACCTCAGGCATGTTTTGACGCCTGCAGAATAGGGTAGCTCACATTTACCTTGTAGACATAAACTCCTTGTCTGTAAAGAAAACATTCACACACTAAGAGCTGCATTGTAAAGGTTGGTTCCCGCAGCAGGGTTCATTTTGAAAATGCAGGACTTTGACTTTAAAGCTGTGTTGACCGACGGGCATCCTCGATCGATCATCAAGGTATTATATCGTAAAGAGAGCACCCAGTGTCTCCATCTGCCATGTCTGTTATTGACATTTTCTCTGCCCAGGGCATTTATTGACAGCCTGTTTCCTTTTTACCCATCACCTCTCTTCCACACACATCATGTATGTGTGTATATGTGGACTGGGTAATCAAAAACAGTGGAAGGTGTCCACAGAGCTTAAGTAAATGTATTCTTCTGTGTTGGTGTGTGTTTGTGTTGAGGGAAACACACTTTTGTTTCCCTCTCTAAAATTTCAAACAGGTATACTACCCAATAGGTAGAATATGAAACCATAGGAGGGTGATCAAAGACAAAGAGGAGGTGGGGCTGTTTGGGATTGACCTTGGAGAGCTGAGCATTAGTGTGAACAGACCAGGTGTGTGGCCAGAGCTTTACACAATTAGTGCCGGTCAAAAGGTGACAGCACTGAACACGAGGACACGGAGCAGCCTGCAGGAAGGTCAGGGTTACCCACACGATGATACGATCGGTTCTACCTCATACGTGCACATGTAGCTCAGCAGACAGGGCTTCTGTATTTGGTGCTAAGAAACTCTTCATGCAATATACGGTCTGATGACTATTTGATGAGATTTGATGCCGGTGTATTGTGAGATTTATCGGAACTGGCAAGGGCACCCATGCATTTTAATGTCCTGTCTCTTTCCCGCTACTTTGCGGTTGTGTTTCTCTCTCGCTGCTGTCTTCCTTACCCCCCCCCTCTGGCTTAGTTTTTCCATTTCTCTATTGAACAAGCAAAGACAGAAGGATTATGCTGATAAATTCAACAAAGGCAAGCTGAAGGACTGAGTCAGAGGACACAGCAGTGAATGAGTGTCCAAGTGTGTTTGACAGAGTGTTTGTATGAGACAGTCAGCAAACAGCTGCCTACACATGCATATCTAAGCGGGTGTTCATCCATTTGAACAATTTTGTCCTGAGAAATACTTGACGTTATCACCCTACATAATCTACAAGTAGAGTGAGATTAAGATGAGAGACTTTAATAAACACCTGCAGCCTCACATGGCATGTGGGGGGGTAACAGAAGATGTGCACAGCAAATGTACGGATGTGGCACAGTAACAATACTTTATTAATACGTATATGGGTGAAAAGTGCATGGTAGATCCCGTATCTTTTCCTATCTACAGCAAGCTGTACTCTATAAATCTCAGTTGTGTTAAGTGGACAGTTTGTAATAATGCAGGTCTCTTCTGGATGAATCCCACGGTCCTCCTGAGCAATCAGATTTATCCAAAGATCACACACATTTATCCACAAACTGTCCTTAATAATTCCTAAAGGAAAGGTTCACCCTTACAGCCTTATATCACAAACATATTGATTCTCCTTCAGCTGCCTCCCATTGGTCTGAGCATCGATGGTGTTTCCAGAAAGAAACACATGCATAAAACCTGTTAATTTCCACTGCAGATTCAGATTGCTGACCATTCATGAAATGAACTGGATGTGTCTTTGTATGTATTTTTTTTTTATACAAATGCAACCTCAAGCTAATTTGCCTCACTTAGTAAAATCTGGCCCTTAAGAGCTTATGTAAACATCTCAGCTAGAATCTAAAGTTATTGGTAGGCACTTGCAGAATGAGCCCCTTTTGTTTTTTGGTTTAAAAAAATTATAATTTTCTCTCTGCCTTATTCTAACTCTCTCAGCATTTCTATTTTCTTTGTTCTCTATCCAGCATGGCAAATCTAAAGACATGCATGGATGTTAGTGCTGAAGGTCTAAGGGTCAGTAAACACACATCAAACACACCGAGAGGGAACGAGCAACCAAATTGACTCAGCTGAACAGGAGGCCCCAGACTCCCTCTCGCTCTCCCTGTCTCTACTTCCACTTTCCCTCTGAGGAGAACACACAGTTATTTTAGTCCACCTCCACAGTCTGTGATGCCAAAAATGGAAGCGACAGAAAAATAAAGGGAGAGCATGCCAACGTTTTTCACACTAACCAGAAAGTGCAAATTAAATGTCTGTGGTCATGTGCATGTGGGGCTTCTGTGTCTTCAAAATTAGAGTCTGCCATATAGATGTAGACTGAATGTGTGTGTGCAGGTTTATGTATCCTGAGAATCTTGTGTGGCAGCATGTCAATACCAGCATTTGCATTTAGTGTGGATTAACACATAGACATGTGTGACTTTATGCGCCTGCACGTTTCCATTACAATATAAGAGACAAGCGTGTGCTAAACGAGAAGTGGCTTCCATTTGTGGAAGCTCATTATCAATGCCCCTTGCCCTTGCTATCTCTCACTCTGGCCTAGGGACAGCTGGGCTCCCCGGACATTCCTCCACAATCCTATCTCAGGATCTGGGCAATCAATATGCACTGGCTACTTTTTTAATTATGCAATTCATCCTCTCCACATGCTGTCTACATCCCAATTTCCTTCCCTGGATCATCATCGCTCTCTATTCCTGCAGCAATTTTCTCTGTTTCTTCAATCTCTGTGCTTTTAAATAATTATCCCCACAGTGACTAAACGCACAAAAAGAAGGTAGAAAGAAGGTAGTGCACATACAAACACACACATATTCCTGCAGTCTCATTTAGGCCTATTATTAATAATTTCCCACCTGTTTGCTTGGCATCCTGCTGATACCTAATTGCTGGTAGGGCTGATTGTCATGAACAAAGACGGGCTACAAACATCCACCATGACAAAAGGAACAGAAGAAAAATGTACTAAAAAAAAGTTGGTAACCACCAAAACTAACTGATTTTCCTGTGGGAGGAACTGCAGGTGTCAGAGGGATAGTGGGAAGGTGAAAAGGTGAACTTCATTAAGTGTAACTCTGAAAATCTCAAGAGGAGTCCTGTCCTGATTAATGAGTAGGGGGGAAATCAATTACCTTTATTATAAAGAAAGCACACAAAAAACAAATAACGTTAATGGTCAACGGCATTTGCTCTTTTTTGCTAACATCTTACCTATTTGTAGGAACTACTTTCTCAAAATTTCATTTGGGAACATTTTATTTCTTCTTAGATATCTAATTAAAGCAATTGCTATATCTCTGTACTCCTTGGGGAACAATTTTTTAATTAAAAAACAGTCATTGGGTGTGATAAATGTGAAATAAGAAATAAGAACATTAGGTCAAGAGAGAAACCCCGTAAGCCAGAATTTTTGGAGTTAATTCAATCAAATCTAAAAAAGAAACCAGAGTTTACTGTTCCATTCTCCCTGGACCAGATAGTACAAGCTAAATATCTGAATCTCTTTGAATTAAACATAGTACAAACATAGTAATTAAATCAATTAAATGTTTAACCTGACAAGCTGTCACATTGCATTTTACTTCCTGAGAAGAACGCCAGGAGGTCATCACTCTTCACAAAGAAACAAAGACAATGGCAGATAACTTGGTACCTCCTCTAAAGAACTTCTGTTTTTGGTAGCATTTGTTTGAATGCCATTCTTCTTTAAGCACAATAGCTCAAAATAACCTGAGTCAATTTTGATCAAACTTTGTAGAGGTGTACATGTTAACAATCCATTTAAATTTGCCTCACGTCAAAGCAGGACTTATTGGTCCAAAATTTACCATCACCCTATTAACTTCAAGTAGAATTATTAGTGTGTATGTGTGTGTGTGGTGTGTATTGTCAATATATAGAAAGAACCATAAAAAGATTTCAAATATCATCCCACATTTGACCTCTGACCTCTCCTAATAGATTGGTCTCAAGGTTAAATGATAATATTGCTATATAGAGCTGTCTTACTGCCATTTTGTGTATTGACAGCATATAGCCAAAGATATATGGGGATTCTGAATATGGCATTACTTTGCACCTCCGACCTCTTCTTCAAGGTCAAACTTTCAAAAATAAAATGTCTTTTATCATAGCTTTAAAGATAAAATTCTACTGCCTTTGTTTGTATGGCAACATTTAGGAAGCAATAGAGGTATGGGAATGCTAAATATCACTTTATTGCAGTGTGCATCCGAATATTATGACACATTTGACCTCTGACTTCACTTTTAGATTTCACAGTTGCTTTGCTTTCAAGCTGATCCCAATATGCTTAAAGAGACTGAGCTGCCTAGTTAGTAAGAAACATATGTTTGTATAATATTATACAATAAGCTCAAGTTAATCATGTCCAGTTATTTATCAGTCAATGCTATTATCTATTACCTACTCCTACATCTTTATATACAAAATACAAAACTACTTCCTTTAAAAGGAAATGGTGTCAAGAGCGTGAGCTGCCAAGGTGGAGGTTTGCGCTCTCGGAGTGTTTCTTGTTTTATACGTGTGTTCTACACTGCAGGTCTTAAGTGCTATATAATTTTTTTTTTTTATTTTGCTGGGAAAATGGGAAATAGGTGCACAGCCTTAAATTTCTTGTGCTAGCATTGTTGTAATTTCTTTAAGTAGTCTTCAGGAGTAGTTCTCCAGGCATCTTGAAGGACATTCAAAGCTTTTCTTTCACACCTTGGCTCAGGTGATTAGAGGATCATCAGGGGGTCCTTTTGTCCCTCTTTGGGGGGGACACCCCCACTGGGTTTAAATCTGGGACTCTCTGCCATTTGACCTTAGAACTGAAGAAGCTTCTCAGATGAGAGGTGAAACGTCTTCAAGCAACTTAAAGAAGTCCAGACGCTTTTCTTTACAAGCTCCTTTGACTACGATGACCTGGATGACTGAGAACCTTCAGACATACTTTTCTTTGAATGTTGCCTGCCTTTTGTTCCATTCTCTGTCAATATGATACCATCCTGTTGCAATAAGTTTGTGGTCCAGGCTCTAAGAGGTCAATTGAAGTAGTCCATAGTGCGTTTTCTTATCCAGGTATGCCTTTACTTCATTAGAAATGCGTTTGGCATCATTGTGATGCCAAACAATGATGCTGCTGCCAATCAGATGCATCACGTTTGACAGGTTCTCCTAAACCACTGACAGAAATGCAGCCATGAGCCATGACAGAAGTTCCTGCGTGTTTTAACAGATGGCTGCAAACACTTGCTGATGTACCTCTCTTCTGACCAAAGGGTAAAACTAGTTTTCACTGATATTTAGTCCGATTTAGTCTGATATTCTTGCCTGAGGTATGTCAGGGAGACAAGGCCTGAGGTATGTCAGGCCTTGTCTCCCTTAAGAATGACTTCTTGACAGCCACCCTTCCACTGACAACTTTTGACGAGGCTTCAGTGAACAGTAGATGGATCAACTGAAGGACCACATGCATCCCTTGGGTCTTGCGTCAGGTCTTTGCCAAATTCTTTCCCTATTTGTTCCCAGATAGTGCCAATCTGCTCTAGAAAGGTTTTGTAGACCTGTCCTCTTCCACTTCCTCCACCTGTCCAATTTCCTCACTTCCTCCTCATTTACTTCACACCATGCCGAGATATGCCAAGGTGTTGCGTAATAGCTCTTACTATTTTATATTTGTCAAACTATGTTTTTTAGATTTAACTAAATATATGGAATTGGGGTTCCCGAGTATAACAACTGATATGAAAACAGTAGAGAATTTATTTTACAAGAGCTCAGCTGAATACTGAGGTCCCCTCCCCTTAGTTCTTTCTTCCTTGTTCTATCTGAAACTCTTTGTGACACACACACACACACACACACACACACACACACACACACACAGACACACACACACACACACACACACACGTACGTTATTTTATGCATGAAACTAAGGTAAAGACAGGGTTCAAAGCCTGAGTGATTTCTGGGAGCAGAGGATACTGGCTGCATCTTAAACTAAAATCACCTGATCTCTTTTCTTATCTTTTCCCACACCGTCTTTTAACTTACCCTAGTGTGCGCGCACACACACACACACACACACACACACACACACACACACACACACACACACACACACACACACACACACACACACACACACACAATCTCATCAAGAGTAACCAATCAAAAGATGCACAAACTTTTAAAGACCCTCTTTCTTGCCTCTGTGTCCCTCTTAGCCATTGTTCCCTGGAGGACACCCTAGCTCTACTTTTTCCTCTTTTCATCCAGACAACAGGGCAGGGCAATGTGCTCTCCAGAGGCCTGTGCTGCAGTGCGCTGTTAAATTAGAAAGACTTGTGAGTGAAGTTCGGTAAAATGGCTGGAGCTGTTATGGTACGAATGTGGGGACATAACCGAGGAAATGATGTAGGATTGGAAGGTGGCGATGAAAAGGAAGGAACATGGGAAAGAAAGACAGAATGAATAAAAAACTGTGAGACGGAAGGAGAGCAGGCTGAAATGCAATGGCCCAGGTTCCAGTTTGACCCAATGCTCTCGCCTTTCTTCTCCACTCTCCACTATCTAATGAAGTCAAAAGGCCCAAAAGATGTATTTAAAAAGAAAAAGAGAGGATTTAAGGAAGAGTAGAGGAAGGGAAGCTGATAGAAAGGGGGGAGTGTAGGAAGAAAGTGTTAAAAGCTGGAAATGAGTCATAGCAGTGGAGGAAAGGAAGAGGAGAAGCCACAGGAGAGACGACAAGAAGGAAGGAGTGAGAATCTAAAAAAGTAAGGAGTAAGGATAAAAAATTAGGTACAGAGAAATGAAAGATGGTAAAAGGGGAGCAGAGGGGATGAATCAGAAAAAGGTTGCTGAAGGTTTAAAAGCCCCGCTTGTTATCTAACACCAATCTGAATGTGTGTGTGTGTTTGAGAGTTCTGCTGGTTTGTGCTCCTTTCTCCTGCTCCACTGCTGGTTCATTCTCTAGAGACTGCAGGAAGCGAGGAAGCAATCTCCTCCTCCTACAGTATAGATCTCATCTACCCCTCACTTTTTCATCATTGCTTCCCGATTTGTCTCCAGTCTACCTGCTCACTTCCACTGATGTGATCTGATAAAAAAAAGAAAGTCCTCATATTGTTTCAAAAACATTAAGTAATATATACTGTTCTCTGTTTTTTTAAATTAAATTAATATATTGTTTTGTTAAATTTTTTAAACAATGATTTTATTATTCATAGCATGACTTTTTCAATGTTATATGTGCTAATTATTTAGTACTGCAGGTTCTGCTCCTTACCATTCATTTATTTTTTACATTTTTAGCTGGTATTGTGTTTTTTAGATAAAAAAGGGACACATAGCTGCTGCAAATTACATGAAGTCACAGTACCTTGCTGTTACGCTGCTTCAAATGGCAGCCGTTCGCCAAGTCGTCACATTTCATTGCCTTTGAATATCTGATGTGGGGGGAAGGGAGACAGTGGCTGCGTGCCTATATAATGGAAAAACTATAGCTGAGTTTGCATCACACCTAAGAAAATGATGGAATTTATAAAGAGGGTCTCCAGTTTAACACAAAAACAGTATGTGAAACCTTACTTAATATTTTTTTCTTTTTAACTAGAAAAAGTCTAAAATCATTTGAATGTTTATTCAATAAACTCAATGAGGATATCTCAAGATATTTTGAGTGGCTGTGGCTCATGGAGGTCGAGCAGGTCATCTACTAATTGGAAGGTTGGTGGTTTGATCCCTTGTTGCTCCAGTCTGCATGCCAAAGTATACTAGATGACTTATCGAATGCCAAGTTGGTCCTGATATGTTCATCGGAGTGTAAATCTTAGATGGAAAACACTTAGATGCAGAAAAGAAGTGCTGGTCTGAATGAGATATATTGTTTAAGTTTTGTGTGTGCGTGTATAAATATAGCAGTCAGTATATGTGACATATTGATGCATATGTCCACCAATAATAAAGGTGTAGTAAATAAATCGGCAACTGACTACTTCACTTTGCGTCTCACATTTGCGTAAAAAGTGTTTACGTTCAGCTTCACGAGCATTTACAGGTTAGATTCGGAAAATGTCCATAAACTGCAGGGAACTGATATGGAATCTTTAACTTTTGGCAGCAGAGACGTCTGGCACCTCACCCTGCCCAGACTGTCAGCCTCGGGGAGACTTTCACATGAAAATGAAAATGCTGTGAGCTATAACAAAGGCAAAGAAGGAAAGAATGGAATTACAACTGCTCCAAACAATAAAAACTCCATTTTAGGATACCCTCTGGCGTAAACGGATGTAACTTTGTATTTGCTTCTACTTCCTTATTGACTTACTTTAATTTTTTATTGTTTCAACTGCTTTCATTTCTATGCTTTACGGACCTTGAAAATGCAGTTTGTGTCTGGCTTTACTTGACCATGAGTAGAAGTATCAGCAGTGGCAGGAAGTTTCTCTGCCATCTGATTTGATAGGTCGCTTGTAACTTACTAGCAAATTAAATGACCACGTCTACCATTTTTGCCTTCATACCTTTTCTATATACCTTTTAACCAAAAAAAAAAAAAAAATAGGTGCCACATGTAGTTACCAACCACTGCCCAATGACTTGTCTCTCTGTGCTCACTGCTTTATTGCTGTGATGAATTACTGCTACATGGGAGGAGTGTGGCAGGAGAGGGAGCGACAGAGAGCATCATATTTAAACAGTGGAAATAAGGTCTGGTTCCAGTGATGCAAAATGTTTCAGTGTTTTCAAGAAAGATGGAAAATGCATTTAAGAAACTGAAGTACACACAAAAAAAAAAATCAAAATAAAGGAGCAGCATTCATTTCCTTGCTCTGTTACTAAGATATACCTGTTCACACCTCTAATTATTACAATTCACCCCAGAAGCTAAAGGCCAGATGCATAAAATATGAATGTGTAAATCCATGACTTAAGCTATAAAGATATATTTATCCCTAAAGGCAGAAATCTGCATATGCTATATTTCTGACAGATTTATAAAGCCAACGCTTCTCTTTCCAATCATGAAACTAAGCACAAGCCCACTTAATATTTAAAGACACGTTAAGACTTAAACACGGTTTATTCACATACATAGAATAGCAGCTGAGATAAATATTATTAAACTATGAAAACTGAAATGAAATATGACAAATGAAATGTGTTTGATTTTGTGATCTCAGTTCTGGAAACATAAGTAGAAGGAAAAATGTATGGGAAGCCATTAATTTGTGAGTTCAAAGTATAAACAAACAGAACAAACAGAATACAAATAAGAGGCAAAAGGCCCACACAAAGAAAGCACACCGGTAGTCATGGGTCAGACATTTAGAGCACATAATTACAAAAAGTGAAACTTGTGCAGATGAAAAACAGCAAGAGATGCAATCTACACACGTCTCTTTCTGCGTCATACGAGACCTGACTATCTCCTGAAAAACTGTGTAGGCTTTGTCTGAATTATTTATGTGCTCGACACACTTAATAAATGACAGCTTATATGCTGGAAAAGGAGCACATGTGGTTGCCTTGCCTTCACATTTTTATCCACTCAGCTCGCTGCAGCAGCATTTTATGAACGACCACTTTTGATTGGATTACTGCAGCTTCTATCCAGAGGACACTCAAGCTTCTGTTTTTGAGACACTACATCGTGTGATTCATAAATGAAAATAAAACATAAAAAAAAATGTTGTTGTTTTTTTAAAACACATATAGTGCCATATTTATTTACACGACCTGTTGATTGATTTGAATGTGGGATGTCTTTCTTAGTGCTTTTGAATCTTGTGCAGTTTTCCTACAATGTAAACATTCACGTCAACAACAAAAAACAATGAAGGTGATTCATAGAAACAATTTATGACTTTATTATAAAATTTGCAACACTAAAGTTGTATGAAGAGCTGAAAAGCAGAGCTTTTACTTTGGCGTGCTCATGTGAATTATGCTCAGAGTTCACTAGTGGGGCGATTTTCTTACCATTTCCACTACCATTCATACAGTCTACACTTTCCCATGTCCTCTAAGGTGTGGTCTTGTATGTTGGCAGTTTTTACAGTGGACCACACTTTTACTAAGAGCTAACCACATCAGCCAAGATGTATTTAAGTGCTCCATGTATACAGTGGCAAGAACACGGAAGTTTGTCTGAGTCAAGCCTTCTGAACAGCACTGTCATGTCTCATTATGCTCTTATCCTTAAAATCATACATTGTCTCTTAATTGATGGGAAGGGTAGAGGTGAGGTATAGCTGGGCAGGATAGCAGCTGGAAAGGAGGGGTCAGGGTTTTTCTGGAATCATGATATATGAGGAGCTGGGGCTGTGCTGTGAGCTGAAAACAGCTTCAATATTTTATCACTGCAGCTAGGCCCAGCATCAAAAGTAAGGATTTTTCCTCCCTCTTTCAGTCCTTGACAGCCACAAATGCCACCAATGATGAGTGTGGGTGGAGAATGAGCTACTGTAACTATATACAGACACAGTTTTCTTTCTCTCTCTGTTTTTCTTTTACCTTTATCCCAATTTCTTGAATTCACTACTATGTTGAAAGAAAAATCTATATAGCCAAAATAATAAATTCTCTCTTTCTCTCATGTCTGCATTTCTTTCTAGGCTAAGTCAAACTGAATCTAATCTGCAAACAGCATTGGAATTTTTAACTGGTTCCCAATCTGTATCCAATCCCAATCCCTGTTTCTCCACTTCAGTTTTTACCCTTCTTTTTTTTCTCCATGTTCTATATTCACATTTTGACAATGAAATCATTATGTGTGTGTTGGGCTTCAGTTAAAGTCCTGTACCGGCTGGTTACTTGCCTCTACCTTAGATGACTGCATCCGTGTTTCATTGTGTATTTATTGTGGAATTGATTAGCACTACACCGGCTGTCGATGAAAAGCCCTTAACACTCGGAGAGCTGATAAATTCGGGAACTCGCAGAGAAAAACAACTTCTCATTTTCTCACATGAAAGCGGAGTACGTTTTCCTGCTATTTTCCAATTAGAGGGAACAGTTTATAGTTGACGAATTTCAAAGCAGATTAACTTCACAGATAATCTGATTGACGGAAAATGAATTTGGAGTTCTTTTTTGTTGCTGTTTTCATTCTTAGGAAGCAACATCTGTATTACTACTAATTATATCATTGCCAATAATCACTATAAATAGAGTTCATTCATCTGTTATTATGGATTCCACTGAATCATGAAGCACTTCAGTACCGACGGGCACAATGTGAATCACGAGATAAGACAAACACATTGTTTCTGCATATGTATGAAGCCGGCTGAGCCATCTACATTTCCAGTATGCAAGTGCGTGTATGCAAGCAAGGGGCTCCAGGCTTTATAGACTATTCATAAGGGAGCGAGAGGCAGAGCACAAGAACCTTACTCAGCCTTGTTTGACTTAAAAGGTTTCATGTGACCCTTTGGCCTTTTCCCAAGCAACACATTCTAGTGCTGCTGATGGCAGCTGGCTGTGCACATCTGGGATGAAGCAACGTGAACCTTGCTATGTGAAAAATTCTCTGCTTTACAATAAGCACCCATCCCCCTTCTTTGTCAGCTTCTTTTTTCCCTTCTGCCAGCTGCTTGGTATAAAATAATTGATTAAAAATAAAACCAAGCGGGGCTGATCAGAGCTTTTGTGTTTCTGTGGATATATGCTCAAGATTTGAAGTAATTCAGCTGCAAGATCAGAAGGAGAACAGGGAGTTGAGATATATGCGAGACGTGCGGGGAGAAGGGGAGACAGAAAAGGGAGAACGAGAGAAAAGAGACTATTGATCAGGTAAAGCTGTGCTGGCTTGTCGATAGAGGCCTCTCTCCAGGGAGTGGAATGACACAAAATAGGGAGGCAATATTTATTAGGCTGTGTGTCCCTGACTACGTGTGTGCGCGCCCAAAGGGAGGGTGTGGGAGTGAGCATGCGTAGACATTTGCACAATGGGGAATGTCACACTGATGGGTTTTTAGATCGAAGCAGTCTTAATGCCTGCATGCAGACAACTCATGCATGCTCCATCTGTGGCAAGTTGGGAAGATAGGCCAATTTAGTAGTCTGTAAGCCTTGTATTGGAAAGTCAAGCTCACATTAAAACAGAAAATCATTGAAGGAAAGCAGAATTGCATCTCTTATAGCGTAATACTTTATGATTTTCCACAAAGACTTCACAGAAAAAAAAAAAATTTTTATTCTGCAAGATGTTTGGAAAGGACGACCCTTATTTCCCAATGATGCGATACAGAAGACAGGATGCATTCCTCGGTCTAATTTAAACACCCAGATGCTATTTAATGTCTATTTTCCTAAGATTTTAATATACAAGTTTTGTTCCATTAAAACACCAGAGAGCCTGATAATCCAAGGTTAATAATTCAGGTCAACCTAGCAGCTTAGATCCTTAATTAATGAACAGTGATTTGCACAAAAACACACTAAGCTGATTACACTTTGAATAAAATTATAGCATTTATATCATTGCCAGATGAGGGGAAAAGAGAGAAAAGAAATGCTGAAATACAAAGATATGTTAAGGTGGGAGGAAAATAAAGTCAGAGCCATTGGCAGAGTCTGTAGAGGTGACAACAGGAATTAGAACAGCTAAATTTAACTGTAGGGGACCATGGTGGTGGTGGTGATGGCTGTGTGTATGGGGTGACTGTTGGGTTTGCTGGGGGTGAGACAGACAGAAATTATTCCGACTCCTCACTTGTCTTTCTCAGCAACTCGGCTACATTTAAACAGCCTTAGGGTTAATCTCAGAACTGAGTAGCGATGTGCAAAGTGGTTCTTTCTAAAAGGTCCTGCTTCACAAGTTGTTTTACTGGTCTGTAGACCTGTATAAAGTACACTTTCTTTCTTCACTTGAAACAGGTCATTAAAAAGATTTGTTCAAAAGACACTTTCACCAAATCACTGACCAGAGCTTCAATTACGCAGTTCCACTCACTGACCCGCAACACGGCTGGGAGTTGCATATTCCTCATCATCCCCGGTTTCTGGAAATGTAAGCATTGTGATCTTAACAGACATGCCAAATTTATTTTATGATTCAGCAGTCACTGGAGACAAACTCTTACTTTCTCATTTTTGAGCTGCAGTTCGTTTTTTACCTTGCTTGGCTTGTGTGAGGTATTTACAATCACTCATTCCCTGTATGGTATGTGAGGAAGTCCATTCCTCTTTGTGAAGGATTTTGGGAGCTGGCCCATCTCCTGGGAAGTTCTAAAAATTTGGGTCAGGCTTGAAAAGATCAGGTGGAGCCTTTTGTATTAGCATGATCTGAATGTCTTTAACTTTTGCCACTACAAAAGCCTTTAAGGATTATCTGTCTGCTCACTGATCACACAGATGTTCGCTCATCTGCCTCAGTCCACAGAAAATTTAAACCAGGATCATTATAGCTGCTCTGACACATGCTCATCTCTTTTCTCCTAAATATTAGTTATTTACATAATAAATATAGTTATAATTGATACTTTTTACCTCCTCTTCTATGGTTAAGTATGCTCTAGGGATAAATTGTTTCACTCATATCATAGCATCACAGCAACTGCACCGGCATGTCGATCCACACGTCTTCTACAGACCAGTAAAACAACTTTTGGCTAAAGGTGTGTGTCTTTAGGTTTATGTGGCTTTATATGCAGCTACATTAGGAATTATGTCATTGATTAGCCCACTATGTTAAAGCAGGTAGATCACAGAAAAGAATGGCCTCTGTACTAGAGATGGACCGATCCGATATTACGTATCGGTCCGATACTGACCTAAATTACTGGATCGGATATTGGAGAGAAATAAAAAATGTAAATATCAAATATCAAAAAAGCACCTCACAAAACTTGCGACATAGCATAACTCAGCTCATAAATGTAGCACGTCGGAGCATTATGCTCACATGATAGAGTGGCTGTGGCGTGTCTGGTTGAGCACTTGGAGCCTCACTACCTACACCATTTCATCTCAGAGAAAGTTATCCCAGAGAGAAGTAAAGCAAGTGTGTAAGTTCATCTCTGAATGTTTGCAAAGCATTCCAGCGTTAAGCTTAACAACCGATATATGGAGCGAGTGCCTCTTCTCTCTCCCTCCCTCTCCTGCTGATACTTCAATCAATGATCAGCTGATCGGCTTTTCTGTCGCGAGTCCGTCTCTCTTGTTTACCGCCCACTTCGCGCCAGAAAGAGGAAACCAGCGGCTGAACAACAGCAGCACGTTTAACCTTGATAATCTGTTGTTAGAATTTATTTAATATTACTTTCAACACCAGGATCTTTTTCTACGCAGCTGACGGCTGGTAACTGTGCAGGGGCGGATCTAGCAAAGTTTAGCCAGGGGGCCGATAGGGCATGAACAGGGAAAAGGGGGCACAAAGACATACTTTTCTTTCTTATTCTCATTTAAAATGTCTAGCTTTTAATAAATAATTATCTGACACCCAAAGTTTTAATCTGATGTAAATGTATAGAAGTCCATTACTGTATATAGTAACTGTTAAGTCTAATATAGAATAGAATAGAATAGAATTCAACTTTATTGTCATTGCACATGCACAGGTACAGGGCAACGAAATGCAGTAATATACCCTAGTAAGCTAGTACTTTTTCCTTTTGGGAAGATACCATCTGTGCAGTCTGCAGTTCTGTTGAAGAAAGATGTTGAATCTATTTAATTATTCTTGAAAAATAATTGATTTCTGTGCATTTTTTTTTTTTTTGCTGGGAGTTTGCAACCCTATTAGTTAGGTTGCTTACTCTTTAAAATACCAGAATAGGGAGGATGGAGAAGGTTAAGTTTATTAGATTGATCAGTATTGCTGAACTATGAAATATTTTGGGTGCAGTGTATTTTTTGCATACAGGTATAACAGAATAGCTTTAGTCTTTTGTTTTGTTTTTAAATTTGAGTTTGAACTTATACAAAATGCAGCAAGATATAAAAAAACAAACAGTTTTATTGATTAAAAAACACTATATCGGATTCATATCGGTATCGGCCGATATCCAAATTTATGATATCGGTATCGGACATAAAATAGTGGTAACGTGCAATCTCTACTCTGTACATTTAGTGCATCTCTGCAAGCGAATTTCTTAGCACACGGGCAAGCAGGGCAATTTCAACAAGAGGCCTGAAAGTTTCCATTACTTGCTAATCTGTTTTTACGTGCAACTTATATCTTGATATATGAACTAGTTGAACTGCCAGATGGTGAAAACATTTTGTTTAGGAAAGAAAAAGTGGAATAAATATTTAAGACGGTGCAAGGAAAAAGTAAGCTTTATAATCTTGATGAATGACATAATATGTTTATACCTCAGAAACACTCGACTATATCTCGATCTCCAATTTGCCAGAGTTTGAAAATACTTTGTTCTATTCCTGAGTGAAGGGAATGAATTAGGAATGACAAAGCACTATACAAATTGACAAGCACGATGCAAATACATTATTCAAGAGTACTGCTGCTGTAAGCACATTTTCGACTTTTTGGAAAAGTAGAGGCATAAATTAGTTTTCAGGTCTTGTTTGTTTAGCCAGTGCTCACCAAGGCTCCTGGTTGTGTGCATGTGCGTTTCTGCGGTGGGAGTGTAGTCTTAATGTTGATATAGCGTTTTGTTTCACTGTCATTATTCTGCCCATTTCCCTCCCACCTTTGCTTTTAAAAGCTCTTACAGTAGAAATGTTTTGTCAGGCCTGCCTGTGGTCCCTCCGATACATGCCAGCTGACTGGGCAGCCTGAGCTACTCTATTTACAAAGAACAGACTTGCCATGAATAATACACGAAGTGCCAAGCACAGGGAGACAAGAGAGCGGAGAAGAGGTTCTGGCTTACTTTTTAGCCGGTAAAGCAAAAAAAAAAAGAAGACAGAACCTTTTGAAATCACAAGACAAATACTTTTCTAGTCAGAGAGAGAATGCAAAGCTGGATGTTCAGCCAAAAGATGATTTATGGAGATGGGTCAAATCCTCCAGCAGCATCAAAAATGGGAATAAAACTCTTCTTGATTCTCTTAGAAGTGCCGCTAACAGATTTGCTGAAATGCATGCATTCTCAACTTTACAGCGATATACTTTCAACTTGGGTTAGAATGGCTGCATTCAGAGAGGAGCGGCCTGTCATCATTGGGGGTTATTAATGGGGTTTCTGCCTTGCTCAAGGACACCTGTCTACTTTGTTATATACATATGCCTGGCCCTGCTCTGCTTGATTTGTGTGTCAAGAAACGCAAAAGATAAAGACGATAAAAAATTCTGGTGAACAGAAAAATCATCATAATAAAAATAAACCAACAACTGTGCAATGGGGTGTAGTAAGCATATACAATGACACAAGTGTGAAGAAATGTGTGTTATTAGCAGACTAGTAACACTAATTAGATGTGACTATACCTTAAGTACATGCATTAGAAATGTACACAATAAATTCCTGAAGCAGGAAACACAACTTTACATTGAATCATAATTATCTAAAGATAAATAGAGTCAAGGGGTTTAATTAATGCATTAATCAGTTTGGTATGATGATGATGATGATGATGATGATGGGGATCTGCTTGGACACAAATGCTTTACTGAGCTGGATTTGCTAAAAAAAGCAACAGATAAAATCAGAAAAAATAAGCTTGTGTGCCTTACAAAGTCAGCATCAATGCCTGCTAAGTACTGAACATGAAATATAGAACTGAAATTTAAAAATACAAACTTTGTCTTGTGTCAGATTGTTAGGGGACTTCGTTTAGAAGGATAAGAGCAGGCTGACTTGATTATACATTCCAAATGTGAAAGTCAAACTTTCCCTCGACAGCTAAGGAAAGGGAGGCTTTGAAACCAGTGCCATCTCTCTCTCCCTCTCTGCAGGCGTCCCCGTCTACATCTTCGCATGCTCTCTGTCTTTTGCTTGCTCTCATCTGTACTTGGCCCATCCCCACGTTACCCGTCAGAGTACAGAAATCAAAGACGCCGAAAAGAAACATGTATGATAATGTGGAGAGACTCAACACAGCACATCTCAATATAGTACCGACATAAAACACACAGAGGGACATAGAAGCACATACACCACACTGAGTCGAACACTTTGAGTCAGGGAAATCAGGCGTACATATACTGGAGATTTGAAAAATTAGTTTGTGAATGAAGTAATAAATCAAGCTGAAATACTTTAGAATTTTTACGTTTGCACAGAATAGCAATGAAATGACATAAAATTACACCGTGGGGTTAATAATATGGTTCCAAAGGCTGTAAAGCTGTACAGTGTGCATCAAAGTACAGGTTTCTTTGTTCTGTTTTTTCTGAAATAGAAGGGCAGTGAGGGATATTCCTGATTTATCATCCTCCGTGGCCACTATCATTTATCAGCTCACTGGGCAACAGATTAAGGGCCGGTTTTAAAATGGCTACTGGGCTGTGTTGCTCGAGCAATTCTATTACTGGTGTTTTGAAATAGAGGAGAAGATGTGAGTACAAAACATATAAACCAGTGTTCAGGTAGGAGTGAGTTTATGCTACAATGACTTTCCTGATTTGTTTGAATATACTGTAAGAGCATGTTCACTCAATATGTACACATCTTGCAGGTTAAACCTCTTGTACTGAGAAAGCACAGGAATAAACCTACTTAGACATATCTTATGTTCTTGAGAGCTCATTATTGTTAACAAGACAGTTACCGGAACAATACGGCCTATTTCCACTAATTCAGTTGTGATACATTTGACAGTAGGTAGACATTTACATACAGTTCATGAACAGCACACTTGATTGTGTACATGCCCTGAATACATCAGAATATGAAACTAAATGCGATTCTTGTGCTTTTTGTAATTTTCTGTGATTATTCCAGTCAACCTGACACAAAACTGCTAAACAAATACCAGAATTCGTGGCACATGTTTCTCTTGCTCCTTTATTGCAATTACGCATGCACTAGATGTCTCATTTCCCTTTTTTTCACTGAGGAGGGAACAATGTCTGAGGAGTTAAATCTTGGCTTCAAATGAAGCGCATGTTTTCAAAACCCAGTTTAAGCCTCTTGCTAACACATAATCAATTGTTATTTCTGGAGAGTGTGCAAATAAAGGATTCTTGTTCAAGGACACCAAAAGAGTTCAAAGACACGCTGTGTCTAATGATTCTTCCAGCAAGAAGCTCAACCTGCGTTACTTTTTTCTAAAACCGATTTTACTTCTGTTAATTTTGCAGACAAAAGAAGTAAAACTCAAGGTTGAGCAAATTCACTTTTAATTAATTACAATAATCTTTATCTCTAAAAATTTATGGGGACAATACAAATTCTGAATGGTTTATGGTAGGATGGCCTCCACATATATATCCCATAAACTTTGTTCATATTTTACCCTGAATAGAGTCGTCAGGGTTGAATAGACTTGAAAGACCACAATTACTCTAACATCCTAGTATTAATGTTTAACTTTCTCATGCTTTAAAAGCTTAATCCCCGTTACCAGCAACATGGGATTTTCCCCAGCCTACGGGGAGCACCAGTGGAAAAAGAGTGTAATTGGGGTTGTACGGGGTATAAAGGGCAAGGAGCTAGAGAAGTGGAGGAAAGGGACAGGAGAAAGGAGACGAAGGACAAGGTGAAGGGGAGACTGTCAGCTCAACTTATCGACAGCTCAACCCCCACTGGGATAAATACAAGAAAGGTGTGCGTTTGTATGCATGCGTGTGCATCTGTGTGTGTACACGTCAGTCCTGATGATCTGCTATGTCAGCTTGAGTAAAGGTCTCCCTCTGTGCGGATGCCCTCAGGAAACACTGACATTCTCCGCTGAGTTTCTTATGTGTTTTCATGTGTGTGAGTGTGCAGGAAGTGAGAAACCGCCTAGCATCGCAGCATTTCCTCCGACGAAATCCAATATGTTGCCAGTGTTGTCCAATATTTCAAGTATTTTGGATGCAGAGCCACTCCTAAAGCACTGGCTATTATTTCAGGTAGTCAGCACTACCGATGACTGATGAAAATTGGGCATCTATTCGTCCTGAAGCTGTCATTCATGCCAGGGAAGACGATATCTTCTTCCAGAGATGAGCTTCTTCTGCATGGCCAAAGGTTTGCAGTGCAAACATTCATTTCCTTAATTTACAGAAAGGCAGAAACACATTCTATGCTCCAGAAACTGATCATTTGCACTTCTTGAAATGTTTGAATGTGTTTGAAAATCATAAACTGAAACCGAAGCTGAGAACAATGAATGGCAGATTGGAAGAACGTGTACTGTATCTGTACCACTCAGTTCAGTCAGGTTCAGTATATTGGCACTTGGCCGCTACTAAAAAAGTGTGAACAAAGGAAGTAACAGATATTAAGTCTGGCCTACCTGCCAAAGCTGCCAGGCTCACAGACAGACACACACTGGGGAAAAGAGATGTTTGCTGAAACTTGAAGTTAATGATCTTAGCAGAAAGGGTTTAGAAAATCTACAATAGTTTTCTAAAACTGTGCTCACAGCTAAACAGATGAATTAAATGAGAACTACTGCCATTGTAATATTTAATATCTACCTCCACAGCGAGCTACACGCTTTGTCATGTATTGCACGTGTTCAGAGTTCTTAAAACATTTACACACTCGTTGAAATTTTGAATTAACATAGTGCAAGTATTCCACTCACTACCTAAGTCTTATGCACCACAGGCCACATAATGTGGGCATCAACCCTCAACCAATCCCCTTCAAGCTCTTGAAATAGTGACTTCTAAAGTCCAATGGGCTTAGCACTGCCCTCTTTTGCAGAAGCCAAAAAAGCATTTGCATGCCCAAACACTATTTCATTACTCACTCACACTCTATTTTCCACTGCTTTCTATCCATACTTTCATTTCTCTGCCCATACTTTCACCCCCCATGTCTGCAAATGGGAAGATAGCTGCAGCCTCCCTGGTCTCTCTCCATCTAGTTTTTAAAGCAGCCCACTACTGAAAAGTGGAGAGGGAGCTTGTTGTGGGTCTCTGTGTGTGTATTTATGGGCACGAAAGAGAAAAAAAGTAAAGTAATTATTCAGGATTCACACTGTGTTTCTGGCTTAATGAGGTGGCGGTTAATCGCGAGGTCCAAACAGCGGCACTTTGGGACCGGCTGGCCAACAGTGCAGAGAGAAGATGGTAGTCACAGAAAGGGGTGGGAGGAATGAATACCAAATCCAAGCATTAAATGATAATGCAATGCTACAGAGAATATAACAAAAAAAAAAAAAAAAGTGAGACCCAGTCACACGTGAAAGGCAGTTGGCTTTTATGTCTTTCTTTTGGATGTCTTCTTGGATCCGTGGTTGGATCAGGAGGTTTGTGGGAGACTTTTTTTCCCCTCTATTTTGCCGGTCTGCTTACTCATTCCTCCTGAGCTTGGACTGAGTTAGCTGGTGATGAGAATGTGAGAGGGCTAAAGCCTCCCCTTAAGTCTGTCCTGATCCATGCTGCGTTGAGGACACGCTGTCCATGCTGAAGGTAGTGTGACCTTCATCACAACAAGTGGCATGACAATCGATGTTAAGCCTAAACCAAGTGCATTACACATAGTCAGGCAGGATTCTGTCTTGCTCCGGAGACCAGCAGCCATCATTGGGTTTTTTTTATTTCGTTTTTTTAAAGCTTTTTGTTTTTGCTGTTGGTTTGCCTTTCGACTGAAGTACCAAGCAAACGATCACCTGTAGAGTTGGTGGAGCGGAGGAGAGCGAATGCATTTCAGTGATCGGCTTTCATTAAAGTTCGGTAAAGAGAGACGACAAGAGGAACTTGCCGTGACCAGTGCTTGTTTAAACCTATCAAGCTCATCAAACATTAACAGTAGGCTAGCTGAAGCAAGAAACACAACACTTATCGAGCTGCATTTGGTCCCTTTAGAATTCTTGAAGTCAACTTATTTGCTTACTCATATGGTGATATAAGTAAGAGCCTCGAGAAAATTTAAAAAATGCATGCTGAAAACCAGATAGTGTTCACATATCGGTGCAAAGAAATGTAACAATGATTACAGAACTTGGAATAAATAATTGTTTGTTAGAAATTACATGCAAACATGTATTTTACAAATTATAAAGAAGCAACGCAACAAAAAAATAAAAGACAAATTGTGTGCAGAGTTCACAAAGACTCTAGATAGAAAGTCCAATTTCAGTGGCAATCTTTTGTACCACAAAAGCATTCTGATGAGGTTGTTTTTCATGCTGCGTGTGGGAATGTTGATGGAGAAAATAAATCGAGATGAGATATAGGGAGAGGAGGCAGATTGAAACCAGCAGCAATGCAAACAAACTGGCACTCTGTGCTCGATTAGTATGCCTGACAGCACTATGGCCTCGCAGCTGGATTCGTTGTACACATGCAAGTTTTGTGCTAATGCCCAACCAGTGCATATAGCCACACAAAGAACTGCACAAACAGAGCATCTCCTCCCTGGCTCTTCCTCTCCATCCCTCTCCGTCTCGTTTTCTCTCCGTTGTTCTCTCACTCACATAAACAGAAAAATGAAAGAGCAAGAGAGAAACAAAGTCCTCGTTCCACACGCTCTTACACAGCATCTCTGTCTGAGTTGGTTCCAGATGAATAAGGCAGAATACCAAGTGGCCCACTTATACGCTATGCAGAGACAAATAGACCAGTCAATCACTGCAGGCTGCAGCGGAATAACAAATGCTCTCTGGTATGTGTATGTGCGTGTATGTGTGTGTGAAAGAAGGGGTATGAGCTTTTTTATTATTTGCTGCTCCACAAATGCATCTGCGTGCACAAACATAGTGTTACAGTGCTGGAAACAACCTGCAGTTCTAGATGAATGTGATGTGTTTTTGAGCATTACAGCAGACCCAGTCTGTTTCTACTGTTAATGAGAACAGGAGAAAAAAAATGAGCGACGTAGGAAAAAAGAGATACAAAACACTGTTGGAGCGCCTGTGTCTCAGAGGTGCTTCCAAAGTAAAGCCTGTTGAGAAATGCCAAGTGCCAATTTCATTTGTACCTCATCATTCCCTTCAGCCATATTTCATTTATTAACACCCCCCCCCCCAACTGTTTTCCTAAAGTGCAGTGCTGTAGGCCTGCCAGACTAAACTGACCACTGAAGGTCACTGAAGAAGCAAAAACAATACTATTCAGCAGAATGAGAGCTGCTCTATAAATATTAAATGTTTCAATTACTTCAGATATCTGCTCAGAAGAACTGCATCACACAAACTAGAAAAAAAAATGTATCCGGCATGACTGAGTGACAGACCATCCCCTTACCTCGGATGGTGTGGGGATGGTGAGGTAGGGGTAACAGGAAACATTGTTAACACGGGGTACATTGACCAGATCCAATATCAACTTTCTGTCACAGGGAAATTAAATGTCTACAGCGTCACATTTCTTTTCTATAACATCAGTATCAGTGTCAGCTGCTAAGTCTAAATGAAATCGCTTCAGTGCCACTTACGGAAACAACTTCAGCAAGCAGGCAATTGTACTAAACCATCCATCTATTTTCTTCCTCTTATCCAATCAAGAGACATACGAGGGGGGTGGAGCCAGCTGTCATAGGGCAAGAAGACAGACATAGACATAGACAACCACTTACCCTTAGGGCTAATTTTGAATGACCAATTATGCAGAACTCACATGCATGTCTTCAACCTGTGGGAGGAAGCCAATGTACCCAGAGAGAACCCCCTCAGACACAGGAAGAACATGCCAACTTCACCCTGCCCTAAATTGCTAGTAGAAACGCTCAAAACAAATAAAGAGACATCTTGCAGATAGCATGACACCAAAACTCCACGAGTTCCAAAATTCTCACATTCAGATGGGAAAGTAAAGTATTAAAAGTATTCAATAAATACACATTTTTTTTGAAAAACAATAATTTAATTAAACATGAAAGGAAAAAAAACAATACATTTAACTTTAAATGTTTTTTTCTCTGTGTTTTCGCTTCCTCGCATCCCAGGTAGTGGATATGATTGGCTGACGCCCAACAGGTAATAATATCCAATAGAGACAAATAGCCTCACTTTATCTGGTACGACACATACGCTGTTATGGAATCGCTTCTATCTGTATGTAATATCTTCTCCAGTGAACTGTGAATCTGCATTCATAAATAATAACTGCAGTGTCAATAATTCTGATAACCTTTCCACCTAGAGTGAAACAAACGACTCTGGGACTGGACTGCGGAAATGACTCGAGCTTTTTCCACTGAAAAATATTCACCACGTGAAACACGTCTCTTACTGTGTTCTTGTGCGACTGAATTAAGCTGTAGGTGTGGGACTGTGCATGTTTGCACCACTCTGTTTTATGTGTTTGTGTAGAGGAGTGTAGTGTACATGCAGAGAGTGATTAATCACCCAAAGACCCTCTAAGCTTTGTCTACTATGGCCACCAAGAAAGCTCTTTTACAAACAACAGCGCAAGAATGATTACTGAAATAATTATGCATTATTTTATTCCCCACAGAGAATGAAAAGCAGTGGCAATCACATATCTTTTTTATTAAGTCTGTTTGTGTGGCCAGTAACACCGAAGTGTGATTGTGCGTGCGCTATATCTCTCCTTCCTACTGCGAGATAAAGAGGGGTCTTTGTCATTTATTTTTGCTCACCATATTTCTTCTATTGATCACATGCATTTAAACTTTTTCTGTTAGAGTTAGGCGACCCAAACACTTGTTTATCCCAGATTTATTGTGATTGTGCAAAAAGACAAACAAGCAGGATCTATATAGGTTTTGTTGCACAACCCATAACCCTATTGGTAAGAGTATGCAACTGCAAGTCGTCTGCATCCAAGGTAAACATGTTGAAATATCTCGGGATCTGGAGCACCCATTTCATTGCTACCCAGTATCATATTTCCTACCTTGGTTTTTCACAGCAATCTGAAGAAAAAGAAAAATCCTTGAAGTTCGGAACGTTTGAAATTTTCCTTACATAGTGATAAGATTCAAGAAGTATGAAGAGAAGAACGTTAAGATCAGAAGCCAAGAAGCCAAAAGCTCAAGTTAGTGTGAGCTCTCAAAGTCAGGAGATGAAATTTGATTTTCATAGTTTCAAGCAGACGGTAATGACAGCAGAAGGTCAGGTCAAAAGATGCGGCGCTGTTGTCGGGGGAGAAAGGACAGGCTACAACAAAAACAAGCTACAGCAATGCATGAAAACCTGGAAGAGGCTGACATACTGCTGTGTTAGACATTTGGAATAATGTGTCAGTCGACATCAGCTTAGTTGATGATTATTGTGCTGATTATTCCAGACTGTTTAACAGTTCTTCAATGTATCATCTTACAAGAAAAAAATACTGATAGGGCCTTAATGTTTTTCAGTTTAATTTTAATTAGCTATGCTGACATGTGAAAACTAGCCCATTGTTGTGTTACCAACTAATTTGTGATGCCAACAGTTTTTTTTAAGCTGTTATGAATGAATATTATGAATCTTACACTAGTATGTCAGCCCCTCACTGAAAACGCATCATATCATTTGCAGCAAGTTGTGAGAGAACTTTAACCAGCAGCCAACAGATCTGTAAAATTGCACTTTTATAAACAAAAAAAAGATGAAAGGCCCATGTCAGTGTTTACAGTCTTACATGTCTGAGATTTTCACAGCTTGATTTAAAGCTGAATCCTTAATAAGACTTTTCTGCACTGCAGACTCAAACTTGTTCTACATAGATGCTTCGTTTTTTTCTCTGCAGTTACACAATAGATTTGATCGGGCTGCTGGTGAAGTCCTGTCCTCCATTCTATACATTCTCACAAAACAGACACATCTTCCAGATTCTTCTACAGAGCACATGTTGGTATACTCACTGGTTCCTTATATTTCTACCTGTCATGTTCGAAAGCAGCACAGTAAAGCTGCTAACGCGCCCCACAGGCAACAACTCGAGCACAGGAATAAGCCTCCTTTCCCCTTTTCTATCATTTGCTCTCCCCTCCCAAGCAGCGAAGGATCTCTGCTTATCTCGGCATAGCTGTCATGCCGACAAAACAGTTATCACCTTCTCCTCCTTGCTTGAGAGTTCCAGGAACCAAAAGAACACCTTGCTAATCAGCTCCTTACTATCATGCCCGGTCATATTCTGTATAGCTAACCCAGCAGCCAATATAACGAGGGAAAAAGCACACAACAAAAATGAAGTCTTTCTCAAATAAAACATGGATTGGTTTAACAAAAGAAAAGAAACAGCAAAGAAGCTGAGGCTGGTACTTCTTAACCCACCACTTCATGAGCAAACAAAGACTTGTGCAAACAAGTCTATTAGCCTGTCACCCTACTTGTGCCCTTGCTTACATCAAGCCTGTGAAGAGTGCTGGATGCTAATTGTACATACGCTCCAAGTTACCAAGCAGCACACTGCTACAGACAGGATTCTTAAACAATGCAATATTTATTTATTTTTTTAAAAAAGGTATAAAATTAGCTTCATAACTTAGCTTTAACAGTTAACAACATAATGCATATTTCTACACTAAATCCAGAACAATTACAAATCAAACCTCACAGTCAGGTTTCTTATAGCTTATAATAAAACCTTCCCCATCAGACATCTGGATATTTATGAAGTCATTTCCACACTTCAGTGAAGCTAGTTCACACTTAATTATAGGGTGCACAGCTACTTCACCCTCAGTGAATGCCTTAGCCACAACCAGATTATAATATTACAAACGTACGAGAGGAAAAAAGAATGAAAAGCATTGACCTAAAAACCACATAAGTGACTAACCTGTGTCTTGCTGTTCTCTACCTTTTTTCTTTCACTCCCCAGCTTCCAGCCACCCAGCAGGGGGCTATGTGGCAGGTACATGGGACTTAGATCACTGTTTCTCCTCACAGCATGTGTTAGCACTCATGGTAAATTTCATGGTGAAGTTAGAGTTGTACAGGATTTTACTCTGAATAACAAGACAGTACCATCACCATCTGAAGAGTAATGAATGAGTCCAATCTGTGTGGCCCTACTGAAGTGCGATAATGACTTTACCTTGTTAAACAATGTTTATGCAAGCTGTAGAGCTTGTTAACATTTGACTGTTCACAATTAAAATATCCTAACATTAGCTAATAATTATAATTATCCAATTAAAGTCATTATTATTAGCTAATGTTTAGATATTTTAATTGTTAGCAGTCAAATGTTAACAAGCTCTGCAGCTAATTTACAAAAACATTTTTTAGTTCCAAACTGAGACACCGGATCTGTGAGGATGTGTTCATGTATGTAGAAATGCAGCACAAGAACATCCATCTACTAAATGACGGCTTGAAGATTCATGCAAAAAATTTAATTATCAATTGGAGAATGCTCACCAATCACTTTATTAATACAATACCTCTTTCACTGACACTCTGAAAGCAGACTTACAACGTTGCCTGTGGAGCTTTAACTTTAAACCACTAAACAACAGCTAACCACCACTGAATATGTTTCCACCGCCTGACTCACTGCACTCACACACCTACTAACCATTTTTAAACAATTAAAACAAAAACTTTGACTTACGGTCGTTGCAAAATGAGCCTCCATAGGACGTCATGCTGCAATCGCAGGTGAAGCCCTCCCATTGCTGGAGACACACCCCCTGATGGTAGCAGGACTCCTCCGTACAGGTGGTACTGGGTCCTGAAGACAAAACCAAAACATATGGCATCACATTTTTTGTTCAATCTCATTCAAAATTAAATATTTCTAAGACCAAAAGGCAGAAGCAAACGATCATGCACTCTGGATAATGAGAGCAAAGGACAATTTTTAAAGCTCCATTTAGCAATTCGTGACTTTTCCACTGTGGATTACACACACTATTGACCCAACAGTGCACTGTCACATCAGCTGGCAAGATTCAACAAGTGTTTTGCCTTTGCTGACTGACTGAAATGGAAGAAGACACGACTTTCCAAGAAAAATAGATTTTGACTACTTGTTCTCAAAATAAAGATGGTAATGGTAAAATGATAATGCTAGAAGGCAAAAGAAAATAACAATGAACTACTGTTATAAGATTAGGATACAGATAACATGTTAGGAAAACAATGGTTCTAAAAATAAATGTGTGTGGTGGCTGTTGTGTTGGTGGGGTTTCTCATTAAAATCTCAATTAAACACAGACATTTTTAAAGAACCATGGTTCAGTGCCAGACTAATTTGTTTCCACAAAGATAAACAGACATCTCACTGTGCCATTTACAAGTGGTCCAATTAAGACACCCTACCCCCCCCCACCCCCACCCGCGTGCTCCAAACTTATAAAAATGAAATGTTTTATTTTGTGTTGTTTATATGCCAGTTTCCATTTAATCATTAGTTTTTAATAATCCTCCACAGCATGTCTTTCTCCCCTCACCAACCAATCACAGCAGATGGCTGCCCCTCCCTAAACCTGGTTCTTCCTGGTTTCCTCCTATCAAAGGGGAGTTTTTCCTTCCCACTGTCGCTAAGTGCTTGCTCATAGGAGGTCATCTGATTGGGTGTTTTTCTCTATATTATTGTAAGATCTTCGCCTTAAATATAAAGTCCCATATATGACTCAAAGTGAATTAAATTGAATTGTTTTAAATTGTCCACTTTCTGTGTTAACTATGTCCTTATTTACTGATTAAAACTTCCCTTAAGGAGCTAATAGAATATATTGTCATAAGCAAAAGCCATTAAATGATTTGTTCATTCTTCCTTTATATTACTCACGTTATCTTTGCATTTCTTCCTGAGAGCTCATGAGAACATGCTATTAGGTGCCTTAAACTTGTTGGAGCATAAGACTCTCATCTGTCATGTTTGCTCCAAATGTTCAAGAAAAGGTAAAAAGCAACTGAGCACATATCTCCATTACCTTGCTGTTGACAACCGGGTGCTCGATTAGCAGCTTGGTTACAACTTGAACATCTGCCTACGTACTAATAGTGTGCTTAATTGAGTTTCTTAAGCAAATATTTCACCAATCCTTGCAAAAATTATTATGTAGATTACATGCTTTTTTAAAATTATTTACTTATTTATTTTGCATGATTAGAAAATGTAAATTGAAAGCATTTTGTATTTATCTTGGACATAGACTGCCCATTTTTTGCTTATTTCTCCTGTCTTGAGCTACAATGAATAAGCAACAGTGCTTTTGTACCTTGACTTCAGTCTCCTTCACTTCCTCCCCTCATCTTGTTTTTTGTTGTTGTGATCCGCTGAGTCAGTATGCAGTTACAAGAGAAAGCTCAATGTTCTAGCCTTTGTCTGGCCTTATCTCTGGAGAGACTAGACCAGCAGCCACCTCTGACCACTCTGTATCCCCAGTCCACAAGCTAACAATGACCTAAGAACCAGGTTGGTGCGGACCCTGGCAGTGATCCACATCCAGGAAAATAATACATCTAAAAAAGTCACCTTCAGCGGTCTTGCTTTTTCTTTTGAAACCCAGCATTTTAAAGATCGAACCTACCAACAGATCAATCATGTAAACAGCGCTTCTTCTCTGGTATATGGTTCGGGGAAAATATTCTGAAAGTGATTATAGTTAAATTAGATCACCAGTCAGAATAGTTTTTGATCTATTCCTGCAATATCAACAAGGGAAAACATGGTTTTGCAATAGCCCCAGGACTAGATATACTAATATTTGTCAAAAGAGTCCACCGTTCCAAAACTGGTCAATTACTACTGCTCAAATCCCTGGCACATCAAATCATTAACTAATATTAGCATCCATTTCTGGTGCCTGCGGGATTCAATATGATAGCTTAATGCAGTTTTAAACTCTGTTTGGAGCGAAGTAATTGTGGTGTATAACTGTAGGCAGGTAATAAGGCTGGCTGGCAGAAGTAGCAGTGTTAGGGAGCAAGAGAAGGGGGGGGGGGGGGGGGGGGGGAGAGAAAAAGCTGGATCACTACTGCATCTAGTCGGCCAATGCGGTCCTCAGGGAAATCAAGTCTGTGCTCTCCAACGTTCTGTATGCCATTGAGACGTGGTGGAGGGGAGTTAAGGGTGGGGTGTGTGGAAGGGGAAATGCTATAGCCAAAATCTACTGTTATACTCAGGATTAACTACCCCACACCATAGCCATGCAGCCTGAGACATGGTGGCCAGCCCCGCGCAGCAGAGGTAAAAACATGACAAATGCAAGATTGATGAAGCAAAAGCCAGCAAGGGTGGAGCACTGCTGAGATTTGCCACACTGACAATAACATTAGAGGGGAGAGGTGCTTCCCTCATGCAGGTTTTATAGTGCAATAGAGAGGATATACAGAGGACAGACTGTAAGAACTGTCCCGAGCTCAGAGAATTGGGCGTGGCCATTGGCGATATTAGGGAATAAAGTATATGGAAAATGGACTCGGTTACTATACTTCAGTGTCTTAAATGGTCGCTTAGCTAAAGAAGCAGGCTTATGTTAAAGCAGGTCACAATGAAACTTTAAGAAGGCAGAGTTACTATTAGAAATAAGATTTTTACTCATGTCCCAAAACAACAAACTCAACTTCCGAATCGTTTCCTCATAATTGCAGTCAATATGTAAAGTGAGAAACTGTTGACCAGCTGGCATTCACTGAATGAAATGACTCTTATTAATATTAAGACAAGTGTATTCTACACTAGATGGTAATCATCGCCATTTGATTTCCCCCTAGTGACTCACAGGTAAGATTTAATGATTGATTGAGTGATTTCTTATCTTTAAACAGTTTAATTGCATATTAAGCTCAGTATATGACAGCTGCTGCTTCTACTTACCATCGCAGCCTCGTTCCACCTGGCCCACCCTGTGGAGGGCATCTGCGATCAGGTCAGGGAGTCTCCCATTCAGGTCCACAGAGGCCAGACAGCCCTGGTACCCGTCCCGAGATGCAATCAGTTTGGGCAGATTGCTGTACATGCTCTTTGTCACGCCACCGATGTACAGCTCCCCTGCAAAACACACCCATAATAAGACCAATGAGAAATAGCCAATGGTTAACATTAGTAGAAATCCTTTAAATTTACTGGTTCATTTTAGTTAAAAACAAACAAACAAAAAAACTACATTTTGATTTCTAACAGCAACGGGTGTCAATAGGAGGCTTTTATACAACACGGTCGTAGTATAAAAATAGGTTGCCAAATATTTCAGTGGTCTAGAAATAGAGCGATGATGGAAATACATACCAAATAATTACATCCATATTTGGAGTATCACTCAGTGACTGTAATCAACTCAGAAATGGATTATGAATGCATCGCAATATCTGCGTGTATGTGTGCCGGTATAAAATGTCAGATATTCTAATATAGTTTTTGAATGAAAAGCACAGTTATGGAAAAGAACTTGAACATCATGTTAGCATAATAACAACACCAAGTACTGTGACCGTGGCTGCTGGTATTTTGAGCAAATCATTAAGCCATCTGTAGGTACATGGGGTTCCTATGAATGCCAAACTATGCTTGTGCACTGTGAAGATTTGTACCATCAATGTTGGGAGGTTTTTTCTCCTGAGAGACACTCTGACAAAAGGCTTGTCACTGAGGCGGCAAGAACATGTCTGAAGAACATGTTCGATTCAAAGAAACAGCTTATGGTTGACATGTGTAAACTGTACAGTAGCAAGCCACAAGGATTGGCAATGTCATGTGAAACCTGACAGACGTATTCCACCAACATGTCCGTGTACTGCACTCTCATGGAGTGAAAGATAAACATATAAAGCTCTTTAAGCAGACAGAATTTGCGAATCCTAAGCAAAATGATAAAGCTACAAATGAAGGTCTCTTTATATTACTACATAAAAGGAAATAACCGTCACTTTTTCTGTCTTCCAATTATTTTCCCTCTCTCTTTTTCTATTTCAGCCCTCTGTTCTGGAAAGTTTTGCAGAAAATGCCAAGCGAAATTATGATAAACACAAAAAGGCCTTTGATGTAAATGCATATGAATAAACACGGTTTGAAATGCTTCAGGCTTTTCATATCATCAAAACTCCTACTTTACGCTTTATCTTTAAGAAGGCATAAAACGAGCATCCGGCAAAACCTTTCACACAGGGGCAAGATCCTGCTACAAAGATAAGGCCATCTGAAAACCTTCCTACTTGGACAAACTACAATAATAATTTTTTCACAGCTGAAAACCAGAACTTTCAACTGAGAAGCAATGAGCCACAAGGTCAATTATATGTGGACTTTGTGTAATGGAATGAGTCAATGATGTTTGCCAAGTCGTGTCTAGAATTAATGAGTACTTGACACTTCATATTTTCCAGCCAGGGCTCCCGGGCATTATAATCAATACAAGGAAAGCATTAGCTGTCCAACTGAATGATGTCCTGAAATCATGGCTGTAAGAACCATTTAGCAAATATGAAATTATCAGTATGGTATTAATCTCAAAAGAGCAAACAACGCATTTCTGCAGAAGTCAACAGCATGTTAGAGATTGTACTAACCAGCTGCATAACTAGAGCAGACGAGACAGGAGGGAGGGCTGTGCCAGATGTACTGTAAAAATTAGTCATGCAAGTTTTGTTTTCTTTCAGTGGAGTAAAGAGTACAGCTGAAGAATAAGTATGCAGCGCAGATGCACACGCCCACTCAGCGAACTGGGGTCTCGCTGTGCTCCGATTGGAGTTGAATATCTTTTCATTTGAATTACAGATTTCTTTGGCTAAAGTTTTGCCTCCCTTGTTCATCTGGGCCATGGACGTTTTATTCCACAGCAAATATTAAAGCTCATCTACCTTCATTTTTTTGGTTTTCTGTTTCTTTCATCTAACACGGTTTCAACATTGTTTTACTGTGAAGGTTCCTGACATCTGAAGAGATCACCTACTTACATCACAACTTTCTTATCTATTAATTTTCTGTTTATACAGTAGAATGCTTCAATTTCGCGCAGTTATAATGAGCACAATTTTACCATTTTTACATTTGACAGATGCTCCTAATTTAGGCTCATTTGTTTTCACACTTATTTGAAAAATAACTTTTTTTTTTTGGACGGGGCTATGGCTCTCTACATCCTCTTGCAGACCATTACATGTGGAAACCATTTGAATACAAGCGCGCTGATCCACACAGGTGTGCACACGGGTGTTCACTGTTCGTAGACTTAAATTACACCTTTCTTGGCTACTACTTCAAAGCACATTGTGCGTTGTCTGTCCTGCGTGCTGCACAACAACATTGAATATTTAGTATTTACTGCTGTTTACACTTAGCTAGATTAATGTGATGGTGTTGTGTTTAGTATGTTGCTTTGGTTTTTTTGCTTGTTTTCTATTCTTTCTCTCTCAACAGGTGATCCAGGAGATTTTATTTTATTTATTTATTTATTTTTTCCCCTTTCTCACTGTCCCTCTCCCCTTCTGTTTTTCTTTTCCTTCCTCTTTCTTTCTCACTTTCCTATCCCTCACTCATGTCTGTCCCATCTGTAAAAACTGAAAATAAAATAAAATAAATAATAAAAACAAAGGTCGATCAAATGGACCAATACGGCAATGCCACGATGATCCATTTGGCAAAATAAATCCATTGGGTATCCTTGTTGGTCTTCAGACAACAATTGTGACGGCAAAAGAACCAAATGGGACAGGCAAAAAATAAAAATTTAAAAAATAATTTTTTTTTTTTTTTAACTTTTAAAACATAAAACATAAGTAAGGCGCCGACTTTACTTTCAATCACATCTATAATTTGCTGTGAGCTGTGATTTAGCACACAGTGCTACTGATAGTCAGGTTCAGAGCTTAGCAAAACTCTCTGTTTATACACCACTTTGCATTTCATTATTAGTTATTATTAATCTCTGGCTCTCTTCCAGACAGAGTCTTTTTTCGTGTCTGCCCAAACCCGCCGTGGCAGATGGCTGCTGCTTCCTGAGCCTGGTTCTTTATGTTCCAAGTCCTTGCTCACAGGGGGTGATCTGATTTTTGGGGTTTTCTCCCTATTACCGTGGGGTTTTTACCTCACAATACAAAGTGCCTTAAGGCAACTGTTGTGATTTGGCGCTACACAAATAAAACTGAGTTGAATTGGATAAAATGATTTCTGGAGAGATGATGTCTATCATGTTGTGACTACCTACTTTAATATTTGAATATGACGAGTGCAGTGTTGTTACAGTTTTGGGACTGTTTAAGAACAAAAGTTTAGAACGATGAGTAACCATTTTCCTCCCAGCCAGAGACTGTGTCGTGGTCTGGGCTCTGCTGTCTCAGCAGTAATGCATGGCTGTTCTGCTGAAGAGCTCAAAGACATCCACAAGACGGGACCAATTACAGCCTCCCAGACCTCACCGGAGAACACCACCTCCACATCTCTACGGTTACCATAATGACCTCTCAGGGGCTGATGGGAGGAATTGGGATGCTTGGATACAGAGCTCTAGAGAGTGTCTGACAGCACCATGTGCAAGAGCACACTGCATAACGTTTACACTAGACAAAAAAGATTTTAAAGGGTTTTAAAGTAAAATATAGATCTCCTTAATAATGGTTTCATTTCTCTTTCATGGTGTGAAACCTCATACAAAAGACTTTGTGGGACTTGGATGGATCACTTTGGGAACAATGGAAGGTCTTCAACACTTGACCCTTTTTTGATAACTCTCAATTTTATATTCTTAGAAGTGCAATGTTGAAATCTATTATTATTTAGCCCACATTGGAATACCATCAATTTACTGTAAGCCTGCAAAGTAGCAGAAGATTTGTAAATAAAGAAAAATCTTAATTATGTAAAATATTTCAGCAACATTTCCATTGCAGGATTCACATTTAAGCAAATATTTGCCACTGGCCATATTACCTCCTTTGCTCAAAGGGTTGGATTTTCTTGAGCTGTATTGATTCCAGTAAAGCACAAGCAAGCTCAAAGAGTACTCAAAGATTTGCTTAGCTGTTATAAATATGACTGTGCTGAAAGTTTCAGGCAGAAAATCGTATAACAGCACAGTGACAGTGGGAAACGTGGCATCAGATCTAAGTGAAACTGTCAGAAGTTAAATTGTTTTTCTAAGAAAAACCGGGGCTTTCTCGGCTTCAAATCTGAAGGTTAGCAAGAAGGCTGACAAAGAGGGTAGTACATGACATTGAAAAATGCTTTGCATAAATTGAGAAGTTGGATCCGAAGCAATATCACCCAGGCAAGAAGAGAAATGGAAAACAATTTCATCACAGACACAGAATTTCCTTAAGTTCTCTCTGTTGTCCACATTCATGGTGGTGCACAAAATGACACTAAGCAACACAGTGGGTTCCCTTCTCATTTAAATATGCAGAATGATTGACGATAAGATTCTACCGTAATTGAAAGCGAGAGTCTGGTTTAATATCACAGTAAATATCACAACAAATCCTCTTATCACCAGGGTAGCAATAATTTTGTCCAAGCAATTTTAGATGTCCCCACAATAAGAAAGTATTCAGCTCTTTTCACAGCTTGTTTTATTCTATGACAGACCAGCAGCATGCAGGCACGCAAGACAAAGGAGCTTTTTGTTTCCAACTTTTTTTGGAAGAATTTTGTTTCAGTGAGATGTATGAGTCCGGACAGTTTCGGCTGTGTCTGTGTATATCCACTGTGTACTTTGGTCTGAAAAATGGCCAAAGTTTGCAGGATAAAAAAAAAAGTTTGAAAGACATAGCCGCATTTAGTGCTTTGTCTACAAGTTCCAAAGCTCCAATTTGATCCCTTTTATTATTTTATACTTATCTGCACACCACACAAAGCTCTTGCAAAGATACATACATATGCATAGAATAGTTGTTTAAGATTTTAATTCATTTTCTGAAAAAAATGTTGTTTAAATCCAATAACAATGTTAAGCTGTTCATTTTATGCGGTCAGTATGGCTCGTCAGCTCAAGACAGGAACTGTATCTCATCCCTCCCTGTAATTGGCTCCCAAGTGCAGTGATGGTATTGCAGTCTTTGCCCATAACTTGCAAAACATATTTTTTGTGTGTGTGTCTATATATAATATAAAGTCTGATAATGACAACAGGCAACGAATGCACAATGCCCGATCCGGTCTCTAAACAACACTCTGGCTCCTTCTTGCTGATTCCCTGCTGTACACAAAGCTGACCATTAACTTTCATTGAATGCTCATGCATTTCTCAAGTCTTCACTCTGGCTGTTGCTTCTTTTTGCTTCAATATTATGCTTGCTACAAGTTGCTAAGATTAAATAATCACTGAAGAGAAACACATGCAAAAACACGCATTTATACAGAGTGTTAGCAATGGCAGAGCACGTTACTGCAGAGGTTTGATGAGGGAGGGGATTGCACTCCAGGCTTGGCTGGGACAATGGCATCCAGCAGGAAGATGCAGGGAATCTGTGATTGCTAATTACAGACGCTCAAAAAATCTGTAAGGATGCCTCAACAAGATGACTGGTGTAGAGAATAAATGTTAACGCAGCTTGTGCGTTAATTGCTGATGCTAAATTATAAGACGTATAATTATGTTGTATGTTATGTCTCTGTTTTGGATGTGTGCTTTTGAGATGTTTTGAATACTGCCTGAGGGGGTAAAAAAAAAGAAAAGATTCAAGGCAAGTAAAGCTGTAATTATATGATACAATTGTGACAGCAGGTGCATTCTTGCTCTTGCTCCTGCTAAATGTTACAGCAGCAACAGGTGGAATTCATTTTTAAAACTAATCCTCGTCTAAAAAAAGGACCACAGACAGAGTCAACTGAAAAGACCAGTAAGGTGAAATGCAGTCTAATAATATTTAGCTAACATCACCAGCAAAGCAATGATGAATATTCACGTTGATTTTTTGATCCTTGATAGGAAAAGCTTTAACCCACAGCCACGTTAGTGATACTTTTTGCATAATTAAATGAGCCATTACATTTCTTTGACTGCAGGTAATACGAGCAACAGAACTCAAGAAGGGGAAGAAATGTTCTTGATTAGCAATTTGCTCATTATTGTTTGTTAATCTACATCAACAAAAACAAAGTATGACTGAATTAAATACTCTAATAAGAGAGACGTGGCTTCTGCAAATACCAAAAACGTAGTAATTGTACAAAACATTTCAGGTCTGATTCACAGTAGATTAGTTGTGACATCAACAAAACAGCAACATAAAATATCGCGCAGCCTTATGAGTCAACTAGAGAAGAAAACTGAAATGTTCTTTTATAGGTGACAAGAGGCGTTGTGTGTCCCATGACCAAACCTTTCAGTTGATATTAGCACCATAGTGAATGGGATTACAGTACATAAGGTAATGTAATGTGTTTGTTCATCAAGAATAGCATTGCTTGTGGTGTTAACATCCATAAGGTCTGTGCTGCGCTGGAACTGGTGCGCTCTCTTTTAATAAAGCCCTCGATACACTATAATAATTTATGGCATAGCCTGTGGTATTAAAATTATACAAGCTATAACCAACCCATAATTTCCCCACTGGCTGTATATCTAGATTAGAAAAAGAGAAGAAAACAATGGCAAACTCATTATTTCTACAACAAAAAGGGAAATAACACACGTAACCGCAACTTTACATTGACACAAACTCACTCTGTTGTCACGCGAGTCCTTGAAGGGGCTTGAGCAGAATTTGTGCCCGTGCTTGCCTGTGACACTTTCTGAAAGATTGTTTAGTGACACAGACAGGCATTATTACACACTTTCATGCTTCCATTCTCTCTCTATGAAATGTCACTCCATATTCAATGTCCTTTCGCTTTGCCTTGGCTCTATTGCACTTCAGCTTTTTCGACTTTGCTCGGTCACCCTTCTTCACTCTCCATTTTGCCCGTATTTGTCTTCATTTCTCTGCCCTCTTATTTCCCATCCTCACTGTTTTACACTCACAATATTCTTGCCTTGTCTGTCTTTATCTCCTTTTTACAATCCCTGTCTCTTTGCTTTACTTAGTTCCAGCTGACATGCGGTGCAAATGCCAGCACAGGTCAGTTGTTCTTACTGGTTATGCGAGTGTCTGGTTTTCATTACATCAATCAAAACTAGCAGAAGCTGAGCACGGACAGCATGCACTTTTGAACTGATGATGTCTTTTAGGTAAGACTTTTGGTTTTGCCCATAAATGAGTGCCTGATCAATTTCTGGTTAATATAGCACAGATGTTACAATCACAGAAGGGTTTGAGATACCTGCGAATCAGACAGTTTGCTCATATCTTTCCCAGTAGCTGCTCCCACAGTGTCCTAGTAGCTTACTTTTGATGAAACAAGTCTGCAATATCACATCAATCTTTCTCTGCTGAACAGATTTCACACATTTTAAACATGTATAATTCTGTGTTAACAAGATCAATAGGACCAAAGGTTGGCTTCTCTATCACAGTTCTTTCTTTTCTGTTATTTTCCATTGTCCAGATATATCTCTATTTACATAAACTGTGATCCACATTATACAGCTTATGTAAAATGAAAATTGAGTGACTTTTATTCAATTTTTTTTTGCTTCTTTTATTTCCTCTGACTTCAAAAAAGGTATCAATCACAGCCAAAGGGATTTTTTTGTTTTGTTTTTGTAAGCAAGACTCAGTTGTCATGCAATATGTGGATGAAGGAGAATTAAATAAAACATGGAACAGTGCAATGACGTGCAAGATGCATGAAAGAAAAAACACTGAGGTTTCCCGAGAACCAGTAAGAAGTCGCTGAACTGTTAAAAGATCTGGGCGAGCACGAATAAATTTGCTTTGATAAAGGCTTGTTAAGAACAGAGAGAAACGTTTAGCTTGGAAACTGATACACATAGCACTGCAAATAGTTTCAATTACTGATAAATGGCATCATATGGTCCAGAAAGTTGGAGCTGTGGTTGGCTGGTAATGCTACATTAGCACCAGGGAAGTTGCTCTTTTCAAGGGGATGTTAATGCTTCATGATGGCAATTACAATACGTGGAATGTGTTTTTGATAATCTGCTGATTAATTGTAACAAATTATCAAAATCCAGAGTGTTATACAGGACCAGTATGTCATTAATGACACCCTGCAGAATAATATGTAAGCAGAATCTATACAGCTGTATACAAAAAGAAATATCTAAAGAAATATATAAAGAAATATCATTTTTCACTTGTATTCATATCCTGGCTGTAATATAATTGTTAATTAATAAAGACATTCTTAATCATCGTGAAAAAATACAAACGTAACTGAACAAAAATGTCAAACATGGCGTAACAGCGGCACATTCTGGAGTCTTTCAGCCTCTCTTCCCCAGTATTTCTGACATGATGGAGAAGGGGTCCTGTTAGTTTGGAAAACAACACATGCACCCTTGACAATTTTGCATTCATAAGAGGCATTATTACTAGCCAGACACCTGCAGGTGAGTATCACCCAGCCAATGGGGCTCTAGGGAGTTATGACGATTTGGAACAAAAGCAGTTCCATTATCTGCTAACTAACCAACACTGAGTGTGGTTGAATTAGAGACCTTTTTTGTTGGTCTAAATTGAAAATCGTGTGGAAGGACAATTTGAAAGGTTCTATAACTGAAACAGTAGGAAATTGAGTCCAGTTATAATCTTTCTGGTGTTAGATAAATAAATTATTTTGCTACAGTTCTTGCATAACTGTCACCCATTACCTTTCCCCGCATTAACTGAACTTTCTGCTTTCTGCACTAATTGCTTACTTAGTTTTTGAAATGGCTCTCTTTACTGTGTCTCCTCTCCCATCAGTCCTTCAACATTTCACCTGGGAGTTATGGAAAACAAGATTTCTTTTCACTGGCTCATCTGCCAGGAGAGATGTTATAAATACATCAGTGGAAAAACAAAGTGCCATCTCCTTTCTGCCCTTCTACTTGAATGGATAAGAATTCAAGTGTTTTTCTTGATGAGCTCAATTAAATGTGCTTTTCCACGCCGATTAACTATCGTGAAACTGTTTCTTTAATATACATTGCATTTTTTGCATTTGTCTGCATAAAGGTTGTAAGACAGCACAGAATAAAAAGCCTAGAAAAGAGCATTAGGGTGCAGAAACAGACACACTCTCAGAAGAAATGCTCACTTTATCTCAGCTCCACCTTCAGTGAGGAAGCCAGCTTTTGAGAGAGAAGCCAGAAATGGAGAGAGAAGAAGGTGGGGTGGAAGAAAAAAAATGGCCAAAGCTCAGAGTAATGCCACAGTAAATTGTATTGGAAGACAGGTCAGAGCAAGAAAAAAAGTTAAAACACACTGCTCTATTGCAGCACTCGTGCTCCCTAGGCCGTCATTTACTGAGAGAGCCCTGACACTGAGCAGAAAATAGAGGGGGTAGAGAAGGACATGGGAGGGAAATGAATCAAAAGAAAACAAAAGGAGTCTGGATGGCAAGTGAGACTTTACAGGAGTATGCGGAGAACCTGTATAGAGGATACTGGGTTCGCATGGCATCTGATGTCTCAGCACCATGTAAAAAATAACTTTTCTTTATTGGATGATGGGCATAAGCTAAAAACTGTAATTACAATCAGTGCTTATGTCCGTTTTGGAACTATGGCTGATTAAACTGTAGTTAAAACTATTCTAGGTGTTGATTGTAAACGTTAATGAGGAAGATAAGGACAGTGATCTCAGCATCATCAATTAAGCTGCTGCTGATGTAGATTGTGACAAATAAACGGTGCGATGCCTCTGAAATCATCCCGCCCAGATTGCGCCGTTCAACCGGGTGAGGAAACAGCTCGAGACAGTTATACTGTTTGATTTCAGGTGCTAATCCGGTTTTGTAGCATATGATTTGTTCGTTATTATTATGCAAATGCTTCCAAGCGCTGCTTTGGCAGATCTTCATTACATTGCCTTCTCCCTCTCTGTCGTTCATGATCCAACGCCAGGTGCAAAGTGAAGCAGTGTTAAAGAGGAAATTGAATACAGCGCACGTTCTGTAATTCATCTGGTACACAGGTTTTTCTCACGTTTCTCTTCCAAAGTAAATGAGATTCTAGAGAAAAATCAGACATCCACACCAAGTTCACTGTTTATGCTCAGAACAGTTACAGTTAAAAATTCCCAAAGGACCACTGGGACCTCGAGAATGAACGAATAGAGACAAGTGAAAAAGCTGTTGTCCTTTACCTGACGCAACAAACTGACTTGTATACAACTCCATAACAAATTAGAGGGACCATTTTTTATTTGATAGTCAGTGCTGTAATCAGGCTCATACCGCCCACAATCACTGGACGAGAATTTGTAATTCAAAACATCCAATATGATTCATTACTCTAAACTCCTGTGTAAATGCTTCACTTTAAACAATAAAGAGGCGTGTGCAGTGACTAACACAGATAATGTCTGGAAAACTGACACTGTTTTATTAACAGATTTATCAATACCTTACTTGTTTAAGAGGAAAAAATATTGGATTGGTATTAGGGCTGTGCGATATGACCAAAATCTCATATCCCGATATAAGAATTCTATCGTCGATAACAATATAAATCACAAAAATGTAACATTTTCTGTAAATTATGTGAATCTCGGGCAGCTCGACTTGCGGGAAGTGTTTCCAGCTGCGCGTCATGTAGCTGGAGTCGAGTGTTTTAACCGATGCATGAAACTATACATTTTTAGACATAAATTGTAACGGCCGCCGTTTTCTTTGTGAGTATTTATTACACGGCGTGCTGCGGGGAAAAGCCTGTTCTAACGTTTGAGTCTAAGGTTTATTTTTTAGCACCTGGCGGCTCTTTGAAAAGTCTCAACAGGATCTTGAGCTTTATTGTGAAAGGTTTATGTGGAACATAAACAAGCGGACACGCGGTGGTGTTACCGTCGTTGTTGCTAACGACAACGCATAAAAACAGGCGCTTGTCCGTCGGTAGTGTGGTTATATTAAATATAAGAGAAAGAGAGAACTTTAAGAAATTAATATAGCCACTACAGTGACCATCAAAAAGGTGAAAAAAATATTGCCGTAAACAGTTTATTTTGCGACACCACGAAACAAACGATAGCGTAAAATGAAACGATAGACGTTTTTATATCGTCATCCGATATATATCGTTACATCGAACAGCCCTAATTGGTATCGGTACAGGAGATATGAGTTATCTGTATTTGACATGAGCCATTCTTAATTCAGATATCAATGAGTTATTAATATGCTCCCAGAAAAACAAAGGATCTAACCTAGTGAAAGCAAAAATAGTTCTTTGTAGAGTGGCCATTAGAGAAGTTGTAGTCAATGACACCTCCACACTGGTTTGTGCAATCAGTCAGGGTGGCTTGGCCTTGACATTTCAGATTGCTTTGGTTGGCTGTCAGCATATTTGAATAGTTGAAATTGTGTATAGAGGTGAAGAAGAAGACTGGCAGTATTTACATTTAAGACATATAAAGCACTTTGAGTGCTGGAAAGGTGTTACATAAATGCAAGTACAGCCTGAAATACAGGCAAATGTAATTTCAATTTTAACTGTTGGACATTTTTTTGTTGCACTGTACGAGATCTTTATTTAACAGTTCTTTTGTAACTGTTGGCACAAAGAAGCAGGCTTTAAAGGCTATTCACATGGACATGACACTCAGAAAGAGGGCGACAAAAAGAGGCAAAAGAGATGGAGAAGAGAAATGTATTCCTTTCACATAATAGAACGGGCCCTAGCATTATGGTAATGACATACAATATAATGGGAGGACAGGAAACCCCTCGGGATGTAATAGTGTATGTACATCATCAAAGGATGACTAGATTTTGATGTTTTAGGTCCATCCTGACAAAAGATTCCTTTGAATAAGCGGAAATGTGAAACCAGTGGTGACAGTGTTCTCAGGAGGACGGGGCTGGGCACCCACGGTAGCAGCGATGATGTTCTGCTCATGACCAGCGCCTGATGCAAGGCATTGTTGCCCTTACAGTACATCCTTCAAGGCCCGATGTTGGGCAGCGGAAAATATACACAGTCAAGTGTTTATAAAACACATACTATGGCTGAGTCAAGGTCAGAGGTAGTTAAAGTTATGTTCATTTTATCTCAGAATGTGGGGACGATCACACTGTTTACCGAATACACTCGAAGCCACTGTGTCCTTGAGTGAGACAATGAATTCCTAGCAGCTCCAGGGCTGCTGTACTGCTGCTCATCGTGATCCTCTTACAGAGAAGGGAGGCAAAAGATATATCTCGCCTGTGGGGAGGACAAGCAAGCAAAAATTTCTATGAAGTGTGACAATATTCCCCTAAATCCATAATATAAGAATGACTGAACCACTTACATATACTAGTTTGCTATTTTTTTCTTCATGTATCTTGGCAGAGAGCAGATATACTAAGAAAAGCACAGTTTTTCTGAAAACCCAGAATGGTTCCTAGTAGCCACATCGCTGTTATGCATTTGAACATGGATGAACAGTTGCGGCCTTTCCATATTTTATGGGATCACTTCAGATGACATGGTTCTGTTTCCTGACAAACTGAAAACCTTTAGAGTATCTATCAGTTTTGGGAAGTAGATTCTGCCTTTTAACTCTATCCACTGCCACAGGAGAGTGCTAAAGTTTTCCAGGAGAGAGGAAGGTAGCGATCTAGGTTTTCCTAACTTGGAAGTAGCTGACATAGAATATAGAAAAATGAAAGGGCATCTCAGCAGCATGAAACTTTTGATTAACGACACCGACGCTTTTGAATTCTGCCTGAATCCTGTATTTACTTCCACTGACCATTTGCATGTGCCTCTAAAAAAATGGTAACAGAAAAAGAAACTGAAATCCACGAAGAATTAATCTTCTGGTCTATGTAAAATATAAAAGGATTTTGGTACTGTGGCTGTATTCGTTAGAGACTTTAGGTAGTGGTCAGATGCTGACATTATTGCAAAGCTTTGGGTCAATCAAATGGCTAATCTCTATTTTACTGTGGAGCTCATTAAAATGTGTGTACCTGTTTGTCTTTCTCTCCTGTTCTCCATATTGTGCTTCAATTTGTTCTGCTTTTGTTGGGAAATGGAATGTCATTGCTTTACAATTCCACAAAAATATGCCTCATTAGCTAGCATCTTCAAAAGAAAGGGACACATACTGTCTAAATACGCTCCTCCTAGATTCATCTCCTCATCCTGAATAGATTTATTCTACTGTTGTTAATGTCCCTCATTTCCCCATCACTGTATTTAATAAAGGCAATTAATATCTTTGACATTCTCGTGTTTCTTGTATAGTAAAACAAATTATTCCCTCAGGGCAATCAATGTTTATGTTTACCTCCTTTTCCACAGGCACTGTTCACTTCAGTTTCAGATTTAAAAGAGGTAAAAAGCATCACTGTAATAACAGTCAGCCTGAAGTTAAACTAGCAGTCATCTGCTTCGTATTGGGGCAGCTGTGGCTCAGGTGGTGGAGTGGGTCAGTGGATCAATCCCCAGCAGCTCCTACTGATCCCAGAGTTGAACACAATGCTGTGTGTGCAAATCTGTGTGTGACTGGGTGTATGATAGAGAGATTAAGAAAGCACTTCGAGTGCTCAAATTGAGTAGCGCCAGTCAAATGACCTACATTTAAGAATTTATTGTTTTATTTTGATGAAATCTGTCGTTAGTGCTGAGGTTTAAGGCAGCTCAGCTTCCCAACTTAAATAATTTTCTCCCAAAATTCAAAATGCATAACTGAGATTTTAATATGTAATAACTACCATGTGTTTAGTAAAGTACATTTCCGTGCATCCATAAGAATGGATCTCCATCCAACAGTATGACTGCTACAATAGTAGTAAAAATGTGTATATTTAGTGTACAGGATGTAGCAAAGGACACATATTCTCATTGGCTTTAGTGAAAAACTAATTACCGGTAAGTGTCCTTATATAGCACTAATGAATTAACGATCAACATATCATTGTTAAATTAATTGTGATAACTGCCATAATTAGCATAAACAAATTGGGTCTCTTAGCCTTTGTCCACCCCAAATGGTGTTGTTGGTGCAAGCGAAATGAAAACATATCATGTATACCCTGTAGCTTCCTGTCACAACGAAAGAATCTGCTAATTGTTCTTGTTATCTTTCCAGGGGGAGGCTGTCGTCTTGGTGATAGTCTCGTTAATATAATTATAGTGAAGCCTGAAAATGAACGAGGTAATTAGTAATGTAACATGATATCAGTTAGACCTTGTGACATTTAAAATATGTCATTATTGAAGACTCAAAAACAGCATTAGTTAAGAGATGAAACATTTCAAACAGGAAACGTGGGGATAGACCAACACCCCATCAGATTTAGGGTTAAAAAATGGAAAATATGGAAAGAGGCAAATGGAGCGCTCACAGCATGAGGCATCAAATGAAATTCCTGCAGAGAATAAAGCGTGTTTAATCAAGAAAATCCTTTTTTACATTTTTATTTATTCTGGGGTAATTAATTTTGTAGCAATAATTAATAATTAATTATTGGATCAAAGCAGAGACTCTGCAGGCATGTTAGTAATCAATAACAATTTACACCAAGACGAAGCCAAAGATTCTACAAACTGTTTCAATTAATTCCGTTGTGTCTTTTGATTATATAGGACAAAACTAGTGGTAATACTTATAATGACCCTCATGTGTGATGATAATAGTTATTATTTTACCCCAAACTTTGATCTTACTAAGTCTAACCAAGTAGGTTTGGGGCTCAAACCATCCACATAATTGTTTGCAAACCAATTATTAACCAATCTGTAACCATTAATAATCGTTGCATTGTTTTTACTGTAATTTCCTATCTATTATATATTCTAAACAAGTAATAAATGTGTAATTTCACGTTCCATAAATAAGCCCTCATCGTGATATCATATTGAGCTCATCATGATTTGTGTTCTCTTTGACCTTATTATTGGGTATTTCCATCATATGCCATCATATGATAATAATAGTTTTAAAATGTCCTAGAATAAAACAAGCTATTGCAGTAGAAGAATATGGTAACAACTTGCAGTATGTTGACAAAACTGACGCAGCCGTATTCCCTTTGTGATGTATGTTGAACATGCATCACAACGGGTCTTGCTCTAAGACCTGCTTTTACTCTACAAAACCGCTCAGTGCTATCCTTGGGAGACTGTGTGTGTTGTTCCATCATCATACTTTAGCTGACAAAGAGGAATGCCTTGAAGATTTTTTGCCTGTCCAAAAACAAAGGAAAGGAAGACAGAGAGCACAAAACCCATTTTCCCCATTTTCTCTGTGCAATTACACAGATAAAGCTTGGAGAATTGGATTTTTTTTTCCCCTTTGAAATGCAGACTGAAATGGTGTTAAAGCAAAGCAAAGAGATTGAGAGGAACGTCTTATTGTTGCTATTTCGTCTGGTTTTTTGGTTTTTTTAAACACAGCTTTGTGTGTAACCACTGAAAAGTAACACGAGTATATAAAAAAAGGGGAAAAACATATTCTGTTTATCAAATTTAAATATATATATTTATATATATAATTCTCGAGAGCCTTTCATCACCTATGAAACTATACACATTTAGCCCTGGTGGTTTGTTCTCGTGTTTACAGTGTTTGAGCGCAATATTTTGTCAGGAGGATTGTCACAGATATTCTCTGTGGTTCTACTGTGTTTGAATGCCCAATTAGACAAGTGAATTGAGGATAGAGACATCCCCCAACCCCCTCAAAAGTCCTCTAAAGTGATATTTACAGCCATTATTCTTCCCACTAGCACCAAGCTGCTTCGATATCTACCCCCTGCAGACAAGAATTGTTCAAATAAAGAAAAGGAACCCTGAAAATACATAGATTTTGAACACAGCAGCATGGACATTAACGACACAGATGGAGGGTTATTCCCCAGCCATGTTGAGAATGTGTTGATTGGACAATGAAAAGATGCCTTCTGCCCCATTTAAGAAAAAGAAAATCAATTTGGTGTCTGTAATTTTGAATATGCAAATTGTGCCATTGTTGCTGTATACTTCTGTGCTGGGCAGCTGTCTTTGTATGTTCAGTTGGAAGCATATTATTAGAATCAAGTACAGTTTGGTATCACTTCAGTGCATAATCAGTAGTTGTATTGCTTGCAGAAGAGTTCATCTGACAGCCACGTGTAGTCACGTGTAGATTAATATAACCATGCTGTCATCACACGCTTGCATTCTGACAAGTATCGGTGGGTGTCATGGTGTTACATGTCTTCACTCATACATACTGAATATTCATTAAACAAATTCTCAAATAAACTCGGTGTTTTTCTGTTTTTAACACAGAACAGAGCGTGTGTGCAATAGCGACTTAAATGCAGCTAATTAAGCCTACTTTGTGGAGCAGCAGCCAGTTCTGCACTGTTAAAAACACTAATTTTAGAAAATTGCCACATCTTTTGACAAAATGGCCATAAACACAAATTCAAGACAACAGCTGTGCTTTGGTTGCAGCTATATTTACAATGATCACTCTGTGAGCAAATTCTCATGCACAGAGAGGAGACATGCAAACACATGCAATGTAAATAATTTGTAAACTATAGGAATATAAATGGGATTGTCTCATTCTGTATCTCACTCGTAATATATCCAACCTGCTCGCCTCGCACTGCACAGTAGACATACTGTATACATGCAGTGCATGCAATGGAGAATGAATACACAATTATACAGCGTTAAAAGTCTTGCACTTGCATATTTCACTACTTTGTAAACCAGGGGAGATATGGATTTCCCATTCCTCTATACGTCTTCCTCTACAGACTGCCACAGGATTATTCTGTTTTGGTGGACTGTGCATACTGCAATGGACAAAACTGGAAAAAAGGGTAATGTCTGTGAATAAATCATTCCCCCCAAAAAAAGCTTTTTGATATTTTGACTCCTCACAGACATCAGTGTGCCCAGTGAGTCACCCTGACTTCTGATGTGTCTTACACAAAAATTCCCTGTAACCTCAGGAGCACTCCAAGCTCTGGGACACAACACTGGCAAAATCAAAGTGTTTCCTCCAGTGTCAAACGTAATGTGCGTTCATGGTGGCACTTGAAAGAGTCTAGCCGTGGTCACACGGCAGTCTATCCTCTGCTGTCCATTGTTAATACCCTACATCCAAGAAGTGCGTGTTACTTTTTGATTGCTGACATTCTTAAAGCAGACCAAAGATATTATTCACATGCTGTAAAACATTTTGTGGAACTGCCGAGCGCCTTCCTTTGAAGGCTTATATTTAGAGCGGATTCACAGAGACGCAACATTTAAAAAGTCAAAGTAGTAAAAGGTGCCTCCATCACATAAGCTCATTATTTTGTGGGTAAAAGTAATTCACTATGTGTTTTTGTTTTTTAAAAATCTTCAGTCTAAACAAGAAGCGATGAGCAGTTATTGTTTCTGGTATGATTCTTTTTGTTGTGTGATGTTGGATTTAGGTCAGATAGTGTTATTGCCCTCCTCCTGCTGAACAAGGAGGATCACCTTTTAAAGCAAACAGCCTTTTTATTTCAACCACTGTCCACTCTTGATTGGCCAGCATATTTACACATGAAGCTCAGGATGAAGAGAGATTTATTTTTCTCTGTTAATCACATATGCCCGGACAAAGAAACAAAAAACAAACGCACCTGGTAACACAACCAAAGTGGATTTTGGAGCCATTTTTGTGCAATATGTGTGAAAGAAAATGGATATTTAACAAGAATATCAAACCAGAACTGTGCTACATGCCCACAAAAACAAAGGAATCCTCAAGAAAACCAATGAATATGCAGAAATCCTTTCCGAAAAGCCACTGGGATGCTCAGAGTGGTTATAATTTAGATGGATTTGAGCTGGCGTGTGTTTATGGCCATCCTCCAACAACACTAAAGGGACAGGCCAAGGATGACACTGGGATAGTTATTTCCTGCAAGTGCCAATGTTTTCTGGAAGATTTTACAGTGCTGCTGTTACCTTTGAGGTCCAGGTTGCGCGCTCCATTGGAGTGCTGAGTAACGGTGCGTGAGTCAATCTTGAGTGTGTGTACATTGTTGGCATCCCGGGACACCACCACATTGTGCCACTGGTTGTCGTTGAGTGGTTTGTCTGAGTTGCCCTTCATCAGCGACGGGCCATTGCCAAGATCAAAGACGTAATGGATGTACCTTTGAAGAAAGACGTCAGGATTAGGACTGTGTTCCTAACTCTTGTAACTCAACAGCGGTGCACGAGTTAAACAAACTCATTTGTTTCAGGCACTTTTTATTCCACTAAAAGATGCTCCAAGATGCTGTAAGAACATTTTTTGGGGGGAAAATACCAACCGTTTATGTAACTGTACCTGGAAACTGTGATTTGTTTTGGAGTTTTTTCTGGCTGGTTAAACATGTAAATATAGATACCTACTTTGTCTAAAACTCTGTGCTTGGCCACAGGCAGATGAGGTGGCACAGTTCCCTCCTTCACACAAATATGGCTGTCTTTTGTGTTGTGGGTTAAAGCTATTGTGCTTGTTTCATTCAAGGTATGTGATTTTTTTTCTACCTTGAGTCCAATTCCTTTATGTAGCCTCTTGTCTTTTCAGGGTAGAAGCAGCTCAGGCTTTTGTGTTATAATGATGCCGAATTCAGAGCACAAGGGAAGAGACAAACACTACCAAAAGCCTCTTTTGGAGACCCTAATTATAAGCAACTTTTAGGTTGATAAGATTCACAAGTCCAGCCACTTTATTTTGGGGTTGTGATGGCTTTGTCAAGTCTTTGTAGAAAAAAAAAACAACCTGAGAAAAACCAGATATCTCTACTTCCTGTTGACCAACCACTAACAAGCTACAGCATGCGAAGCTTTCAGCTGAGCTTTTAAGATGACTGATTATGATTACTCACAAACATACTCTAAACTAAGTTACACCGAGCCCAGTCTGATTCATAGCAGCATTAAATGACTCACTGATCTGTGGGGAAAATATATGTGCTTATGTGCTCTATGTAAAAACAAGGGCTGGTGGACAGAAATCTGCAGAGCGCAGGGGAAAAGCAACATCATCTTTTTTAGGCATAGCATACAATAATGAAAAAACATAAAATGATTTAGACAATTAAGAAAAACCCAAGTAAAACTCACCCCTTTACCAGTTCCACAACTATAAAGTCGCTCCCATCTCCGGAGTTGAAGAGCATCAGGCCATCAGGCGTGGTGGTTTTAAACTGAAAGAACAGGTGCATGGAGGCATACGCTTGTAACGTCGCTAATGCTAAGTAGCTGCCTTTTGTTCGAAATGTCACCGGATCCGCAATGATGTGGCGCATGCCAAAGCGGGCATTCAGCTCGCAGTAGGAGATGTCCCCGTTTTTACACTGGTCTAGATATGGCACACTATTGAAGGTCAGGCCCTGCAGATGGCCAATGAAGTTTGAGGGGACCACGGATATGAAGCGGCGCTCAGTCATGATGCCCGTCTCAATGTTGTGGAACTCAAGATGTGTGTGGGCACCAGTCATCTGGCCTAAAGATTGTGGATAACAAAGATAACAAAGAAAAAAAACATTAGCAGATGGTACTATATTTCATTATTATTAGCCTTTATTCATTTATTTTATAATTATTATTATTATCTTTACAGTATAGTAATCAGTTATATTGCTGATCTACGCTAAACAATACAGTTGTGTTTCAGGACAGATAAGGAGTAATCGTCTTGGTAAACTGCAGATTAAAATCCTTTCCCTACTAAAACCCAGAAGAGCCTGCAAGGCATCTCTTGGCATCATTTCCTTTTTTCTTTACCAGGCACTAGTTTGTGAATAATGTCAGTCTTCACAGGGTTGATTTTCACTAATGGTCTCGACATGCCCACTCTTTTTTTTCCCCTCTGCATCTACCACACACACTCAAACTCACCTTTTCGCTCAGCCTTTGCCCTCCCATCCTTTCGCCTGAGGCCACAATGTTATGTGTGCCTCTGATGCCACCTTGTATTTGACCTTTTATCCTTCTCTTGGATGCAGGCAGAACCAATTTCTTTGAACTTTGTTCATTGGCTTGCTCACTCGTGGTAAGTAAAATAGCAATCCCCAAAAAAGCTCTGGCTGTATTCAGCGTCAAATATGTATGTATCCTTTTGCTTTTTATACATTTTTATGGCTTTGCCAGGCTTTGCAGCTAAGGTACCTGGCATTTAAGGGCTTTAAAAATTAGATATAGCGTAAGTCACTGTGGGATGCTTGGAAGGTTGTCATGGAGATTGGGAATTGGGTACAAACATCTTAAATTTAGCATTATTTGTAATATAAACGCTTGCCAGCTGAATTGCCATTATCTCTAAATATGAGTTCAACAATAAAAATGTCTCATTCATTTTAACTCTAATTTGTCACCTTTATGTCTCAAATCAGATGTTTTAATGACAACTAGCAAAACAGCTGCTGTGAGCCTGTTGTACATACATTATCAGCAGAACACGTGGATTTGAGAATGCAGCACCACGCTCATTTACAGCATCTCACACCAAATGAATCCTCAGTGTCCTAATCACAACTAACCTTCCACTGTGACGTTATCCACAGACAGCTGTAGGTTCTTGCCTCTCCGCACCACCTTCACCATGTGCCACTCGTTATCGTTCAGCTTCTGCCCCGCGAACAGCGTCTCGGGTCCTTTGCCTGTTGTAGGGGGAGTTAAAATCACAAAACAGCACAGCAGAGATGATGTGTGCGCCTACCAACCCCCACCCCAAACACCTTCCTTCCACCTCCACCTCCCAGCCACCCCCCCAGCACACACACACACACACACACACACACACACACACACACACACACACACACACACACACACACACACACACACAGATCACACACTGTAGGTGACAGGGTTGGTAGAGAAAACCTGCATGTTTGCAAAACACATTCGTGCTATTGATTTTCTCACTATGCTAGGCATGAAAGGAACTGAATATCTAGCCCGACACATGCTGAGTTGCAGACATTATATGAAGGCATGTCCTGCTTTCACAAAGCATCTCGATGTGCTGCATAAGTGGAGGAGACCAGGTGGTTTAACTGCTCACTCCTAAAACCTCCCTCCACCACTCTCCTCCTTAATTCTCTTTCCATTTCTCTTCTCCCAATTCTCATCGCCTCAGCTCTACCACTAAAGGATACACAGTTTTGTGGAATGGCATATGGTTTTGCTAAGATGCTCTATAGAGAAATATTTACATAAGAATGTTTTCAAAGTGGGGAGAAGGCTATTTATAAGCTGCCAATGACAGAGCTTGATTTCCTCAACATAAGAAAAAACTGCTGGCGTGAGGTACCGGCAGCAGAAAAACAGTGTGGGTTTTTATTCTGTTATGAATGCAGCAATGATCTGCTGATTTTATTCTTCGCTAAAAGTTAAGGTAGGAGCACGTTGTGTGGAAGAGCAGTGCCAAATTTTGTGGACTGAATACAGATGAATAAGCGTAAAGGCTATGGCCAAAAAAAAGTAAAATCCTTATATCACATGGATTCAGACTCTAAATGAAGGTCTAGCTGTAGTGGGACTGGGGTGATCATTATAATCAATGATCGGAGAGAAGGAAGAGAGTTTTTGTCAACAACAATATAATGATGGGAAACTTTCACCTCAGTGGCAGCAGGACACACTGAAATAGTAGAAAGCCAAAAGACACCAGTCTCATCCATTCTTTTAGGTGGCTCTGAAGTAGACTGAGGGCCATTGAGGCAGATCAATAGAGACACGATGACATCAAAAGATTGTGGCTTTCTTACACCATTAGCACTGATGATTTGCTTATTTTGAGTCTAATATTTGCTGCCCCACACCAATTCCAGGGTCACTGCCTCGCTTCTGACTAGTTAGCCGGCTGGAGCTGGAGTGTGCAGCTGCTCGAGTGGATGATGTAGTACAGCCTGGTGAAATATGATGGTCCCTTTCCCAGTTCTGTGTGAAATTATTTAGTCTAGAGGAAAAAAAGGAATGTACCATCAATTGATGGCCCCACTTGGCAAGAACACACACTGCCCACTGGAGAACCGTTTTCCCATTTACCCCTGTCCCTTTTTCATTATATTGTTTTTTCATTATTTTTTTTCCTTTGGCTACATAAAATGTGAAAGAAACACTTTGATCCCTCATATGTGAAAGGAAGAGGCTGCTATATAGATGCAAAGAGAGCAAGTGTGGAGGAAAGTTGCAAGCAGAGAAATTAAAGCTGATACAAAGATATGCAGGAGTGCAGAGATAAAATGTGAAAATGGATGACAGCGAAGAAAGAAAAAAAAGAGCCCTACAAAAACCTAAGAAAAAAAAAAGTGCAACAGAGCTGCAGTAGAGCTGGCTGGCTGATGTAAGAGTGTAAAAGTTAGAAAAGTACAACAAAAATGAATGGCAACAGCTACACTTTCAGAATGGAGTCCATGTAATATTTATTTTCCCTGGCTTCTACAGGCCACAGGAGAGCCAGGTCCACCGCTACCCACACAGCAAGAGTCATTTGGCTATAGTACCTCTAACAATGGGGGGAAAAATGTATGCTCCTCTGGCCGGGCTAGCCAAGCAACAAAAAGTTCTGGGCAGAAGGTGGTGAAAGTGCAGCCAGGGACCTGTTAGGCTGTATGGTCAAAGTTGGAAACACTGAAGGGAAAGCACAGATAAGGTGGGGATGCAAGTCCACTGTCAAAGGTTAAAGACGAGTTTTGCTGACTTTTGTTGATTTTAAAATTAAAAGGCTTTCAGTTAAAGTAGTTTAATACCTATGTGGGTAAGACGGGTTAAGTCTGTAACCGGTGATTATCTGATTTTATGCTACAAACATCATGAATCCCCAAAATGAAGAGCACTGTGACCAGAGCTGTTAGCCTTGCTGAGAAGTTGGAGACGTATAGATTGTTGTCTGTAGCTCTAAAGGCTCACTGCTGCTCCCCCTCCTTGTCCCACTACCCTGTTCAATTTTTCAAACTTATTCAATGTTAAAAACAACAACGTGTTTTTAAAAAAACAATTACGGTAAGTGTCAAGTTCAATGACATTTTTTGACTGCTTTTTAATAAAATGTCAACTTGTGTTTTCTTCTTAACGTATTACTCCTTTTAGTGTAAAGCTACAGCACTGGGGAATGCTTAAAATGTCACCATCACCAGGTTTAATTACAGTAAATATCTAGATATGTAAATGTTACCTCATTAGGTGCCAGTGAATTAACATTTCATTTCAGTTTTCACTAAAACTTGAAAGAATTTAATGTCCTGATCCTAAACCCATCACTGGAGAACACTGACTGCCTCAAACCGATTGTGATGAAGTTGGTGGTGATATTGCTTGCAGTTAAATTAAGTAAAGCCTTACTTCACTGCCCAGGTAACAAGGCAAACAGCAACACTAAGGACTTGCAGTATGGGGTTAAATGAGCCACTAAGCTGGTAATGTAGCCACTCTCTGAGAGAAGTACTCCTTGGTGAAAAAACAAGGAGGGGAAGAGGGCTCATTAATGAAGAAGCTGACAATTATTAAAATGAAATGAATTCTCATTCTGCCACTTGTGCGTTCTTACTCTGTCTTGATCAGCGGGGCAAAGGGCTGTGATCATATAAACAGAAGCTCCTTGTGCCTCTATCTCTCCCATTCCTTTGTTCCATCCTGCCACTTTTCTTTACAGCTTCTAAATGCATCACAGAGGCACTGAAAAGAGTAAAAATAACTACGATTGTGGACTACTTTCATTGACTGTGTCAGCTCACCATTAGTGAGAGGTGTGATGCTTGTGGGCTGTTGCGTAATTACCAGCAGCCATCCATCATTGGTTGCTGTTTTCTCTCTGTAAACAACCTTGATTAATGCAATCGGATCAATGCAACACAGGTCCTCAGCCAATGGCTGCAGGTTGTTGCCATCAGCCTCTATACAGGCTGTGAGACTGCTGGTGCAACAGCAAGTACTTGAGCACAGTTGTTTAATTATTTTGTCTAAACTCTGATCACGGCAACTTATGAGAGAATAGCTTATAATCACTCAGCGAGCAATGCTGACAACACGACAATCAAGAAATAAAACATGAAAAATGTTTGTTTTCTCTTACTTTGCAAAATAGTAGAGGTCCAAATATCTCTTAGACCACTGATAATATGTGTAGCTAGAAGAAGAATCTGACAGTTTGAATATCTCGCCCTGCCTAATGACTTTTCTTATCCCTGTTCATATTTGTCACAGACACCACGACTCCAAGCCCCTTTATTAAACACAGTATGTTTCACTTAGATTCTTTTGCATTTTGCACAATGTCAGAGTTTTGTGTGGTCCTGTTAACATCTAGCTGTCACATAGAATTAGCTCCAAATAATAATGGCTATATATAGTATACCAAGCAAGCTTTCTGGCATGATTATTAAGTCAACCAGTGCACCAAAGTCTGGCCAGAGGGAGCAAAGCCAGTCTGAGATTTGCTGGGCAAATGTGCTTGCCAAAATGACAACGCCACAGCACACCATCACAGGGCTACAGGCAGTAAGTTTGCTGCTGGTGTAACAGTGGACGACTATGAAAGCAGCAATGAGTCATGCAGTCGTACAGAGAAGCGTACAGAGAAGCGTACAGAGGCCGTTTATCGGGGTTGCTCGAGCATATGCAGTTAGTGTGTTGAGATTGCAGGGGTCAGGCGCAACTGCAGGGTGCGTCTGCGAGTTAAAGGGTCAAATTTGTCTAGGGGCAACTGACTGTGATGGTGTGTCTGATCTAACAAGACAGCTTATACCCCGATCTACTCAGATTAAATAAAATAAATAAATAAATAAAATGCCACAGGATTCACATCAAATGTAGCAAAACATTTATGTTCCAGTATCAGTGTAGCACTGAAAAGTCCCCAATCGGCTATCACATAAAAAAATAAATGTAAATGCAATGCGTGTATTATAGGATAATGTTGTTCCCTGATGACACCGCTTTTTTTTTTATCTCATCACTCAACCAACCATCCAGGCCAACCTGAGCTACTATCTTGGTTGAGCTCCAAAGACTAAATCTCCAGGAATCATAAAATGATATGATGCCAAGCATCATATCATTTTATGATGCTTGGCAGAATGTGCTGTCTTTAACTATGGGATACAGAGGCGAATACCAGCCTAAGCTCTGTGATTTTAATTCCCTGGAAGAAAGCACAACCCTGACTAGCTACTGCTCTGGACTTTCGAGGTCATGAGCTTCTGCAAAGCCATGCACAAATTTATGCATTCACATAAACGCACACACTTGCAAGCACTCGTGGGAAAAAGGTAAATCTAACAGCGGACTACAGTCTAATTAAAATAAGTTCAAGAAAGAACCCCACTGCCATTTGTTTCATTCTTGGCTCAGCAGCCCCACTCTGAGGGGGAAAAACTGTACCGACGAAGCCGGAGCAAGGGAGACTCAGAGGGGCTTGTGCAGTCGGGAGCGAATGGAAAATGAGAAGATCGTGGATACCAAATGACTGAAATTGATTTTTCATGCAAAGTGGTATAGAAAACAGAGCCAGAGAAACCAGTGCTGACCAGGGGGAATTGTAATGCTTGGCTTCTCCACGAATTCATATGGTAAAGAGGGGCATTGAAAAATCTGCTTAGCAAGACAGACAGGTGCTGTAATCATATATGTGTGTGTGTGTAAGTGTAAGACTTGTTTATGTTCATGATTAGCATTTCACTAACAGGTGATAGACCTCAGGCAACCCCCCTTTGTGCACCCATCTGGTAAAGCACATTGTGCGCTCAGCACACTCCAGTGTTCACACTCCTTCCCACACACAAGTATGCAAAGAACTGTGAAAGGGAATATGGAGTTTTAAGGTAGGTAAAAAGGATATACATCCTCCTCTTTTAAAATGAACTAAGGGCCATTATTAAGCAGGAGTAGCTACCTATGTTTGCTGCCCCATACCAATCTAAGAGATCTAGGAGAAAATAAACAATTCCTCTCAAATTAAATTAAAATTTCTCTAATTGTTAAAAAAAAAAAAAAAAAAGCCAAATAGTGATAGCAAGCAATGATAACATAGTAAATTTGATAATTAAACGATAATTCAACAAATAACAGTCCCTGAACAAAGTTGACTTTTTCAAAAAATTTCAGGAATAAGAAAATATGAATTGGAGGTGAAAATACAAAGCTGGTATGAATACGACTCAGATTTTGCCCGCCAACAGAGCAACAGAGAAGATTTATGAGGACAAGTTAAAGCTATTTTATACACAGGGGAACTTTACAGAGCTTTGAAATTTTAAAAAGAAATTACAACTTGGGGACCGAGGATTTTTTTTTAAAGATATGTATAAATGAGGCACTAGGCAAATAAAATTATCAGGGAAGGGTTGGGCAAAGCGGATGATATATTAAATGTCTTCCTATCAATACATAAACAAGAAAGCAAGCATAAAACAATATCAAAGCTTTACAGGGGCCTCCAAGAGTCCTCAAAAGCAAATATCAAACTTATTAAAAATAAATGGGAGCGAGAAGGTGAAACAAGTAAAACAGAAAGGATGAAAAAAGTTTAAATCACAAAAGAAAAGCACCCTTATACACAGCTATGGGTAAAAAAAAAGGGTTTTAGTTACTGATGTACAGAAAAAGCCAGAGGTGGGACCAAGTCATTGTTTTGCAAGTCTCAAGTAAGTCTCAAGTCTTTATCCTCAAGTCTCAAGTCAAGTCTCAAGTAATGTCAGGCAAGTCAGAGTCGAGTCTCAAGTCACTGGTGTAAAAGTCCAAGTAAAGTCACAAGTCTGAAATTTTGAATTTCAAGTCCTTTCGAGTCTTTAAAAAAAACAAACGAAAAAATAATGTTGCAGTTATATGCTAAATGTAAATATTAGACCATGTAATTTTTAAATCTGTGTTTTTCTCAACACATGACAAAATAGTGAACTTAGAAAATATACACAAATTGTGAAATTGCACCTCTTTAAAATGCAGCTCAATTAAACTTAGCTCCAAGAATAATTTTCACCGACAGTTCTGAGATAAGCTGCATGTTATTCTTGGATGCGGTTGTAGGACCGGCTTTAAAATCGCATGACAAAAATATCATACATAAATAAATGATTTTTTTTTTTAAATATCATTTAAAAAAAAACTGCATCACCAACGTAGCCTGGAAAACATTTGCTAGTTAGATGAAGTCAGCTATCTCATCGTAGCATATTTATATGCATATTTATAATTATATGCTTCTTGGAGTGAGTGCACACACTCATGAAGTTTAGTAACTTCAGGTCACTGCAACAAGCCCAGGTACAGTTTACCGACGGATGGGTACAGGACCTTGAAATGCACCGTGTAGAACGAAAGACCATCGTACGTATCATAAGTTTACCAGTCTCACAAATCGTCGTCATAAATACACATTCCTTAACCGTTTATTAATAGGACCTTTGAGCTCAACGGTAATTAATTAGCAGTGGAAATAATTTCTGGTAGCATCACAGAAATGTAGCAGTGACAATAATACTGTATGCTGTAATCGTACTGGACAATTAGTGATACAAAACAACTGTTTTATCCTGTGAATAAAAGTATATGTTTTTGTCAGTGTACCATAATAACAGAAGCGAAACGCAATATTGTGTCAGGACAATTCACTATTTATGCACAATAAACACAATAAATAAAGGAGCATAGTGCGACAATTTCTGTTCAGCGCCAGACTTGCTTGTAACCTATATCACCAATTATGTTATGAAAAATGACGTATTAACTACTAAAAAACACTGACCTTCGTGTAAATGCTTGGAGCAGACTAACCTGTGAGCTGGAGGGTTCTGGGACGTTATATTTGGTCTTTGAATGGCTGCAATCCAGTCGCCTCTTTGTTACTTCGGAAACATGGCTCGAACAATTTCTCTTCAATGACATAATCCGATAACAACCGATCTCTTTACCCGTCGGCTTCCCGTGGCTGTCATGCGACCGGCTATTGCAGTTAATAATACAACAGCTTCTTGACATTTTTGTGTTTCTTTTTATCGCTGTATAACTGATTTTAATTGAAAGCCTGCGTGCGCTAGTACCGCTTGCCACGAGTTCCCAGAATCCTTTGCGGTTCTACCCGTGAATGACGTCACATTTTCAATCTCTATATAATATGCATGTTAAATTTTATATTTGGGGTAAAATATCAAGTCTTTTCAAGTAAACCGGTTCAAGTCCAATTCAAGTCCCAAGTCATTGGTGTAAAAGTCCAAGTCAAGTCACAAGTCTTAGAACATTTTTTCAAGTCAAGTCTAAAGTCATAAAATTAATGACTCGAGTCTGACTCGAGTCCAAGTCATGTGACTCGAGTCCACACCTCTGGAAAAAGCACCAACCCTTCAAAGATACTAGTGCAGGCCTTTCATCTTTGGGTAAGTGTGGGTAAGCTTTGGGATTGTACCCACACTTATCACACATGGAGCTCAAGTGGTAATTGCACAGCAGTTTTGCCCTTTGGGTTCCCTGCGTGGATTTTTATATGCAAGTCTACTTTGAGTAGACCACAGAATACCCATGTGGGAAACACAGCAGTTTTGCCCTTTTAGGACCCTAAGAGGGAATTCTGTGGTTAACCCACTGTGGGTTGCCCATAGTACATGTAGATGGGGCTCCATTGGCCTCTTTGTGAATTAGCCCAGGCAGGCCAGAAGCACTTTTACCCTGAAAGGCCCCCCATCACATTTTTCTTTGGCCAAAATGGGTTTGCCAATAAAAACCCATGCTGGGATTCCAAAGGGCAAAACTGCTGCCCGCCCTGTGTAGGAACACCTACATGGGCCCTGCGTGGGATAACTGAGTTTGCCAGGCCCACACAGCTTACTGATAACCTATCTACTGTGTTCCTGCACAAGCATGTTTGTAACTGTGACTACTGAAGAAAATGAAACTATAGAACATTTTTTTAATACACTGACAGAAATACAAGGCTGAGAGAAGATGATTGATTGAAAACCTGAAGGAAATAAAAAGTGAAACTGGATCTTGTTCATAAACTGCAAAAGAACTCAAGAAGCAAAATACATATTCCATTTTGTATGATCGACTATCTTTGTTGAAAGGATTTGAGTTTTCCTTTGTGTGTGTTTGAGGGCAAGTGACTCTATAGTGAAGTGGCTCACATGTTCGACTATCGTCAAGCAATTGTCAGGAACGAAGGGTTTAAAAATCTGCCAAGTCACCTATCTGGTTACTTTGACTTGATGAAGTTACTTTTCTTTTCCAATTAATGTTCTGATGTACACTACATCCAACTGGTGGCAGTAATGTACCATGTTGCACATGTGTGCCCTGAACAATAGGGGTAGGGGAGTCCACACCAAGTATATAGGTATACTGTGGGTATGCTGCTACTCTCTGCTTAGTGTGGGGAGCCCATACTAAGGGCTGTCCCACTGGGATCCATGTGGACCCAAAGTGCAGGCCACAGATGTGCCCTACATATCATGCTGGTACTGGGGCCTGTGGGTCTGCCTACAGTGCCTGAACACAGGTCACAAGGGGGATGTTTGCAGGTAGGAACAAATTGCTGATGGATTATCTGTAGCCAAATAAACAAACAGAAACTGTTCTGGGGTTTTTTTGTTGTTGTTTTTTGGAATAGTATTTAAATGCATAACTATACAAAGACCAATTTAATTCAGACCTGCTATTTTGTTTTAGTCTCTTATACAAAAACATGAACATCGCTGTAACACTACAGCTGTTAAACCAAACTGGACTAAAATAGAGCACGAGTACAAAAAAGTTATCACTGAAAACTAATTAATTAATTTTAATTACACCGAGAGCTTATTAAATAAACAATAAACAAAAACCAGATGAAGCCCAGTGTTGCTCTTGTAATCACCACCTATTGATCAGCAATGCTTTCCAATTTATTAAGAATAATAAAAAAGAAAAAGGCAAAGCAGACAATATAAAAGTGCAATATAAACCAAAAATGCTTTTAGAAATATTTGGTTTAGCCAGTGCAGGAATAGCAATCAATCAGTATACTTGATCAGTTTCACCTTGTGATGTCTCATTCTCTATATAGAGCCATGTGTACAGGTTTGTTGCTAGTGTTAAAAGATTGATTTTCGTGCACCAAAGTAGTTACAGCTGTAACAATGAGAAGCTGGTGGGTGTTTCTTAGGTGTACCGTAGGCAGTGAACTGAGACTACATGGTCTTCTTCCTTCCTACATTTGTGGGAGGTGCGTGTATGAGTGTTTGTGAGTGAGAGAGAGGGAGTGAGCAGAAGCGGGTGAGAGCTTACGCTTCCGTTCAACCTTGCAGAGGAGAGCGGTACATGCTGTGCACAATAGCTACATCTCCCACACACAAACATGTTGTCCTGTTTTCATACTGTACAACAACAGTATTCTAACTGGATGATTGGGATCTCTGTGTGTAAGCTTGGGTGGATAACCGTTAAAGAGAATGAAAGAAAGTAAGACCAACCCATTTTCAAAGAAGTACTGTTAAAATTTTAATTCAGGCCTTGGGTTATCGCGTTGGCGGTGGTGAGGGGAACGAAGGCAATGAGAGGGCAGAATATGTGTGTGGACAGAAGATGATGACCGGGATGCTGTGTCAGCATTGCTCTTTTTCTGGCCAAGAATGTGGCACAGGAGCGCCGCGGGATAATTTGATGACACGTTTGTGTGTTTGAAAGTGACCTAAGCGAGGAGGAGGCGATATGTACGCGAATGTTCGTGTCTATCCACCTGTACTTTATATCACAATTGTCTGGAAAACATATTGAGCTTTGAGGACTTATTTGTTAGATTTACATATTTTTTATGATGGTTTGAGTGTGCCAATGTGTGCGGTGCATTAGAGTGTTTCGCAGTTTAGTGCCAACCCCGTGTCCCCTCTCTCCTTTGCCATCTGTGCTCCTGGCATGGCTCCTTACTGTCAGTAATGAAGAGGAACCACCCCCACTCCCATCTCCACTCTCCTCCACCCACCCACCCCTCTCTCTCACTCTTTTGCTTACTTGTCTGGCTCTCTAACAAACCTTTTCCTTTAACTGTGTTGTCTTTCCCCCAAAATGACTTTACTACCTAGAAATCTCCATACACTCCTAAACTCCCGAACTCGCTGCTTTTGAAACATCCCCCTGAACTGCAGCTCCCCTGAATCTGCTTGACTTGATATTGATTCTTCTTTAAACAGAGCCTCTCAGCATGGTGCCTCTTAAGTTCAAACATTTGAAAGCCTACTTCCCACTCAAATGAACAAATCCTATAAATACTGCACATCTGTGTTCTAAAACCCACACTCACAGCCTAACATTATATATACTTGCACACAAATAAATGTAATCACACGTGAACCATACGCATATATCACATACGATAATATGAAATGCTAATGTAATTGGTCTTATATTAGCTATCCCCCAAATCAGTACTGAAGCCAAATTCAGTTTTAACAGCAAATGTCAAAGTTGTTTTATGTCAGCAAAGCTACAATTAGCATTTAGAGTCCTGTTAAAAACTAAATACAACCCGTGTTTCAGTAGCTTCTCGTACTACCTGCAGCAGCAATAATTCGAAGTGATAATTTTCTGCATCTAAGTTTCTTTCTTTCATTGTAGAGAAATCCTGACTCACTATTCTTAACAATGTTGCTTCAGTTCATTGAGGTTTGTGGGCATTCATTCATGCACGGCTCTCTTAAGAGTCCTTAAGAGTCAAGTGCAATTAATCAGCAGCACCTGGTTCCTATTTAACTTCTGAATTCTTAGTAAGCAGTGTGTACTTTTTCACACAGGACGCTATGAAAGCATTTTCCCATGATTGTATTTGACACATTGTTGCTAAAGTTTCCATCCAACTCTGAACGGAACACTTGGAACTCACATACAGTATCCTGTGATTATTGAAAAGATGTGTATTTAAACTTGTCTTTAACAAATCATTTTTTTTTGTGACTGACCCTGAAACATAACCAAGTTACAGTATTTTTAAGTATTATTCTGCAGAATGAACTGACATTAGGAAAACAACACAACAACTTCAACTGTAAGTGAACTATTGTGTAACTGGTTTATCCACTGTCTCTGCTCTTCTACTCTCTACTTAAAACCAACACTCCCTGGTTCTCCATCACTCCCTTGTTTCTCTGAGAAGCATTTTGGGGGGAGTAGTTCAGGAGGTCTTGGACGCCATGCATTTCCAAACCACAGGTTCAGTGCACTTTTCCTCATGTTTCCCTCTAATGAGCCCTCCCTTGTGCCAGCATAGCCTGGAGCAGATGGGATGGTTCAGCATGGCATCACCAGCCGACACAGTGGCATGTCAAACAGGCGGTCATGGGCCTGAGCATGCCAAGCACAGTCATACTCTATCGCCATATGGGAATAATGTGCACTGAGATCATGCTGGATAGGCTGACAGAGTGCGATACATGGCCTGAGTCGCCTGCAAATCAGAACAAATGCCTATGGATGCTTAAGCATATATGTATAAGTCTCAAGGCACAAACAAATGACTGTTGACCAGGCTGAGGTCAAGGCTTCAAACACGCTCAGAGTACTGCTGTAGACACTCATCTGTTCACACATGCAAAATGCTCTCTACCCCTGCAGACACGTGCTGTGCACTCACAAATTTGCAAACAGACACACACGCACAATCCAGTCCATTCATCAAATGGCAATAAAAGACAGACACACAATTCTATACAACGCTCACCAGCCCTGGCAGTTGCTCCCATTCACACACCAATAGAGGCACACACACCCCCTCCCCTCGGTCCTCTGCAGACTGTGATGATGGCTTGTGTTTGGGAGGTTAATGGCTGTTTGCTCCCCACAACCTTCACACTTGATTACTCAAGTCGACTGCTGTCTGGACTGCGGGGGACATCTCCAGGACACCACAGCCCTTCCTGCCACCACTCTCATAAGTATGCCTTGTTCATTAGAAATGTTAATGAAGTTTGAGGACACAGTGTGCAAAGTGATGGGAAATGATCCTCAGTGTTATTAGACCACAGCATTAGAAATGATTTAGCAGTGCCTTAAAAAACATAAAATAAAGGAAGAAAAGTACATCTTGAAAGATGGAGGAGCAGAACAAAAGTGTTCTGCATTATGCAGGTCACATTTTTATCTATTACATTTTTAAAAATTCAGTGTGGGCTTTGCAGTGCACTGCATGATGACCGTCTGATTTCCATTTGAAAGTAAAGAAATGTGCTGTATGGATAATTTGTGAAATTACTATAAAGTGTGGGAAATTACACACCCACTGAAGTAGTGCAGTTTTTAGAAAAAGTGCCACAACTTCAAACGCTGCATAAAATATCTGTTCCCCAAAGTAGTTAACTTGGCAGTATTAAAGCAAACAGACCTTTTAGTCTTTACTTAGAGAGACTCCAGTGTTGGCACTCGTCCCAAAGTGTTCCAAGTGCAGGTAAGAGGCAAATTCACTACAAAAACAACATAAAATTTATATATATATGGTCATTGCTTTGTTGAAAGCTAAAGTCTTGAACCTATTAGTAATCTGCTAAAACTAACATTGCTCTTTATTAGTGGCTTGCAGAAATGATATTGTTCTGCAAACTGAATACTTCTGATTACAGGTTTCTGTAGCTCGCTTGGTCTGAAAAATATCCAGTTTGTTAAAAAATAATTTGACGAGCTGACTTCTGAAGTTGAACAGGTGTGCTTGTTTAATTGAAATGAAGAGCGGGCTTGTGGGAAACGCATTTTACACTGCTGTTGGTGTAAGATGATTAAAGAGTACATTTGCACACCAAATATATACAGGAGAAATACTAACATAGTCACAGAATTGTAATGAGCAAATATCCAAATAGATAATTTAAGTAATCATATATCTGTCAATAAAACAAGGCACGAGGCAGGTAAAACACTTGGAAATAGCCTTGCAGAGCAAAGATTTGAGTACATAGTTCATGATGTGCTATTTTTTTATGCACTGCTTGTTTATCTTGCAGTACTGAACACACCAGTCTATGTTCTATTAATTACAGCCACGGGCACATGATTTAAATTATGTCCTGTTTAAATTATCTGTGGATTTGGTTAAAATATATACAATGCATACATAATCATGTAAACCGAATGACTGCAGGCCACAGACATGGGTTATAACTAATTTTGAAAAATCTATTATTTTGCTTTCACAACATCATGCGACCTTAAAAATAGAAGCACAGAAGAAAAGTAAAATAATTATGCAAATCCGCAGGAAAAAGATAATTCGTGAAATTTCATTTTGCCACTCAGCGTATGATGAGGCCATAAACAACTGAATTATTGTTCAGTGGTTTTAAAATGCTTTCAGTGACATTACATACTTGTTTTTTGCAACAGAATGCAGCACTACTAGATTTGAATCACAAAATCTGCTCCCTGCTATCCACAAATGTCTCATATATGTGGTGAAAATTGAATTTACAGAGGTAAAGACTATGCAAATGACGCCTTATTCGGAAACCCAGGGGTGCCATTTTATGATTCATGACTGGTAACTGTGTTAACTACCTTCATTGACTTTCAGATGCAGAAGTGTCTTGTTTAAAAATGAGCTATGCGATGTCTAAATTGGAAGGAGTATTTTGGCTGAGCCACAATATTATATAGATTATACATGTGAGTTTGGATAGACAGCCTTATATCCTTCTGCTCTGCAGGCATTGGTGAAGCACCATTTACTAAATGGCTATTATGTACATATAGCAAATGTGGGAATGGAAGCTGAAACAATGTTTCTACTCTGGTGGGATGTGGTGTGCAGGAGGGCCAAGGGTTCTTCAACTGGGGCAAGTGATCCATTTGGACATGATATTGTTTCTGTAAGAGGAAAGGCTCGTAGCAGAAATAGTTACATAAGACTCCAGAAGTTCATATTGTTTCTATGGCAAGAGACAGGGGTTTTATTTTGCTCTTCAGTGTTATCAGGATAAGACCTCTTTTGACGATAATGCCATTTGGCTCCTATCTTAAGATATCATATTTTGTGACTCACAGGAGCGCAGGCCTATCGCTGCAGATCTAATGAAAAGCTGGGTGTATTTTTGTGCATGCGTGTGTGCATTTGTGTCTGCATGCATGCCATCTAAATGGCAGCCATCTGCTAACAGCAAAGATGGCTGTGATGGAAAGATATAAGCAGAAAACAGAGATAAAAATACAAGGAGACATCTATATCGTGATCCTCCTCTTCATCTCCCCCCCCACCCATTTTTTTTTGTTACAGCTACTGCCTATATTTCTATGTGCCTTTCTCTGATTCAAAACTACATTTCCCAACTCCATAAAGTAACTCGCCCTGTGTGCAGGAGCTCCGAGGACAGAGTCACTTTTTTGTTAGGAACTGTGGAATCGGGAGGGATGTGTTTTGTTGGTGCATGGAAGGAATTGGGGAGTGGTAAGTGGGGGGTCTGGTAGTCAGTTGAGTACATGGTTGCATGCTGACACAACAGCAAAACAGCCCTCCTACAGCCACATCCAAAATATCTCATGCATTACAAACACACAAAAAGATGAGAGGTGGCTGAGTGTGTGTATAGACTACAAAACTGTGTGTGTGTGTTTGTGTGTGTGTTGATGGGGAGGGAGAGAAGAGAAATAAAAAGCAGGGCGGGGAGCAGCAAACAGATTATGTCCCCCAGCCATGATTATCTACGCCTGCCGCTCTGACCCCCCGTCCCAATTACCAAGATAAGGCAGCCTGTGTCCATGTGTGTGCCTGTACAGGAGTGTGTCTACTTTCCTTTCGTTGAAGAAAAATATGTGATGCTTGCTCGTTCATAGGGCATTTGTGTTCACTGGTAGCTATCAGGGACCACACACTTTTTACTTCCCACTGTTCTTGCCCCATTGCAGGAGGGTTGTAGGTGTGGTGCTTTAGAATGATGAAATAGCTTCTCTTGATAGTTTCTAGAATTGCAGATGGACAAGAATACGTGTTTGAGTCAGGAAGATGTTGAGAGGACACCTGATTGATTTCAAAAAGCAGGAAATGAATCATACATTTTTCTCCATCCTCTCTAGAATTTTAGAGCTCCTGCTGGAGCATCAAAGACAGGCAACTCCCATCTTCCCTTTCGTACTGCCATCTGCGCCCTGCCTCTTTGCTTTGCCTTTTCATCCTCACCCTCCTTTGCATGCTTCTTATCAGTGCCTGTCATCTTCTCATTTTTTTTAACTCCCTCTCTTTACATCTCTCTTCCCCACTGATTTATGATTTGAACCGCATTTCCCAACATGCTGGAGTAAGAGGGTCTGATCCCACGGGACAACCATCAGTCCTGTAAGACAGCATGGGTCTCGACAGCTCCAGGTTGGTGCCAGTTCTCTCATTAGAATCTCCGCAATGAGTCAACATGTAGGCTGTCACTAAAGCCTCGTAGCGCTGAAAGGAGGCACAATGACCACCTGGACTACTGTGATGCCACTGAGGGAGCCACAAGACAGCTCAAGACAAAGATCCTGGGGGAGGTGTGGCAGTTTATGGAGCACTATCCGTCAGTAATATCACATACTGTGTGTGGCAAAGTCAAGAACACTGTTATCTGTAGGCCTACGCACACATTTTTCAGTGGTTCAGCAATGCCTATGGTTTGATAAAATGCATTTTTTTTTAAACAAATATTCTAACACAATCATTGGCCAATGTCAATGGCCCATTTCATTTGCAGGATCCCATCAGTTGTGAAAGCTGCTTTTGTTTTCCTGTTACCATAATTCTGAAATGAAATGAAACTCCTATGTGGATATGAAAAGTATTTTTTTACTTCATTACTTATCACTAATCCCGACATATGATTACCAGCTATCTTTTATACAGAAGCACTAAAAATTTATGAGAACTGCAGTATTGCATACTTTATTTTTTTTTTTTAAATATACAGATAGGAACAAAATTATTATAAGCACTATGGAATTTAAAGTTTTTGTCAAACTTTTGTGCTTTTTTAAAGTGCATTTTGAACAGAGCAGGGGATTCTCAACATTGGATTTCTAAACATACTAGTTTTCAAATAGAAATAATAAATAATTTCTATTTGCACACCAAAGAATTATTTCAGAATAAAGCAAAAACTACTAGGGTCAATATTGTTAACCCTCTGAAAAACTGAACTTTTTTTGTGAGCCACAGCACAAACTACTGCTGTGCAATGATGTGCTTTAATGTTTTAATGCTCAAAGATGTAAAATCAAGTTCATTTCAACTTTCACTTGAGAAAGCATCGCGCCAAAAAAATTGAAACTTATCACAAAACAGGAGATGAATACGCAAAATTTGCAGAATTTCTAAGTGTCATGAACTGGAGTGATAATTATTATTAAGAAATTCCAGGAGAACTACGCAGTTGGACCTGGCAGAGGTAGGAAGTGAAAGATTTTAAAGACTCTGGAAAGAAAATAAGGGAAAGTTGTTTCTAAAGCCCCCACACCACTGCCAAGACACCAGTGAAAGAATCTTTGAGAGTACAATTCCCGACTTGACTAAATCAATTTCTAGATGCTCGCAGACTGAAGCATGCCAAGGACAACCTGGATAAAGCTTTTGCATACTGGAAACACATCATTTGCTCTTATGAGATGAAACTAGAGCTTTTTAGCCACAGAGAGGCTGCTTATGTTTGGAGAAAGAAGGGAGAAGCATACAACCCAAAGAACACCACAGTGATATCCACAGTGAGGCATGGTGGTGGGAGCATTATCTTATAATGCTTAGGCATCTGGAACTGGGAATCTCATCAACGTGGAAGGAATCATGAAGAAACAAGGATGTATGAAGATTTTAAAAGAAAATTTCAAGTAGTCAGCAGCAAAACTTGGTTTGCATGATTGATTTGTCTTCCAACACAGCAACAAGCTAAAACACAGGCCACGTTTGGCGAAGAAGTACCTCCAGAAGACCAAAATTGAATGTTAAAGACTGGCCTGCATAAACATTTAACACCATAAACGCCATAAACATTGGCAACTTGAGTTCCACTGAAAAAAACTTTGGGGTGAACTTAAGGTCCATACCAGAAGACCTACAAATCTGAAAGAGCTTCGGATATTAGCCAAAATGAATGGGCTGGGATAATTCAGTTGACATATTTTTGTCAGCTGAAATTATTGTGTTGTGAAATGATTTTGTTTCTGTGTGCAAAGTAAAATAAGATATAAATCCAAATTAAGCAAAGACATTTGGAAAAAGATGTCTTAAAAATTCCTTGCTCTGTTTAAAGAGCACTTGGGAAATGGGAAATTTTTATGGGGAGGCCAATCATTCTCTCCTTACCTGTGAAATTGCTGCTACTTTTGTTCATATGTAAAAGTCCCAATCCCTTTAAAACAACACTAAAACATACTTTTCTTACTTTGTTCAGCAAAACAATAAAACTGAATGAGAAGGTATGTCGTAGTCCAGACTCCAAAACTCCAACACAACAGTGAGACATCAGTGACGGACAGCAGTGGGACTGGATATGTGTGGAGAACAACTTGTTAGTGCTAAAGATGGCTTAACCGCTTGGCTGCCAAGATGAATCCCCTGAAACCAAAAGGATCCAATACACACACTGCTGAGGTTTAAGATGTCAATGAGCAAGTCAAGCTTCCCACATTCCTTTCCAACAACCTCCACAAGCTCTTCAGTGGACCAGGAGGGCAAAAACGGTATTCCTAAACACACTGTTTTCAACATGGAAAGCTAGACACTGAATCTGTCTCTCTCTGTTTTCTCAAGTTGCAAATCTGAATTTTTTGAGAGGTTAGATTTGGTGTAGAGAGTGTAGACTTGTGACATGAGACCAATGAGAACTTTGCCACAAGGTTCTTAAATTCAGAGGAAGCAGCTAGAGAAGGGAAAAGGAGGAGGTAAATAAGAAAAAGCACAGCGAGAATCTTTTTAAATCTTCCACATTCACTCAGTTTAAACTGCAGCAACTCTGGTTCTTCACCTTCCAAGTATAAACTTCAGCATTGCCTTATGTTATCTTGTTATGTATCATTGGCATTTGCAATCATTCATAGCTACTGGCCTTAGCACTATATATAATTACACAGGTTACCATATAGCCCGATGTAAATTAGCAGACAGCTGCGTACACATACAATTTATTATGCTGCCATGTTTCCACACAAACACATTAGTACATTCCATTGCAGTTTTAGTTAGAAAATGTTCTGATTGCTTATTCCTTTGATGTTTATAAAGGCTTCAAAGAACTTCGTTATTAAGTCATGCCTGTTTAACATTTAAAGAGGCATTTGGTTTGTTTCCATTAAAACAAGCAAAGAGCTAAATGTGAGAAAATATTTTAAAATGAAACAGAGTTGCACAGAGATATTTATGTGTAGTTTTTAACAGGCTGTTTTGTGTGTGACACCACACTTTTTTTTTCCTACGCAAATGCTAGGAGGGCTGCATATATTTAATGCATTTGTTTTTTTGCTGGTGTTCAGCATTTTCACCAATTCCACAGTGACGACTGCTAATTTTATTCAAATGTGTTAACTACTGGAAAAATGCAAGATTCATTTCAGTTGTCCTTTACTGAGCGAGATGACTGATTTTAACACAAGTCTGCTTATATTAAATTATGCACCAATCCCTGAGGGTGCACCAGAGGCATTATGTTAATAAACCTTCTCTCATTGGCTCATTGCATCACACTTGGCCTGGAGTTTTGGAAGATACAATGAACATTAAATAAAAGAAAAAAGAGCCATCCTCCATTGGAGCATTAAATTGCCTTTAAAAATCAAATCCCAATCCAAGCATTTCCAAAACAAAATTTATTCAGTCTCTCTCTGATACATGCTCCAACTTTCCAAACTGTAGGATGTTGCGAATGCTGATGGCAACTTTTAGTGCCTACTGCAACTCCATCTTTGACATCTACTTGGCTCAGACAAGACATGGTGACTCATGATTTAAGTGAGCGATTGGAAACTCATTCAAATTCAATATTTGTGATTCACTGAGAAAATAAGAGAAAGCCATCTGCTCGGAGGCAAGTGAGACCAAGCAGGGGAGGTAGATAAGAACCCAATTTGCTACAATTTAGACTGAACAAACTACCTATTCAGATTTTTAGTTGTAATGACACCTGAATATATATATATATATATATATATATATATGAATATAATGAATTGCATTTATATAGCGCTTTTTGAGACGAGGCTGCCTTATCGTGCCATCGGCCCCTCTGGCCAACACCAGTAGGCAGTAGGTGAAGTGTCTTGCCCAAGGACACAACGACCAAGACTGTCCGAGCCGGGGCTCAAACTGGCAACTTTCTGATTACAAGATGAACTGCCAACTCTTGAGCGGGTCAAGTTATATATATATACATTGTATCTGCAGGAAAAGTGGTTGCAGGTCTCTTCAACTTTGCTATTTAATTCAGTAGCCAAGGCTGCACATAACACTGATGAAGCACAGCATGTGTTTTAATTCAGGTGTGTGTGGAGGGAGGAATTATTCTTTCATTCCTCCATTGTGGATCACATCCAGTTTCTTATTGGATATATTGTACAATCACTCACTTTATTCCAGTGTTTCATTAGAAGTATTTAATTGTGTGGATGTTATAAAGAGAGTGTGGACATAATAAATAGCATACTAAGCAATGGTACTGAATAGTAGTCGTACAAACACTTATGACTTTGTGTCGATTGTAATTTACAGTGCTGATAACATTATATAGCTCCTCTTGCATTCTTTCATATTATATTCTGCATATATATTCTGCTCCAAGTGAGTTCAAACAGATAAAAACCAAAGTCAACATGAGTACATTCAACTGAGAAACCAGGACATTTGGAGAAATCAGGTCACGCTGGTAATATAACCTGGATACTGCATGTGCAGCTGATCAGTAAGCAGTTAAAATACTGCTACCACTATCAGAAAATAGTGGTGAAATCTTCCTGCATGCTGCACAAAAATAAGTGAGCACATAGAATTACTATTGGATTCATCAACTGCGCATGTGTCTCATGCTTCTTTATAAGGAAAACATTACATAAAGGTGTGTCATGGCAGAAAGAATGCAAAAGAAAATGTAATGTCCAAGGTTAAAACCATACAAGGTCCATTTTAGTTAAGTATTACCTTGAAAATGACATTTTTTTTTTAAGGGGGGGTTGCTTATAAAAATAAGTTGAGCTTAGGCTGTGTTAACAGATGGCAAATGTTATGTTTCCCCAAGACACAAGTGATAAAAGAAAAGGTTTCACATGAGAGTGGACTTATTAAGCTTATTTCCAGCTCCATATTACTATTCTTGGATTCTGCTAGAGTGGCTTTGCACGCTACAGTCAAAAGAGATCATTCTTTATCTCATATTGAGCCTTGGTGCGGCACCTCAGTTCAACCATGAGCCATTTTAGTTATTCACCCTTTAAAGCCCTTTAAGCCAGCTGTCTCCTGATTGGCTGCTGAGATTACAACATTAAGGAAGATCTACTTCACAGCATACAGATCTAAGAGAAAAAAACAAAAAACAGTGTTCACGACAGCATGTAGGCTGAACTCTCAAGTCTGAGAAATTACTTGTACATACACTGACCTCACTACCATATCAGTATGGCGACAGTACGCTAGCAGTGAATTGGGGAAGTGTTTCCCATTAAAATAAATGTTATGTTCGAGAGGATAAAGTGTGCATATTAAGATAAAACTGCAGCTTTTTAACCAACTCTCCATTCTGACCAATATTTCATTGCTAACTCTTCTAAAGATGCTTTTTGATTATTTTGAAATGTTCTTTTGGAAAATGACAAATGTGCATAACTAGTGAATGAATTTGTTACAAAGCCTAAAAGGTCCATTTAGTCTTGTGATGATTTCTACACCCTGTATTTTTCAGTCCTGCCTAATGAACAGTTATTTGTAATGTCTCCTACACACTGGGCGTTTCAGTCTATGCTGAAGTGAGCACTTTCAGATGGATGGGGCAAAGGCTATGGCATTAGCAGACGGAGTTCTCACACCCCACATGCTGGCCATATGTCATGCCAAATCGCATCTCATCTCTCGCTAAGAGAAGGTGCTGCTGGAGGCTGAGAGGCCACCCTCCAAACCGATATCATCAGCTTGACACCCTGACCTGGACAGAGCTGAGGGCTACAGCTATGCTCTGTATCATATCTAGACACATTAAGTCAACTGAGCTACGCTGCAATAAAACACAAAGCCGATCTTTCAAAACTAGGCAGCCCAAAGTCCAGACATAAAAGCGGGTCAATAACAGTGCAGTCCATTAAATGCATTATTTGTGGGTACTACCAAATACTTGTGAATATATATCTTAATGTCATAATTAACTGCATGGTGGTGTGGTGGTTAGCCCTGTTTCAGTGTCACAGTAAGAAGGTCCTGAGTGGGAATCAAGGCCTTTCTTTGTAGATTTTCCATGTTCTCTCTGTGTCTGTGCAGGTTCTCCCAGATACTCTTCATCCCACATTCCAAAGAGACGAATGGGGATAGAATAATTAGCGACTATAATATGGCTGTGAATGGTTGTCTGTCTCTACTGTATGTGTTAGCCCCATGACGGATGGCCTGCCCAGAGTGTCCAGGAGAGGATACATGAATCTTCGTTATGGTTACAATGTAAAATGAATGCTCAGCCTGCAAAATCTTTGTTCTGCTGGCTACTTTCTTTGTGGACCAACCAGCAGACACTTCGGTAATCCTGACTTTCTTACTAAAATTCAAGGCTTAAGCTTTTGTAGGACTCGGGAGGCGATATCGACCAGGAGATGTCATGGTACTGAATAAATTGTTGTCTGTAGTTCTGCCTGATTTGTTCCCTCACTGCTTTTTCTCTTCCTCTCTCTCTCTCTCTCTCTTTCTCTCTCACACACACACACACACACACACACACACACACACAGATACAAACACAGTCCCTCGCTCTCATCCAGTTACACTTACTGTATATACTTGAAACTCTCACACACTGTTGTGTGACCGAGAGAAGTCCTACCCATAAAAAAGGAAATTACCAGACAAGATCAGTCATGCAAAGAAACAAAGAAAGGTTAAATAAAATATTCCCTGCAAAACCACTGAATTCCAAGTCTGCAACAAATTACTGCTTAAGTAGAAAGAATGCGTAAGAAAATCAATATTTAAACTCAACAGCTTCTTTTGAGCTTTAACAATAAAGCATACAGAACCTCTGATGCCACAGCTTTCAGTACGGAAGTTGTTCAGTTTTAAACAGGTTCACAGTGAAATGTTTGAACGCTATGTTGGAACAAAGCGTATGTCAGTCTTTAATCAAGCTAAACCCTTGTGTTAGTCTGACATCTAGTGGTTAATCCAGGGTATTGTGCTCTTTTAAGCATAATTGAAATGTTTCCTCTTCTGGTGTCTCTTCCACATATTTAGGGACATAATTCGACATACACTAAGGCCACTTCGAAACCCGATGGAAGCTCATGAGGTTTTTGCATTGTAGTTTTGTATGAATAGCTTTTAGGTGCAGTGATGTGAGTGACATAGTGTAACGACAAATGTGATTAATCTGGCTGCAATAACGAAGTAGAAAATTAATTAATGCCCAATTCTCTAAACATACACAAAAGAAAACAGAAGTGATTTATTAATTGGTACCTTCTCAGCTGTTGTTGTTAGACACAGATCAAAGTCATGCCCCAACCTTTCCCCCTTCACAAATACTTCATCGAAACTGAGAAACACACCCACACACATGCAATCATTGGCAAACAAGAGGTTTTCTCTACTTTGTCACCACTGCTGGCAGCACTTACCTGTGGGCTAGTTGTTCAATTGTCAGTGACCGTGATAGAAATAACAGTTTGCTATCATTTTGTCAGCATGAGGCAGAAAAACATTAGCTTGCTCGGAAAACAAGCACACACCAGGTGGTGCCATCTCTCAGTGGATAAGCAATTAGCTTTGAAGGGGGGGGGGACAAAACTACAGTTCCCCCCCCACAAAGAAAACAAGCAACACCTGTGTGTGCAGCCATGTGGAGCCCAAACTCAGCGTCGCATAATAGAAAATAGGGACATCCAACAGGGGAGTGTCAAGCTGCCCTTTTCTGAATGTGTTTGTGGAAAAGGTTGACAGGAAAATGACTAGAATGGGGAATAAGCAGGAGGAAGGCAATGAAATAATTTCATAGCTGAGAGTAGACAAATGAGAAAGGTTGTGGGATGGAAAATTCTAATAATTACGCAAGTGAAACATTAATTAAATCTATGTGAGAAAAGGGGAAATTAAAGTGACAAAAGGAAATAAGAAAAACACAGATCAGGTAATTTAAAAAAAAAGGGACAGACATACAATAGAGGCGGGAGAAAAAAGCTGAATGATGGGAAAAAATTAAAAGTTGTGTTTTCAAAACTAAGAAAATATGGGAACAGAGACACGGGTAATGAGCGGAGGGAAACAAATCATGTGGACAGAAGAGAGCAGAAAGCGCCACGGCACAGAGTCAGGATGAAAAAGACAGATACATTTTAGTCAGAAAAATGGATAGAACCACTTACTGAGGCTACAGTCTATCCTGATACAATCTGGCGGGAGAGAGAGCGAAATGGTGAGATCAAATAAAAAGAAAAGGAGGAAAAAGGATAGAAAGAAGAGATTGGATAAAAGAGAAAAAAAAGACATTTTTACATCCTTCAAGGTACATTCTGCAGACAACCAAACTTTGCTCTGGGGCCACCATCCGGGGACAGGCTCTGAGTCAGGATCACCCTTTCCCTTCATCAATCCCATCAACCTTCCTTCGCCTTGCTCCACCCAATCCTCCCAAAGCACAGTAGAAGGCAGACTTGCAAAATAAGATCTATGTATTACAAATATGAAAATAAACTATACAAAGTGGACTACTGCTGACACTGAATACCTAATAAGACTACTTTGTGATTATAAGGAAAACTAAAGTAAATTCTGTGCTTGGACTCACTTGGTTCCTATTAAGCACAATCTCTTAATGGCCTTTTTATCTCTTCCACTGCTTATTGTGATTTTTATTCCTCATAATAATAATAATAATAAAAACATCCTTTAGAAAACTGTTTAGAAATGGTCTAAATGTGCTGGTTATAATCACGCGGTTTGAAAAAAATGGTTTGAGTACTATCTAACTGATCCATTCTCCTCACACTGTGGACATAAACGCTGCAATACCGTCATTACAGCAGACGTCGCACCACGCAACTGTAACGTCAGCTGCCTTTCCTGGTAATTTGAGATTCACTTGCCTTCTACAGCACTTTGGGTTCGACAAACCCGACAGTAACTGACACGAAAAGGTGATCTGCACATCCCAGCCACCTCATGCCTTGTGCACAGAAACTGAAATAGGCCTGTATATATTTTGTGCTACTTGCTACAAGTGGTGCGAGGAAAATGCCGTAAAAAGTGTTTCATCATTTTAAAAGGTTTAAAAATATGATCTTGTGGCTTAAAGCACAGAAAAGCTCAGTTAAAATCATGCAAAGTGTCCGTAAATGCCCAAGAAACTCAATGTGACTCTTCAGCGTAAACGGACCTTTGACTCGACTCTAAATGGAGCTAGGGATTTCTTTGACAGGAACTAGTACACTCTACCTGTCACACGCTGATATGTTATGATCTACGTGTGCATGTGGCAGAGTGGCTGGGTTGTGGTCTCGAGCTGTCAACCGCTACAGAATAGTGGACACAAACAGCCAGGAACCAGGATCACTCTGTAGAGATTTGGAGGTCATACAAACACAATGATATTAAAATGCTTTTAGGGGCCACGAGCATCGACTGATGTTTTCCGAATACATTTAATTCAGGACAAAAGCGACATTCATGATTGTAAACAGTGTAAAGCATTTTGTAGAGGAGGTCTAATCATGAATTACTCATTCGAGAATCAATAAATACAATATTTATGGCATTAGGTAAAACATGCCAGCCGTCATCTGGCCTACACATCGCAGGCTGAACATGTTACCGTCACTCTCTATCATTAAAGATATCATTAGGACTACATCTGCCCAATTATAGCAGTTCCTAGTGATTAATTACCAGGATTTTAATTATCTTAACAAGGATTAAGGCCTTAACAGATCAGAAGGATTCCCTTCTGACTTGTTTCACTTTAGTTGTTAATTAATTTTCTTGCAAAAGAGCAGTGGAAATCATTAGCATAGCTAAGCTGAGTTTCATTTAAAAGCCGGTAAGAAAGGAAGGAAAAGGGGCTGGTATAGAAATTCTCTTGAGGATTAGCTTTAAGTGTGGGGGCATAGCTGAGAGGTTAAGATGTGGCCCTAGGTACATTAAGTTCAGCTGTGTATGCCCCGACAGCTACAGCTGTGAGCTGGTCTCTGACTGTTTGATCCGAGGGCCGCAGACATACAGGCCATTGAAGGGATGAAAAGTTCCATCTTTTGTGTCCTGGCCAGGAGGGGTTTTATGACTGATGGAAAAAAGTGAGAGTGTGAAGGAGAAAGAAGATAGAAAGAGGAAAGAGAGGGGAATGGCCTCCTTCATTTATCCCACTGTCCCCATTCATGTCTCTAAGGTGGCTTAAACTCTAATATTCCAGAGTGCACCTCTGTCATGCTCCTCCTGGTTCACTGCTGACAGTGTGGTTCTTCAAAGGGTCAGGACAGATTTAAAGTATCTAGAGCTGGAAGGTCATACCATCTTCCCCAGAGCAATGGTATTCATTGCAATGAAATTTTAATAAGTCAATAGGAAGCATTATTAGAGGGGATTCATATCCCCTTCCTAAGATTCCATCTAGCTTACAAAATCACGGAGCTTCTCCTATTAACACTCAGGCTGCTTCACATCCTCAAACCTCCCTTTCAGCACATGGGCCTATGAAAAAGACTCCTGCCTACTCGCAGCACCAGGGAAGCTTTGGTAGAGCTCCGGTATAACGCAAGAACCATTAGGAAGCGCAAGACAGAGGCAAGCCCACCCTGAAGCTTTAAGAGCAACCTTCAAGGGCTCAGGGTCAAGGCAGTGATATTGTTAGAGATGGAGCTTTTTTACCAGGATGAGGAGCCATGGGGCTTCACAGAGTACAAGAAGAAGGGGATGAATGCAGAGGAAGTGGGGGCAGGGGTCGAAGCATATTGAAGAGAAGTTACTGCAGGGTGTCTCCCTACAGAGGCTGCAATGACTGCGTTCTGGAGCTAGTTTTACATTTTGACTTTGTCTCATTTTCTCACAGTTAGCAGTTGGTAAGGGATAAGTTTCTCTTTGTTCCTCAGTTTTCTCACATAAATAGCTCTTTAGCACTGTTGGCAGTTAAAAACATTAGGTAACGGCCAGAACCTACTGATGTAACAGAGGGACGTGTTCAGAAACTTTTCCCCAGCCAACTACCTGACAGTGTTATAAAAAAAAAAATCATGCTGTGAAACTCAAAATGTCAAACCATTATTCTGAGTACAAAGGCATACAATGCTGAAATACAAAGTGAGTGTGAGGAGACAGGGAAGGAGGCAAGGGAAAGGTTAGCGGGGACATCCACAATGAATCACGGGGGCCTACCGAGGTTAACGGTGAGCTTGACGCGGCCTCCGTCCAGCTCCAGTCGCAGGGTGTCCGCTGACTCCTTGGAGGTGGTGGCCATGAGCAGGCCGTACGCTCGCTGAGACATGAAGCGCAGCGCCACGTCTTCGGCCTCCGTGTGCATGGTGACCGGCATGATGATCTTCAGGTACATGCTGCCGTCGTAACTCAGCACCGTCGCCTCTGCAAAGGGGCGATGAAGAGGATGAAGTAAGCAACGAGTAACAATCGAGGGAACGGTGTCTCCCGAACAAAGGTCGGGCCGGTATCACAGCTAAGTTTAAAGTAGCTGTGATAATCCACGTAAGCTTAATTACACTTGAAAAATCTTTCAATCACTCACGTCCCGCTTTCTCCAAAGACGACAGCTCTAATTCAAACAGGATTTAGACAAGACGTGTATTTGGACGCCATATCAACAGCATAGGATCAAGGGAAAATTCGGCATGAATCAAGATCAAAGCCATGTATGTCTGAAAACGTCACACCAAAACAAAAGGGGATATAAATCTTGTTACACGTCTCAGACATTCAAATTTAACAATTTCATAGAAATAATCAATGCGCACATCTTCTGAATGTCTTTTTCTGTGTGTACACTTTTAGCACACCTTATCATTTACAATGGATTTGTTAAATATGTATAACATTTGCTTAAATTAGATCTATCGGATGGCCTAGGAACGCCTTAGGGAGGTCTGGGCTTCTGTGACCCAGCCCCCTGATAAGGGGATAAAAAATATGGATGGATAAATAATTATCTCATAATTATGTTTACATTTGTTTACAAGAACCCACATTTCAAGAAAACGCTGACAATTTTAAAGTGTAGTGTATTAATACAAGAAGAACAGGAAACCACAAAAAAAGGACTTAACAAAAACATCAGATGCTTGCCAAGCTTAGAAAAACAAAACTCAGTCCGTGCTGTAACACGGTCTTCATGTTCACACTACATTGAAGCGTGGTTACTTTCTCTAACATCGCTGCTGCCATAAATAGACCGCTGTTGGAGATTGACAGTTCCAGAGGAGTGCTCTTATCTTGGAGCGTGGGTCGATATGTGTCACCACAGGCTAACATGAGTCACTTTCACAGGGTGCTTCAAGCATTTAGATTTTAGAGTGTACAAAAACACGATGTTAAAAGATGCAGAAAAATCCCTCCTACAGGCCAGCAATCGCTTAAAATGCTGCTATTTCAAGAGAGCACATCAGATTCGCAAATCCTACACAACACACTGTGTGTACTTTGACAAAAGTCCCACTTGTATAAAAATGTGATGCCGCTGCATTATTTTATCAAAACAGTGAACGGCTAAAAGAGACCATTCATTATTGCATAATCACCATCACTACAACCTGCAGGGCCCTGTCCCTGTCAAATCAATATCACAGATTCTCCTGTCATTCAGCTAATCTGTGAACTCAGTTTATATACACAGGTGTATCTAGCTGGGCATTACAGAAGTGTGCCTGCAATAATACAAAAATCCACAAGATGGCAGAAGAACATCACTTAAACCACGCTTGTCATCCGAGGAACCAAATAGTAAATTGTTAAAATTATCACCCTTCAAAATAAGGATATTTCATCCTATACCCTGACTGTCCTGACTTGAATCCAATTTCTCCTTCCCTCATTACCCTCCTTGTCCCTCAAAATTCCATTCCGTCATGGCTCACTCACCCCCTCAGACAAGCTAAGACAAACCGCAGGCTGAGGTGTCTGCACCTAATTGGGATGAATCAGAAGGACGTGGCGTTGTTTGACGAGCTCACCCTGCCTCGCTGTGGTGCAAAGGCCACTCGTGTGTGTGTGACTGACACAGATGGCGGCAGGAGGCCTGGCTGCTCTGTCGCACTCCTGCCAACATCCCAGCACTTCAGCCAGTGGGCTGAATGCAAGCAAGTCTCAGGTGGCATTTGGTGCACACACAGCTCCTTGTTGGTTACAATACAAGGAAGAATGCTGTCGTATGTGTCAGCACATTAACTTAACAGAAACTTTTCGTTGTTTGGTGTTGGGACTCTCATGATTTCCTTTTCATTCTTACTGCAGTGCATGGGGCCTCATATAAAGGAATATCTTTGCTTGTGTGTATATGTTTGTCCTGCTTTTAATGCGATAAAAAAGCATTTCATTTCTTTTCTGGAGTGTAGCCAAAACAATTATATTTATCATAGTCAGTATTCAATTATATACAATGAATTCAGATTCTATAATTAATCCTTAAGTGGTCAAAGAAGCTTCACTCTTGGCCCTTCTTACCTATCTCACAGTTGGTACCAAGGTATCCGGTGCCAGTGCAATCACAAATGTACCGGTTCCAGCCCTCTTTGCAAAGACCTCCGTTGCCACAAGGGGCACTGCTGCAGCGTTTCTGTAGCTCACGGGTGCAGAAACTGCTGACACCCAGGGCACTCTGGATCTCAGCCAGCCGGCGGACATCCCGGCTCTTGCCATCGATGAATAGGTCACGGACGCAGCCTACGTAGCCGTAGTTAAGGAGCGCTGTCCAAACTTCTGGCGGCAGGATGAGATCTGACTTAGATTCGGGCAGCCCGCCCAAGTACATATCAGTGTCCAGGTCCAGGATTTCACTGCCCTCTGGGGAGCTGAAGGGCATGCTGCGGCTGTTGACTGAGATTGATCCTAAAATACAGAAAGAAAGAAGAAACAAGCAGCAAGATGTTAACTTTTGAATCTGATGTTACTGGCACCTGGATACATCACCCTAACTGCAGCTACATGAATGAATATAGGTCCAGCTTATCTGTGCATGACTGAGCATGCATCTTGTATTTAGTGCTTGACTAAAGTGATTCAGATGGTCAGGACTGAAAATGTGTATAGTCTATATACGTAAATGTGAGTGAGCGGAATAGTGGGAGGGGCAGTAGGTGGCTAATTTAGGGAAACAGAACAGGGACAGACGGAGACAGAAGGACATACACGCCACAGAAAGAATAGATGACAGTAGAGTGTGCATCCATATGCGTGTGTGTGTCTAATGTGTCTATAATAGGCTAAATGGAGGAGAAGGGAAGCAGAATGCAGCAGGGAGTGGGTGAAACAAAAGGCCCTCTCTCTTTCGGTGATTAACGACTCCATCTTAATTTTCTATTAAAAGCCAATTACAGGAGGAGCAGCAGTGAGATCCCATGCGTGCATACACACTCACACACACACGTATGCACGCACGCATTCACACGCTTCCTCATTATAAGGCAACAATTGAGGGAGATATAATGTCCAAGGTTCTTTCCCACCTACAGATCATTCATCAGACAATGCCCACTCAAGCATACAGATGCTCCTGTTTGCACCCCCAGAAGGCAGAGGAATTTAAAGACATCACACAGTTTTTAAAAATAGATATACTGTTAGTATATGCAATCACTACTCTGCTTCCAACATGATTGAATTGTCATGAAGGACAAAACAGTATTAGACTATGACAAAGTCAGTTCTGTCCCCTTTTCCGTGCAGAGTCTATATTTCTGTCTTCCTAATCCAGTGAGCCGTTCACATGCACTTAAATCGCATGCAACATAAAAAAGTGACTAACCCAGTTTTAAAGCACTCCTCACCTTTCCTTCCTTCTCTTTGGAAATCCACATGGCACCATTCCCCATCGTTGACCTTCTTGTTGCTGGCCTTGAGCTTTGTTTTTCCGGAGCCCATATCAATCAGCAGGTACAAATACCCCTCCAGAAGCTCCATGGCAAAGTAATCAGTCTTCAGCTCCCTACCAGGCTTCTGCTCTTTAGGCCCCTGAGGCCGTCCGTGGCTGAATAACAGAAGGCCGCTGGGCTCTGTGGTCCGGAAGTCAAAAGAGATAGAGCCCGTCTTCTTGGTGTTCCACTTTGGCAGAGAGATGTAGGACTCGGGGGTCTCAAAAGTTACAGGATCCAGGGCTGCTACATCCTCACAGCGGAACACCAGGTCACCATTCAGGGTGATTTTCGGGTCACGCTCGATGGCCAGCCGTGACAGCTCCAGCTTAAAGTCGTTGTTCTTGTACACCACCTAAAAGAAAAGCAAATGGTTGAAAGGTTATGATTGTGCATTTGGAGTCAGACTATGATTTAAAAACATGTGACTCAAAAAACAAAATGCAGTTTCAACAGCATAGTCTGTGTTGTCATGGCTATTAATACTGAGAGCCAGCAAATGCATTTTAATTGCTTCAGGTAGTTTCAAGTATTAGTTATAGTCGCTGCCGGGGAATCTCAACAGCACGGGGAAATGACTTAAAACTTGAATAAGTACATGACTTTTTCATGAACTGCAGTGTGGAACTAGTATTAGCGGAAAAGAAGCTGCTTTAGTATCTCCTGCACATGACCTGGTAACAACAATTTTAGGTCAGAGAAAAGGTTTTGCTAAGGGAAACAGGAAGAGCCAAGAAGCGAGATGAAAGCAGGCCGAATGCCGATGTCTGCTAGTACTGAGGTGTGGACCCACAACTTAAAGAGTGTATTGTACTCTCATCACTGGTGTTTAAACTCCTGAACTCTGGTTCATTCCATAAACCATACAAATGTTTCTTCTTGTACAAAACCATTCCTCACAAATGGAGTAAATATGCATAATAAATTGAAAAAATTAAAAAGGCTCCAGGGGATATCCAGAAACAGAAAAAAAGCGAACGTTGCCTACAGCTCCAATGCAAATGTCTCCAATGGTCTTTGATGAAATACAGCTCTATTGTTTGAGCTCAGAGTGTGCCTCCGTGTATGCATTCATAATGGATTAATTGCTGAAGGCAAAGCAAATTGTTCTTGTCTTTTATAGTTTTAGTTTTCTTTTTATTTGTTGAACACTCTGTACACAGCTTTGTGAGAGGCCTTCCTCAAGGTAATACTGTGAATCAGCAGAGCTCTCTCCATTTGTGCGCTGTTCGCACTCTCTGTTTACCACACTGCTCACAATAAAACAGAGAAAAAATAAGCTGGTCTTCATTTCAATCCCTGATTTCTGCTGCTGTCTAAGCTGAGAGGTTAAGGAGATTGTTCCGGTTCGTTTGATTCCGCCAGCAGATGTTCTCATTTGAATTGTCAGAGAGTATAAAAACAGAAAGAGCTACCTGCTCTTTGTGTTTGGAGTACAATTCTTGTTCTCATGAAAGGATGGAATGAAAGTCATCACCTTCTATTCATATCTACTACTTCCCACACTGGAAAAGGGTGAAATTTCAATTGCACAGAGGTCAGAGTGAAAATGAAGGTAGAAAACTTTTTACTATGCTTCAGAATTAAGTTTCTCATTTATGAAACACGTTTCATTTCTTCAATCATGTAAAAAAAACAAAACATATATGACAAGTTGAAGTGAAGATCTTATACTTAAGAAAAACTGAAACCTTGAAAATATTCACTAGTTATGTAAGTGTATTCTAGTTTGGGAAGCATAGATGTCAGGGTCCTGGGACTGGGCGACCCAGGATCTCTGAGCAGTTATGAATTATATTATTATTATCATTATTATATGTATTTTGGTGTTGCTTCCCTTCTCTGTGCTTGTGTGTGTATATATGTGTGTGTGGCTGAGCACCCGTTTATAGGCGCCGTCAGGCCCCTGCAAGGGGACTGGCCACACCCGAAGCCACACACCTGCTGCTGATCAGGCCTCGTCGGGGGAGCTACTTAAGAGAGTCTTGGAGCTCCCACCGACGCGGGATCATTGCATGAGACTCCACGTTAGTCACCCTGTCTACTGTCTAAGCTAAGTCTGAAAGTATATGCCTGCCAATCTGAGTGTCCTGACAGCTGCCGTTATTGTTTCCCGCAGGAAGAGCGTGGAGGGCACGGAGAGCAGCGAGCACCGGGGGGTGCTGACACGGGAGCAGAGAGCACACGGACTATTCACGGGAGACACGACACGGGAGTCTGGGAAAATACGGGGAGTTATTGTTACGTTGTTTTTCACCTTGTAAATAAACACTGCCTATACATAGAGCACCGCGCCTGGGTCCTCCTTCCCCACTCCTTCCACGGTGTGCCATGCCGCACCGTGACAATAGACATACGACCCTGTCCTAAACTTCTATAGCCAAACATCTATAACATCTGTAGCCATATCTCATTTATAGCAGCAGAAGACACAATTTCTTGGAAGAGACCAAGTTTAAGTTATATCAAGGACTTGCTTGGGTATTTTAGGTGCTCATTGTACATGCACAACCAAATCATGGGTGCTCCACTTCAACTGTGCTGGAACAAGATAGAAATAGTGAGACTAAATAAGAAAAGGGAGAAATGTATTGGATTTGTATGATTTTATGTTTTAATTGTAAATACACGATTTATGGGTGTGTTTGGATCATATTTTTAAATATATAAAGTATAATATATGAATGTTTACATGCTTTAATTGTTTTCTTTGGGAAAATGTGGAAGCACCCCTGGCGGGTTATGAGCAAGGTGTGGCTCAATAGCAACAGGATATGAAGGACTGCCAATTACCTGATTTGTGTGCGTTCTGTTTGCATGTGCTGAACAAATAAATACTGTTGGGAGTCATCATAAAGTTAAATTTCAGTTTAAATCTGGTCCCTTTTTTCATTAATCATCCCAAAGTCATTTAAAGTTGGGGTACACAACAGTATCGTAACTTGATTAAAAAATATAACTGGTGCAAAAGGGAACTACACTCCTGCATTGCCTCTGGGCCCTGAGTCTATCCTGCAACAGTAGATGTGCCTTTTCAGACCAGATCAGAAAAGTATAAACAAATCCGGAGATGTCCAGGAAGAAAACAAACCAGCATTGCCCTGGTGGTATCTTCACAAAATATGTGCATTATTGACTGTAAGCCATTCTAAAAAGTACACAATTTTCTGTTTTCTGACTATGTAGCATTACTTAAAAAAAAACAACAACAACAACAAAAATACAATATCTAGGAAACTGGGGAGAGTTAGTACAGTTTTGGCTGCTATAAGAAGACTTGATGAAGATTGCACCAGTCTGGGTGAGCAGACTTCACACAGTTTCCATGCAGAGGACCAAGATCTTTGAAAGAAGTGGATCATTAACAGGAAATACTTTGTTCCCAGCAAAAACAGCATGAAAGGTTTTGGTTAAGGGTACTTCACTTACCCAGTAGAGTTATTCAGCTGTCTAGCCAAGCATGATGCAATGCTTAGCTAGTTAATGTTAGATGCTGTGTAACCTGACTTAGATTAGATGGGTTTGATGGATTTTACCAAACTGCAGCTTAACCTAACTAATATGATGTACAGAATATTGTATTTCATTTCTTGTTTTTCACAGAATTTTTACCCAAGCTTCTAACTTACTGAGCAGAATTATTATTGCTGAATTATTTTGTGTGTATTGTGTCACATTTTGGTTTTGATTTGCATTGGCCTGTTTTTGCATTTGCTTGTGTGTATAATTTGCCTTCTGTGATGTGGTTCATGATTTTTTTGGCTGCCTAATTTGTCCAGACCGCTGCTGTCATTCCTCATTGTCTTTCATGGTATCTCTTTCAAACGCCCTCCAATCTAACCTATTTTTTTTTCTTGCACACGGGCACACTATCTCATCCACTCACTCTTCCTTTCTGTCAAATGCTACACCTACACACCGGCACTGAATGCTCAACAAGAACACAGATATGCTGGGTTATTCTTAAACTTAAGCCTCCTTTGGTTATCTTCAACATTAACCACGCTGCCACATGTACTGTACACCTCATAATGTCACCATTAGCACAGATTAGTACTGGTAATTAGGTATGATAATACTAAAATTGGCAGCAAATAAGGCGTAAACTCCTCTTGCTTAAGGTGTTAGAAAAAGAGAGAGATAGGTGCAAGAGAGGAAAAGCAGCATAAAAAATAAAAGCTTTATTTTTTTTGATTTATTTACAGGTTTTCTCTTGGTTTTGCGTTCAGCTCTGTATCCAAAAAAGGAAAAACTGTCATTACCATCATTGCAGAGACTGCTTGAAGAATTTCCTTTGTCTTGATCATTCAATTGTTGTTTGACTTTGCCTGTTTACTCATTTCCTGTTTTATTTTGTAGTCATTTGTCGCCTATGTTTTGCATGTAGCTTTATTTCCCTTGTGTCGTTATCCTAATTAGTTTCACCTGGGCCTTGTTCCACAGCTGTGTCTAATTCCCTGATTAGCCCTCAGTGCATTTGTGTATGTATATATAGCCCCATTTTCCTTTTGTTTGAGTGTGTGTTAATCTACAGTTCTGCGTTCCTGTCAGTGAGTGTGAAGTGTGGCTATTTTTTTCTTTGTTTATGGACTTTGGTGTTCCACCAAATAAAAGGTTGTTTTTTAGTTTATTTTTGTGTCCGTGAGTCCTTTGTTTGCATCATTCCTGCCAAACCTCTTGACAAACCAAGTGCTGTGCTTGTTATAAAGAATCACACAACATGTTTGAAAAGACAAGATGAGGCAAGAAATCCAGCCATAAACATCTTGTAGCTGATGACTTTCAGCTTAGAGACTCCAATGACTGATTTTCAATAACAGACAGGTCTGCAACACTGTTGACTGGCTACTTTAAAGATGAACATATATTTTAAACACTCAGAGTGTTGAAGGGTAATTTTCAGGTAATTTTCATCACTTTTTCTTGAGTATTAACTTTACAGCTACTTGATCCAGATAGACTATTATGTGCTAAAACTTACATAGAATTTAGTGTGTCCCTTAGAGGGTTCTTTTTATAGGTTTTCGGAGTCAATAACAACAGTAAGGGTGGCCAGATTTCTACTATATTTGTGGTTTTCTCCTTTCTTGTTTCCTGGAATTTTAGTCAAAATTTTTGAATATGATTCCTTGAACATAGCACTGATGCCATAAAATATATTTCCAATTTTATATGGCAAAGAGGGTAACAGTCACTAATGATGTGCTTTTAAAAAGTATACAAATGTATCCATTTGTTTGGAGCCAACAAATAACCTGGCTAGGCAGAGGCAGGACACTACAAGCATAACCACAAATTACTGCAAGCTTTCAACGTGTACATGACATCAAAACCTTTGTAGGGTTAGGATGGGTGTTACTAGTTAGAACAACGATGAATGTAGGCATTTATCTTGGTGGCAGATCAGCTACTACTTACAGTAGTGATTCAGCAAAAGCAGAATTGTTTTGAACTGCCAGTTCAGGTGGCTGGTACTGAATGGCAAACATGTTTAGCATGCCTGACTAGGTTCAGATGCTCTGTAAACTCGTCCTTATCATACTAGCACCTGTGTGAAAATCTATTTTATTTTCATTTGTTGGAAACACTCCTTGTTAGTTTTGGTGAAATTATCTATTAATTGAGAGATAAGCCATCTTTTCAGCCAGTTATGTCTACAACTCAGTCTTTGGTAAAGGGGTAGATTAGCTAGAGGGAACACAATGTCGTAAAATGCTAAAGACGGTAGAAGAGAGTGGTGTTAAGCAGTATGGAAAACAGGAGAAGATGGTGGCGAAAGACAAATGAGAGGGTAACAGAAGGACAGAGGGCTACATGGGAGCACTAAAGCGTGTAAAGCATACCATCACTCACAGTTAAGCCAATGCCTTATAGCACATGTGTCAAACCCAAGGCCTGCGGGCCACATCTGGCACGGCGGACATTTATATCCGGCCCGCGAGATCATTTTATATAGATTTATTATTATTGTTATGCATGGCCCGGCGATATGAGGCGCTAATAACACACAAACTACAGATCCCAAAATGCAGCACTGCAGCCTCCTTGACGAACGCTAGGCTAGCTGGGAACATCCCCACGTCAATCAAGTCAAACTTCTGTTATTGCGAAGCTAGCCCCTCACAATGGCGAAGAGAAAAGTTGATTCTGAAAAAAGAGCCTTTCAGCACCGGTGGGAGACTGAATATATGTTTACAAACATTGCCGGTAAACCCGTGTGTCTTATTAGTGGAGCTAATGTGGCTGTAATTAAGGAATTTAATTTAAGGCGACAAATAGGCTGAAAAACCTAAATGTCGAGCAGAAACTACAGAAAGTAGAAGAGCTAAAGAAGAATCTAACATTTCAGCAGACTTTTTTCTCCAGAGCAAAATCACAAAGTGAAGCTGTTGTGAAAGCAAGTTTTATTGTAGCAGAGGAGACAGCCAAATCAGCCCGGCCATTTACCGAGGGAGAGTTTCTGAAGAACTGCATGATGAAGGTGTGCAACGTCTTGTGTCCAGACAAAACGCAGATTTTGGCAAATGAGAGCCTGAGCAGAAACGTATGTCAAAGTGTAACCGACATGAAACTGCCCTGGGACAAACTTGTTGGACTTACAACAGATGGAGCGCTGGTGTTGTGCGGTGAAAAAAGTGGACTAGTCGGCAGGATGTGAGTAAAGATGCAGGAGAACTGTACCAGTGAGTCAACAGCATGCTGCATCATACACCAGGAAACGCCGTGTGGTAAAGTCCTAAAAATGGAGCATGTAATGATCACCGTGACGCAAACCGTAAATTTTATCCGAACTAAAGGTTTAAATCACCGTCAATTTCAGTCTTTTATGTGGGAAATAGATTCAGAGTTTGCCGACGTGCCATCACTCAGAGGTCCGTTGGCTGAGTTGGGGAAAAATTCTCAATAGGGTTTTTGAGCTCAGCAAGGAAATCTGTCAGTTCATGGACATGGCATGTATGATGCGGTGAAGGCATTTCAAGTTAAGCTGTCACAAATGTTCAGTGCAACTTGCCTCACTTTCCCTGTTGCCAAGTAATGTTGAACCAAGTCAGCGCAACAGTGTTCCCAGATGCGCACTTTGCTGATAAACTGAGCGCACTGAGTTCGCACGGCGCTTTGGTGACTTTGAGCCACAAAATGAGAATTTTGAGCTGCTTCACAACCCATTTACAGTTGAGGTGGAAACTGCACCTGTGCAGATTCAGATGGAGCTGCATTCTAATGGGACACTCAAGGGAAAGTACGACACTGAATGGCCCGCACAGTTTATTAGTTCCATTCCTGAAGCAATGCCCCAGCTCCAGATCGAACCTTGTGTATGTTTTATTTTATTTTCTCTGGGGTATTTGACAGCATGTTCATATTTCTGACTTGCAAAATTTTGACAGGATATATTTTTATGGAGAGAAAAATATTTAAAGTTAAAGTTTATTTTTTTAAGTTTACTTATTCTGGAATTATATTCCTGTCCGTATTCACATTTATGTTTAAAAAACATTGTTTTAGTGTGTTCAATAAATGTTTATCTTGTTTGGCCCGTGACCTAAAGTGTGCTTTGAGGTTTGGTCCCCTGTGCAATTGAGTTTGACACCCCTGCCTTATAGAGTCTGCAGTCAGACAGGGTCAGGTGTCTTTACAACTGCTTGTGCTCACGTTGCATCCTTATTCCTACCATCTGTCTTTCGCTCACTACTTACTGAAAACTCACTGCTATCAAAAGTTTAAAAAAATGCATTGTTCTTACACAAATTAAAACTGTTCCCCTTTATTTTTGATCATCACGTCAGACTTTAAAATTCACTGACTTGTGTGGCAGTGATTTGTTCTTTCTTATTCTAGCAGTGCAGCTAATGCAGGGCCAAAGCCTCCCACAGGGGTCCCTCCATTGATTTGTTTTGTTATTGAGAAACTCTTCAAATTCAAAACCCTGCAGGTCTGGAGCACAAATATTTGTTACTTTCTTCAGATACTTGGTGTTGTGGATATTTGATGAAACTATACACCGCACGGTTTGAATATGTTGGTTGATACACCATCCACTAATCACTTCTGTACCGATATCAATTAAATGGTACCTTAAAGACTTTATGTATTTATAAACTTTCGTCTCTTTCACTGTTTATTAGTTTATGAAGCATTCTGAAGTACCAGACGTTACACTAATGGCTTCTGCCTAAATAAAGAAACAAAAAAAACTGAAAAGTGCCAGTGAATATTGACTTGTGGCAGGCAGGACATGAGTTAGGGTGACGGGTGACTTTAAAAGATTCTTTTGTGGAACAAAGGTGAAGCTAAGAGGAAGCTACAGGTGAAGACATGAAGCATCAATATGAAGTTGGGAGGACAGGAAGAGAGAGCGTAAAAGAAAGTGAGGGCAAGGAGGAGAGCAAGCGCATTCATCCAGCACATGGAATCAGTCGAAGAAATCAATTTTTAATTTGGCCATCAGGATGGCAAAGCCATTGGTGTACCAACGGAGCTACAGTGCTACACTTAATTACACAAAGCTGCCCCTGAGAAAGGGAAGATGGGAGGCAGAAAGAAAGAGATGGAGAGAAACTATGAGAGAGGCAGGAAGAGTGACAAAGATGAGCACATGAGGAGAGGGTGGTGTGAAACGAGCGATAGCAAGGTCACTGTCTGCGAGAGACACAGGGTGGTGGAGGTTGCAGTGGGGAGACAGATGGTGACATATACAGAAGAGAAGAGAGGAATCTGTGGAAACAAGACTTGGGGGCTGAGGAGCAGAGAGACCTGATTTCACACCCCACCTCTCTGATTAGGAGCCTAAGGAAACACACATCACCCTGTGTATGATCATAGCATGTGGGTGACTTTGAACACATGGAGGCGCACATACACAGAGAGCAAATAAAAACTTCACAGGGCTTCAGTGTCTCTTTTGATGCCTTTTTACTCTTCTTCTGCTGCGCTGTTCCTTTGGATTTCTACTGCCTGGAGGGTGCTGGCCGAGCGTATCAAAGGCATTTGACCACGGTGGCAGCGGGAAAGCCTTGCCCTGGAACATAACACGACTGATAATCCGAGATGTGCCACAGAACAAGCACTGCCTAACCCCCAACCACTCACTTTCTTTTTCTTTAGCTGCTACAGCTTTACCTGGTGCTCTCAGCTGCTCTTATTGCAGCTTTTCTCAATAGCTTTCTAGGTGTGGTTACTTTTCTGGCTCAGTTTAGTCTTGAAATCTTGACCTCAGCTGGAAATTACAAACCGTAAGGCTGCTAGAAAAACAACCTAAGGTTACGTCCACACGTACCCGGGTATTTTTGAAAACGCAGATTTTTCTATGCGTTTGCACCTTTCGTCCACACGTAAACGTCGTTTTCGGTCACTGAAAACTGAGATTTCTAAAAACGCCTGCCACGGTGGATAATTTCGAAAACTCTGTTTTTGCATTTACGTGTGGACAAGAAAAACAGAGAAAACGCAGAAAACGCAGCGTCAAAGGTGTGCGCCTTTTTTGACGTCACACTGTGCGCCACGTTATTGTTTCGGTGAAATGAATTTCTACAATACTGTTACTGTTAATTGTACTTCCTGCAGTGTTTAAATGCTTACATATACACACAGTTACTGTCCCTCCACACATACGACTCTGTTCTGCTTCTATGCCCCAGCTTTGTTTACCATTTCCCACCGAGGCTTCTAGACTTCTGATTGGCCAACATTTCTACACGGTTAGGAATATATCGCCACCTGTTGCTTTGGCATGTTCCTAGCAGCGTTTTCCTTCATTTCTGCGTTTACGTGTGGACGGGATTATTTTTTTAAAACGAAAACGGAAAATCTCCGTTTTCAAAAATAGTACGTGTGGACGTAGCCTAAGCTTAAGCTTCTGGTAAGTTCACGTCTGGGTCATGTATCTTTCTGGCCTGTCACCAAACAGATGTTCAGCTATTGAGTCTGAAATGTATTACTTTAAGTCATAATTCTAAGAGTAGAGCAAACTACACTTAAATGATTTGCTTTTCTTTCTCTCACTGGGGAAAGTTTCATTCTATCTCCAGTTTTACACTGGAGATTCAATGTAGCTTGGGGCTACAGGCAAGAAGTCCAAAAGTAAATACATAAAAAACTAACACAAGCCCCCAGATGCAAACATAGCAAGTGTACTGTGGAGTCAGATATCCAAATATCCAAAGAGTTCACGAAAGAAGGAAAGTTATTTTCTTGCTGTGCTTAACCAAACACAAACATATTACTTTAAAAAACAAAGGTGAACATGAATACCAATATCTGATGGCTACACCACTTCCCACCTGTCTGGAACTTGCTCCCTTTTCTTTGTACAATCATCTCATCATCTCTTTGTATCTCATCTCTGTCAAAAACCTTCTAGTTATCATTAAATTACCCTCCTTACGTTGTTTTCATTGTGCAGTCCAGTCAAACAGAAATACTTTTTTTGTTGCTGTCACACCTTCTCTCCCTTAGCTTTAAACAGGAGATTACACAAATTAAATGATCAAGTCTTAAAACATCTGCTCTTACTTTTCATTTCTAAAAGTTTGGTCACACTGGCTCCTTAATATCAATTTCTTTTGTTACTACTAGCTCTTACCACTATCTTTTTTAAACATTTAGACAATTTGCCTTTCTTGTGCTTTGTGTGTACACTGACTGTAAATCCAGCCTTGTCTTGATGAGACAGAGGACTGTTAAATGCCTAGGGAAGTTTAAGACCCGCAAGGGATTCTTCTGATAGCAACCCAGATAATGAAAGTGTAATTCTACAGGGATAATTAAGTTAGAGATAGGGTGATTACTGTGCGATCCATTAAAAGCGTTGGCAAAAGTAATTACTTATTCAATCAGCATGGTTTTATGAGGGAATGCGATGGCACCATGTTGCGTTGCCTCTATACAAGTCATTACATTTACAAGGGCATAGCACTTTGAGCTGTGATTGGTTCTCTTGACAGCTTGTTCAGCCATGAATTAAGACCTTGGTGAAAATAAAAGTAATTTTTATCAAAGTTGAGTTGAAATAAAAATTTTAAAAGGCAACTGTCCTCTATATAGCCATCCACAAATATGAGTGGACGTGCTACAAATTGTGATCTGTCTGTGTGTTCTGCGGTGTGGTTAGAAAGAGAGAGGCTTCAAAGGGATTCAGGAAGCTGTATGTCTGACACCTCCTACTCTCACATATGGGAGTTATAACTGCCCAGACGGATGATTCTCCAAAGAAAGTGTCAGTCAACACAAATGTGCTTCTGTAAATATGTGTGATGATACCATGCAGCAAACTGTGTCATTTGTTCTCGCTTTGTCTAAAACAATAAAAAATGCTTCTAATTCCATACTGTGGTTTGTGAGCCACCACTCATTTCATTACATTTTGCTTCCGAGGAGCCAGACTTTGTAAGACTTGAAAAATAGTTCTTCAGGCTTTTTGAAGGTTTTTCACAGTTTTTCTTTGGACATTGGCTACTATTTTCAGTCCAGTCATTTTACCTAATCAAACTGGAGAAATACAAGACAAAAGAAGAACTGGCAAGTTTAAAAAACTATCAATAGCAGACGAACAGTGTCTGAACGTCATGTCCAAAGCTTCATCAGAAATGGTCCTACGGAAAGCGTGACCAACCTGTTCTGAAGGAAGGGAGACAAGGAGAAAATGCTCAAGTACAGATGAACTGGCCTGAAAATTATTAGCAACAGGTCATTTTAAATTTTGGTTCAAATCACTATGAATATGCACAACGGAAGTGAAGAAGGATGTACAAAAGTGTACAACAGATCTCTGCAGCCATCTGCAAAACAGATGGTGGTTCTGTCATGGTTTATTTTTACATTATACATTTCAGTCAATGGTGTGGGAGATATCTCACAGCAAAGTACTGTTTGCCAAGCAATACTATCTGGAAAGTACCTGATACATAGAGTACAGCCCTTTGACCATTGATCATTGTCGAAATTTAGCAATGATTACACAATGGACTGGCCTTCCTAGTCACCAGAACTCAACATTATTCTGTCAAGACGTCACACATAATCTTGACAGTGGAACAAAAGGTAGCCAACACCCAAAGAAGACCTTGGAAAGAAAAGCATCTGGACTTTCCTTGAAGACGTTTCACCTCTCATCCGAGAAGCTTCTTCATTTCTAAGAGCAATTGGTGGAGAGTCACAGATTTTATGGGAATGTCCCCAAGAGGGTCACGGACCACATAATGATCCTCTACCTAATCTGGGACTCTCCACCAGTTGCTCTTAGAACTGAAGAAACTTTTTGGGTGAGAGGTGAAACAGCCTCAAGGAAACTCACCTACCTCGTACCAACCTCGTACCCTACTTCGTCAAAGAAAAATGCAAATTTCAGTTGGTTTGTTCATAAGAGTTTAAATATTAAGCACTTTACACTTACGTCTTTCAGGCAGCCCATGAAGTTGTTGCTGACTGGAGATCCAGGCAGGTCTGCAGTGTTTGGACTACCTCCAATGTAGAAGAAGTCATCAGAGCCCAACATAGTGTAATCTTCCTGGGTGTAACCAGTGGTGGTCAAAATACCATCAACTGAGATGGTCACCTGGCAAAAGCATGTCCCAAAAGAGACAGAAAGGAACAGATAGAAATAGAAATATAGAGCAGGAATAGACAGAAAAAAGAAAATAATAAGAAAGGAGGGAAATTAAGAGAAATGGGAGGAAAAACAAGGAAGAAATTGGATTAAACACAGACGCTTGATTGGGTTGTACCTTAAATTGTATCGCTCAGTTGGTGGTTTTTTGGTGTTGGTCAGACTGAGGGCTTTCACTTTAGAGTGCAGTTGCTAAAGGTAAACCAATGGAACGACAGTGTGCCAAATGTCTCATCACTACCAGTGGTAGAATAACTAACCTGGTTTAGCAAACTCAGTGCAAAGGCCATAATCTACAGCCTCAAGAATTAACATTTCAGTCATGAACACTAAAAACAGCTATCTAAACCACACACTATGAATTTAAAGTTACATAAGTACAAGAACTTGACCTTTAAACAAGCACCATGTTTAAAATGCCAACTGGGCTTTCCCTGAGATTGGCATAGCTACGTTGTAACACTTCATTCACAGAGCTACCAGTAAAAATGACTTCCCTTTTTAATATTTAATTGCCTCCAGTTTCATATTTTGTACAAGGCCATACATTCTTTGCTGAATTTTGATTGGTGACAGAAGCACCAGGTGGAACCCAGAATCAAACACACGGCTGCAAGCTAATGGTGTGAGATAATGTGCGAACCGAAGTGTAGAAATGATGCCTCCCATTTTTTTGACATCTCCAGGGATCTACTAAGTTTTGTATTTTTTTAATGAGATCTATTATACTCAAATCATTTTAAAGTTTTTTTTAATACTGATTCCCTCTTCTACTGTTTTGCTATTAATAGAACATCATTAAAAGAAATACAACAGCATGTGTGGGAACCACTCCTACAGTGTAAGACTAGTCCTTAAAACATGAGGTGAGAAAGCTCTTTTCATGTTACACCTGACCTTATCCCATCTTTACAAATAATACCTGAAGAGTAAATGAAAAGAAGAAATCATATATATATATATATACTAGTCTGAAACGTGAAAGCATCTCTCCTCCACAAGTTTTCAAGGAGTCATCACAAAAACCCTTGTATTTTTACATTATACTTATTACAATGAAGCAAATTGTAGTTGTTTATGAAAAATACTCAAATCTATCATTTACTTAATTGTATTTCATCACGACTGGATTTAGTATTGGTACGACAGCGATGATCATATACAAACACCCTGCCAGATCCTGATGTTTGATTCGGGAGAGACTTTTGCAGTTAGTGACCAATTTATTCTTCTAATTATCCTAAAAGAGCTGGCGTGGGCGAAAGCGAAGCACTCCAGTCTCTGATTCAACATCTGTTATTCTGCATAAACGTACAAATGCAGCACTGCTGGGAGCCACACGCACAACCATCTGGCTTTCATTACCTTTGCATACTTCAAAGTGCCAGTAGCACTACATTTCATCATTTCATCAAGGTCCAGCTTTACATTTGGGTCAGTTAATTGTCAAGTAAGATCTAGAAATGGTGCTTTCCTTTAGCATGTCCTTTAAAATATATTCAAAAGTAGTGAATTCAGTTAGCAAAAACATCAGTTATCCTCTATGAAAACATCAACTATGCCTAAATTTATTTTAAGATACAGGTCCACAACTATAGCTGTGGCAACTGTAACCAAAAAGAAACCTTAGCAACTGCACTCCAAAGATTTTATCTCCCCAGCTGAGTTCTTATCTTCTGTTTTCCTTGACATTTTTCTTTTTTTTTCCCGTACTTCCCTTTGTAAGAGGGCAACTCATTTTTATGTCTGCTGTTGCTACTTGGTGAGAAAGATGAATCACATTGGCCAGATGTATCTGGCATGATGAATCTGCAGTTCACAGTGCTGGTATGTTGGGGTCATCTTTGGAGATCTTGGATAGGGATTTCAACAGGAACACTTCATTTGCCCAAAGTGACAAGCGAGACCTTACTGGCTATAGAGAAGAAATGGGTGGGAGGGGAATTGTTACTATAGGCAATGTCAAACATGTTCCTACTACTGTGGTTGAACTATATAGCCATGGTATTACCATTTCTTCAAAAAAGTAGATTGGAAATGTCATAGGGTAGAGAAATATCCCGTAAACCTTTTAAAATAAAGGGGTTGGCAAACGTGCTGAAAAACACCAATATTGGCTATGGCTAAGCTAGGCCCATGGAAGTTTTGGGATAATATTGGGATTGTTGATGGCACATCTCAGTGAATCAGCGCACTTACTCGGATAGTGGGAAAACATCAGTGACTAGCTGCCAGACACCTATAGAGTTCCCAGCAATGTGTAAGTTCTTTCTCTTCCCCTCACTTTCATCCCAGATTGTACTCCTTAATATGTTAAAAGCTTTAAACACATGTGATTTATTCAATAAACTGTCTGAAGCAATCCTGTTATATTAGTGATTTATTGTTTGATCATAGGTTTAACTTATACAGCATTAAAAGCCCCGTGTAGACAATGTGTCGAAATACTAAAATAAGCACATTAAAGGTTGTCTGAAAAAAAACAAACGTTTTCTTTGAGGTAACTTTGTTATAATTCATAAGAGTTAGTGTTTCAACCAGGATACACACTCATTCCTTTGACAAAATTGCAAGCCCTTGCATCACTGGCCACACAGGAAGGAAGGAAGGAAGGAAGGAAGGGCTTGATGGTATCAGAGGTTGCAAGTTGAAATATGCCGCATGCGTTCCCATTTTAATTAATGTGCTATAAATGTATTTAGACTTTTCTTTGAATAAACGCCAAGTAAAATATTCCCATTCTATGAACAGTCTCTGGTTGCTTTTTCTCTCTGAGAGTTGTTTTTGAATTCAAATTAGAATGAAAAAATGTAAATTTGGACTTTTGACTGAACAAAGTGTGCAACACTTATAAGCATAAGTACTGATCAACTTAAAAAAGTAAACTAGACTCTGTGGATTGATCAGTCTATTTTTTAGACAAGCAGCTCCTTGTGCATTCAAAGTAACTGACCAACTTTTAATTGCAATAGTGCAATTAAAATTTGTCTTTATATGCAACGTTCTCATCAATTTCAAAATTATGCTGTTGTTGGCAGCATAATGTTATTTCTTCTCCTGGGGAAAAAATAGCATCCTGGGTGCACACAGCATATGGCCTGAATATTATTTGGTGTAATTGTGTGATCACAGTTTCTTTCTTGAAACAAAGCTTGATGTGAAAATTCTAGGAAGGAAGGATGACAAATATAAAACTGCATCAGATTAATTCGCACATTTCTAGCATTCTTCGCTGTTCTTTATTGTGTGAACGTCATTCTTCCGGCCTTTCTCGTGTGCCTCCAACAAGCAGCACATACAGCACATAATACACAGACTTAACTCAAGCCCCAGCTGCAGCCTTTATTGGATTCTCGGTTTTACCCAGCTGCTCGCCAGATACCTGTTTAGCCCTGTACATACAGAAAACTAAGAAGACCTTGCTAAACTCTGCTGAACTGATTGCCCCAGGTATAAAAGACACAATGAAGATGTTTAAAGCTGAATACACTATGAAGAGATTGGCACAGCTCTAGGGTTCAAATCATAAGAAGCAATCTATTTCACCCACTCGCATGCTGCTGAACTTGATTCTTTTAAGCTATTAACCTCTGCTTTCAGCCACTCTCTCATGTCTACTTGTTCCTGATAAATCAGCATCTACCAACAGACTAGTTTTTGTTTTTTATTTTTTTTTAATTGGACTTTAAATGTAGTCTATTCCAAACCAGATGTGGCTTCTATGGACATTTTGAGCATAATTCTATGCTACAGTCACAATAGGGAAAACAGTATTTGGAAACTGTGGCACAATCAAAAGTATTGCCACTATGTCCAATAAACTTCCAACTTGGATGACTTTGAAATGGTTCAAAGCTGGGGACCAGAAATGCAGCCACGGTCAGCTGTCTACAAAGTGACTTTGATCAAGATGACCATAACATGGCAATTAGACGGAATCAGTCTGCTATCAGTTTGTGATTGAATAGGGCCAAGTCACCAATCTTTTGCCATGTGCATACACAGAAATTCACATTAACTACTTACATTTAAAGAAAATAAGAAACAATGATTCAATACTCGCCCACAGAATAAAAATGAAAGTGAAAAAGAACATTAGAACGTGCCTAGACGATACTGGTTACGTACACATGGAAGTCGTACGGTTTCCATATAAGAAAAATAAATTTTCGCTTTGTATCAGTCGCCCACGATTGCTTCATGTTCTACCTAAAATTCAACAACAGCCATTATTTTGACCATCCAATCTTCATAAGGCCCATTTGTCAGAGATTTCTTTCCTTTCAGTACCATCACTCCTTACACTTATCCATGCAGGGGAACATGTTTACATAGAAATGTGTCACTTACCCTTGTTGGAACAACATCTGATTACTGTCACAGGTCTTTTAAAAAAAGGAACAATGTGTTATCTTTAGTAGTTGAAACAATATATTACACAGAAACGAATGCATTCCCACCCATGCGATGGGTTTCCATAGGTGTCTGGCAGCGAGTCAAAAGTCCTAACTGGTCGCAAGTGGAGAGAGCCCTATTTTTGAACTTCAATGTGGAGTTTTGACATGTAAACCCTGAGGTGACGAACTAACCTGTGTTAGTAAAGGCATGGGGGGAGGGTTGGGAAGCTTGGGGCGAGTGCCATTTGCGCAAGAGAGAGGGGTTTTAAACTATGCGCCGAAACGAGTTAAAAGGGTTGGAGGGTGAACAAAATCGGTTAGTATTTTTGTAAGTAAGGGGAAGTCAGACACAAAAATGGTTGTTAGTACAGTTACAACAAAGGTTTTATCCAAACAGTAGATTAGTAACAATTTAGTCATAGTGAAAAAAGTATGTGAGGATTCTTTAAAAGTCCTCTGCAATTTGATTGCTCAAACCAGATCCACATTTGGACTGAATGTGTTGTTTCAAGTGACAAGGGTTTGTTTGATTAAGAAGAAACAAAATGAATCCATACAAGCTAACAGGGTGACACACAAGCCATGCACTTAAATAAAAAAGATGACCGGAAGGATGGGCTTGGAGGAAGAATTCATTGAGACACAACACAAAAAGGTCAACTATTAAAAGAAATGTATAAAATAAACCATCTGGCAAAATGCAGCAAAATGGGCGAATTTAATCGCAGGGCATCACGACACCAGACAAATGGGAAAAGGAAAAGCAAGAGAGCTTTTAGTGTTCGGGGTTTTAGACAAGAAGGCAACATAAAAAAATGCATCAACACACGTGTACAACAAACTGACACGTGCTGGGATACAGCAGCATTTACACCCTATAAGAATGCTGATGTGAACACTTCTAGCCAATAGAATCATGCAGACATGGTGCAGGAATACAGCCACTGGATACTCAGTTTGGAGGTGGAAGTTGGAGAAAATGGGACCGGAGTAAACAATCACAGATGGAATCCACGTACATGAGAGGGTTTTTTAAAGAATAGGAAAAACTGAGAGGGGAGAGAAGATGTTCAAATTCTGGTCAAAGATAGCAGGAAATAGCTTTTCACCACTGTCCACGTCCTTCATGATATTGGACACAGAAAAAACACAAAAACATCTGCTCGTGATTGCAGTTCTCATTATGCCTCTGCTACAATTTCACTACAGCTTTTCTGATGCGAGTTGAAAATTGCTTTATCACTTTTGTCAAATTTGAGCCAAGACTCAGTGAGTCACTACCAGATACAGTGGCTTTCTGCACATGACACTTTTCTTTTCCAACTCATGGGATTTGATGGATTGGCCAGATTTATTCCTTGGGGCATCAATTCTTTATTCACCAGAAAATGAAAATCTGTCTCCCCTCGTTATTTTTCCCTTTTTTTTGTTTTAGCAAGATAACGTGTGAGGTCATTATTCATTTTAGTAAGTTAATTTTGAAGTTAAAATTATATAAGAAATAAAACAAAGTATAATAAAATAAAATAAATAAAAACAATAAGGAGAATGTGGCTAACATGTCTTATGGCCATATTGATTTTAGTAGGACAACTGATATATGTATGTATATACGTTAGCCGTGATATATACATATACATATATACTCAATGCAATCTTTGTATCAAAAAACAACAACAACAAAAAGAAGATCGAAGAGGATAGGAGTCTTTTCATGCAAGGGGTGAGGGCAGTAAAGTATAAGAAATATAAGTTAGTGTTAGTGTTAATGAGGGGTCGATCGTACACAGATTTTCCCAGTCACTTCCCTTTATGTCTGCATCGATGGGCAGACAGTTTCCTTCATTGATTGGGCAAGTCCAGTGAAAGCAAGTAAGGCTGGCTCTAGCTACACCCTGATGGCAGCATTACTGTTATGTACTAAGGCCTAATAGGAGTTAGTAAAATAAGATCTCAGTAAGGCTTTTGTCAGTCCGTCTTTGTTTACGTATTTTTAAATATAAAGGTCTACGAGTTATTTTGCCAAACTTTCCCCACTTTGCTGGTTATTCAGTGTAAAACTGTCTGATCACCCCTGCACCTGTGTTCAGGGAACTAACTGTCCATGAAAACCTTTTATTACGTGCGCACATCGTCGTGTAAGAGAGGAAGACTGTTCAGGTACAAGACTGAGAACAGCCCCAGGTTGATCATAAATCAGCCTAAGGCCACTAATGGGATCAAGCCCTCATTTGAAGCCTTCTTTACAGTGAGGGCTTTGACCGATAAATCAAGAGCTGTAAATAATCTTCATGACTCTATAAACCATAAAACGGCAAACCTAGATTACAGGGCACTCAATAACATGCCAAACGAGTCTAACTGAAATACCATAGCAAAACAGTGTCTTTAGTGGCATTTCTCTCACACTTTTTAAAATATTGGGAGAAAAATGATATAAAAAACAGAAAGTGAAAAATGTATTTTTACTTCCTTTCACTGGAATGGCCAGAGTAGGCTGCTTGAAAAGTCTGCTGTGTACGTTCACTTCAAGGGTTCTTCTTAAAAAAATACAAAATAAATTTAAAAAAGGGAATAGGGATTAACAAAATATAGTTTCTCATCAAAATTTCAGAATGCTAAATTGAGAAAATATCTTGCGTAATGATTCTTTATTTCTTCATACGGATAGTGTTTAAAAAGAAGAACAAATGAAAAGACAAAGAAAATAAACAACAACCAAAAAAATAAAAAATAAAAACTGATATAATTCCCTATATCTTTTCTTTTGAGCAGACCTCATTGGATGAAAACATTAAGTCTTAACAGGAAAGGGAAACTGGATGGCAATAAAAAGCGGTTAACATATATAAATACAGAGAGAGGGCTAAAATAAAAACAGAAAGGTGGAGTTTTTCCAGCTACCTTGGAATTGATGGAGGATTGTAGTTTCAGTAAAGCAAACAGAATAGAAAGAGGTAACGGAAAACCCAGGGCAAACCAAAGTGTAAGACAATTAGAATGATATCTACCATATAATGCAGTTTGTTTACCATAGCGTGTCCAATGCCTGCGTGCTTCAGGAGAAAACAGGGGGAGGAGAAAGAAAAAAATGACAAACCTTAAAAAAACTCAAAACATACCTAAGCCCCGAAAAAAGTGGGAAAGAAAAAAAAAACGAATCGCCTTTGATAAAATCAGGCAATTTGATTGTAAAAAGAATAGTGAAAAAGAAAATATTATTTTTTATATAGCTGTAGTAGAACATCCAAATAAAGAAATAAAGAAAGCAACTGTAAGCAACTATTTCGTTTTTAAGGGTCATTTTCAAAATAAAATTCATTAAAAAATAAAAGGTATAAAAGGATAACAGTACATTTGTTAGTATGTAAGTCGCAAGTTAATTAGAGAAAACAACAGATGGTTTACATTCCGTGAATGACACAGTGTTAGTTGTTGAAATCATAAAAGGTAAGGGAAAAGAAAATTCACCCACGAAAGTAATCAAATTGGAAGAATTCTGAACCATGTTAGTAAGAGAGACAAGAGTTAGCAAATCAACTTCCACAGAGGGGATTTGGGCAGTTTTGATGGGGAGGTTTATTTTGAAAGCGGGAGGGAATGAGGGAAAAGTACATCAGTATTAGTATTCACTCTGGCAGACTAATCTGTTCAGTGGGCTTTCTGTTGGTAGGGTGTCGTTTTTGATGACTTGAAAAGGTGCAATTATCTATTATAAGCAAAATTCCCACAAGTAGTCATTTAGGGCTGCTGTGATGTATGCAGGGGAAGACAAAAAAGAAATTACTCCATTGTAAAATAAAAAAAATCTTCAATTATGGGAAAAAATACAGTATAAGCATTTAGGAAAATGGAATTAATTCAGGATATACTTAAAAGAGTGAGAAAGGCTGAAGGATAGAGAGGAAGAGAAAGAAGGACAGAAAGGTAGCTGTGGTTCTGGTGTCTGCAACAACCTAAAAAAGATAGATGTTCGTTTAGTCATTTGAATCATTTCCACTGTAAAGAGGAAAGCTCGCAGTCCCTAAAAAATGAAATAGTGAGCATGGAATGACGCGTTAGTCCTTTCTGTACATTCAGTGTCCTTCTGTCTTTAAATGTCACGTCATTGATCTTATGAAAATTTTGCATTATTTGAGGCTTTAATTTCATGTTGTACATTAACAGAAAATTCAGTTTCTCACACCGTGCACAAAGCATTAAGACTCAACCATGCAAGTGGAGCATTAACACTTCAAAAAGGTAAATGGTGTTCTGGAATTTTTCCTCCGAACAGAGTGGACATATTGCATATTGATTTTAACATTTTAACTACTGTGAAGGATCGCAGCTGACACACACACTGGTAAAAGGAGTTTCTCTCCTTAAATCCCAGTTAGGTCATCAGATTTTACACATTTTACAACTTGCCAGAAGCAAAATGTCAAATTAAAAGAACTATATATTAAAAAAAAGCTCCAAGTAATGCTGACGAGAAATTAAAAATAATGGAAATTTCAACCATCGTTTGTATGTGAGCCTTGTATCATCTACAGCAGTGCTGTAGATGATACAAGTGTGTCTGTGTGTGGGATAGATTACTGTGTATTCATGCTATCTGTGTGGGAGCTGAATGTAAGTGGTGACCATGACGAAGGTCTTTCCCATGAGGGTAACTGGCCAAACTGAAGCTTCAAGCACACCCACTCTTTGATCTGGGGTCACAATAAAGTGCTGTCACCAGTCACCCACTGTGTCTAATGACTTCTCTTAATCCATTAATTAGGCAAAGGAATATTCAGTGGTGGGTGTAAATTTGCATATAAGCACCACAATGAACTCTCTGAACACTGTCACTGAACTTACTAAACATTATAGATATGATAGGAGGCTTTAAAAAATGGACCTGACAGAGGTTTATTTACTTGGTGACAACGACTTAAGCTTTCAAAACAGATGACCTGTGATGCAGCAAGAGAAAAGGAATTAGAACTTATTAAATGCAAAAGATAGCATTTGCCAGCTTTAAATCCCTCCCATGTACTTGATGTTTGAATGCTTAACTTATCTGTTGGAACTATCAGTTCTTCAACAGCCCTGGAATGGTTGTGAAAAGTCTGTCCTTCACAAAAATCAGATGACCTTGAAAATAATAGAAAACGGTTAAATATAGGTGGTGGAATGCTTTATGAAGAGTAGTTTTCCTGAGTAGGTCTAGGTAAAGGTTTTAAAGGGACATGTATAATAAAATTCACTTCATTATTTTGTTTGCTTTTTTTTAACATACATAAAACACTATCCACATATGTTTTTACCCCCTTGTCAGGGCGAACGTCAGCAGGGCAGCAGCTTAAAGGGAGATGCCCAGACCTTCCTCTCTCCAGCAATCACGTCTAGCTCTTCCACTAGGATGATGAGGTATTTACAAGCCATCTGAGATACATAATCTCTCTAACATATCCTGGGTTTACCCTGAGGTTTCCTCCTGCTAACCCAGGAGGCTTTTAGGAAGCATCGTAGGTACACATTTAGCCCATTTTAACTGGACCCTACTAATATGAGAGCACTTGTTTAAAAAAAAAAAACATGTTAAAAGTTTAATTAACATTTAAAGTTTAATCAATTCAAAGTGAAAAAATACAAGTCTGAAATGCATTCAAAGTAAGAAAAGTAAAAGGAAGCTTTTTCAGCTTGTCAGATATTTTTGTCCAGAGCTAACTGAACGTGCGACATTAACATAATTATAAAGTAATATTAGTACACGGGAGTAAAACTGTTTTGTAGTTGTGGTTCCGTTTTCTTCACTACTCAACGATCATTTTTTTCTTAAGCGCTCTAGTAGGTTTTCTTTGTGTGCCTGTGCTGCTCTGAGCTTTACTAGTTAAACAAAAAACATACTTGGCAAGCTAACCTGCCCAGTGTTTTCATGCAGCCTTTGAATAACACATGTTAGCTTTACATTTCCAGTTTATCAGATGCCACGGAGCAGCCCTTAGCTGTTAAAATAATCTTTCTTTTCCTCTTCTGCCCCATTTTTCCAACATCTTAATCCTGAGTAGAGTTATCTCGTACTGTTTTCTCTCCCTGGGAAATACATCATGTTTAGCTAGCAGACACACTGTGTAACAAACTGCACATATTATTTCTGTGTTTGTTAAAACCTGTTGAGCTGAGAGAAACACTGCAATTGAAATTGCCATACTATGTTCCCCGCTTTATGCTCGCTCCTTTTCATTGACGCTAGCTAGATGCTGAAATACAAGGACCTCAACTTGTAGACAAAACACAATTTTAACAGCTGAGTATAGGTCTGTAAATGATGCATACACTAAATTAGATATTTTTTGCCTCTCTTCTTTTCTTTTTTGCATACGAAAATGTTTTTTTCCTGAGGGCAGGAATGTAAATCTACCATAATGTAAAAATTATTTGCCCACTTCCTGATTTCTTTTCTTCTTGCATATTCGTCACACTTTGTCACACGAGGGGGAAAAACCTACCTGCCATATGCGAAAAAGTATTGTCCTCTAAACTGATTACCTGGTCGTGCCGTCCCTGCCAACAAGAACTGGAGTAAATTTGTCTCACTCTTCTTTGCAGAATTGCTTTAAATCAGGCACATTGGAGGGGTTTTAATCCAGATTTAATCAGACTAGGCTTCTTCAAGACTTGGTCACCAGTTTTCTGGTAGGTAGCATAATTCATGGTTCCACAAATCAAAGCAGGATGCCCAGGTTCTGAAGCAGCAAAGCAGCCCCCCACCATCACACTACCACCACCACATCTTTGTGTTACTGTACCAGTAAAATGACAACTTTATCTTCACTCAGCTCTCTCTTCACCACAATAGACCCTTACAACATCCACATCACTGCAGGTGCTGCAACACCATCTGTCACTCTCACACTCCAGTCTTCCACCACCGTGAACGAAACCATGACAACAACAATGTGGCTGCAAACCACCGCTGTACGATACATAGGTCACTGCCAGTGCAAGACAGGCTCTCCACCTTTCTCTTCTTTTCCCTGTAGATCATCAACTGCGTTAAGGTTTGAAGGTGATGGTGAATTCAAAACCAGTATGAACAGCCCAGTCTCGTGAACAGATCTGTATGCGCAGGTTTTTCCTCTTGAATCTTAAAAGGGTGGTAGGTAAAACTTTAATACTGGGACAATCAGAAACTGTGGAAACAAATGGAAAAAAAATCTATATTTTAGAACTGCAACGTCCTTTTTGACACTCTCTATATACATATAAATTAAGAACAAGGAAATGACATGTGAACTTTTTTTTCAAAAAAATGTAGAAATAACATTTTTATCCACATTAACTTATTTCCTTGCAGTCATCTGCATGTGGTCCCATTCCTTGCTCCTCCCTATCACTCACAGTAGCAGTTCACAGACTTATACTCAATGCCATTAAAAGTCACAGTTAGGAACAGAACTAACACAATGGGTGTAAATGAATTGTACATTGAACATATGTGTGGTTTTCTGGGCTAAAAATTAAAACATAAATTGTGATATTTGTGACAAAAATGGTTTATAATATGCCCACTTTAGGCCAACATGGTCAACATGCTCAGTCATGGATTATAGATTATGACTGAGGTGGTCTGATAAAGCTTAGCATGCTACTACAACCTTTCGGGGGTTTTTTTTGCTTTGGTTTACTCAATCATTGAGCAAAAGAAAGTCTACACCGGGATTTAGAGTGGTGATATGATTTAAAAATAATAATAAATGGAAAGCACAAAATTAATACACTACCAGACTAGAAGTCAAGCGTGAAAGTCGATGTGTAGAGGCAAAACCATTGTATAGACTTTTTACAGCAGGCTTGACAACCTTAAGTACTGCTAAACTAGCGTTCCACAGTCAAGATCAATCGTGCAGAAAATTAAACTTTTGTTCTACTTTTGCTCTCATGTGGCAGACAGAATGGTATGGAAACCAGTTGGTTTTTAGGTTCTCTGTCTTGATTTTCCCACTTTGTTGCGCGTTGAGACATTTTAGAAATGTTTGCAACACTGCTATACGAGAAGGCTGTCGGCGCTAGTGGCAGTGGTGATGATAGCGTTACAGAAATACCTGAGCTGTTCGGATTGCCAAATATTAAAGTCGACAAGGGATTTTGGAAAACTATAATGCAAGACTATATAATGCAAATTTGACTCTCTTACAGTGTATTTCCTCATCTACCCATCCTATTAAACTTTCAAACCCAGCATGCCTGGAGCTCCTGCTGTGACAGTCCATTGCCCTCTCTGTAATTGACCCATCTGGGAAAACAAAGACTGTGAATGCTGATATGTGCTGATGGAGCATAAATCTCCCACTCATGTAAACAACCACAGGCCCAGACAAACAACTTTGTGTTGCATCTGTCTCAAAGGGCCCCCGAATTGACGAATCATGTACTAAATCTGATACCGAAGTACGAAAGGTCTAGAAATGAGCTTGTGTTAATATAAACATGGTACCTACTGTCTGTGCTTTGTAGCGGTGCACTTTACAGGTGAAACAGTCGACATGTCTCTGTCACTGTGTGGAGAAAACCAACAGGATGCCAGCCAGAGTTAGCTGAGATGTAAAATGATGCTTTGTTGGTTGCTGATCTTTTACACACTCATCATGCTGGCCACTACTGAACTGTGGCCACCAGCGAATAAGCTGAATAAATATTTAATGACAAAGCTCTGCAAATGATCAATGGATAGCGCCGTGGAGCCAAGATTCCCAGGCCAGATAGATTTATCACTGTAACTGAGAAAGTTCTAAGACTGATGACCGTTCTCGCACAAATTTCCAATTCAAGCCTTTCAAAATACTGAATAACAATAATATTGCAATGGTCGAAATAGGTGCTGTTTGTCTTAGAATTTGAAGCCTGAATTAGTGGCTAGTGACACATGGATTTTTTTGGGGGGGGGGTGCAGCCATGACTGTGCGCATGCATTTATATACACCTTTGTGCCCAGTTGGCTGTTTGTGCGCGTGTGGTGTATCGGGCTGTCGTCACTAACACAGACACTGCAGGTGACCCTGTCATACGGCGTGCAGCTGGGCTTCGATACAAAATAGCTCTTTCAGGTACATTTGGTTCTGCATTCATTCCAATCATGTGGCATTCAGTCAAGTCTCCATCTCTCCAAGTCTGGCTCCAAGTAATGGAAACTGGCAGACAGGCTTCAGGTGCAAATATAAATGTCACTCCAATTACAGCAGAGAAAAGTCTGCAAACAAACAGCAGGAGGGTGTGTGCTTCTGCATAGCTATGTGGGTGTAGGAAAGTATAAGTGCGTGAAAATTGCAGCAGAGCAACACAGACATGGTGTAAATGGTCATAATTCTCTCTTTTCCCATCGCCGTCTTTCTTCTTTCTTTTCAGATCACATTCTCATCAAAAGAGGCAAAGTTCAAGGTCAATCCACAAGTGTGATGGCTGAGAATTTAAAATCTTCCAGTTTCAAAATCACATGTTTTTTAAAGATGTACTTTACAATGTTTCTTCGAACATCCATTCCATAAAACAAAAACACTAATTGAAGTTTCATTGGAATATTCTGAGGATGCTTTTCTTCTCCAAGTTTGTGCCACAGTTGTCGCCAGGCACAGTTCTCGAAATGCCACTCAGTCTAAGAAAATGCTCACATTCTTTTTTTTTAGACAGATGGCTCAACTAACTAAACAAAGCATTGCAATATAAGAATTTATAATAAAAGATGAAATGAATAGTTTACATTTATTTCTCCCTCTGACTCTTAAAATGCGTTTTGATCCAGTTTGTGAGCGCGCTGCTATAGCAGCTGAACATGAATATGCATGTTTTAGAGAGAGTAGCTCAAGCTGTTCATAATTGTTTATATTTCGTATGCACTTCTGAGCACCCTTCATAAGAATAAAATGTTGCAGCTAGGCTGGAGAGAACCGAGCGCATAATGAAATGAGAAAAGGGACTTTCGAGAATGAAACTGAACGGAGAAAAAACAAATTGCAACAAAGGACATCAGCTGTAAAGGTGTGAGGCTCTGCTGTTTGTCCCTGAGGATTCAAGTGAAAGGGTGTCATTTCAGAGTGAGGATTCTGCACAAATACTGAATTATAAAAAGTAGCATGGTGTTGACAACCTGGACACAAGCCGTAATAAAGACGCCAGTTTCTTCACCAATAACTGTACGACAGACTGTGACAGGATTAGACTGTATGTTATTAAAAGCTGACAGCTAAATCCAGAGCAGATAAAATCAAATTAAAATTCAGTTCAATTGTATTTTATGTACGTAGTGCCAAATCACAGCAACACATTTTACAATGTAAGCTAAAGACTACAGAGGAAACCCCAACAATCAATGACCCTCTGTGAGCAAGCATTTGGTGACAGTGGGTAGGAAAAACTTCCATTAATGGGAAGTTTAATTGCATTAAAACAATGCATTGTCCTAATATGGATGCATTTGGATGCTCACATCTCAGTTTTCCATACAGACCCATTTTGTGTCATTCAAATATGTTCACTACCAGTGTTTTATTGTTTCCTACAAGCCCCTCTCTCCTATTTCACTTCCTTTGTTCATGACTTATCATGTGTTTCACCATAATCTCTGTTTCAATCTCTTACCTGTTTCTGTCTCACCAGTGTTTTATTACCTGTTTCCACCTGTTTGAATGTGCTAATGGTGCATAGATCTGTTTTCTGATTATAGGTCTCCGAGGCAGAGGGATGAATAAACATTAAAGTGCTGGAGCAGGTAGTGACAAATGAGGCTGATGACTGAGAGTGTGTGGAAATGCAGGCTCATATGCTAATGCAGTGGAGATGTGATGCAAATGAGTTTTCTTCCCCTCTGAAATGCACTAACCCCCCCCCTTGGTATCAAACAGCTGAGCTGATGTTTTAACATGAAGTGCTTGTCATTTAGGAAATGCATAGATAGGACCTGTGCTTGAGGTGTCAACCAGCATAGGGAAAGCGACACAGTGGAGAAAAAAAGAAGTAACAACGATATTTTAAAAAAAAATAAAAAAATCCTAAATGCACATCCTCCTACATGCACATGATGACGGTACCCCCATATCTTCTCAGCATGGCTGGAACACATTAGAAATACTTAAAATGTCATTGGCAGAAAATGGAGAGCGGATTACAGGGGTGTTAGTGTGCCATTTTGTACATCAAACAAATCCACTACCCATGCTTGTCTTGAAAAGCAATTTCTATCATCACCATAAAAGTGCGTGCTGTGTGTGTTGGCATAGACGAACACTCTAAATAGCATTTTTGATTTAGCTAGAAGAGCTTCGATGATTCATTTTGCTAAAATATGTTGACATTATTGAGATAGCTGGCAATAGCATGGACACCCAGAGTTCCAGTTGCATCAGGAACCAATCAGAAACCTGTCAATCATTAAGTTAATTTGCTACTGTCATGCAACATTTTCTTTTTTCTTATTGCACTTACACGCACGGGATGAAGGCATTATGTTTCCCAAACCTTTCAACCACTTGTTTATCAATAATATCACAGCATTTAATGGCAGGACTAAGCTGAAGGAAAGGGGTTAATGCAGGACTGCAGCCAGGGATGATTCACTACCCAACAGCATGGCAGACACCGTTGCTAAGTGACAAATTGCTGGAAAGAATGGAACCGAGAGATAGAGTGAAAATGAGAGAGAGAGGGTGGGCAAGATGAGCAGGAGAGAAATTGATTGGCCCTCTCTTAGGAATTCTGGCTGAGGAAGGTTGGATGAGAGGGGAGGGTGGATGAGGGCTGGACGGATGGAGGATGAAGAAAAGGGAAGATTATTGCAGGTGATCATGCCTTACAGAAAAGGCTAAAAAACACTCTTAACAAGCCTGAGACAGATATACAAAGAGCAGGTAATGGCGGGAGTGTACTAGCATCTAGATTTGATTAAAGGGAGAGGGACAGCATTTTGACCTCTCTTTCTAGAGTGTGTATATATATATATATGTATATATATATATATATATATATATATATATATATATATATATACATACTGTAATGTCACAGTAACAGGCATTACATTTAAATGAGTGCATGGCTTTGGTATGCTACAGTACATTTAGCAATACCACATTTCAGAAGAGGTAATGCTTTCAACACAAAAAACAATGACAAAGAAGCTTTGGGATTTTCAGTCATTTTGAGCAATTCAACTGCGACTGTTTCTTTTGGAATTTAAAACCTTTCTTAGGTAGAGTGAAAGGATGTGTGTAAACATAATGTGAGCTGTGCGCATAATGTGAACGCATGCAGCTAGCACCGGTGTCTATCCGTTACGGAGGACTTGCATGCAAAATTGCCGAAGTTCAGGGTTTCATGGGGTTTGTCTGTGCACGTGTTTGTTTGTGGCACTAGTGAGTACTGTGTTTTGATCCTCCTGCATCTAGGTACACTCCTTCCCCCTGTGGAGCGTGGCTATCTCCAGTATATTATCGGAATTGTTGTAAAAAGGCTCAGAGAGGCTGCATTTAGCAGCGAGCTTGTTTGTACCTTCCATACTATGGCAGTGTATTCTCTCTTTCTGCTGGAAAGACAATGCTAAGTTTTCCTTGATTTGTGCCTTATTTGAGGTTACTTAATTGTTTCTTTGTTTCTGGTAAGAACCCAAAGGGTTTGCTGCTGCACATAGTGGCTTTGGGGCTACATTTTGTAACTAAATCCCCTTGAAAAATAATTATAATTGCATTTTCTCTCATTTGATAATAGCTGTGATTCCATTGTTTCTAAGCTAACTATAACTTTTTTTTAAATTCAAAGATAGCACTTCATATAGCACTTTTTTTTAAAAAAGGAAAGAAATCTGCCCAGTCGTTTCATTGCATTCTGAAGGATGTGAAGCAGTGCACAACGCCTGCTGTACTGTATGTGTGAAAGATTGGAATTCAACATGACCTTTGCTTAACTCGACCCTCGTACAGATCAAAGCCCTTCAGCTCAAGATGAACTCTGGGTCAGCCGTTGAACATCAGACCTATACACTAAGCACTAGAACATAAAAAATTGTTTGATCCCTTCATTAATTCTATAGCTGCTTTGTTGCAGTTATATGGTGAGGTGCACGGATGGGAAACTTGAACATCAAGGCTGACGGAAAGGGAGAGTCATATTCTGTCCTAGCTAAAGAGAATAGGACAGATGATGTCGGAGGTGAGAGAGGAAAAGGGAGGAAAGGGTGACAGTGACACAATAAGGAAAATGGGATAGCAAAAAAAACGAGATATTGAGTTCAAAGGTCTCCCACTCTCTCTAGGCGCTGGATAAGATACAGACCCAGTTCTGGGACTCAATGGATGTTGAATCTTTTGATTGTAAAGTCACATTGGGGAATTAAAAGAACGCTTTCCTCTGTTCTTGTGTTTGTACTACAGAACAAACCATTGTCTCCCCCTTTTGTGCCCCCCCCCCCCTCCCCCGGCCATCGCTGCACTTCATTCCCCACTCTCTGTTGTGCACAAAACTGCTCTTTCACTCTCCCACAAGCAAAAAATACAGCAATACAAGTGTTTATTTCCTTCCTTCTGTCAGCATGTGTCTCATATTTCCTCTGATGGCCTGTGGGACCCAAATGCCTGTTAAGCATTACAGTATGTGGGCCATTTTGATCATTCAAGTAATCGTCAACACAGAAAGTTTGCCCTCCAACAATAAAAATAAGTATACTAAGCGATGCCCGTCCAACATATTCCCTGGAACTGCATCATAGTTTTCTTAACAAATCACAGAATGGGTGCATATGTGTGGTAGATGATGGAAACATGCACTTACCACCAAGTGCCAGGGGCCTGCTAAGGAAAAATGCTTACATGCTTGCATACACTGGGCTTCCACTTAATCCTTTGTCCTTCATTTATCATGCGTGAACAAAACAGACATCATACACTTACAGCTGATGCTTGACACTGCTTTTTTTGTTTAACTTTTAAATCTATGGGGATAATGCTCATGCAAGTAAACAGCTGTCGGAGCTTTCTGTTCAGCGTTAACCTGTCCTGTTTCTGTGCTATAAAAAAAGCAATCAAATAAAGACATAGCCAATCACAAGCCCTGGATTTTCTACTGTTGCTCTGTAAAACACACAGACTGTTTTGCCAATTGTAACTCTAATTTCCATACTTTTTCTTAGGCTTCGAATCTGAACTACATTCTCCTTCAGTGACCAATAAAAGACAGATTCCCACTTCAGGAGTGTATGTGTCCAGTAAAAGACAGAGAATCATATGTACTGTCACCCAAGCTTCCTCTGGGATCCCTCCAGACTCCTCTGAGCAGAAATGGGAACACTGGAGCAGCTTTCATGATGGCAGTTTGCACCACTTTCTGGGTAATGTAAGGAACGAGGAGAAAGAAACAATCATTTAGAAGTAAATGGCAAGCACCTATTATGTCTGCAGGGCTTCTGGGAAACTCGTACAAGGAATTGAAAAGATCTGAAAATCAATGCTCACTGACCATATGGTACAGTGGAAATGAGCGGTTTTATTTAAAATTGGATGCATTAGGAGAGAGAGAGGCCTAAACTGCGGACTAGTGTCAGTGCGCCCCAGGGTGGCTGTGGCTACAATGTAGCTTACCATCACCAGTGTGTGAATGTGTGCGTGAATGGGTGGATGACTGGATATGTAAAGCGCTTTGGGGTCCTTAGGGACTAGAAAAGCGCTATATAAATACAGGCCATTTACCATTTAGTGTGGCATTGCAAACTTAATATTTGACCCATTTTTTTCAGTTCTCAGTTCTTTTTTGGTGCTGTGTGTGATATATTTAGAATTTTCTAGGACACCTTGACATGAGTGTTTCCATCGTTGTCTTTTTTTTTCTGCTGTGTGTTTGGAATCCCACAGGAGAGAACTGTCACCAGAAATCCAGGATGGTAAGCAACCATGCAGAGGGAGGGGGAGGGATGCCTTGCTAGTTGTTTAAACCAAAGTGTAAGTGAATAGTGTATGTATGAGTGAGCATGTTTGTGTATTGAGTTTAGAGATTTGCACTGATGAAAGGTCAAGATGAGTGCACTCACCTGTCTGTCAAATATACACCACTAGGATTAGACTACCCTCGCTTCACAGATGCTTGCAGTACTGTCGGTTACCACCAAGGGGAGCTCTGAAGCTGTGATCGCTTGTTAGGCATATAGTATACCCATTTCTCCCCATCCCTCCCCTTTCTCTTCTCTCTCTTGGCAGCAAGTCCCTATCACCTCACCTAATTCTGTCTGCTTCATTTTATCCTGCACAAAGCTGACAAATTCATAGGTTTTGTGGAGAAAGACAGCAAATATACACATGCAGAGGGAGAGGGAGAGTCAGAGAGACGGCCGGGCTTGTAAGAGCTCACAGGCTTTACTTATTTTGGAGCTTGTTGATGCAGACGTAGATATGCATGACGTTGCAAGAGACGTTAGAACAGTAGACGCATAATGGATGAGACTTTGAACACCACTGGTTCAGTACGATGACCTTAGCTAGTATTTGGTAGCTTGGTGGCTATATTTTAATATATCATGTTAGCTTCAATAGGCAGCAGAAGACAATGGTTTCAATTGTGTAAGTGACTGTTCACATTTTCAGTTGCATTTAAGGAACAGATAATATAATTTAAATAACTTAATTTATGTAAAGGTCACCAAATGTGCACATGCTGATGAACCAGTCTCTACAATTCTTATTTAATAGTAATCACACACGTGGTGTTATGTGCAGGGAATTTTAAGTAGTATTAGGTGAGTAGGATCAAATGAGTATAACATTCACCTTAATCCTCATATACTCAGACAACTGTTTTATATTTGTATACAATTATTACATCCATAAACGTATTTACAGGATGACGTCTTTTTCAGGGAAGGCCTTGTGCATTTCAGGCATGAAATGCTAAACCGCATACTGCATCTATTACAACAACATGGCTTCACTGTAGTAGAGTGCTGAACTGGCCTTCAGGACCTTTTATCAATTGAAAACATTTGAGGCATCAAAACTACAATAAAGAACACCCATGGCACTTTTCCAAAAATGTTTTGAGGTGAGTGCCTTCAACTTCAAAATGACCCAGTGCCTTTTTCTAATAGTTTTTTTTTCTAGTTTCTTTTCGTTCAGTTTTCTTTTTTGAATAAAATATGTGTTTATGAGATTTGCAAATCATTGTATTCTGTTTTACGTACATTTTACACAGTGTCCCAGCTGTTTTGGAATTGGGATTGTAGTCCAACTTATTAAACTGTAAGTAAAATTTATAAAAGAAAATTATTGACTTCATTATTTGAGCTTAAATTGGCCAACTGTTGATAGACTATGGTAAAAACTTTGGTCATTTCTGACTAAATTTCAAAATTGAATGCACTGAATAGGACTGTAAGAACATCTGATGCCACACGCCACTGTATTCTACACGGAAACATGTCCGCAGTCATTGATCTGCTGGGTCAGAGGTGGTCAGTGTCACTGATATCTTTGTTTAAGTGTCATGGGAAGTGTCCAGTGTAAACGTAGAGCTCTTCAACATTAGGAGTGCCTGTTAAGTCAATTACAAAGATCCACTGGGGATTCAGTCTGGACTGTCAGTCAATAGAGACTGCCTCGAGAACATGATGTGGGTGGTTAGTTTTTATACATTAAAGATGTGTAGAACTTTACATAACAGAAGAAAACTAGATATTTATTACTCAGTATTTAAGAAAAAAATCTGAAAAGTTTTGTGTCAAGATTTCTCCACCAAGTTATAGAAATAAAACAATGTACGTTCTCATAGAATATCTAGTTCATTAGACATGCTTACTAGTTTCAAGACCCAGATATATTAAATATGTTATGAGGCTATCTTGACTGACTATAACTCAATGTTTTTTTTCCAATCAAGAAAAGATTCTCATAGTCAGCCGACTTGCCAGTGCGCAGCTTGAGCCCGTTGCGCTGCAGTGCTGCTCTGGATGGGCGTCATGAACAGGAGTAGACAGTGTATACAGTTGTAATCAGAGGTTACCATACACCCATAAAGCTAATTAGCCTGTATTTATACTTTTGATCATGTGTGGATTAGAAAAAAAGAAAAATGTACGTATTCCACACGGGAAAAAGACCAGCTCAAAGAAATCATTAACAGCCAAAACTGATCATGACATTCATGCCCATAATGAGGCATGAATGTCTAGGCATACCATACAAACCTCCAGACAGACAATAATGCTGTCAGTGTAGCAAGTGCGTATGTGTATGGCATATGTCATATTTACCTAATGATCATTATGGTGCAGTAGGTGGTAGGTGGATTGGCTCATGCTGTAAATTTTTAAACTTGTGTTGGCTTTCCAAACTCATTACATTAGTCTCGCTCTGCTGATTACACATTTGTCCGTACATGTGTGCATTTCTGAGCCAGGGTGTCTAAATGGAGCCTGTGTGTTTCTGAGTGTGTGATCCTTTGCCTTTATCCTAAGGCAAGTACAGCATATGCTAATAAAAGATCAGCTTTACAAATGTCAGACTAACTTACCGCACTGAAATGTCCAAGAACATTACTGCAATACGACTCAAATTGCAGTGTGGTTAGCATAAAAAAATTCCCTATAATTTAACAGCACTTATTCCACATTAAGAATCACTTTGCTGTCATGCTTTTTGTACAACAAGAAGTTCTCCACTGTCTAGAAGTGGCTTAATACTACTGACTGCTTTTCACAGATATTTTTGAAGACAAACATAAAGAAGCTGATGCACCATCTTTGTGTTAATGTATTCAGGCTAGGCTTTTTTGCATCCAGACTGCTTACAATGCCCATTATTAGTTCTGACAAGCCATTTATTCCAATTACAATTCCTCCCAAAAATGTGAAGAAGTAAGCACGGCAGGTGTAAGTGAAATTGATTGTATCTTGCTGCTGGTATCTGCACCTGCCAATTGATGACTTGCTGCATCCAGAGGGTCCAGTATTCAGAGAGTTCACTGTCGATGCATGTCCTTTGTGCTTTCTAGCATACACAGACCCACGGTATGTCACAGAGATTACACACAAACCTGTGTTCTTTTGTTTTCCATTAGCTACCATTAAAGGTTTGCAAAGATGTGTTAGGTAATTTGTTCAGAAAGGTCTTAAGAGCATTGTCACCTTTGATAAATTGTGGTGCATTCCATTTGTGTACCTGAGTAAATTATGTGCATACATACTAAGCAGAGCACTTCTCCTCCTGGTTCATTAATAAGAACATTGCATAAATCTTTGGATTTCTTTGATTTCATGCATGTTAACTATAATGTTATCTGTCACATGTTTTTCGTATCTTTTGCCTTTGCATGACAGGGGCATGAAGATGACATGTATCATTGGTCGCCTGGTTCATCTTTGAAACAAAAAGCATTAAAATAGTAATAGAAAATAGAAAAGGTCCTCCTGTTCAACTTGACCCTGCAAAAAAGAAACTTCTGTTATGACAGAAAGGAAGAAAAACAAGCAAGAGAGGAGAAGGGTAAGACAACGACTCAACGTATTCTCCATATGCTGAGAGAAAAAAGACAATGATTCAAAGATAGCGTGTGTGGCAAACAGATGCACAATCCTGACTGCTGCGGCCTCGGATGATGCAGACAGTGTTTACCTGGCGCAGGTTGCGGGTGACGCGCACATCATGCCAGGCGTTGTCATTGAACTTGCCGTTGACAGGCTCCACCAGAGCCTCAAAGGCCCCCGAGCCCAGGTTGATGACTAGCCAAACCGCGCCGCTCTTCAAGGAAAGATTTACATAGTCGGCCGACTTGCCAGTGTGCAGCATGAGCCCGTTGCGCTGCAGCGTTCGGAAGGAAAGCGTGATCTCGTCGGTGCTGCTCTGGATGGGTGTCATGGACAGGTCGTAGCAGAAGAACTCGTTGCCCTTGAAGGTGGCTACTGACTCTTCCTTGCCTGGAAAAAATAAAGTGGGGGTAAGGGGGAAAGAGAGGTAGGTCTGTAAGTAAAAGGACATTTCTGTTCAGGAGTTAAAGCTTTGAAATTAGCAGCATGTGTGTATTCAAATATCAGTCATTCTATTATTAGTTTACTTTTTATGTGGGGAAAAAACAGACATCAGAGGGTTAATTTAAAAGATGGCGCTTTGCAATATGAAGCTAGAAATGACAAATTAACAAATGAATATCCTAAATATCTATTAAGATGATCTAAAATATAACACTAAACACAACATTTTTGCTCTTTTAATTTATATTAACAGCGCAAGAATCACAGAATATCTAAAAAGCTTCTGTCATGTGAGATGTGTCCAGTACAAAGGCAACATCAGCATGGTTATTTTGTTAGCTTCATTTTTTATTTTATTTCTTTTGCTGTAGGACTTTTATACATCGAAAATGTATAATGTACCAATGTAAAGATTGGTACATCAAATCTGCTCATTCCACACAAGTTGAAGCGGAGACTTGGTGAGGCTGCGGCTTGCTGCTGGTCATCTTGACACGGTGATGTAATTTGGATGCACTGGTGTGTTCATTTACTCCAGAAGGTTAAAAGCATTGTGAGGTTATATAGCCCATTTGGAGATGCAACTGATTTGATAAGGTTACTAATTTTAGTAGAACATTGATAGTTGCTGTCACTCTTATACCCCCAACAAACGTTTTAAACATGGAAGCTTTGCAGATCAAAAACAATATTTGCTCATAAATTGAATCCCACAAACAAGTAACGTCAGTGCAGACCGATGCATCTGCACTACAACACAGCGGCACGACAGCATCTTGTGTAAAATAGGATTCCTTTCATCAGAGCAAGGCAAACATCTGGGTTACAATTAGATACAAAGATGTGTTTGAATTACAGCAAAACAGAGAAACATGAAAGCAGAGACTAGACAAAGTGAAACTGAAGAACACTTTTTTAAAGAGAGAAGGAAGGGGAGGAAAAAAGGTGTTGACAACTTTGCTAACGCCTGCCAGTCTGTCTGTAGCACATGGCCTCCTTCCACTACATTGAGCTTTATTCACACACTACCAGTCAAAACAGACAGTTTGTACAATGGACATATGTCAAACAGCAGCCTAACAGCAGCCAGGGAGGACACTGTGTGCATCTGTCAAGAAATGAACAAACACTTGCAGCTGTCACAACAGAAAAAACGCAGCAAGAACACAGAGAACAGTGACACCTCCGTCACTTGAGTCATGACGTGGACGCTGGATTCACTGAGCAGGAGAAATAGTAACATCTGGCTCGCCGTACTGTTTCTTCTGACTTGCAATCTACTTATTTACTCCTTTTACATTTTATATCTAATATTTTAATTGAACCATTTTCTGTCGCCCCAAATCTCATTACTCTTATAAAGAGCAATAACCTCATTTCCTGGCTGGATCAACTCTGTGTCATTTTAATTTGGGAATAATAGCAATTCAGCTGCTTGGCAAAAGAAAGAAAAGAGTATAAACAGACAACATCACCGACAACAGCATGAGCTCAAGTTTAAAAGAACTCTTGCTCGCTCTGCACTTACACAAATCAACTAGTTTCCTGACATGAGCTGTGATCTGAAGTGACACTCTGCTTCCTATGTTCATTTGCCCTTCTACACTTCTGTTTCCCCGAGGACGCCGGTCTGAAGAATCAGCCTTGAGTAATGAGGTTTAGGGAGGGGGAGAGGGCAAAGTCAAACTGCCAAGAGGACCCTGTATGGGTGGATCATCAAATCTAGTTTATCCTGAAGTTCCATTACACACGGAAAAAGAAAAAAAGAATCACTTCAAGACCTTGGTGCATTTCCCTGAGGAGAAGGGATGGGCTGGCCAGAAGGGGCGGCCAACCCATTGGCGGACAGATTGAAAGGCCAGATCACATGAGCAGGTGAGAGAGGAAAAGCGTGTGGTGGAAGGGTGGGCCGGGGAATAATAGCATGTCGATTTGATGCTCAAGTGCCCTATATCACCAAAGATTTTTCAGTGTCAGGCAGCACACGTAAGGAAAAAAGCACATTACATCATGTGGATGAGGAACAAGTGATGGATGGATGACACGAGCAAAGGAAAGGAGATCTTTAAAGAGTGCCGTGTTAAGTGACATACTAACAGCTATACTTCGGGAACATTAAGGAAGATGATAGCGCTCACTTTGAGACAAAACACAGCCACATAATATGGGTGGATGCACTCACATAAAAGAAAACATTTCAGGAGTGACAAAAAAAAAGAGGAAGTGAGGGACAAATAGCATCCAGACAGAGACAGCTACTTAAAAGAGCATTTTGGCTGAAATCGAAATTTAGAGCAATCTCAACTGAAGTGTGAATTGTCATAAAAAAAAGGCATCAAGAGCGGAGAGAAGGAGATGGAGGGGACAAACGACACACAAAAGCAAATCCCCCCAAGAGCAGCATCCTAGCGGTGCCTGTGTTGCTGATGTAGGAGGAATAAAAGCGTAGCAAATGGACCACAGCAACCATTTTCAATTATGTACTAAGTTGGACCACCTCCCATACTATGGGCTGTTAACGGTAAGCAACAAACAGCTTGTCCGTGCTTCCATGAGCTCAGTGAGACTGAGCTCCATGCAATGCAGAGACAAACAACAAAAAAACTTTCTTTTGTTTATGTCTGTTTAATGAACAGAAGGCTGAGGGGAGGAGATAAGGCTGGAGAGTGACAGGAGAGGACAAATGGGTGGGTGGATTTTCACTGTAACACCAGACAGTTTGGTCATGATGCCAACAATGCCCTTCAGCAAATTATGTAAAGGTTAACACAGTCATATGATTTTTGGATAAGAATTTGGAGCCAGAAGTAGAAGCAAAAAAAGAAACAAAACAGCATCATTAGCAAGTCAGTAACACACTGCAGTGCTATCAGGGATCCACTGATCCTTCTCATGTTAGCCAGCTTAAGTCATTTCCAGTATCCTTTGTATACTCTGGGTGATCTTCCTACACACTGCGGAGCACTGGAAAAGCTCTCCTGCCGGTTCCCAGGAGTGACACGATCGCTTCAATCTAGGCACAAAACCTAATATAAAGAATGACTTTTCTCTGAGACCACTCCAGCGCCTGTGAATATGAGCTTGTTCCTATGCATCTGTTTTTCATTTTACATCTACATCTCTATCTCGTCCTCCAGTTCCCATGGTAGCGCTCTTGCGCACATACACACTTGAAGTGTACGCGTTTCACTCTGATCAAATCTTTTGCAGTAAAGCCCAAGAGTAGACTCTAGCCAGAGGAAAGAGGAGACGCAGAAGCATGCAGAAGAGACTAAAGTGCTGTCAAGGTCTCAATTAACCTCACAGAAGCCCTTACTACATTACAGAAATGACTTATTTGAAATTTATCCACCCATAAGAACATCTTTTTTTTTTGTCAATTAAATGTTGAGTTCCTCTGATATTTGATTTTATAACATGTGTTAAATACACCTTTGGTGCTAGTTTTTTTAGGGGCCAAAGTGATACACTCATTCCAACTATGCAGAGCAATCCATCCAACAGTTGCCTCATGAATACGCAGATTTATTGTGCGTATCATCTGTCTTTATGTACAAATGCAACTTCAGTGGCCTTTCCTGGTGTTCAGGTTGTTATATCCAATGGAAAGAAGCACCACTGGAAGCTTGGTGGTTTCAAACATTAAATAATGCAAGTATATAAGATGTGCAAAGCAAATTCAAACTCAGACTTGATAAAAATATGACGTTCAGAAGTATCATACCACCTCTTTTTCCCCAAGCTCTCCTGAAAATAGTATTAAAAAAAGTATTAAAACACATTAAAAAATTACTTTTTTCCCACATAACTTTACACCTCGCAGAAAAATGGACACGCTAACCTCAACTCCCACTTACTAGCTCTGTCACAATCAAACCACCATCAACGCAGCAGCAGTTAAGCACTTTGCAGCAGACACTGTGTCAAGCAGTTTGTTTACTGCGCTATGTGGCCTTCTGTGTTCTTTGAGGATGTGCGCTTTATTTATGTGAACTGAAGGGTGAGGAGGGAAACAGGAAGACGATGGAATCCCAGCCAGAGAGGAATCAACGGCATTGTCTTAGCCTATCGCACACTTCGACCTACACACCCACATTCAGTACCACACATGCAGTCTTAACAGTACAGCTACCGTGTCACTTAAGTGCTACTTTATAAGCATCGGGGTATGATTAAATGAATATGCCCGCCTGTCATACCAAAGTGTTTCAAAAATTTGTCCTTGCTGGAAAAATAGGGTATCCTAAATTGTGATAAAATGTCATACGCAAATACAATCTGCGTTTGTCAGTGCTGGACCCAAAAGCGCCGTTTTAAGCTAACCATTGCTGGCTTTTACAGTAATAAAAGCACAGAGCAGCATGTGTTTTTAAATTGGATTCAGCTCAGACAGAGAGAGAGCAGGTTTAATAAGATGAGCTGCATGACTAGCTTCATCCAAACTTGTGCAGAGCATTAGTCAACGCATAATGAACCTTAACATACTGCTTTTTTGGCCGATTGGATTACATATCGGAAGTGATTACGTAGTTTTAGGGGAATTAGCAAAGAGAGAACGGAATAAGACGAGACAAAAAAAAAAATAAACGCCCGCGCATGTGTGCATGCAAAACCATTCAAAATCTCGATGACCACACGCTGGCAAATCTGCTCGTCACATCACATTACCTCACTGCTCTTGCACAGACGCACACGCCATGTGCATATGAAGTCACCCTCTATTAGTTTTCGATGAGTGCCATCCACCCTGCAGAGAGAGTATCCGACAGCTTTGGAGAAACGATTCGGCAGCAAGATGAGAGAGAGCAGTGGGAAATGTAAGGGGCATATGAAAGCTTTGATGCTGCTTCATGAATCCAATAGGCCTGCTGGGTCCACAGACAGCGGCTAGTCTCCTAAGCTAGCTGTAAGGAAGACAAGGCCTGTGAAGTGCTGAAGAAAACATTTGTTTGGCTATTAAACATTTGGCCAGTTTTAAAGAACCTGCTTATGCTCAAATGCTCATGAAATCTGCACCTCATAAGCAAACAGACATATGAGCACACCAATTCCCAAGGCAGCGATAAAGAAGCAGTGCCTACGCATCATCACGCTTATACTCATAACATGTATTCCACAAATTAAAATTGGAATTTTAGAGAGCTAAAAGATAGAGTACACTGACAGGAGAAGGAGGGTTATGCTGATTTTTAAAAGAGGGGTGAGTTCCAGGGTCAGAAGGTCAGGTGCAGGGAAACGCTCAAATCTCTGTGATCCCTACACGTTTTAGGTTTCATTTGAACAGCTGTCCTTAAATAAAACTATCAGCATTCTAAGCTCAGACCAAAGCTAATGAATTACTCTGACTGTTTAAAAGCATGTTTCTAAAACCAGCCATGTACTGGCACTTCGTTGTGGCCTCGTGGGATAACAAAAATAGCAGCATGTCAACAGAAATGTGTGCATTTTTGGTTAGATATGGGTATGTATTTGCAGATTCTCTTGTTTTTGCACACTTGATAATGAAATGCACAACACTTTCTTCCTTAAATTCTAGCACAGGGCTCATCCTTAAATGCTACAAGCCTACCTCTTGTGTGGTCGTGATACAGCCTGTGGTTAGTAAGCCAAATTGGCAATTTGTGAATGCAGTTATGGATCTCTCCAGTCTCTTGCTGAGGCTGAAATACTGAGACATTGTTCCCTCCACCAATCCTTTTCACTCTACTTTCTCTGCACAGATAGTGATTACTGTATGTATCGATCCATGAACTGATTGCAATCCTGTAATGAAGGGACTATAATTTGGTGTCTTTGCAGCCTGTTGGCTGCAGGCCAAGGCTCTTTGTTTGGTCCTTCCTTTCCCGCAAGATGCTCATTGAGCCATAGTGAATGTGCTATTATGTCATTCACAGTGTTCCTTTTGCTCAGATGGATGCTGCTAAAAAACCCACGAGTGTCACTATTGAATTGCGCACACTGAGGTAATAAAAGAGAACAAAAAGGCATTTAAGTTATTCTTAGCTTTTGTGTTTACCTCTTGAGCTCTACAAACACAAAATATTTATCCAGCTGTCAGTGATAGTGCCACAAAATTGGTGGAGATAACACAGGTGGATAAAGAGCTACAGGACTTGGAGATAGCATGTATTTATCTAGTCTTTAAATCATCGGCTGTAGTAAGAATTCCTCCAGAGAAGTTATAGACAATATATCTGAAAATAAGACTGGCCAGCTGAAAGAAAGTGTAATCCCCAAATGCAGTCATTCAGATGGCGTATTTTTGTTATGTTTTGTACTTTCAAATGTACTTTCATGATCATGATGTTACTCTTTTTGTCTTGTTCTTTTGTTTTGTTTTTTCTACAAGACATTCATTCATTTATTCAGCCCATGATTTAGCACCTAGTCAACACACACTGGCATAAAAACAATGCACTGGATTTTTTTAAATTTTAATAAAGCTTCAGGTCAGATTTGGAGCAGGCAAGGTTCGTTGTAATTTAATTTCTTCATGTCATTACTTTGGTGGTATTTGAAGGGCACTAAAGGGCTATTGTAAGAATACAATAAAGAATTATTTGCACACTAATTCTCACCTTCACTTCGAGACTGCTTCTGTGCGTTGGGTCAGAATTGTCTGTTAAGTACTGTCACTGTCACTGCTGCAAGTTTTTATTGAACCTTTCCATGAGACAGTTCTGCCTGCCCTCTATTCGTCTTGATGCTAATTGAAGATAGAGAAAGTAATGGGGGTAAAATGGTTGACTTTGATTGTCTGTCACCTTGGAAACAACCTATTTTGTAACATCAGACATAGTGGCAGCAAGCTCAAGACGCCCCTACACTTCTTCTGATTTGCACTTTTTCCTTCTTTCTGCATATTCATTTTCCCACTGTGGGTATGTGGCAGGTGACCATTATCACAGTGGAAAGCTGCTTAGTCTCTGGGCTCAAAGTAGACAGAAAGAAAATGTCAAGTAAACTGACACTAACAACAGGCCTGTGTGGTCCTGAATGGCAGGCCCCTTAGCCAACAGGGAGATGGCTAAGGGGCCTGCAAGACCGGCTAAGTGCATAATAAGCCCTATTAGCTGGAGCCACAAAATACACTCAACTTGAGCTGTCTCAGCCCCCTCATTGTCATGTTGCACTAACCGCACATCTTGTGAAATATATGCTGAAAATAGTACAAAAGAAACAGGGAATGATTTGGATGACTTGGTGTCTGTGCATTCAAAAACAATTGAAATGTAAAGAAATGTTTTCGGTTTTGTCGTGTTTTGTTGTGTTTTGCACCTCAGTGCCACCGTACATATGACTTATTTCCAAGTTAAATTAGCTGTACACTTTTCCCAGTGGAGAAAGATGACTCACCATTCTCTACTGACCACATTCTTTTGCCACAGCAAACACGTAACCAGCCATGTGAACGTCCAACGCATACTTTTTCTTATTATTTGAAATTTATTATTTTTTTATACGTTTCTTCCTCCAGTGGCTCCAGTGAAGACTGGCTAAGCTCAGGTACTTGACTGCATATTAAAAGACAGGTCAACAAGTACCACATAACTCAAGTCGCTCTCTGTTTTATTAACATATAAACTGACTGCCTAAAGATAAACATACATCAACTTTAATGAACTGCACTGTGGCATATTATATCACAAATTACTGTCGATAAAGGAGAGAATAAATGAAAAACAATGTGGTGTTCACTTGGAATGGTGCCTGGTGTTGTTTTATGTGGGTTCTTTTAATTGTATGAGAATCCTTGGCAAATTGCCTGAAAAATTATTCATTGTTAATTGCTTTACTTAATATGTTAATGCCATCAACAGCAGCAGAGTGAAAGAGTTCAGGATACGTGTGCCCAACGTTATATTAAAGTGAAAGTGTGCTGCAGCGCTGTGCTAGGATTTCTTTGTAAAATTACTATAGACATTTATTTCAGTACGCATCTTTATATCGTGGTATTTATTTATTTTTCGTAAAGTGACAGTACTTTTGCTGCAGTACAATTTTGGCTTATTTTGTCTACTTATAAGGGTCTGCTTTGAACCTTTGTTCACGCTGGAAAATAATAAATGAAGAGGACGAAGTTGCAAAGGGTAAGAATGACAGCTTAGGGGAGAAAAGACACACAAAGAAACAGCCTTACTGCAGGGTCAAATTACAGTAAATGCCAGTGTTGAGAGAGGCAATAAGTAATGTCATCATGTTGAAGCGTAATGCATCCAGTCAGCTGAGAAACAGTTTTAATGAGCGAAACTTGTTGCTAAAGGCGCTTGACCTCATGATCCCTGTATCAAAAAATGGTGTAGCTGCCCAGAGGAGCGGGAAGACGTGGCTTTTTGCAGATAAACACAGACTCTGCTGTGAAACAAGGAAAATTAGGGACTGGCAATGCGTACCTGACAAACAATTCTAACAAAGTTGGAATTCATCTAACAAACCTGTCCTGCCCATTATTGTTTCTGTCATGCTATGATGGAAGAAAGACAATTAAATCTATAATGAGAAGAAAGCACACTAGAAGACCTTGAGTCTTTGAAAACAAAGATGGCAACTTGTAGCTTAATTTCAGCTTTCAGAAAAGAGAAAATGAAACATGAAATTAGAACCAAACAAACTTGCACTATAAAAAAAAATCACTGGTCACTGTAAAGGTTGAGGATAGTAGCACATCTTTTGTATTTAAATAATTTGCAATGGTTGATCTTAAATCAAACAATCAAGATGCAAGTGAAGTGCAGACTTTAAGCTTGATGGAACTACACACTGTTAAGCATTAGTAAGACATGCATGCACGATGCAAACATAACTCACTTAATGTGTACAGAATACTGAAATGTAAGTCCAGTCGCGACATTTCCGCAATTGTAAATATTCCACAGCTAACTGTTAGTGATAGCCAAGGCAAAAACAGCAAGTGCTGACCAAAATGCTTAACATTAAGGACATAATACAAATAAAACATAAATACCATATTAAAAAATATTATAATACAGTGGAAATGACTGGGAACAACAGCAACTCCACAAAGTGGAGTCAATCTCAACACACTTCAAAACTTCATGTGACCGTCAGATTAGCTCAAGAACATGGAATGGGTTTCCACGGCCACTCATCACCAAGCACAATGGAAAGTGAGGGATACAGTGGTGTAAGTCACATCACGACTGGACAGCACACCAAGAAACTTTAACAATTTCATGCTCCCAACTTAGTGGGAACGGTTTGGGGATGGCTCCTTCCTGTTTCAACATGACTGTCCACCAGGGCACAAAGCAAGGTCTATAAAGACATGGATGAGGGAGTATCTCACCTAACAAATGCGCTTCTCCATGAATGATCAACAAATTCATAAAAACCCACCTAAACCTTGTGAAAAGCCTTCCCAGAAGAGCTGAAGCTGTTATAGCTGCAGAATTTAGCCCAACATCATAAAGGTAGCTAGCTAAAGTTTTTTATTATCATCAGAAACAAACGGGTGTAAACACTACAAAAAAGTGTGCATCAGCTTCCAGCTGGAAAATCTGTGATACCGTGAACTATTAACAGCTCTTAAATAGCTTGTTTGTACTTGATGTAATGCTTTATAAAGAAATAGTTTTGTCATTAAGCATGTTATATATGAGCTTACATGCTAAGGAGGAGTAATGCGTATAATTGATAAATTAAGTCTAAATTGATATCTTACTAATGCCTAATAGTGTTTGGTTTTAGGGGGCTGAGAAAGCCCTAGGCAGCAGCAGACTCATGTGCCTCAGGAGACCTGCATAGTAGCCAGTGGGTAAGTGACAGAGAGCTGAAGCCAACAGGCATCTGTCATGCGTCACAGAAAGCGGAGTGGATGAGAAACCGTTAGCAATTCAGAGGCAATTTCAGCTGCAGGCAGTTGTTAGTAATCCTTCCAGAGGTTCACCTGGAGAAACCTTGTCAGCGCGTCTTCCTCTAGATCTTGTTGACTTAAGGCTCTCCTTTAGTCATTTTGGGTCGAGCACTAAAAACGGAGTTAGGTAATTTAGGGAGTAGCAAGCACACACACACACACACACACACACACACACACACACACACACACACACACACACACACACACACATATATATATATGCATATAAAAACAAGAAGTTGGAGAGATAGTCAGGATAGTCAGGTTTCTCTGATACTCTGACACAACTGAGACAAGGTTTCTCATTTATATGCCAGTTAAGAAATCAGTAAACCAGAGAAGGTCAACCTTAACCTCATTAATTAAGAGACTACAAACACAGTCACTGTTAATTTGGTTTAGGCTCTGAGTGTGTTTATTTGTATGTGAATACTACCTCTGCAAGCACAGAACCCGTCCAGCTTAGCCTGCAGCAAGGCTCCAGATTGTTAGACCAGAGTAATCACTCTGAAATGTTACCAGCCCAATGGGATTTCTCCCAATCCTCATGATTATCACTCTGCCCTTGGTTGCTCCCCCGCTTCATTTCAGGTAGATGACCTCATCCTGCCACACTGGCTGAATGCATCTCTATATAAAAATAAACATGATCAAATTCAGACACTATAAGCTAGTCAATTCTTTTTCCTTCGATTTTTTTTTCTCTTTTTCCACTTGTCATCTTTACTGAACAGTAGAAAAACCTTTTTTAGTTTGACCAACAATGCCAGTGCACAGCCCATCAGCCTAAACTTAAACAAAGAAATGAGTAGAGTGACTATTCACCCAAGGTTTTTGCAATAGAGCTCGAATCTGTATGAAATATGGCATAGCAGAAGAATAAATAATTGCTCAGTTTCCATAAGTAAAGCAGTCTTTTAACCCTCTAGCACTGTATACACATAAGTATACACACAGAGTATGTATACGCTCATGTTCAGGTTTGTTTATCTCTGCCACTGGGTTAATAGATCCAAATTGAATATTTTACCAGAAGTCATGTTTTCATTTGTAGTGCTACTGAGGATTAATATGTGGCACTAAAGTAGTCTCAGTGATGTATACACCAAAGGCACCTCAATGCAGTCATACCCTCCCAAATGTAAACCTACGCTCAAGCCCATAAACGTGCATCAGCGCTTATGCACATATAGGCATACGCAACATGCACAGCTCTTCTTAATCAACAAATGAGTTGTGTTGTTAGTTGACGCTACAGTGGATATTGACAGTGAACTAGCAGTATGGGTGATAGGCTGTTTGTCTAATAACCAAGGCTGCATTTCAATTTCACAACTCACTGAACAGCCTGTTTAGCCACACAAGACTGATATGACACCAGACTAAGCAATAGGCTCTATTTGTGTGTGGCTGTACTGCTGCTGAGGATGATAATGGCAAAAAAAAAAGCCACACATTGACCTCACGGTCTACACTGATGACTTCAGCTGTTTGAGCCAACCTTGAAACAGGTTGGACACCGAGCGACTTCAAGATGAAAACACACTTTGCAAACACAGAAACGAGAAAGAAAAAAATCTACCCCCTGCTCAGTCCCAAGAGGCCCCATTATATTAGTGGAGCTTGAAAGTGACTTTCCCTTTATGCTTCTCCCTTCAGGCCTAGCTTGTGTCACACACACAGAGAGCACTCTATGTCTGGTCTAATTAAAGACTCTAATTCACTGCCTCCCTCTGTCCATGCTTCTGCATTGCTTCCTGTCTGTCTTTTCTGTCTTGGTGTGTTTGTTTTCAATATGTCACAGTGGTTTTATTTTAAATCATAAGAGCAGTCAGTGCTTGCCTTCACTTGCCCCCCCCCAAAAAAAGGTAATGTGTGACAAGATGTGACATCACAGATCATATTAATTCAGAAATCAGCTCTTGATGGGTTCCCCATGTTCAGTCCCCAAGTTGCTCCAGTTTGTATGGACAAACTACAGTTGCATCATGTTTTGATACAATATTTCATCTTTAATGTTGCAGAGAATGCCCATCTAATGCTACTTTCTACTCTATGTCACAACACTCTCTGTCTCTGCATACAGTAACTGCACCGCCATGTCTGGATGCCTCTCCCCCTCCTTTGTTACCCCCAGTGGTCATCATTTGCCTCAGATGTAAGGACACGCACTTTCTCTGAAGGCAGAGAGTTAATTAGACATCAGGACATATCTGTCCCACTCATCCCCTGTCCCTCCCTCACTATCTATACGCTCAGAAGAGTATTGCTGCTTCAGTGAAACCACACAAACACTTCCTTGGCACAGTGATGTGGGCAGTCACTGAGCGTGAGTATGTGGGTGTTTTATGATGTGTGTTCTGTGCTGTGTGTGTGTGTGTATTTCGCAGCCCCGTGGATATTTAGAGAGATCGCTGGGTTTCTTTTGTAGCGTATAATCCACAAACAGAAGCCCTCCGTTTGCCCAAGTTTGCTTTGCGCTGACAGCTATGCTGCACTTTCTGTGTTCCTCTTTAATATGACGGCAGCCTCATCACAGTCTTGTCAGATGTATGAGACATGACTACGCTGTGACTCCTGTGTCAGTGTCACAACCTTTAATGCAGGAGACATCTGAAGTGCTCTCCAAGACTCTGTTAGGTAACAAGAACTAAAAAGGTATGTTTGACACCACGGGGCTTACTGTGACCTCTGCAGCTATTGTTCACAAGTCAGAGACAGTGAAAGTCCAGTACTGTGAAATATGCTAAATTTAATATAAGACAAACACATTATCTGGATACATTTACTACAGTTACATTTCATAACAGTGTAGATTGTTTAAGTTAAGTTATTACCTATCAGACTTCACAGAATTTAGACAAACAAATTCAATTCTTTAAGCTGTCTGTTTCCACAGTTAGGAACATATTGAGAAAATGGAAGACCACAGGCTCCGTTCAAGTTAAGGCTCGAAGTGGCAGACCAAGAAAAATCTTGGATAGACAAAAGCGACGAATGGTGAGAACAGTCAGAGTCAACCCACAGACCAGCACCAAAGACCTACAACATCATCTTGCAGCAGATGGAGTCACTGTGCATCGTTCAACCATTCGGGGCACTTTGCACAGGGAGATGCTGTATGCGAGAGTGATGCAGAGGAAGCCTTTTCTCCGCCCACAGCACAAACAGAGACGCGTGAGGTTTGCTAAAGCACATTTTGACAAGCCAGCTTCATTCTGGAATAAGGTGCTGTGGACTGATGAAACTAAAATTGAGTTATTTGGGCATAACAAGGGGTGTTATGCATGGAGGAAAAAGAACACAGCATTCCAAGAAAAACAGCTGCTACCTACAGTAAAATATGGTGGTGATTCCATCATGCTGTGGGGCTGTGTGGCCAGTGCAGGGACTGGGAATCTTGTCAAAGTTGAGAGACACATGGAATCCACTCAATGTCCAGGAATCGGTGAGAAAGCTGAAGCTGCGCCGGGGCTGGATCTTTCAACAAGACAACGACCCGAAACACTGCTCAAACTCCACTAAGGCATTCATGCAGAGGAACAAGTACAACGTTCAGGAATGACCATCTCAGTCCCCAGACCTGAATATTATTGAAAATCTGTGGTGTGAGTTAAAGAGAGCTGTCCATGCTCGGAAGCCTGAATGAACTAGAGATGTTTTGTAAAGAGGAATAGTCCAAAATACCTTCAACCACAATCCAGACTCAAATATCACAGTGTGTGTCTCCTATATGATATATTTAACTGACATTTTTCATTGTAACAACTAGAGCTGGGCGATAGAACGATAACGATATGTATCGCGATATAACTTTTACTCGATAGAGAAATTAAGCTATCGCGATAGACCTCGCCGCTCTTGTCCTCTTTTTTTTTTTTTAAAAGGTCAGCCAATCCAAATTAAGTAGCGCAGAGCCGAACCAATCACAGCCGCAGCGTCACGTCGCGTGACTTGTTACGTACAGCACAAGTGCACGTGTGTTTGTTTGGGAAGCAGCCAGCGGGTAATGGAGGAAATGAGTGTGCCGACTAGAAAAATCAACCGAGCGTGACCGAAGAGAAAACAGATGATGGCTCCAATGCCGGAGAGATTGTCGAACGGAAGAGCCATAGAAGTTCCGTAGTGTGAAGGTATTTCGGCTATTTCAAGTCTGACAAAAAACAGAGCAGCGCGCACTGTAAATTGTGCCGAAAGCAAGTCTGGAAATACAATAAACTGGTGCATGCGTCACACTGTGCGCCACGTTATTGTTTCGGTGAAATGAATTTCTACAATACTGTTAATTCTACTCTCTGCAGTGTTTAAATGCTTACATATACACACAGTTACTGTCCCTCCACACATACGACTCGGTTCTGCTTCTATGCCCCAGCTTTGTTTACTTTTTCCCACCGAGGCTTCTAGACTTCTGATTGGCCAACATTTCGGCACGGTTAGGAATCTAGCGCCACCTGCTGCTTTGGCATGTTCATAGCAGCGTTTTCCTTCATTTCTGCCTTTATGTATGGACGGGATTATTTTTTTAAAACGAAAACGGAAAATCTCCGTTTTCAAAAATACCCGTGTACGTGTGGACGTAGCCTCAGTCTCTGACTGGAAGCGCTAATTCGTCATTCGGCTTTTGTCAGACTAAAGTAACTGTTAAAACTGTTTGAAAAGCTCAGCTATACAACAAGGAGAGATTGAGAATTTCCTTTTAGTTCTCAGTTTATTTGATATTGACAAAAGTTAGTCAGTTTTGTCTGTTCTTCTGTAAAACAAACTAAGATTTATTTTTAGAATTAATATTTTGTTTCTAAGTGGAATCGACAATTTAGTCTGTTTCGTTTGTTCTATTTTGAAACTTAAACGCTTTAGCAGCTGCCTTTTGTGTAGTTTGCAATATTTGCCTTTATTTATCTGAAAAAGTCTCATGTTCCTTAAGTACATCTACCCTGTTGAACTTATTATGGGAAATAAATATTTAAATAAAAACAAGCTGCTGATTGTTTCACATTTTACTTGTGAGCAACGGCACATTTAAATCTTACAAATATAGTTATTTGGCTTATATCGTGATAGATATCGTTATCGCCTGAAATGAAAAAAACATATCGTGATATGAAAAAATCTCATATCGCCCAGCTCTAGTAACAACCAACGATTTATACAGGAAAATAATGACTATTAACAAGGTTGCCCAAACTTTTGTATCCCATTGTGTGGTTAAATTGTGTAAACTTGACTCTGTTACCACAGAGATGAGGTTTTGAATTGTGCAGTTGTTTCTAAGTTGATGAGACAAGTTACAAGTTACACAGTATTTTCACAGAATGACAAAGGCAAGGGGATGGCTTTGCACAAAAAATGAATAAATAAATAATAGGCCCACTACATATTTGGGTTGTCATGAAAAGATACTCAAATAATAATATCTACTTAACTCAATATCGAATTAAGATAATTGTCAATAGTGTTGTTTTTGCTTCCTCTAGCTGTCAAGCAATTTTGCACAGCACTGCTGCAGACAGTCAGACACAAAGCTCCTTTCCTCCGAAAGAGCTGACGTAGTTACTGTTTCTAACACTGAGCAACACTTTAGGAGGAATTTCAGAGGTCTGTAAAGCTCCCATTTCAACAAGCCTGAAGTATTAAACAGTTACCATAAATGTAACCTGGCTGACACACGTTTGCCACTATGTGGAGGTGGTGGTGTGGACCCGAAAGCAAACACAACTAAAAAAAAATGCAAAGAGTCCCCAAAACACAGTAAAACTCAAAATATGATAATGCTAGGGTGTTGGGGGTCAGGGTGACGAATTAGCCACATGTTATCATCAGTAGTGGATTGTAGTTAGTCAGTCGTTAGTGGATCATGGATGGGATATTGAGGCATGGCAGACTGGAGTACCGATACATGGAGAACAGCAGGGGAGCCAGAGGATGTAAAGAGCAACAGACTGGCGGTGGACGAGAGAGAGGTTGCAGGTCTGGTAAGCAGGTGGCAGATGATAGAAGATGATAAACTTTTCTACCATTACAAAACTTTCTAAGTTCAGTTTCAGTATAAAAGTAGTGACCAGTTTTTTTACACTGAGTGCTTTGTTTTTTATATCTTCTTTATTCATAATTAGAGATGGACCGATCCGATATTACGTATCGGTATCGGTCCGATACTGACCTAAATTACTGGATCGGATATCGGAGAAAAATAAAAAATGTAATCCGATCCATTAAATATCACGAAAGCACCTCACAAAACTTGCAACATGCCGTAACTCGCCTCAGAACGACGTTAGCACGTCAGAGCAGTATGCATCACGTGATAGAGCAGCTGTGGCATGCGGGACCTGTCGTTGGTCTGGATAGCATTTGGAGCTTCGCTAGCAACCTGGCATTTCATCTCCGACAAAGTTATCCCTGAGAGAAGTAAAGCAAGTGTGTAAGTCCATCTCTGAATGTTTGTAAAGCATTCCTGCGTTAAGCTTAACGAGCGACTGCCTCTCGCTCTCCGGCTGCTACTTCAATCGTGAAACTGCTAATGATCAGCTGATCGGCTTTTCTGTCGCGAGTCCGTGTCTCTAGTTTGCTTTTGGCCCACTTTGCACCAGAAAGAGGAAACCAGCGGCTGAACAACAGCAGCACGTTTAAGCTTGATCAGCTATTGTTAGAATGTATTTAATATTACTTTCTACACCAGGATCTTTTTCTATGTAGCTGATGCTGGTAACTGTGCAGGGGCGGATCTAGCAAAGTTTAGCCAGGGGGGCCGATAGGGCATTAACTGGGAAAAGGGGGCACAAAGACATACTTTTCTTTCTTATTCTCATTTAAAATGTCGAGCTTTTAATAAATAATTATCTGACAGCCAAAGTTTTAATTTGATGTAAAATGAATAGAAGTCAATTACTGTATATAGTGACTATTAAGTCTAATATATATATACCCTAGTAAGCTATAGTACTTTTTACTTTGGGAAGGTACCATCTGTGCAGTCTGCAATTTTGTTGAAGAAAGATGTTGAATCTATTTAATATTTCTTGAAAAATAATTGATTTCTGTGCTTTTTTTTTTTTTTTACACTGCATCAAATTAAGGTTGATTACGTCGATTAAGCATCATGAGGTGGCGCGTGAGGGGTGGTTCCCTATTTTTTATTTATTTATTTTTGTTGTTGCTGGGAGTTGGAACCCTATTAGTTAGGTTGCTTAATATTTACGCTAAGTACTCTTTAAAATACCAGAATAGGGAGGATGGTGTAGGTCTAAGTTTATTAGATTGATCAGTATTGCTGAACTATGAAACATTTTTTTTTGCATACAGGTATAACAGAATAGCTTTAGTGTAGTTGTTGTTTTAAACTTGAGTATGAACTTGCAGACTTGCAAAATGCAGCAAGATATTTTAAAAAACAGTTTTGTTGATTAAAAAACACTATATCGGATTCATATCGGTATCGGCAGATATCCAAATTTATGATATCGGTATCGGACATAAAAAAGTGGTATCGTGCCATCTCTATTCATAATGCTCTTCTTCTACAATAATTAAATTATTATGGGATTGTGTTGTTTATTTGTACTGTATTTGGTTACTAGGTTCTAAAATATGGCTTAATTTATACAATCAGTAATAAAAATGTCTAAATAATTTGAAAAACAAATGAAAACTCCAAATGTAATTTAAATATTTACTTTGTTGAATCTAACTTGGAAATTAACAAGGCACCTTTGTAGAGATAGGACTTCACTGTTACTTGAAGGGGTCAAAATCGTCCCTGTAGTATTAAAAACGATATCGAATATCAAGTATTTTTCTCTATCAAGTTTGAAATCCTAGTATTGTGACGAGCCTACTATATATACATTTTTGTGACAAGGAATAATCAAACCACAATAGAGCTGTTTCTCCAATCTGTTTCTTACTCATGGATGAATGAGAAACTGTCTCCACTGTCTTGGACTGACAGTGGTATTCCTTGTTCTGCTCTGCAGCCTCAGTGACCCATATCATAGCATCAATAGCTCACCACTTGCTTCAAGTTCTGCTTCAAGTGGCCCTTCAGCTTGCAGAAAGAAGTCCAGAGCAAAAAAATATGACTGGTAGAAGAGTTGAAGTTTGTCTGAGTGTGACATCAGAAACTAAAGTCACTGGAATGATACTCAAAACTGCCACAACAGCAACTGCCCCGACATGCTGCTTAGCAGGAAAATCGGGAACAAGTTTTGTCTGAGAAGTGTATGCATGGGGTCAAACATGACCAATTCCCTTCAACTTCAGTTCTCCTTGTTTAGGTGTGGTACCTTAGAAAAAACACACAAGCACATTCCGAATGAAATGAAAACAGCTTGTTTGAGGCTTCGCTTTTCTCAGGGATCTCTCCAAACCCTGATGCCAGCTGTACTCAAGGCAGCAATAAAAGTCTATCGCGGTTGATGAGCCTCCTGCCTCCTAATTATTTAACCATCTTTGATTATAATGTATGCAGTATAAATGAATGGTAATGTGCCGTGTCAAGAATCCCAAGTTTACACTGTTCTTGAGTTTAAACAAATGCAACAGAGAAATCAAGGAAAGAATGTTATGTTATATAATCTCAGACAGGTAGAAAATAACAACAGGAAAATAGATGGGTTGTGATGAGATACACACAGGGAGAACTTCATGGTTAAGTGAGAAAGATCTTAACCTTCCATCTCCCTTTCCTAACTGCCATAAAAAGCACCATACCTGCGTCTCCAGTCATTCATATTTCATTAGTATTTTAGTGTTGAGAAGCCCTCCCTCACTGGCTCCCTCCAGCTGTCTCTTCTCTACCTCGCTTGCACACAGCGGAAAATGATCCAAAGGAGCTGTGACACCAATAATTAAAGAGTTATTGAAATTAGCATTGACTGGCCACCTTGTTGCTACTGAGTGCCAGCAAAGATTCTCTTTGGGCTTTGATCGCCTAAGCTTTCACTTCATTCTATTAAACTCTGCTCTATCATTGAAGCACACCCATTTCATGGTGCACCTTTGCAATTAAAGGTTAGAAGTAAGGAATTGTTAATGGCTTTTTTGCAGAGACTTAATCACTGTCTAAATACAAATACAAAAATGTCTGTACTGAAAGAATGATATAGAGTTGTGATCAGAAGTTTGCATCTGCTCATCATAAAAGTTATTGTAGTTTTTGGTTTTTGATGATTTCCTTGAACTATTCTTTTTGTGGATGCAGTGACTGCACAGCAAACATCTTTATTCTTCAAAAAGACAAAAACTTTATTTTGGAGGAAGAGAAAAGTATGGAGAAAGAAAGAAACAGCTTATGATCTGATGGATACCACATCGTGTGTCAAACATGGAGGAGGCAATGTTATGGCACGGGCATGAATGGCTGCCAGTGGAACTGAGCCTTTAGTGCTTATTGACGATGTGACTGCTGATAGAAGTAGGAGGTTGAATTCTGGAGCATGCAGAGCTTTACTCTCCGCTCCGATTCAGCCAAATGCTGCAAAACTAGCCGTCCGGTGTTTAAGAAGCACATACTGTGACAGCAACACAATAGTTTCTCAGTTCAGAGAATTCAATGGCAAAGTCACCCACCTGATCTAAGCTCAACAGAGGATGCTTTTAAGTTACTGAAGACAAAAAACAAAGGGAAACGGAAACAAGCAGCAACTGTAGGTGGCTGCAGTAAGAGCCTGCAAAACATCTCAAGGCAGGAAACAACCTTTGGGGAGGTCATTGGGTTCTAGACTTCAGGCTGTCACTGATTACAAAGGATTTTTATCCAAATATTAACAGCCATTCTTAATTTTAAAAATGATCCAAATACTTTAGAATCTCTAAAAATGGTGGACTACGTTAAAACTCCTCATAATTTCTAAAGAGTTAATGCAGTTAAACCCTGCTTTGAAAGTCTTCACTTCAATCACACCCCGATTACTTGATCAATAACTTAACATTTATGAGTGTAAATGCTAATGCTAACTATATGCATCATAAGATAAGATAAGATAAGATAACTCTTTATTGTCATTGCACAGTCATACATAGTACAGTAGTACAATGAAATTGGAAAAACTGTCCTACGTCGGCACTACATATAACACAACACGACACGATATGACACATCACAACGTAACAAACAACACAACACAGTATATTAACTTAGTATAAAAAAGAAGAATAAGTGTATGTGTATTGCACACTGTTATTATTGCACATTAATTATTATTGCACCTTGTTATAAATATAAATATTATTGTTATCGTTTTAAACATTGTTACCTCCCCCTAAAAAGTCCAGGGAGGTATCCAGTCAGGTCAGCTATTTACATTGATCAGGGCTATTGCCCTGTTGTAAAAGCTGTCCTTGAGTCTATTTGTTCGGGACCTCAGCAGCCTGAACCTCCTGCCAGACGGCAGCAGCTTAAACACCCGGTGTCCTGGGTGTGTGCAGTCCCGTAGGATGCTGCGTGCCCTCTTGAGACAGCGAGTGCTGTACAGGTCCTTCAGGGAGGGAAGAGGATGTCCAATGATTTTTTGGGCCATGTTGATGACCCTCTGGAGTGCCTTTCTGTGTGCTGTGGTGCAGCTGGAGAACCACACACCGATGCAATATGTCAGCACACTTTCAATGGAGCAGCGGTAGAAGACGGTCAGCAGCTCCTTCTTCAGGTCCATTTTTCTGAGGATTCTCAGAAAGTGGAGACGCTGTTGGGCCTTCTTTAAGACCGCAGAGGTGTTAGAGCTCCATTGGAGGTCTGTGTCTATGTGCACACCCAGAAACTTGAAACTGGAGACCCTTTCCACGCACTCCCCGTTGATGCTGACAGGCTGCAGCTCGGACTTCCTCCTTCTGAAGTCAACTACCAGTTCTTTTGTTTTGGTGATATTGAGGTCCAGGTTGTTGTCTGCACACCAATCTGACAGCCTCTGAACTTCAGCTCTGTATGCAGTCTCATCTCTCCCTGAGATGAGCCCCACCACAGTGGTATCATCTGCAAACTTGATGACTGTGTTGTCTGGGTGGGAACTAACACAGTCATGTGTGTACAGAGTGTACAGTAGGGGACTCAGTACACAGCCTTGTGGAGAGCCGGTGTTGAGGCTGAGGGCTGAGGAAAGATGAGGCCCCACTCTAACTCTCTGTACACGGTCTGAGAGGAAGTCTCTGATCCAGCGGCAGGTGGTGGAAGGAAGTCCAATTTCCAGCAGTTTATCTATTAGTCTGTCTGGGAGTATCGTATTGAAAGCAGAGCTAAAGTCAACAAAGAGCAGCCTGGCGTAACGGCCCTGCACTTCCAGGTGAGAGATGGTGGTGTGGAGCATTGTAGCAATGGCATCTTCAGTTGATCTGTTAGCTCTGTATGCAAACTGGAGCGGGTCGAGTGTGGGTGGCAGGCAGGACATGATGTGACGTCGGACCAGTTTCTCAAAGCACTTCATTATAACAGGTGTTAGAGCAACTGGTCGGTAGTCGTTGAGGCTGCTAATGTTAGTACGCTTTGGCAGTGGGACAATTGTGGCTGACTTTAGGCACGGCGGGATGCAGGACTGGGACAGTGAAGTGTTGAAGATCTTAGTGAAGATCCGGCATGACATCTCCTGCTTCCCACCACCACCACCACCTTCACCCACTCCCCCTCTCTGGCACATTAAATTTCCCTCCATTTGCTTCCCATGCCAGTATCTTTCAGTCCCTCTTTCCTCCATCTGTGTGTATTCACATTTGAAACCTCTGATTATGTGTTCTTTCCCTCGTTGTGGATGCAGTTCCTCATATTTTAAATCCCTCAAAGACAGTTCTTTTTACATCTCCTACATCTCTGAAACCTTCACTCCCTCTGTTCCATCTTTTCTCCCCTCTGTCAGAGCCCATTCTCTCCTTCTTCCACCAGCTGCGTGGAACAGAGGCCTGCTGTGCCAAGTGCCATTCGATTAGCCTCTTTCTGGCAGCAGCAGTAATTGCATGGACATTTCCTCTCTTCCTTCTTCACCTCATGTTATCTCTCTCTTTATTATAACTGTGCTGGAGATGCATCACCATCATCATCATCAAAATGATCATACTTCTTGGTATACATCTCTTCCTGCATTCCCTCCCTCATGTTTCCCCCTTCTCTTCTTGTATATCTCGCACATCCCCCCATGACAGCTTGTTTCTTCCCACATCTCCCTTCCTCTAAGCCAGAAAACAAAGTTTATTCATTCTATTTCTCTGACAATTTTGTATTTGTTTCTCTTCGTCTCCTCCTCCATCTTCCTATTTCTTTGCTCCTTATTCTTTCCTACGTGATCGTACTGTCACATCTGAGTTTAAAAGGGCCAACTTCATTCATTCTCCAGATAAGATAACAAGAGGCAAATAAGTAAATGAATTCAGCACCTGATCACTTAGCCCTGTATATACAACAAAATGAATTGTGAGCTTGGGTAATTGCAAAGTCACAGTACAAAAAAGAGACACGGTAGAAAATAAAAGTTGGTGGGGGGGTTAAAATCGGTTGGTTAGAGGGAGGAGAGAACAGCTATTTCAGGAGGGTGAACAAACTAATATTTATGGGTACAAACACTAGCTAGTTTTTTTCTTTAATGAAAACTCTACAGTGTCGCCATTTGTTTGTTTCGTTGGTAATGACTGTGGCACATACTACCCTAGTAACAAAAGAGTGTTATAAACTGCACAATGGTTGATTGTGTTGTCTCATCTAAAACACTTAGATACTGTCATAGAGAGACATGCTCGGAAACGTAAATTACCTTACCAAATCTGATAAAATCTGTTTTTCTCGTGTTCAGTTTGTGAGGCTCTGTCATGTTTTGTCCTGCAGCTACTCTGTTGTCCCTGCAGGGAAGCATAAGTTTCAGAAGACTGGCGTAGGAAAAAAAAAAGTCCTCTGTAGAAAGAAACCTGTTTCATCAGCCAGATCAAAAACAACAGCCCATGAGCTCTGACTTCAGAAAAAAAAAGCTGGTTTGATACAACGCCAACTGTTTGTGTAGAGGCTCCAGCAATGCCTCGACAATGACTGTAAGGTAGTGGGAGGAACCATATTTATTTTTTTAAAGGAAAAGCAAAATTCAGATGTGCAACTGTTAAAATTAAAAGCATGAGGGGAACCTTTGAACGGAAATTTCATGCCAGAGATCACAGAAACATTCACTGCACTTAAGCTAGCAACTGTCGAAACAATTACAGAAAGATGTCCATACATGAGTGCGGGGTTAAAAAAAATGCTTTTGGTATTTCTCATTTGAGAGACCTGAAAGTTCCTGCAAGGCAGAGAGAAACTAAATCCATCAGCACCCAGTGGGTTCATTTGTTCCTACATTTATTTTACCATCCATCCATCTTCTTCCGCTTTATCCGGGGCCTGGTCGCGGGGGCAGCAGCCTAAGAAGAGAAGCCCAGACCTCCCTCTCCCCAGCCACCTCCTCTAGCCTATCCAGGGGAACACCAAGGCGTTCCCAGGCAAGCCGAGAGATATAATCTCTCCAGTGTGTCCTCGGTCTGCCCCCTAGCCTCCTCCCGGTGGGACATGCCCGTCACACCTCACCCAGGAGGCGGCCAGGAGGCATCCTTATCAGATGCCCGAACCACCTCAGCTGGCTCCTTTCGATGTGGAGTGCTCCTCCACATCGAAAGGAGCCAGCTGAGGTGGCTCCTCAATGGCAATGCGAACCAAGCTCTTGCAAAGGTTGTATAGGGATCGAATGGCCCGTAGCAATGGGCCAGACACCCCATACTCCCGTAGCACCTCCCACAGGACACCCCGAGGGACATGGTCGAATGCCTTCTCCAAGTCCAAAAAACACACGTAGACTGGTTGGGCAAACTCCCATGTGCCCTCAAGTATCCTTGAGAGGATAAAGAGCTGGTCCAGTGTTCCGCGACCAGGACGAAAACCGCATTGTTCCTCCTGTAGCCGAGGTTTTTCTTTTACTAGGGGAGTAATTGCTGTCGCTAATGTGTTCTTTTACTTTCACTGCAGGTCAATGGTAGTCATCAACCCTTAATTTAATCTGCAACATGTTGCGATGATGTTTCATTAAGGAAAACATCTGACATAACATCTGACATAACATACAAGAGCAACAAGTTAGATATTTTGACAGAACATTTTTTAAAGATTTATAAGTTAAGTCCAGTGATGCCTGGAGTTTGTGGAAAAAGCTAGAAATCATTTGGAGTACACAGCATTTCTTAGGAAACTAGTGTGTGTGTGTGTGTGTGTGTGTGTGTGTGTGTGTGTGTGTGTGTGTGTGTGTGTGTGTGTGTGTGTGTGTGTATCTCTATGTGTGTGTGTATGTTTTAAAAATACTTTTTTGTGTGTTTTTTCTTTTTTTCAAAGTCATTTTCAGTTCAGTTTTATTTATATAGCACAACATCACAACAACAGTTGCCTCAAGGTGCTTTATATTGTAAGGTAATGACACTATAATAGTACAGACAACATCAATCAGTTCTTTGAGCAAGCACTTGGTGACAGAGTGAAGGAAAAACTCCCTTTTAACAGGAAGAAACCTTTGGCAGAAGCAGGGCGGGGCAGACATCTGCCATGACAGGATGTGGGTGAGCGGGAAAAAGACAGGACAACAGATGCACTGCTGCAGAGGGACAGAAATGAATAACTAATGAAAGCTGAAGGTTCTGTCTCCCATTCTACTTTTAAATATCCTAGGAACCACAAGTAACACAGCAGTCTGAGAAGGATTTTAAACTTGTGTCTGTGTTTATTAGGAAGCCAAAGAAGAGAAGCCAACATATGAGAACATGGGTAACACATTTTCCTTGACTAAACATTTATTAGCACATATTTTAGATCTTGTTTAATGACAAATTCATTGTCTTCTTTCCTGTATCAGAATGATATATACTGTAAATCTCATTCATAACTGCTAAACAAACATTTGATGCTCAGTGGACCTGACGTGGTTGACTCAAAGGGAAGCTTAAGGAGCCGGAGATGATTGAGGGAGGTTTTAGTCATCAATCTCTGCGCTGTCTTTCCTTTATAATTACACACACATATATACATATATGTAAATCCTATGTGCCAAATTCAATGTCATCTTGGCATTGGAGTTTAAGAACTGTAGACTGCATTCAGTACACTCTTCTCCAATATCACTAAAATGTAGGAACAGTATTCCAAAGTTTAAGACAAGGGCATTTAATCATATGCTTATTTAACAGAAGGCTAGACCACTCTGGAAATATACCCTAGAGTACAACAAAAGTGTGTATATCCCTCATTAGTGAAATTTCATTCTTTTCTGACTTTACTTAAGAAGACAGCCTGGATCCTCGTGGACAAAGATGTAGAACATCCTTTACAGGATTGTCTGCCATCTTTTACTGAGAAATGCTGTTTTCCAGTATGGTAGGGAGATTTTTTAGAAGACAAATTGAGACTTAACTCCAGGTCATCAGCTAAGCCACGGATCTACCTGTGACATCCATCTACCTCAGAACTGAAAAGAAGTAAGATCTACAAATATGCAAGTGACAGACTGTAGTCAAAGTAAAAAGAAGCACATAAGCACAGAAGTTTGTTTTTGTGCAAATACATCGATTTTTGGAGTTATTTATTTTTTACAGCTTCTAATGCAGTGCATCTTAAGAAAACACATGCAAGTGGAAAAGTGGAAAGGTGCTGCAAAAGCACACGAAACACAATGGAGATAGAAAAAACAACAATGACAACCAATGAAAGTTGAATAAACCACCAAGGAAACATTTTTGGAGACGCAATAATGTGACGGAACAGCTGACAGTGGATAACTGACAGAAGCCAAAATGTAAAGGATCACATGGAGGGATGCTTAAAAGAAGCAGTGGTGAGGAAGAAAAGGATACAAGTGTGCTTTCTAGTCACTATCATTTAGTGCTGCTCAGAGAAAAAAAACGAGCAGTGATCAATTTAAATACCTGTACTTCTACCACTGTGGCAGAATGATGTGGTTTTCAGCAAAGTGTTATGACTGTCTTCATAAATATTCATGAAAAAGAAAAAACACATGATGATTTAACAGGGGTGAAAACATGTGTCAACAACGCTCAGTGGAAGATAAAAATAAAGCAAACACTAAACAAGTTGTAAACTCATTTTGCTAATAACAACCCTTTGATACCCTTTGGAGATTCCAAATACTGAGTGAGAATTCAGTGTCCCTCTGAATGGCATTTGAGTTTATAGGGTATGCCATTAGCAATGCATTTTTGATTATCATTGCAAAATCGTAAACAATACTGTAATAAAACAAGTAAACAAGAAATGGACAACCAAATAAAAAACAGCTGTGCACTTTAACAGAATTTCAATTGCAGTAAATGAGACAATTCCTTAAACACTGAAGTAAAAATCTCTAAATGTAGTTTGTTATGTGCACCACTGTTTGCAATAAGATGTACTTTGCCACATTACCAGCACACCAACACAAGTGAGTGGCTGAAAGAACTGGCACCACTGCTTGGTGCATTCTTCCATGTCCACCCTGGTATGAACATTTTCCTGCCAACTTGCACAGAGAAAGGTTTTTAGATGCGGGGCACAAATTGCCAGCTGCCATCATGCAGGCATCCCTGTGCACAACTAGCCAGATGCTGAACAAAGATCATGATACCAGCTCAGCAGTGACATAACTAATTTGTATAGTGTTGGCTAATTATGTCAACACATGCAAAAGGGTCTTCCACAGCTGAAAGCTCGCACATTATGCAGCGCTATTCAAAATTTGGCTGAAATTCTCGGGTATTCCTGAGCCTAGCGTGTATTAATAATAATCGGTTGTGTTGTTGTGAATTTTCAGCAAATGAAGACAGTAAGGACAAACAGCTATAACAAACATATCTGAAATTGAAAAAGCCTGCACCAATTTTTCTCTTTAGGGAACTGAGCATGCCAAGGAAGAATTAGACCTGAAGCTGAATGAGAGGGGGAAAGAAATCCTTGTACTTCCCCACATGCATGCTCATATAAAGCTCAGCCATGCGGGATGTCACTGGCTCTGGGAAAACACCTAGTTGAGAGCTGGCAGATATTTAAAAAAGGACACCCCTATCCATTTTTCAAAGCTTAGCAAGGCTCACCTTTTTTGTGTTCTCCAGTGACAACCGTAATAGAAATCAATGTGTCTGGGGCACCGATGGAGCCAGATGAGTTAATGTGGAATCGATAGCTAATGTCACAGTCATTTTTCCTCATCCACCAACAAACAGAGGAAGGCACGAGGTGGTCTGCACTGCTGGGGAGTGGCTGAGGGTCAGTGGGCTGAAGGAAAAGTGAGGCCACAGAGGCCGTCCTGAGATTCCTCATAAACCTACCCGTACCAGTCTTAATGATAGCTCTTGATACTTGCTAAGGCAATTGATAGCTAAGACACACCTTAACACACAGTAAAACCATGTCTTTCTGGGAGTTAATGATAATATTCTGCCCCAGTTATTTAGTGCATCAATGCTTGTGCTTAAAAGCTTACAGCAGTCTGAAAAATATCTAAATACTGAACAAAAGCCCCCATTGTACAACTATGAAAACAAAACATTTGACACACACTTCTCCAATTGACCTTTGCTAATCTGTCTCTGATACTTCCTGGGGTAAAGAGATTTAAATGGGAATTCCATCAGGAAACACTTCACACAGAAGAGTGCAACTGAAGTTATGACGCACAGTTGTTTGCTATCTGAAGAGATCATAAAAACAAACAAATGTATCAACACAAATACGCCGGCAAAATGTATGAGGCATGGCACCGAGGGCAGCTGAAAAATGCATTCGCAGGCACACATTCAGAATCCCTCCAGGCCACTACAATTAGAGTTGAAGCTTCCCATAAAACCCAACCCTGTAATAATCCCCCAGTCCTTAAATATTTATGGACCAGTGCCTACAATCCCCCACATCTCCTTTATTATTTGTCAGCAGAAATGATTTAGCCTCTGGAAGACTGCTACATAGATACATGCATTCAGAAAATTACAGGGCCACTGCTCAGCAACGGTTATTGCACTCTTTATACTGCTACCAGCAGTCTAAATAGGGTAAACAAAAATCTTCACAGTCTATAGAAGGGAAGCAGACCAGTGTTGCGACGCAAACTGACAGACACCTCTCAGCTGTGATTGCTGAGAGAAAATATATACTTTTGGTTGGGATTTGTAGCCGTCTATTGAATGCAGGCAAACTGTTAAGCCTGTGTGCACTAACAGGTGGTCTGGAGGCCATAATAAAGCACAGTTGTAAAGATGCAGTTCTATGGATTTAAAAAACAAAATAAACCAAAGAAGCAAACATATATGCCAAAGTTAAGGTGGAACATGCTCAAAGATGATGAATCCAAGATACATTACATAACTAAAAGTAGCCTTGTTTTGACTATAGTTCATGCTTTCTCACTGCATTAGCAGCTGTACAGCAGATAACCCTCTTTAAGCATAAAACCTATTTACTGTAATAATATTTACTAAGTAGCACAATGCCAGAGAAGTCTCCCCTAAATGACACCATACCCCAGCGGAGCGAATGGTTCTGTACATCCGCCTAAGTTTACAGACGTGCCATGTGTGTTACTTGGCCAAGTGTGAGCATGTGCACAAAATACGTCTTTTGAAGTGGCCCACAGATTAAATTACTTTCGGCATGGACAGTAGGGAGGGGGAAATTGAGGAAATGATTAAAAAATAAATGGAAAAATGATTTCCCATCCCGGGCCCTGTCACAAAGGAGGGAGAAGGCAATGGGGTGACTGCATGCTTATTTATTTGGTTGAGGCCAACGCACGCCTGATGTAGCTGCTCATTATAAGACATTACCAATTTATCCCCCTCTATCTTTCCCGACCACTACAGGCTGCGGCTCCTGGGCCAGATTACGTAAATGAAATAATCCTAATCTCTATTCGCAGTTAATTATGACCACAGGAAAACAATCCAAACTAGGCTGGCACCCTTTTAGCATGCTGAATTGGTCCTCACATGATACCCTGCAAGTGACCTTCAAGCTCTCAAGCTACATACTGCTCTAAGCATTAGGATAGCTATTTTGTAGGTTGTTTTCAGCTTTAACAAATAAGACACAACTACTTATTCAAAGCCCCACTATCGGCTTGAATTACTTTCTTACCTTTTGACAGAAACCTGTAAAACTTTGATTAGCTTCTAAGCTTCTGATAGCCACTAGGCTATCTGATTCAGGAGATCAGAGAACCTCTGCTGCCCTCTCCTTGTACTGGGCCATGTACCCAACACCTCAGGATCCATGTCACTCCGATTCGTTTATTCTAGCCTGTACCTGGACCTTGGGAATTGTGTGTCTGTGTGTGCTTTTGTTTGTGTGTGTGTGTGTGTGTTGAATGAATGGGTTGCCAACCATTAGTATTAAGTCAGCCATAAATTACTACACCGGCATCCATACTTCACCAGTTGCCACATAATTACATTTCAAAGACGCTGTGTGTATTGACCTCGGAGAAGACCAAGATGTCATAAATAACAGGCATGCTAAGTCTCCATGTTCCATTCCCTGAAAGCTTCATGATGATCCTGTATGCGCATACAGGCAGATGCACGGAAAAGGGTTTACACCTTGAATTCTCACTATGAGATTGTAAAATATTCTGATCACATGTCTCTATATGTTTCTGAGCATGTATAAATATAACATCACACATCTTTATGTATTAAGTTTTTTACTTTCTCTATTTTTTGTCATATCCTATGACATCGTCATATCTCAGGGTCGCTGATGACAGAAAAGAGAAGCTCCCATTAATCATCAATGAATCATGTAGCCTCTTTCATTTTAACAATATGAGTCTCCATTTGTGTTTCACTTTAGAGAGGAACACTGTGAACACATTTTATATTTTGCAAGGAAATATAGGCATAAATGTTGTATATTGGCAATCTATCGTCAACACAAGTGCACCAAAACCAATTAATGAGCTGAAGCCCTGCTAAATATGAACTGCAGAGCTGCTCTCACTGTCTGAAAAGCACAGCGAGGCACACCTAGCGAAACAGCGAAGACATCTGATAAAGTGATATTGTTCTTAAAGACAGGGTACTGGTGAGCCGTGCACTGTCGCTGGGAGATGTGTGTGGAGGCTGAGACAGAGCAAGGGCAGGATGCATAAGGAAGCATTGTTTACGTCCTGTCTCTCCCTCCACTCTATCTGTTTGCCATCTATCAGCACCTGACAACCTTGACAGGTTAGAGAGAGATAGCACCTCAATACCACTGGGATAGGATGCGTAAGATACAAGCCGACACACGGCCTGGATTTGTGTGCCTGTGTGCCTGTGTGCCTGTGTGCAAGGGGAAGGAAGGGTCATGTCTTACCACCTACGACTTCACATCCTCATCTCATCCTTAGGGTATGTTAACAGACCAACAGAGCGACAAAAACAAAAAAAACCCCAAAAGGTCTCAAATAGCACTCAAGGAATATGCCTACTGTAGGTGTGTGTACCTGTGATTGATCTATTTATCTATTTCTTTACGCAGCGTGACTGTGAACTACACTAACTGTGATTAGATTTACTATGAACAATGTCATTTTTGAAGATGCATCAAACAAATACACAGAATTACCAGCTGGAGATATTACACATTACATCCTTTAATTTCTGTACAGTAGGAAACCTGGAGGTAAATGCACAACATGTAACAAAATAACTAAAAAAAAAGGTGTTGGAGCATTTCAAAATGATTCTGCTCCAATTGTACACATTTCATTAGTATACACTGTTGCAACAATTAGGCACAGGAAGCAGAAAGAATCTGAAAGAACATATCTCAGGAGAGATTTTATAGAGAATGACCCTGTGAAAAGGATTTGAAAACAACATCAGGTACAAGGAACTCCAGACACACACCCACGCAGACTATACATGCACACATGAGCACAGCACGCACTGAAGAAGAGTTGTGCTGGAGCCATATGGACTAAATGGATTTAGAAACAGTGGATTATGCTGGCATGCTGAGCAGGTGAGTATATATTCCTAACTGAGCAGATGCTTCACAGGTGGAGGTGTGTGTGTGTGTGTGCATTGAAGGTAGGAACATGTGACTGCTGTGAAAAAAGTATCTGCCCTCTTTCTCATTTGTTTGTTCTTTTTGCATATTTGTCACGCTTACATCTTTCAGATCATCGAAATCTTTAGAAAGTTTAATATTAGATTATTGATTAATGATTATTATTATTTGCTGAAGACATTGTGTATATTTTTCCTTTTGTTTGTTGCTGGGTTTATGGAGATAATCTCAATTTATTTGTTTTTGTTTCCTTTTCATCTTTCTGTGCTCTGATTTTTCTGGCTCATGCCAAGGCGGTATACTTTACCTCTAGATTATTCATCAGCTGTTTGTCCTACAGTATATAAGACATGGTTCTGATTGGATATTATCACAGCTGGTCATGTTCAGGTAATTTAAGAAGACGACACACTGTTTTTTTACTGTCTGATGAAGAGCAGTTGTACTCAAAACATTAAATACTAGATGCATCAAATAAGGAAATTAGAGTTCTCCTGTGTTCTTTCATATAAAAAAAAGTTTTCCTACCTCCTTCCTGCTTTGCCCACCCCTCCACCCAATGTTAAATCACAAGTTAACTGTGATTAACCATATTTAATTCCCCTAGTCACACGCAGTCAATTGCTAGCCCTGCAAAATTAAGAATTCACTTTAATAGAACCTGTCAGAGAAAGTGAACTAGACTAGATAACCTCAAAGAGCAACACATCCTGCTACTAACTAAAGAAACTTAAGAACAGATGAGAAACAAAATCACTGACGTCTATGAGTCTGAAAAGTGTAGCAAAGCTGTTTCGAAGACTTTGTGACTCATTTCTCACAATTAGAGACAACTCGGTGTTGAACAGTGGTGAACTGTTCCAAAACGATTCCAAGAGTGCATCAATGACTCATTCAAGAGGTCGCAAAAGAAACCAGAACAACATCAGAAGAACTGCAGGCCTCACTTGCCTCATTTAAGCTCAGTGTTTATGATTCAACAACAAGAAAGAAACTGGGCAAAAAGAGCATCCAGAGAAATCAAAGGATCATTTTATATTTGCATAAAAACCAACTGATCCCCAAGACTTTGGGAAATTATTCTGTGAGATAAAAGCTAAAACTTTTAGAAAGTTTACATCCTGTTACATCTGGCATTAAATATCATACCAACAGTCAAACATGGTGGTGGTAGTGTGATGTTGGGGCTGCTTTGCTCCTTCAGGACCTGGATGAGTTGCTGTAATTGTTGGAAAATCATAAGGGGGGAAATGTCCAGCCATCGGTTTTTGCCGTGAAGCTCAAGCGAACTGCCCAATGATCCAAAAACATACCAGCAATCCCACCTCTGAATGGCTCAAAAAGATAAAAAATTAGAAAAAGAGAAAAGAAAAAGAAGGCTTTAAAATGGCCTAGTCATATTATGGAGTTAAATCTGATCAAGATGCTTTGGCATGACCTTAAACACACTATTTATGCTCAACCTCACCAAGAGGTTGCTGCCAATGGTTTCGTGTTTATGAACAACTTGCAATTAACTGCATAATTCAGCAAGTTTGTATTTGGTATTTCATCTCTTCAAGCAGGCATTTGTGCATGTGTGTCTTGTCATTTCTATTGATTAAACTTTAAATAACTCGCTGAATAAATACCAGGAATCACAAAACAGACATACAAACTTCTGCACCCTTGAGATGCAGATGTCAAAACCATCATCTTAATAAACATATATGCACCCAAAGTCTGTAAGCTTTTCCGACATGGCGTCCGGAACACCCAATCACAGCTAATAAAGGAGGCTAATGAACTCCTCTCATTATGTCGATGCTAATCATGTAACACAATCTTGTAATTTGATACACTTGATTTACGGAGGAGGACCCCCCACCCCAAACACCGCCATCACTTTCTACCCTCAATTCACCGCCCTCCACACAAACTATCTTTTACCATTAACAATCTGAGCATGTCACAGTTTGAGACGTGCATAATGACTTGCTTATCTCACACTGAGATGATGCAAGAGGGAACGGCAGAAAGAACAAATCGCAGTTGGAGCTGTCAAAGCGCAGACAATTTTAAGGTGACCGACAGCTGATGTTTCCAGCATGCAAGAATGCCGCACGTACATAGGTGTGCACAATTATACACACATGGCACGTAGTTTACAAATGTTATTTGGTATTAGTATGAAATAAATCCCCAACCTTACAAATCCTCATCACAACATCTGCTGATAAGAAGCATGCAGTCAAATGCTCTCAGAAAGACATCTGGACATGTACACAATATGCTTTATGTTCCACTGCAAGATTCTACTGTGCCCACAGACAAATATCAAATGTGTTTGCTGACACATGAATGATAACAAATGATTTAAATCCCTCTCTCAAGCTTCAATTTGTTGAACAAAAAGATTGCATAAAAATCTGAGGAACTAAAGCATTTTTAACACAATCACTTCATTTCATGAGCTCCAAAGTAATTGGACGAATTAAATAACTGGAAATGACATGTTCGTTTGCTGTAAAAACCCTTTGACGGCAATCACAGCCTGAAGTCCACATGCTGTATTTCCTCCTTTTTAATACTCTGCCAGGTCTTTGCTGCAGCAGCTTTCAATTGCTCTTTGTTTGTGGGCCTTTCTGTCAACAAGTGAAATGCTTGCTCAGTTGGGTTAAGATCAGGTGACGGACTTGGCCATTGAAGAATATTCCACTTCTTTTCTTTAATAAGCTCCTGGGTTGCTTTGGCTCTGTGTTTTGGGTCATTGTCCATCTGTATTATGAAACGCTGCCCAATCAATTTGACTGTTTTTAGCTGGATTTGAGAAGAGAGTATGTATCTGAACACCTCAGAATTCATCTGGCTGCTTCAGTCCTGTGCCACATCATCAATAAAAAGTGTCCCAGTGCCACTGGCAGACACGCACGCCCAACCCATCACACTGCCACCAACGTATTTTACAGATGCTTTGGATCAAGAGCCGTTCCACGCCTTCTCCATACTTTTTTCTTGCATCGTTGTGGTAGAGGCTGATCTTTGTTTCATCTGTCCAAAGACCTGGCCTTTTTTTTTTAGATCTTTTTCTGCAAAGTCCAGTCCAGCCTTTCTATTCTTGAGGTTGATGAGTGACTTGCACCTTGCAGTGAACCCTCTGTATTTACTGTCATACATTTTTTTACATGCAGCCACTTCACTTATCCCTGATGATGACAACTGCAGCAAAGATAATGACTGTGAAGGAACTATTGATTATGTTAATGCCAGTGATGATGATGATGTTAGTAGTGCTGGTATTTGAATAATGAGAAAGATGGTGATGACTAACAGTCAGACTGTTAGCAATAATGAAAAAGGTGACAAAAGGTGAGGATTTCTCATGAGTCATTTGACCCAGTGTGTTGTGTTCTTGTATTTTCATGTCATTTTGTATTATGGTTTATGGTTAAGTTCATTTAGTAAGTCTTGAGTTTATTTCTATATTGCCTAGGTTGTCCTGTTTTGTTATTAGGTTCCCCTTGTGTCTTTGTCCTGGGTTTGCATGTGAGTCTTTGTGTCTTGTTTCCCTTCCTTGTGTTTCATTCCAATGTTTCCCCAGCCTATCATGTCACCCTCGTGTTTCTCTCTCGCTCTCTCCCTCGCGTTCCCCACTCACTCCCCCTTGCCCTCTTTGTGGTGTCGGTGTGTTGTCACTCTTGCCTGTCCCCGTGTCATGTTGTGAGTCTGCGTCTTTGTGTTTCTGTTTTATTTTTGACAGTCTTGTGTTCCATGTTCAGTGTGTTTAGTTTTGCTTCCTCTGTCTCATTGTGTACATTTGTCTCAGCTGTGTTCCCTACGTGTTTCCAGGTCCCTTGTCATTGTATTTTGTATTTAAGCCTTGACCTACAGGTACATTTAGGTTTGAGCCCTGCTCTGACGGCATTAACAGGAATGAGAATCGAATACGATGGAGAATTTAAAGCCATTTCAGCTGCTGTTTTGTGACTAAAACTGAATTTAGCCATTGCATCCAATTGAACATGACAATATGCTATTAAAGGATCAAATCCAATTTTCATGTCAAGAGTATCATCCTGCATCATTGAACAAACTGTCACAACAGACATATACATATACCAGCCAAAGTAACTGCTCTCAACATCCATGTCTGGTACATGTTGTTGTGAGGGGTCTAAAGAGTACAGAAGAGATATAGATGTATGTTATTTATTTATGAAACAGAGTTCATTATTAAAGCAGAAAATAGTGTAGAGGTCCAGCTAATTATTAGCTAATGTATGGCTGAGCAAAACCATACAGTGTACACACATGCTCAGAGTGCAAAGATGTTAAACCAGTGCAAGCAACATTAAGTAATTAATTAACTTTATATCAATAGCTACCTCTTCAGTTCTCCACTGGTTATAAAATTTCTTACCAGCCAAACAAGAAAACAAATTGCAGAAGATTTGATTTACATCGGCATGGCCCTAAACATTGGGCTTATAATCAAAAATGTTAAAGTATGTGTACAACCAGAGTGTGGCAGCAGTTACAGGCACAGAGCAAAAGAAAGAAGGCAGTGAGGGAGGAAGAAGACAATGAACGAAGGGAGACAAGTAACAGATGGAACAGAGACTGAGGTCATCTTCACTCGTGTCAGAAGTCAAAACATGATTATAATGAGAGGAATTCTGCCTATTCTTTTATCTCCCTGTCTAACCTACGGGAAGTGATGCAAATGATATATCATCCACAAATGTGTCTGTTTGGAAAGAGAATAAAACCGAGACAGAGCAGACCCTGAACACGGACTGATGGGCAGAAAATATAAATTACAGAATAATTCAAAGGGCCTCGCTTTCAGTCAAAGACAGAGCAACGAAGACACATTTGTTTTAACACAGACAGAGATTCTTTGTTTGTTAATGAGAATGTGTATAGGACTGTCACAGAGTCAATATCAAGCACACCCTTTTATCTACCGCGTGGTGGAAATCTGTGTCATTGCAGCCAGTGTGTTAAGATGTCGTTATTCCCTTATCAAGAAGAAACTCAGTAGACAAAGGCCAAACACAAGTATTTAGTATTTAGTATTTATTTATTTATTGTCATTGTCAAGAACAATGAAATTGTGTTTGGGGCTTCCATACAACCCAAAAAAAAGAAGAAAATAATAAATACCCCTTAAAACCCAAGTGTACATATTTAACCCAGTGTGACTCCAATGCAATAAGACAATCCTTAGCAATAATGTTCGTAGAAATTCAGACAAAGACCTGAGAAACATGACAAAATACAACAATGCAACCCATTCAATATTATTGTACTGTGAGATATGATATCAGATATGATAGTTATCTATTTAAGAAAGAGGGGGGGGGCAGGAGGGGGAAGAGAATAAAGATATGATGCACCAATGCAGACCAGTTCATTGCTATTAAGAAGTTGGATATGGTTATTGTCCGTGAGAGGGGGACAGAGAGTTCAGGAGCCTCACAGCCTGTGGATACAGGCTGTTGGCCAGTCTGGATGTTCTGGCCTGTATAGACCTGTACCACAAGGCTTAGACTTCACACTGCCTTCATTAAAATACAAGTGCTCTCCATGTTTGATGAAATATTGTCACAGCTTTATTGGCTGTAGGCATTTCAAACCATTGATCACAATCTCTGCTACAGCTCCAGCGAGGACAGCAACATTTTAATTTATTAACTAAATGAAAATGAATAACTAAAACACTAGCTTACGAGGACGTGACAGTTTAATTATATCCGACGGGTTTTCATCAAAAGCCTTTTTCTAAATTCACTAAGTTACAAAATACATAAACATGCAGCAAAACTAAATGCAATACTCTTGTGTATTCTACTCACACACACATTTTCATGCACGTAGTCATTAAGTGTATACCTCTTTGTGCCATAACCCTATTATTAAGTTACTTTGCTACAAGGCAAAGCACAGCTCCCCTTGTTACAAGGAAAACTACACAAAGTAGCCTCCCACACACGCTCGTATGCGAGTGAAGTGCATCTATCTGCATTCAGTACATAAGCATACTGTTTGGTAACCAGAAAACAAAGGTATACGCTATATTCAATAAAGGGATAAGAAGAAGCTATGCAAATGTAGCAGAGAAGTCCAAGGCCACAATTTTATCAGATGGAAACTAAGCAACAACAGTACACTGTAAGCTGAATGCAGCTGAAGACCCCAACTGAAGAAAGCTGTTTTGCTAGACTCCTCAGGCTTTGTGCAAAACATTTAATATGTCACAACTTTGTTATTAAATATAACATATACAGTATGTCATATTTATCAGTATACAGTTTGCTAAGTGGACTGTCTCAGGTTTGATACGTACAGGTTTGAGCTCACCGACTGCCATGTGTCTTGTAAGATTTATTACACGCCACCCAGCAAGTATGTCTGGAATTCACCGAATGGTGTCCTGTGCGATTTAGCCTGCAAAGTGAGGCATTTATATTGCTGCGAACAGGACACCTAAAATATGAATTATAATCATTGCGTCCAAACTATCTCATAGTTTCTCATAAAATACGTAAGTCGGCAGTCAAATTCACCACAAAGTTTCAAACACTACAATCTGTCAGTCATGGATTTAACAGTTTTTGCAGACCCATTGGCACCTGCACAGAGAAAGGCTTGGCAGGAAGCCCAGCAAATAGCAAATCTCTGGAGTGCTGATGCCAGACAGTGGCATGGACACCCCATCACCATGGAGACCGGCACCTGACTAGGAGAAGACTAGGCAATAATAGATATCGTACTACGTTATATATTTTTATCTCTCGATTGGCCTAAAATATGTGATTTACCAGTTTTTATATTCACGATTATTTCCAAATATCCCCCCTTTTTTAAATTATTTGCACAACAGCTTTACACCTGATTGGTAAGTGACTTTCAAAGACAAATGTTTTATGTAAGATAGCAGTCATCAAGTGCTGCTGTGTGTGAGAGAGGTTTCAGGAAACTAATCTGTCATTGTGTTATTATTAAAGTTGAGTGAAATATTACTCCACAAGGATGTAAAATATTCAGAATTACTTTGCTTCAATTAAAAAAAGAGACCAGAACACTGAGAGATGAATTTTACATAATATACACTTTTGTTTTTTTGAGTCCTTGTTTTAGCATTTATTTCCTGTTTTACTTTGGTAATCCCTGTTCTATGTGTTTAGTCTCCAGTTTTACTTTCCCCAGTCTTGCTCTTCCTCGTGAGTTACAGCTGTGCTCCTTGGTGTGTCTGATAGTGTCTCCCACTAGCCCCAGTCATGTCATATTGTTTGCCTGTTGCCATGATCTTAGTCGCCCGTGTTAGTTTTCCTTGGTCCCTGTGGACAATACATGCCTTCAAATAAAGATTTGTTTTTTAAGTTTTTTAGTCTGCCTAGCGCTTCCTAATCATGACAATAGTATGGTTCGGCCATTGCCTAGTATGAAACTCTTCCTCAGATCAGGATGCAGCATAAAAAGTTATGATCAACAGGGTACAAACAATTTCTAAAACAAAACTAGAAGCACTACTTACAGTCTAATCACTCCTGTACCATTAAAATAGAGCAGACACCACAGGATGTAAGTTAAGGCTAAACGGGGAGCAAAATATTTATCTATTCATAAAAAACTTAAAACTGAAATATTAAAAAACATACATTGTTTCGTTTAAAGAAGGTCCAAGGGACTATAAGTTTGTGCATGCTTTCAAAATAATATTAAATCATTATTGTAACACTGTTTTCTACTTAATTGTGTAAAGACAAATGAGTCATTCATTATATTTTCATTTTTTAATGCTTCAGTGCAATGATTATCTGCGTTTATGTTAAATACAATACACTGAATTATATTAACACTGATTATTATTATCATGTTGGTTTGTGTTAAACTAAGAATACTTCTCTTTTACAAACACACAAGAACTTTGGGTCTACGTGGAAACATCCTGCTCACATTAGCTTCGATATTCACCGCAAAACGAGGTATTGATTTTTCATCACCATCATCATCTCCATCACCACCGCAACCACACTCTATGATTTTAATCAATTATGCATACACCATTCAAACACGATCTGCACATTTCTAATTGCCTCCCCACTGATCTCCATGGCAACAAAGTCTCCAAGCACCACAGCCAAGTTTCCTCCCCATTCCCTTGTACAATCAGTCTCCCCCCCCACCCCTCACTCTAATTTTCCTCATTAACTCTAACTCAGAAACCGAAAAAAGCAAGTAATGCTTTCATCCATTTTTAATAATGCTCGTCGCTTTCTGTCTACCCACGAAAGTCTCGTGTTTTCTTGCTTCTCTTGCCTTTGTCTTTACAAATAAAATCCAGACCTGTGAAGTGTGTCAACGGCACTTAGGATTATACTTTGATTTGAACAGTTTGGAAATTCCACTGGGGAGGAAGAGAAGAAAGTTTAGAGAATTACTTTTACATTCGTGTCTCTGTAGAGGTAAAACTTCTCCTGAAAAAGGAAAAAAAAATGAAACCTTCCTTGGTGCAGAGTCCCTGTGGAAGGATAGTATTATTGATTTTTTTTTTTAGCTCAAAGTGGGTTTTTGTTTCCAAATTTTTGTCTTTCAAAAATGCTACCACCAGTCTAACCAAGTCCAAAGTTCCAAGAAAAAAAAATGAAACAAAAAACTAAGGCGATGTTATTCTAAAAATCAAGACTCCTCAATATATGATTTTTTTTTTTTGTGTGTGTGTGTGTGTGTGTGTGTGTGTGTGTGTGTGTGTGTGTGTGTGTGTGTGCAGGGAAAGATGAAACTAAGAGATGAAAGTCATTCCTTTCCCCCTGCTTTACTGTATGCCCTTTGACTCACATTGACATTTACAGAAACACACCCACAAACCCATTCTACCTCACCCTAGAATCTTACATCATGCAGACATCTAAGCAGTACATGGCTGCTAACAAGCTCTTGCTTCAGCTCTGACTGTTGATTAGGCCAGGTAGTCAATACAAACCACAGCCAGAATCCTAGTATGCCACACACACTCAGGTGTCTTTTATCAGCCTCGCCCCAGCCTCCAGCTCCACCAGCAGTCAATAGCTGGAAGAGACTAATCCATAACTGGAGCAGCAGCAGAGTATGTGACCTGAGACACCTGCGATTAAGAGTGAACAGTCATGTGGCATGAGCACCAACATCTGGCGGTCAGGAGCGACACTTGTGGCCTCATGTCACAAACAAGCTCCACACACATACACACAGTGTTGAGTGTGTATTTCATGTGCAAAATTCACACACGAGACTCATTTGACACAAAGCTGGCTGTCAGGACTGCACTGATAGATGCTTGCCCTGCAGTATGGAGAAAACAGTGATATCTCTTCAGAGGATGTGAATCTTGCACTGAAACAGAAAGTGCAGATATATAAGCTGTTACGTATGATTGTTTATATGTATGAGTGTGTGTGCGTGTGCATGTGGACCCACGGACATATTAACGCACCCAGGAAGCGTGAGGGTTTGCTAGTATACTGCCTTCCAACTACTTCTCACAGTAATCGCATGCAAATATACACAAATTAGGAAACAAACACAACCTGTGTTGTTTGTCCTCGTGGACATATTAACACTCAGTCACAGCAGCATTTATAAAAAAAAGTATGAACAAAAAACAATGTGTTTTAATGCAATCACTCCAGTCAATGATTAGCTCATCAAGGCAAACAAACCATGCTATTGTGTTCAATTTAAATGAGGTCTAGGTCACCTCAAATTAGTGTTGTATAAACTGTCTTAACCACTGCTGACTGAGAAACAGTGGCAGCAACTGTAATTGTACTTCACATTCAGGAGGGGTAATCACCATGTTGCCAGGATTTAAGCATCGCCTACTTTGCAGTGGCACAAATGTTTGCTGTGCTGCTTTTGATATCATTATGGAAGAACCACATTTTGATTGTGACTCAAACGTGTATAAAATTTGACTTTAGCAAGCATACAGCAAAAGACAGGAGAACCAGTATTTCCACTTCATGTTCTACTAACAAAGGAGCTAAAAGGTCTGAGACACTGAGACTATATCATTGTTTTTAGTACTTAAACAAAACACACTGATTGATAAAATGTTAATGAAAAGCAACACAATCCTGCACCTGCACATTAAAAAAATGGTGCATGGAACATCTCCACACTTCACAGTGTAATAGAGTTTGCTAGGCGATGCACAGTAGCCTCTAGCTGTGATCACTGTGCCCTTTGCGAGTGTGAGCCCAGCACGTGAGCAGTGTGTTTCTATGCCCGTGCACTTGTGTAAAGCACTACCGCCTGCCTGTGTGATGGATGCCCCTTTTTGTAGCACAGGTTAGAAGGCATCCTTGATGGGATAGGCCAACTGTTCATCAGTCCCCAGCCCCTACCGATCTCTCGTCTCTCCCCTTCGCACCGCCATTCATTCTCCCCCTCCTATTCCAGCTGCATATGATGAATGGCCTACACAAGAAATGTGCTCTATTTCTTTTTCCTCTGCCACGAGCCTTGGTTCACCCTTTCATCTGATTGCTTCTTTTATTTTCTTTACCTTTTTTGCCATTCTCAGCCATCCATCTCTCATGGAAGGGTGGTGGTTAATGAATCTCCAGTGTTTTTCATTTAGCTTCAATCTATAGCCTGAAAAGTTAGACCCATCTTTGCTGAACTAAGCCAAATTACTTTACCTTTGCTCAGTTGAATTAAAGGTAGTTTAAAGAAATTCTTGCCCTTGTTGCTTTTGCTGAGCTTTTAACTTGTATTTATTGGTGCTTTAGAGCTTCTCTTGCTCAAGCTTTTAGTACTGGGAGAGACGTCATTCCTATTAGTTTTATTATTATTATTATTGGTTTTATTTTTCTTCAGTAAAAGATTGCACTGATTCCAAATTACAGGAGAGATAGTTTGATAGGAATCTATCTAAGCAGGGCTTCAATATCCTCGGTGCATCTTGTTTATCTAAGCACACATCCTCTGTGATGTGTCGGTCGAACGACATTAATCTGTGTTTATCCTGAGCTGCTAGTGAAGCTACCCTGGGATTTATGCACACTCTTCCTTCCTCACTTCAACATAACTGCTCCTTCCGCTGCTACTCATCCACTTATCTAACTAGTGAGATGTTAAGTGAAATGCATCACACCGAGCCATTACTACTGGTGCTTGTTGCAGTTTCACTTTTCAGTCAGATGACAAACAAGAAAAAAAAATCTTCAGGATCCAAATTACGATCCACTGAAGCCAAAGAAAATATCGCTGGGATGGAGACGGGGCTGTCAGCAGGCTTGTTAATAGGGGTGACTTGATAAACGAAGTAATTCATCATCAATTTCCTTGGCAAGGTGCTGCAGAGACAAATTCTCCGCTCTTCTGGCATGGAGGGGGGGGGGGGGGGGGGGGTGCCCTGTCCTTGATGATTAATTTGAATAAACAGAGCAGCGTTAACATTAATGTTGATTGTTGATTAAGTTCAGATCCATTATGTTCCCCCCAACTGAGATGCCCCCTCCATTTTTCTGATATGCCTCTGTCTCATTTTATTTATCTACATCTTAAATATCTGTGAAGTCATGTGCCAGGACTCTTAGTCTGTGTGCCAGTTAGCATCAGGTGCAAAGCAGTTAGCAAATATTTTACTCAAAATAAACTGCATACATTTTCCTTGCAGGCATTGCCAGATCCAATAATTGTAATAGCCTTGAAGTCCTAGTTTACTGGCTGTTTGTTGTTCCTCCCCAGCTAACAGAAATGGAGATTTAAAAAAAACTGGACAATGAATCCTATTTGTGAAAACAAAACAGTGTCTGTGAGGAGTTATCTTGTATGGATAAGAGCTACTTAAAAGCATCCCACAGAGCCAAGTTAAAGAATATCAGCTACTTGTTAACACAAAAGACTGTCTTCATACGAAGGCAAATCTATTCTCAAGCTAATGATTTTTATTCAGTTCAAAAAGCAGATTAGAATTATTGTGTGCATTGCCCTCTGGCTGTAAAAACAAAGCTACTGTTTTAAAACCAATATAATCTCTCCCCATGAGAAGCCTAAAGGAAGGTTGGCAAACCAGGTTGAATAATACCACCAATAATGTAGTAAAAGCCAACTTGGCTGAAAACATCCACACTGAGAATATTGTCTTTTACAGCAGGGTCGGCGTACTGACAAGCAAATGAATCATAGAGCTAAACTAAATACTAGAAGGGGCATGCAGGGCACACACAATCCCATTTTACACATATATAACTGCCACAAAGTGATATTGGAGAATACGTTGGGTGAGTTTCATTTTTTTGGAGCATACACATTACACATATACAGGTGTACTCAGCATATCTATGTACAAATCTTTGCTTTTTACGTACATTTCTTGGTCACAACACTAAATTAGCCTTCACTCCTTTATAAATAGCTGAATGTTGCTAATCTCCCTCCCTCTGCCTTTGCTAACAGATATTTCATCATGCATTGAAAGTGCATCCTTTAAAGGAGCTACAGCCCTGTTAATAGTGAGGTGAATGTGTGGGGGCATTTAAATCAACCACGGTGTGCCATCTGAGTCTCCTGTTTATCACCCTGTCATGTGGCAGCTAGTGCTGATCACTAAGACCAAAACATGATCTCTTTCTGACACTAAAGTCTCTATGGGTTCTTAATCTCCTGGGTAAAACCACCCTGTGACAGCTAGAGTGTTTCTGTGCATACAAATTAGTGCTCCACTTTGCTCTCATCCCATCATGTGAAAAGTAGCTTAGCTACTGCTGTAGACAGACTTTTATTAGGGTTTCAAGGCAAAAAAATAAATAAATAACTAGCTAGGGGGCCAGACACAGGTCATATCAATTTGGACTGCCACCTTTAGAGACCCTCTTTCCACATGTGCAGATATATATGGCCATGCATACATAGCCTTGCATATATACAGATGCAAATCTTTTTCTGCTGAGCACCAATAGGTACAAATGCATATTCCACATGATTTTATAAGTACCTGCGAGACGAAGGCACCGGAATAGCCAAACACGCCCTGAGTAGTTTAATTCCGGTGTTGCCATGACGATGACAGAGTCAAGATGTGCCCTTAGGCCTAATGAGCTGAATGGGCAGACACAGAGGGCAATGAGGAGGTTTGCAAAAGTAGCTGCATGTACAAGAAGCAAGACAGCATACAAATGAACTCAAAATGACAACGGAACACGCGCGCACATACGCGCACAAACTCAAACACCAAAAGCATCTTCCTTCCACAGTGTTTGTTCTGAAGCAACAAATGGCACCCCTTCCAAACCCTTACTTTAATGAAGCACTGCAACATGTTGAAAACACATACTTTGCCCAACTACGAACTGTGCTCACGCTCTCTGGAAGCACAGGGGTTTTTTTTGTTGTTGTGGTGAATGTAATTAATAACATGCTCAACCGTGCATGTATACTCACATACTCATGGAAAAAAAGGAAATTACACAATAGGAGGAGCTTCAGAGTCTGGCCTTTATTATACTAAATTAGTATAATTTGATTGCTGCACAAGTTTTAGCAGTGCTTAAGACCCAACTAACTTGTGATCCATGACCAGATCCTCCTGTGTCAAATAAGCTGTGTTATTCTACAATAATCTCTATAAGACATATTGAAGTTTTGTATGTATTTTAACTCTACTTAACTACAAGGCCAAGGTCTATGAACTTCTTAATAGTGATCATGATTAACTACAGTCGGTAGTTTCTCAGAAACAAAGGATTTTTTTGACTGGATTGACTACTACTCAGGAAACTCAAACTGAAAACTGACATCTTGAAGCTTGACTGAAATTTGTAGCTGCCTCCATGGACAAGCAATGACAGCACAAGGAAAAGTTTTATGAACAGATGATTTAAAGATTGACTTGTTTGGCTATTATGACAAGAGGTAGGCTTGTATGAGTCTTCTGCCCTCAGCTGAATATCTCTATTCGGCTTAAGCAGAGAGCTAAACGTTAAATGGCTTCAGTGAACACTCAGGAGACCGTGTCGCATCCTTCAGAGCTTTACCGATCCTTATTTTTCTTTGTAAAAGTGTAATAACAGAATCAGAATACTGTGTATTTAGTCTCCATGCAAATACACAAAGATTACATTCAATATTGTTGCCATGAGTAAGCAGTCACTACACAATCTCAACATCGACAATACACCCGCATAGCATCTCAAGAAATACAGCTAACACCATATGCTGGTATGTTTCATGCTAGCAGGTTAAACAAAGCACGAAAAGCTAGCTTATGCTAGTAATGTAACAAACTCGCTAAACACACAAGAAACTCATCAGTTCACTGAACAAGGTACTAATAAGTGAGAACAATCAATCATTTTGCCACACTTACAGATTATGCCTTTTCAAGAGCAACAGACGCAGGAATTGACAGAGACACAGAGAAATGGACCTTCCCTGTCGAGTGCTGGGAGAAAACCACTGCTCGAGCTCTTACATGGTGCTTCCCCTGTTGACCCACTAAATGGCAGGCTTTGCCATAGGAAGATCCGGAGTAAACATATTTACTGACACGTTGCTACAATTACTTATAGAATGAATGACTATGACCCGTCATAACCAGAGAGACAGAATAATGAGTAAAGGTGAGGCTTTTAAAACCTATACAATGTCAAGCATGGTGGTGGTGGTAGCATCATGCATCTGGTTGTTTTGCTGCCAGTGGTTATGGTAGATTGTACGTAGTAGATGGAATAATGAAGGAGAACTACCTTCAAATTCTTCAGCTTCCTCCAAATTCCTAGATGGGTTTTGCTGTTAGACAACCAGCTCACATTTGATCCTTATTTGATTGACATGGTTTACAGAGGAGCCTGTGCTAACTTAATTACTGCAAGGTGCCCAGGTGCCATGGCTGCAAAACAAGCCCAAAAATCACCCCTCAACCTGGCCTTCAGACAGACGAAACAAAATTTAGATGCAACTTTGAAAAACCTAAACTGTACAGCAGTGTTCCTTACAGAGAAAAGACCCTTTATTCAGACAAGCCACACATGTTCAGTCTTTTTTTCTCAGTTCTAACATAAAATATTAACCAAGGCCTGCAAAGTCTGATAGCCCTTGGGTTTTCAGCAGTTTTTCTAAGCATTGTGTGGTTTTGTCTTAGGGTGAATTTGGTTGGATGTCTACTTCTAGGGAGAAAGGCGTGTGAAGACATGCACCACTTTTGTGTCTTTTCCATGTGCAAAAAATGTTCATACTCTAAAATGATCAAATTGTTTGGAAACAGCATTAAAATCCTTACCAGACTGAATGTAGATCATATCCTGTGTGTCTCCTGCTTGGGAATTGTGGCATTACAATCATTAATGAGCCAGGCCAGTCAAAAACCTCAGTCACATTTTCTGATGATCAATTAATCAAATGCATTTGATTTTCAGCACCTAGCTGCTACTTGCCTTCTTGATTCCTTTGGAAGCAATTAGTGTTTACTTAGTTTTTTTGCACACTGCTTCTGCATTTTGGCTTAGTTTTTGCTAAATAAATAAATAATGGGTGTATGTGTTTTTGTTCTTCTGAGGTTGTGTTAAGACGTAATTATTTTTGCCCATAATTCTATTTTTTTTAAATGATTACTTGCAGTCTCTTTTTTAGTTAGGTGCACACACCAAAACTACACTAGAGAACCGTTTAGTTAAAACAGATTCCTCTCACATGATTGCAGGGCTCATCATGTAAATGGGCCAGACTTATCCTGATCTGTAGTCCCTTGGATGTTGATGACATGCATAAACCACATGCTAGAAACAAACTTTTCCAAATGTAACACACACTTTCTTCAGTTTAGTGTTTCCTTCTAAAGGATCCGTAATCAGTTATTCCATTCATTCACAACAGGTGGACAAAGCAAATAGAGATTTGTTTTTTTAAACCTTTTATACAAGGGTCCAATACTTGTAACAATAAAGGTTGTTGCTGATAGCAGTTGCATCCATTTATTATTCTAACCCAGTCTAATCAGAGTTAACTGACCAAATAATTGTTGCAAGTTTCCCTTGCCTATGGAGCGTAATATTTCTCTGACTGTTACTGAGGACAACAACATAAAGTAAAGCAGTGGCTCAATTTTGATATCAACATGCCTTTCCTCCACCCTCTGCCAACTTAAATTCTATAGAATTATATAGAAAGATCAGCACGGTCCTCCATTCCCTTCTCAGGATAATAATAACAGCTATCATTGGCCAAATGTTTATGAATAAAAGAACATCATCAGTGCAATCAAAGCAGTTATCCACGACGAGTATCCGCAACACTACGGATAAATTTAGCCGTTGAGAACAACCTAATCAAATGAAGAAAGAGAGACTGTAAACATTCTCCCTCTTTTCTGTTTTGATGAGCTGAATGAGCCTGGCTTGAGGTAATATGAAAATCTGAAGATGAAGAGAGTTGTCGACGTTGCGTTCTCACCACTCCTATCAAAATCTTATTCCCTCGTCTATGTTGCATAGTAAAGCTATATTTTTCTGTCACTATCACCAAAGTAATGCAGACCCCAGCATGCAGATACACAATAAGAGATATGATAAGGTCCATTATACATCCTGCATTAGGCAGCATTGGGCTCCCTTTCTTGTGAGGCAGCCTTATTTTGGCTTTCATTACACTTGTAAAGAGATGAAAACATAATATTCAGGAACTGTTTTCTGTTTCAGGCTGGATAATGATGAACATATTCATTAGAGATGGACCGATCCGATATTACGTATCGGTATCGGTCCGATACTGACCTAAATTACTGGATCGGATATCGGAGAAAAATAAAAAATGTAATCCGATCCATTAAATATCACGAAAGCACCTCACAAAACTTGCAACACGCCGTAACTCACCTCAGGTTAGCACGTCGGAGCAGTATGCATCACGTGATAGAGCGGCTGTGGCATGCAGGACCTGTCGGTGGTCTGGATAGCATGTGGAGCTTCGCTAGCAACCCGGCATTTCATCTCCGACAAAGTTATCCCGAGAGAAGTAAAGCAAGTGTGTAAGTCCATCTCTGAATGTTTGTAAAGCATTCCTGCGTTAAGCTTAACAAGCGACTGCCTCTTCTTGCTGCTACTTCAATCATGAAACTGCTTAACGATCAGCTGATCAGCTTTTCTGTCGCGAGTCCGTGTCTCTAGTTTGCTTTTGGCCCACTTTGCACCAGAAAGAGGAAACCAGCGGCTGAACAACAGCAGCACGTTTAAGCTTGATCAGCTGTTGTTAGAATTTATTTAATATTACTTTCTACTCGAGGATCTTTTTCTACGTAGCTGACGGCTGGTAACTGTGCAAGGGCGGATCTAGCAAAGTTTAGCCAGGGGGGCCGATAGGGCATGAACAGGGAAAAGGGGGCACAAAGACATACTTTTCTTTCTTATTCTCATTTAAAATTTTGAGCTTTTAATAAATAATTATCTGACAGCCAAAGTTTTAATTTGATGCAAAATGAATAGAAGTCCATTACTGTATATAGTAACTATTAAGTCTAATTTATATACCCTAGTAAGCTATAGTACTTTTTCCTTTGGGAAGGTACCATCTGTGCAGTCTGCAATTTTGTTGAAGAAAGATGTTGAATCTATTTAATATTTCTTGAAAAATAATTGATTTCTGTGCATTTTTTTTCTACACTGCATCAAATTAAGGTTGATTACGTCGATTAAGCATCATGAGGTGGAGCGTGAGGGGTGGTTCCCTATTTTTTATTTATTTATTTTTGTTGTTGCTGGGAGTTGGAACCCTATTAGTTAGGTTGCTTAATATTTATGCTAAGTACTCTTTAAAATACCAGAATAGGGAGGATGGTGTAGGTTTAAGTTTATTAGATTGATCAGTATTGCTGTACTATGAAATATTTTTTTTTGCATACAGGTATAACAGAATAGCTTTAGTGTAGTTGTTGTTTTAAACTTGAGTATGAACTTATACAAAATGCAGCAAGATATTTAAAAAACAGTTTTGTTGATTAAAAAACACCATATCGGATTCATATCGGTATCGGCAGATATCCAAATTTATGATATCGGTATCGGACATAAAAAAGTGGTATCGTGCCATCTCTAATATTCATACAAAAATTTGCAGTATGTCCCGTGTTCCCCAGACTGTTTCATTTGGCAAATCACTGACGTATTATTGGTACGTTCAAAGATTTGAAATTTACTGTAGTTATTACCAACAAGAGCTCAACTCCAGCATATTTGGCCATTAAGTGATAAATCATGGTGGAGAGTATTGCAATTTCCATAGGCAACAAAAAATTCAATGCAGTGTGTTAAATGTAAGCGCACAAAAAGTATTTTCACATTTCCTGCAAGGTATTTAACTAATCTACAATAATCGAGGACTTACATATTACTTTAGCAATGTAACAGCAAATATATGATAATTAAACGCCTCGTCAGTTACTTCCCTCCTGCATCTGTCCTCATTCACAATGTCTTAAATCTATTGTCAGAACTTGAAAAAAAATAAATGCCAAAAGTGATATGTTGCTAAATCTATGGCCAGTCAGCAGTCTTTGTTTACTGCGTGTGGTGTTAATTGAATCAGGTGGTGAGCATGCTCTCCTTCCCACATCTAGCCCCTTCCTGCTCCTCTACTCCCCTCTTCAACCTTGCCAACAGAAGAAGGCCACTTCACCTTTCTGCCATCACCTCCTCCTCCTCCTCCAGTGCAATGTTGCTACCTTAACTGCCCTCTCTCTCCACCACTTCTCTGTCCTTATCCATCTGAACACCCACACAAGCTTCCTACATGCAGTTTTATCATTCACTTAACCCTGTGTATAATACATTGTTCATATTGTCATTTTTGTTTGATGAATTCCTAAAGCTTGCAAGGTTGATTTTCAGCTTTTCCTTGAAATAGAAGATAAAAAGAAAAAGCTTATTACCAAAACACATCAACGCTTCACATCATTACTATTAGAATTATTATTATAAGTCATCTTGGCATAGATACAACAAGGTTGGAAACATTCCTTACATATTCTGGTCCATAGTGACATGATATTATTGTATACAGTAGTTACTACAGATTTCTTGGCTGTTCATCCATGATCCATGATACATCCTGTGCCACCACCATCCTAAAGGTACTCTAAAAGCACTGGATTTAGGTCTTGTGATTGAACCTAATGATGAGTTCACTGAACTCATCGTTATGTTCAAGAAACCAGATGATTTGAGCTTTGTGACACGGCACATTATCCTGCTGGAACGAGAAGGGCAGACTGCCGTCTTAAATGATGAAATTGGTCATCAATAATAACCAGGTAGCCTGTGGGATTTAAACATTTTTTACTCAGTACTAAGGGCCCCGAAGTGTGACAAGTGATTATTTTTATCTTCCTATGAGTTTAAAGGCTGTCTGTCTCCTCTGACATCAATAAGGTATTTTGGAGAATGATTGACCTGCATTTTGATGCTTGTTTTGAACATCACTCTTGACCAGGGCTACTGTACATGTGTTGCTGCCATGAGATTGGTGGATTACATATTTGGGTTAATTAGCAGTTGAACATGACAAATGGACTGGTTCTTATTTAGTGCTTTTCTACTCTAGATGAGCACTCAAAGTGCTTTACACAACTTGTACATTCGCACAACACTGTTTCTAAATGATTCCTATTTAACATTCACATGCATGCACACTCCCATGGATGCATCACAGAGCAACATGGGGTTAGTATCTTGCCCAAGAACGCTTGGCATGCAGACTGGGATCAAACCACCAACCTTCCAATTAGGAGGTGATCTGCTGTACCACCTGAGCTACAGCGACAGCCACCCCACGTTGATTGCACTGTACCTGTTGTGGCTGTTAAGTGCATGCAGGTTTAGAAATATTCATTACTGTGAAAATGTATGCAGATTGTAATGACTGACACACATACTGTTAGAAAGAGGATATTCATGAGTTTCACGCACTTGGAAACATTTTACATTGTTTTTTGTAAAACTTTTTATTCGACCCTGTATTTTAAAATTCAATGCAAGCTTCTCTGCCTATAACTTACAAAATGTTACCCTTTTGAAAGTAAATGATTCTTTTTGATACACCCTGTATAATAAAAAAATATGTTAAAAATGAAAGCGGACATGAGCTACAATTCATTTTGCCAGATTGCTGAGGTGCAGGAAATTCTGTAAAACAAATGAGATGGAAGATTCACATGCTCGGTGCAGCTCCCACTGCCAGATAATTGACTGATGATAAATCTGTCTTTTTTTTTTCTAAATGCTTAAAATGTCCAACTTTAATTAAAATATCTTTAATAATCACTTTTTCTGAACAAAGAGGCACCTTCCTCCTCTTTTACAATTTATTTTTCTGAAAGACAGAATTTAAACTGATCAGATTTCTACTTGTGCCATGAGAAGGCAGATGCTAGTAAACATATTATAGCTGCAGCTAAGATCAAGTGGGTTACTTTTTTTTTTTTTTTTAAAGCCGCCATTATGGACTCAACAGTTTGAACTTTGTACTCCAACCTCCACTCATCGTGTTTAACAGATTATAATGGCTGGAAAAAAGGTGCTGAACAGGGAGAGAGAGAGAGCCAAAGGGGCAGTTGTTAGGTGTGAGATAGGACATTTTGTCCCTGATAGTGTGCCTGTGTGTGTGTGTTTTCATACTGGCCTGTTCTCATAGTGACAAAGAAAGCCAATAGTCATTTTTCAATCTGTCTGACTGAGTGTGTATCAAGTGTTCGGGTCACACCACCTGCTTCAGGTGGAGTCAGTGTAGAGCGGCCGGTGATGACCACACAGCGAGCGCTCACTCTTAGCTGTGTCTCATCTGTCGGCTTCTGACCCAAAACGTCAACACCAAACATATCAACCAGTGTATACTGTGACAACACAGAATGCATTTCCTGTACATTACTGTAGTTAAAGTGGTGATTTGAAAGTTCAATTTCCTCAAAAGTTACAAAGCTTTGGATTGCAAATGGAGTTTAATAGGATCCGTAGGAGGTTAATATGGTTGTTGATCAAATTCCAGTAACTCAGTACTTAGTGAGGCAACTGCTGAGTGTGCTTTCTTTTAAAACACCATTTTTAATCTGTGCATTTTCTTTAATGAAATGTTGCAGTCTGACCTGCTAAACTGACTTGACATGATATGATTGCTAGTTTGAGTATTTCAGAAACTGCTGATCTGCTGGGACCTTCCCTCACAACCATTTCTAGGGTTGAGAATGTAGTATGGTGTGAAAAGGGGAAAATATCCAGTGATCCAGTGCAACAGTTCTCTGAACGAAAATGCCTTGCTGAAGCCAGATGTCAGAAGAGAATGGCCTGCTTTGAGCTGATAAGAAGGCAACAGCAGCACTCACCACACATAACAACCGAGGTATGCAGAAGAACACCGTGCAAAATATGTCAAACTTTGAAGTGGATGAGCTATAGCAGGTGAAGACTGCACCAGGTGTTGCTCCGGACAGCTAGGAACAGGAAACTCGACAACAGAAGATTGGAGAAATATTGCCGGGTCTGATGAATCTCTGCTATTTGTACAAAACATGTAAGCATGGATCCATCCTGTACTGTATCAGCGGTTCAGGCTGGATCTGGGTGTAATGGCGTGGCGGATATTTTTTTTGGCAGACTTTGGATCCCATAACACCGACTGAGTATTGTTTAAATGCCATAGCCTACTTGAGCATTGTTGCAAATCATGTCCATCCCTTTGTGATCACAGTGTCCCCACAGCATGTTACAATGCTCTCATCATCTCAAACTGGTTTCTTGAATGTGACAATACTCAAATGGCCTCCACAGTTATCAGATCTCAATCCAGTAGATTACCATTGGTGTTTGGTGCTTTTCTTAATGGACATGCATGAAGTATGTGATGCTATCATGTCAATATGACTAATGAGTCACATTTCCAGGCTCTTGCCATGAAAAATAACGCAGTTCTGAATAGGAAAGTTGGCCCAAAGTGTTCCCTGAAGATAAATACCAATAAAGAAGCAAACAGAACTTGAGAACTTTGGATCTGTTTGGATCAAAAACGAGAGGGGCAACACATATATTTGGTAGGAAGAAGGAAAGAGTTTGAGAGAATAACAAAAACCTAAACACCCACCCACCCAAAGATAAACACTACCAGCCTTCGTACAGAGTGGTACATGAGGAGGATGTTGACACCGCCCGCTGCCAGAAGTCAGAAAGTCTTGTGGCAGCAATCACAGGCCAAGTGGCTCAAATCACAGCACTATTGTTTGTCCAAAACCACAATCAGAGCTGTATTGTCAGAAGCCCTGTTGTACAAAAAAAGGGCCCATGGTTTCCTAACACAATTAAAAGCCTTTGGGCAGTGAGCTCTGGCTCTTGTAATAGTGCTTCAAACACAGGGGGAGTTTTATGTGTACCTAGGTGACAGATACCACGTGAGGTGGTCTTGCTGTGAACAACTTCAAGGGAGGGAACAGTAAAAAAACAAAAACTAATAAATACTCTGTGTGTGTTTGGCTGTTTTTAAGACAAATGATTAAAAGTAGGTATATTCCATATGTTGACAGGTGTAGTCCGAGGGTATTGCAGAGCAATTTAAAGTATTTTAAATGTGGCTTGCTCCCTTATTCACATGGAGTCACCACAGGAGGTAGCTCTGCATGTTTGATTGGGATGATTTTCCTTCTTTTTTTTTTAGACTAAATGCCCTTTTTGACACAATCCCAGAGGGATTTGTGTCTCCTCCCAGGATTAAATCTGGGAGCTTTCACTCGTTAGGCAAATATGTAAATCACAGCACTTTGGAGCTACTGTGATTTGTTCTACATTTGAATACAGAATATAGTAGACTAACATGTTGCCTGTCACTTCAGCATTTTGATCATTCTGAGTGCTGTAAACCTCAACTTGTTTGATAGCTTGTGAGTAATATATCTAACTGCTGGTCATTAAGCACATGAGTCTGTCACCTCTGTTGGTTGTAGTGCCACTTGACATGGGTCATAAAAACAGGTAAACAGCGACAATCTTAGTCCACACATGTGCATGTATCTTTATAGATTTCTGAGAAAGAGCAAATACAAAAATCTGCAGCAGTCTCAACATTAAAGCAGTGGAGACAAACTTCTCTTTGGTGTTTTAGTGTATCAGTAAATAATATTTGAATATGCTTTGAGGTTTCTGTCAAAGTGCTGTTAACAAATAAAACAAAGGTAAATCAGTGCGCTGCTGAGGTTTTCTCTGAGAATGAGTAAGATTACAACCAGCTGTGCATTGTTGTTCAGCACTCCTGCCTATTATTTGCATTCTTTGCTGCTTCTTGATGTCTAACATTTACTGAAAGAAAAGAATATCTGCTTGTTTTTTGCTTTTCAAAGTGTCCTTCGACATTGAATTTGTGGCATAAAACTCTCAAATGCCCTGTTTCTGGGAATACAAACAGGACTCCATAGGTGACCCTGCGATCAGCAGCTCCGAGGCTGACATGTTGTTATTCTCAATCACACGATTCAAATTTAGCCTTTCCCAGTCAGTCTGATTACAACCTGTTAAAAACAGGGATTAGACACAAACACAAACACCATTTTCAAGCACCATAAAAATATCCAAGCATACTAAATATAATTTAAAGTAAGACACAGACCGTACTCTTGACTAAAAAAAAAGTAAACAGAAGGCATCTAAATAGCAAAAAACTGTCCATACCTCCTCAAAAGGGGAATTTTTATACATTCTAGTCAGCACCAAATAATTTGCAATGATGCTAATTTGTCAGCAATATTACTCTGTTTGATTTTGTTGTTTTGTGGCTATACTCACATCCTGTCTTTGGCAAAAGCAATTTTATTTTTACTGAATATGTCATTATACGTACACGGAATTCACTTAACACAGAAGATAACAACATAAAACCTGTGTAGCTTTATGTTGCCTTCATAAACAACAAAACAAAGCCAAAAAAGGGAAAGTACTCTTCCATTCACTCAGTGCATTATGGCACTTCATGCCAACAATGCAAACCATTACTTGAGGCATGGACTGAAAACTCGTGAAACAAACCATCCAGGAAAACATCATCCATTATTATTAAAAAATATATTTAAAACTCACATTTCCTCATCATTAGTACCGGATGCTTTGCACACACATTATTTCAGCAGTGCGGTTCTATTCTAATATAAATGTGCTGTCAGTGGGAAAGATAGACAGCAAGCCAGCAGCAGTATAAAAAAAAGAGCGATACCACCCACTCTGCAGGAGCATGTTGTCCTAGTGAATAATGAAAATGCTGCCTGCCACTACAGGGAACAGCTAACTGTCAAATATTGCTCAGTGTAGCCTGATTAGCTTCAGCAGTGATACCATCTGACACTAATGGTGGCTATGGTGCTTTAGCATTATGCTGAAAAAACAAATTAGATGAAGCAAGATATAAAACTTCAATCACAAAACTATAAGGATCATCTAACATACTCGCTGCAATATTGTAACGAAAAGCCAAATACTTCAGTTATTTTCCTCTTTATATTTGGCAGCACACTTCTGTCACACTGCATTTCCATAAATTCTGCTTCAGGCAATGTTGCAACCTGTCTTCTGAGGAGAGTTTCTGCTGTCACCTGCAAAAGCTCCTGTAATTTGTCACTTAGCTTAATGTGCTCAGGAATGGTGCAATATTTTTGTACACCTAGCCTGATGACCTCATTTGATGGTGCAGAATTGGGAGTGCATTGTCCTATAAATGTGTCATTCAAAATATTAGATCACATTCATGCTTCACTTATCTCACAGAGGGAACATCCCACTGCTTTTTACCTTTATTGTATTAGCAATTTAATGTGCGACGCAAATATAAAGTTTTGTATGTTTGGACTTTGTGTAGATTTGTCCAGTATATATCAGTAAACTGAAACGAAATAAACTTTATCAGGAGCTATTGCGACTAACTCTGTTAACACTGAGCTGCAGACAAAAACACACCAAGAGCACTAGGATTCATAACCATATAACACCCAACCCACACGGTGCTGCAATGATGAAGACGCCGTGTATGTCATGTGGAAGGTCGGCCACTCTTATGGATTTTAAACCATGTTACATAGTAAAGGCTGTTTTTCTCAGAGCCCCTCAGTGAATCACAGCAGTCCACGGCCCATTTATCAAAGGTTGCTCATTGATAGCACATTGTCCTTGAGAGAGAGCTCATTCTTAAATGCATGGTAGAGGTCAGCTGTAATAATGTCTGTGCAATGTATAGCTTGAAACATGAGAAATTACAAAGAATGTTTTGGACAAGTAGAATTTATTTGTGGTGAAACGGATAAACTGCACCATAACTCACATCTATATGGGATTTTCAAATGACATTTGGGCTATGTTGCAGGTTTTAAAAAACAAAAAACTGATTTTCAACGAAGGAATGTCAACAGGCTCGTTTGCACCTGTTTTTTCTGGTTCATGCTTTATGTTTCTGAATCGTGTTCACATATGGCGTCTTCTTTGCACGATAGAGCTTTAACCTGGATTTGCTGATGGCACTGTGAACTGTGTTCAGACAATGATTTCTGGAAGTGTTCCTGAGCTCATGCAGTACAAATCTTCTGATGGTATTATGTTCTGTAGATAATGAGACTTTCAAAGTCTTCACAATTTTACATGAGAAATATCATTCTGAAATTGTTTCACAATTTGTAGATGCAGTTTTTCCAGGATTGGTGAACCCATGCCCATCTTTATTTCTGAGGAACTTTCTATCTCTAAGATGCTATTTTTATGCTCAGTCATGGTAAATGGCTTGTATTTGTATAGCGCTTTACTAGTCCCTAAGGACCCCAAAGCACATCCAGTCATCCCCCCATTCACACACACATTCACACACTGGTGATGGCAAGCTACATTGTAGCCACAGCCACCCTGGGGCGCACTGACAGAGGCGAGGCTGCCGGACACTGGCGCCACCGGGCCCTCTGACCACCACCAGTAGGCAACGGGTGAAGTGTCTTGCCCAAGGACACAACGACCGAGACTGTCCAAGCCGGGGCTCGAACCGGCAACTTTTCAGAACATTAACATTAACTGAACAGTTGAAAGATGCTGTTTCTTGTAAGCCATTTTTAAAAAATGTAACAGTGATGTTTTCTGTTACCCCTTCAGATCTTGAGTTCTTGGCAGCATATTGTAAACCTCAGGTATAAAAAATCTTGGGGTTGTCTTTGATTCCTTTCTTAAATGTGACTCATGGATCAAATCAGTTTTTAAAAGCCAGGAGCCAGAAAGTCCACTTCTTTAATTAATGCTTAACTAAAGTTAAACATTTCTTTCTATTGATGCCACAGAAAACGTTTGTTTTAAGATAAGATAAGATAAGATAGAACTTTATTAATCCCTCGGGTGGGTTCCTCTGGGAAATTCGACTTCCAAAAAGCACAGCAACGACCGAAGTTACAGTTACAGAATTGTTATATATATATATATATATTTATATATATATATATATATATATATATATATAAATACAGAGACAAATATAAATAAAATATACAAAGGGGATAAATAGAATAAATAGGAATAAAAATAAAAATACAAGTGAATTGCACATTTCAAGTATTGAGTCTATTGCACTGTTGACTATTTACAAAAAGTATTGCACAAAAGGTATTGTACAGTGAGGTGAAGAGGCACTACAGCTTAGTTGTTCCCCCCTCCTTTGTCCTCCTGTTTCCCCTCCCTCTCCCCTCCAGAGAGGAGTTAAACAGTTTGATGGCGTGTGGGACAAAGGAGTTTTTAAGTCTGTTAGTTCTTGTCTTGGGGAGAAGCAACCTGTCACTGAACAGACTCTTCTGATTGTTTATGGCCGTGTGCAGAGGATGCCTGGCATTGTCCATAATGTCCATCAGTTTCTTTAATGTCCTTTTCTCTGCCACTGTCACCAGAGTGTCCAGCTTCATGCCGACCACAGAGCCAGCCTTCCTGATCAGTTTCTCCAGCCTGCATGAGTCCTTCTTTGCTGTGCTGCTCCCCCAGCACACCACAGCATAGAAAAGTACTCCAGCAACCACCGACTGGTAAAACATCCTCAGGAGCTTCCTGCAGATGTTAAAAGACCTCAGCCTCCTGAGGAAGTACAGTCGGCTTTGGGCTTTTTTATACAGGTGCTCTGTGTTGCATGACCAGTCTAGTTTATTGTCCACCCACAGCCCGAGGTACTTGTACTTGTTGACCACCTCCACCTCCTCCCCCTCTATCTGAACCGGCAGTGGACCTTCTCTGGACCTCCCGAAGTCCACAACCAGTTCCTTAGTCTTTGAGGTGTTGAGTTGCAGGTGGTTTGTGTGACTCCATGCAACAAAGTTCCTCACCAGACTTCTGTACTCCTCTTCCTGATCATCCCAGATACACCCCATGATGGCCGTGTCATCTGCAAACTTCTGAATATGGCATAATTCAGAGTTGTAGCAGAAGTCAGAGGTGTACAGGGTGAAGAGAAGAGGGGACAGCACAGTTCCCTGTGGTGCTCCTGTGCTGCTGACCACAGTGTCAGACGTGATGTCCTTCAGCCTGACGTACTGTGGTCTGTCGGTGAGGTAGTCGGAGATCCAAGCGACCAGGCAGGGGTCCACCTCCATCCTGTTCAGTTTTTCCTGAAGCATACAGGGCCGGATGGTATTAAAGGCACTGGAAAAGTCAAGAAACAGTATCCTGACCGTGCCTTTTCCCCCATCCAGGTGTGAGTGGGCTCTGTGTAGGAGGTACAGGATGGCATCCTCCACTCCGACACCCGCCTTGTATGCAAACTGTAGTGGGTCCTGGGCATGTTGTACCTGTGGTCGGAGGAAGTTGAGGAAGAGCCGCTCTAGAGTCTTCATAAGTTGTGACGTCAGTGCCACCGGTCGGAAGTCATTCAGCTCATTGGGCCGGTTCTTTTTGGGGACCGGGACGATGCAGGATGTCTTCCATAGGGCGGGCACTCTCCCCAGTCGCAGACTGAGGTTGAAGACTCGTTGTAGCGGCTCCCCAAGTTCAGCAGCACACGCCTTTAGCATCCTAGGACACACCTTGTCTGGGCCTGCTGCCTTTCTGGGGCGAAGCTTCCTCAGTTGCCTCCTGACCTGATCCACTGTGACACTGGGAGATGTTTGGGAGGAGGGGAGGGGGGGAGATGTCTTGCTGCTGAGAGAGGGATTGGAGGAGGGGGGTGTCATGGTGTCAGGAAGGGGGGGGAGCGAGGGAGGCAGGAGAGTGGGGAGAGGACTCTGTAGTGAAGGTGAGGGTGAGGGTGGGGGGGTTGTGGGCTGGTCAAACCTGTTGAAGAAGTTGTTAAGTTCGTTTGCCTTCTCCACAGTCCCCCCCACTGTGCTTTTCTTGGTGTTGTGGCCTGTGATGGTTTTCACACCATTCCAGACCTCCCTCATATTGTTCCTCTCCAACTTCTGCTCCACCTTCCTCCTGTAGGTGTCCTTTGCTTCCCTCAGGCAGCGTTTCACCTCCCGCTGTGCTGCTTTCATCTCCTCCTTCACTTTGCTCCTGAAAGCCTTCTTCTTCATGTTGAGGACAGCTTTGACTTCCTGTGTTACCCACGGTTTGTTATTAGCAGGGGCGACTGTGTCCACACAAAAGTTGAGGTAGTCTGTAAGACAGTGTGTCGCCCCCTCTATGTCCTCACCATGTGGGCTCAGGAGCACATCCCAGTCTGTGGTGTCATAGCAATCTCTCAGAGCATCCTCCTTTTCTGGGGTCCATCTCCGGATGGAGCGCGTTGTGACAGGCTGCCTTTGGACGAGGGGTGTGTATTGTGGCTGTAGGTAAACCAGGTTGTGGTCTGACTTCCCTAGTGGGGGGAGGGGGGGGGGGGGGTTTGTTTTGTTGGACTGAGCAAAACACTGCTATCACAGATGAACCTGGCTCACAATGATGCTGCTAGATTCCTCACAGGTACATGGAAGCGTGATTTCATCATATTCTTAAATTGTTGCACTGGCTTCCTGTGAAATAGGATCAATTTCAAAATATTGTTGCTCTCATATAACAGCTTGCATTGGCTATGCTGCTCCCTTAGGTCCACTGATCAAAAAAAAGATTATTATAGTTAACTATAATATTTATATATTAGTTAAGTGTAGTTAACTAAAACTAAACAAAAAAAGTTCAAATTTTTAAACTGGAAGATTTTAGTTACTTAAAATACAAATAAAAACTAGACTAACTAAGGTAACTCAAACAATTTCTTGAACTTGGAAAACTAACTAAAATAAAATAAAATATGGGAGAAATATCCTTAGACTTAAAACTGTAGTCTGTAGTCTAAAAATGGTAACATTTTAGTAAAAACATGTAGACTTTGGAAACTGGATTTTCTACAGTCGTGTTATTTTTATACCTGTAATTATTTGCCAGAATCTTGCCTCTGAAATATGGCCTCCATACAATAATAATTAAAAAAGATCAAAGCGGACACTGAAATTGATAAAAACTAAACATAAACTGAACATTTGTCAACAATAAAAAGTCAAATGAAATAATAAAATCCACTCTGGAAACTAACCGAAGTAAACTGAAGTAAAACGAAAACATCAAAATGAAATAAGATTAAAACGTATATCGGAAATACAAAAGTACAGTAACTCTGTTCCTGATTCCTGATATGTTTTCTGTGATCTGTTGTGAATAAAATAGGGGTTTATGAAGTATATGGAAGTCCTTTCTTTGTGCTTTTAATTACATTTAACAAAGTCCAACTTTTTCGGATTGGGGCTCTGCTGTTTTAGTTGTGTCTTCATGCAGGACAATGAATGTGTCAATTAGTTAAATACAAGTCAGTTAACAATCAAACAATAACAGTCAATAACAATAACTGCAAAAATCGCTTAAAGAGACAGTATCACAGATTATAATCAATCCATAAGCTTTTAAACTAGCAAGCAAGAGGCCTGCAAGGAATCAATAAAGGAACACCAAAGTGGCATGAACATGTGAAACTTTCATGTCACTTTGTTATTGATTGGTTGATTTATTTGTTTTTGTTTTACTTCACACTTTTTATTTATTGATTTTTTTAAGAGTTGAATCAGAATTTCACCTTTTGATCACCGTCCAAATATGAGAGCCTATCAAATCAGACAAGCGGGCTGCAGGAAATGGCTGGACGGTTTCTCTGGACCACTGGCAGTTTTGTAAGACAACATAAACACCTGTCTAAGTTCTACACGACATCCCGGCCTGTTTTGAATTCCAGTCAAGGTGGAGATGGACTATATCGAGCTATATATTTGTCACTGGCTGTCAGTGTTTTAATAAGTGAGAGCTTCTCTGCAGTTTTCATAAATTGCCTGTTTCATTGTCCACTCTCAATGCCTTTCCTCCCCCACATGTCAACATCTGCAAAACATTGTTGGCTCCCTTCTTTCCTTCATTTACATTTCTCCACTTCTGTCTCTGCCTCTTCCTTACATCACTGGCCAATCCTTCCTTTTCTCCCTCCATGCCACTCCCCCCCTCCCATTTTCTCTCTAGCTCTATTCTAATCTATAAGACAGCTCGTGTCTCTTAAGTCACTCTAATCTTACAACATCAGCCCTGTAATGCGTCTCATTATGAGTTGTGGGCAAGGCAATCAGACTTATAAACCCTTACTCTCTTCCAACTCCCGTCTCCCTTAAATCCACTTTAATTCAAACTCCTCAGTGCTGCGCTGGGGTTTCATTGGGTGTTATATGTATTCAAGGCCAAGGCTTCAGTACCATTCAGCTCTCACACACTTGAGCCACACACAAACACACCACCTGTGCTGTCTCATAGCATCGATTGGTACTAATAAATATGTCACTGGAGTGATTCCTTGAAAATATAGATTATGTCTTAAAGGTAGATCTCCATCCTTAATGCACAAAATTAAGTTGTATCCTGATTATTTAAGTCTGTAGATTTACACAAGAGAAACTCTCACAGCCAGTGATATGAGGTGTTGCTGGTGTTTAGCCGTCTGTGAAAAACCACAAGCACATTTTAATTTATTATGTTTATGTTTACTATGTCATTCACATCACATGTAGATGGCTGCCATCTACAGAGGATCATTTGCTTCCCCTTTCACCCAGCCAGCCACATCAGTGATCGCTGTAATTTGTAGATGTTTTATGTCTAGAAGTAGAGAAGGAACAAATAGAGCGGGGGCTGTCCTTTTTTTGTTGTAATTATTTCCTCCTGAGGTAAACCCCTTTTTTTTGTACTTTGTTTTTTTCGGGTAGGTCATCTGAGTTTGTCTTGGTGAATGGTTCTGTTTGTTCGTTGTTTGGCTTTAAGCTCATCCTGATGATATTTTGTTCTTCTTTGTTATTGGATCTACTAAACAATAAATAGAACATTGTGCTTCAATAGTTTTCCATTGGTGCTTGAGGAAATAGCTGCCGTTTCCATGTTGTGTCCTGGCCCCCTAGATGGGCTGCACTCAGATTTCTTGCTTCATGGTCATTTAGTAAGTACTTTGTGTTTGGTTGGCTGTTTTTTTTTTTTCCTTTGGATAGTTTTGTGACCTCCCCTTCTTGGGAGAAAATAGAGAATTGCTAAAATGTAGATGTGCTTAATGTAGGCAATTTTGATGATATTCAGATTCCCTACAGTGCCTCTTAAACAGAGTTGAAGTCTCTTCTGTGTGCAAAGCTGGTTAAAAAACATGCTTCCTGTAGAGTCGCCTGAGGGAAGCCATGGCCGAGGCTACACCAGAGGCGTAGCAGATATGAAAGTGTCTGAGGTTGCTGAGGTGATCGGTGGTGTTGGGTCCGGCAAAGTCTTGGACCCTCAGAAGGCGGTGATCTATCAAGAACCACTGCAAGAAGGTGGAGGAGCACACTAAGCTACAAATCTCCATATGCCACATTTACACCTGCTTCTGTTCTTCCATGTGCACAGACCACTACTGCTATGGGCTCTGATAACATGCAGCACCTATAATTAGTTCCACTATTTCCTGAAACTGAAGCTGATTTATATTTCTGTGCTTCTGAGTGCACAGCAGGTTCACTAAACTGTGAGGGCAAATGTGAGGAAGTATGTACAAGCTTGTCAGTAAAAGACAGTTTCAACTGTGAAATTGTGAAGAAAACTGTGGTGCACACTTATGAACTTGTCCCTGAGGCTTATCAGCACACATTTAAGAATTGTGGGAAATCTCCAAACCAGATATTTGTGGTTTGGTAAACATTTGATGTCAGGCCGATAAAGTCAAAACCCTGAGAGCTTATTTTGCTTGAAGAGTTTAATAAATATTTCCCAAAGCAGGTAGTTATCCGCCTAAATGAGCAAAAGGTGACATCATTCATCAGAGAAGCAGATCTGTTTACTTTAACCCATAATACCATGTTCTCTGCCTCTGTTTGTCTGGACATGAAAGTAGTTCAGGAAAGGAAAATAAAATCAACATAACTGGGTTGGAAAAAAGTGCACGAGGTCAGCAGAAACCGTGACTGTTTTTTATTGCCATGAGCTGGGGCATTTAATTGCTGTTTGTACAGCAATCCAAAGAAAAAGCAAAGCAA